>NC_140994.1:172555989-173300468 GCF_052327205.1 Somniosus microcephalus | reverse complement strand
CACAGGCAATAAACCCACCCCCGTGACGCAGCGATTGGTCAACCATCACATCGTTCAACTGTACGATTGGTCAACCTTCATGTCACTCAATGCTAATGAGCGGATAATGAGCGGAATTTTGAACGTTTTTTGTATACCATCTGAACATTTTTGTCTGACCATACGCTTATGACCATTCCAGAATCATAAGCTTTCTTTTGATATAACACATGTGCAGGTACGCTCTATAACTTTTGAGTGTATAGCGACCATACAGACAGACAGACAGAAGGACAGACAGACAGAAGAGCTCTTTTATATATATAGATTATCACTATAACCATGAATTATAATCCTAACCAACTAATATCTAGCTGCATTTTAAGGAGTTAATCAACACCTGCTTTTGCTGGAAATCTGCCCAGATTATCAACTTTCCTGTAACAAAACAAAAATTATTTTAGTGTCTAGTCTCATTTAAGGCATTTTTATATTGTACTCAATGTTATAAATCTCATCATCATAAAGAAACTACTCATGAAATAATGCTGGACGGCCAGCTGGTGGCGCCGTCCAAGGAGTATAAATACTCGGGCATGGGCCCAGCTTGCCCAGGGACATTTTGTAAGACAGGAACTAGTGAAGTACAACTAGGCCGCCATGATCTGAAACAAGTTGATTGAAGCCTTGCTTTATACTCAAACCAAGTGCGTAGTGAGTTTTATTGCATCACTCATTTGCTAGTTCTGCACTCACAACCCAAGTTAAATAATTTGTTGTATGTATATAATCCACACCTCCGTATTTAAAAAAAAGCAGGACCACGCTCCCTCTGAAACCTCTTTTCTCTAATAAAAGAATTTCAGTTCCCTCAATTTATTTTCATAATGTAGGTTCTTATGCCCTGGAATCATCCTTGTCTCTCCTCTCTGAATCATTTCCAATGCATCAGTTTTATTTGAGGGTACCCTGTCTAATATAGCACACAGCATTCCAAATTCCTTGTACACTCAGTTTTTATTACTCAAAGCCTCAACATATATTAAGCCATCATCTGCTTTATTTAAGCTAATGCTCCTCTATGCCTTTTTTAAACTAAAATATGTTGAGATCCCTTTTAAAGAATCTACAGTTTCTTCCACTCACGACTGCTGAGCAACCCACTTTTGAGTAGATAGCAATCCCATGGGTTAGCAACTCAATATGACAAGTTCCTTCTAAACATACATTTAGTTAAGAGCTTACAGTTTTGGAAGCTTCAACTTCAAAATAAGGAAGGGAATTGATAAACACTAGAGCATAGCTTTTCCTCTCCGCTGCATCTGTAGAAATCAGTATTCTCCGGGTGTAGTGATAAGGAAAAAAAAAGGAACAGAGACACATTGGCCAGGATTTTCATTGGGCCGTGGAGGCGTGATTGGAGGCGTGCGGGAGGTTAAAATTGCGAAAACTGGTGGTTGGGACCCCCCCCCTCCCCGGCCTGGTTCCCAACTCCGAGCAACTTTAACTCAGTCGTGTCTAATGGTCCCGACTCCGTCCCACCTCCAACAGGCGGGATAGGTCGTTAAGGCCCTTAACAAGCACTAAATAGCCTCTATAATCCTATTTTGAAAGGCCCTTGCGAATTTAACCCTTTACCCACGTGAAACACGCCTGGTGGGAAACACGATGGTGAAACCTGGCGGGAGCACTATTGGATTGCTGACTATCAGCTGCAGGTCAACCATTAAAGAGGAGATTTGATCAGCCTCCATTTGCAGGTGGCAGGACTTTGTTGTCTCAGGTCTGGGGGAACTTTTAGAAGGCATAACCATAGCTGTGGAAGTTTGGAGCCTGACACCCATCTTCAGTGTGACCTCCTGGGAAACCCCTCTCACCACCCTCAATGAGCGCTTCCTCAACTGAGGCATATACCAGAAGCATGGGAACCATTTATTTCCTTCCCTTCTGCGCATTATATGAGCTCAAGCACCAGCCATGGCACCAGCAGAACCAGGAACAACAGCAGCAGCAACAGCAGCAGCAGCAACAGGAGCGCCAGGCTGCTGCTCACCCACCTGAAGCTGCACAGGCCAGAAGGGGCCAGCGCTTGAAAGCCCGTCGGCGCAGGAGATACCCCCCAAACAGGGTCTACAGACACAGGGTCAGCTACCTCAACATGTCTGAGCAGGAGTGCCAAAGGCAGCTCTGACTTTCGCAAGAGGTAGTGAGTGACATCTGCGCAATGCTGCAACGAAGTAAGCATGAAGGAGTGAGTGTAGAAATTCCATAGCATCGATACTTAGAAGGAGACAAAGATGGAGTGATGTGGCAAGACCAAGGGCCCTCCCTGTGTGTTGTCAGTTGTTTGCAAAGCATCAGAGTGATAGGGAGTGTGAGGGCTGCATAGTCAAATAGTTATGTGAATGTGACCATAGAGAGAAAGGGAATGCGTAAGGGTGCATGGCTGTCAATGTCAAGTGGGATGTGGAGGAAGAGATTGCTAAAGCTGAGTGCTGGTGAGGAAAAGCAATGGGGATCAGATTGAGGGTGATAGGAAAATCATACTCACTTTTCCAGTGCGGAGAAGGTCACAAAATCTCTTGCGCCACTGAATCCAAGTTCTGCGGGTGACTCCCAAGGAGTTGACCTCCTCAGCCATCTGCATCCACACTGCCTTAGTCTGCTTGGGAGGCCTCTTCCTCCCTGTAGAAGGGAAGAGCACCTCATTGTTGGCTGCAGCCCCATCTACTAAAGCCTGCAAGGCCACCTCGTCAAAACAAGGAGCTGATCTCGGTCTCCTGCTGCTCATGGTGCCTCCAGGTCCCTCTCACTCCACAGTCAAAAAGCTTGGCAGTCTGCAGAAGAAGCAAGGCTTGCTGTAGACCTTAAATGCAGCAGCAATGATGACGTCATCGGAGGCAACTTTCAGTCAGGAGAAACTCATTTGCCAAGGGTTCCCGCACGTTGGAAATCAATTGGACAATTAAGTTAAAATTGCATCAATCTCCCACATCCATTTAGATTTGTGTGGATAACACGAAATGCGGATTACACTACACCAACCCGCACCTGAATGAAAATCCAGCCATTTTGTCAGGTGCCTCCCCTTTTGCATCCTGTTAGGATTTCCCAGGGTGCCACGATGGATAGTAGTAGGATAGTTCTGTGCCTGGAGTAGCCACTGACACATTTACTGAGGGGGAGAGGGGATTCCCAGCCTCTTGGCACAGTTTCTTCCACTCACGAATGCTGAGCAACCCAGTTAAGGAGCACCTGAAGAAACCTGCACAAGTGCCTGCCCTGGGACCCTCATGGACCAGCTGAAGATTATAAAGGAGTCATTCCTGAAATTGATTAGATGCTTTCCTTCCCCTCCCCAGTACAAGGAAAGGGCCAGATGTCTGTTAATGTTATGCGGTTATGGATGTCTCCTTACCTTGTAGTAATAAGTGACCTTTAGCTTTTGTCTAAGGAAGTATAAATCAATTTAGATGCAGTGACCACTGAACTGTTGAATTAAGACTGACCTTGAAGCAATGGTCAGTTTACACAATAAACCTAACGAAAGAACATTCCACTGCATACTGATGCACATATTTCAGAGAACTTTAATCAGTTGTTAACAGGTTAGTTCTGCAGAGGGAAACATCTGCAAATACATCATCCTTTTTAGAAACAGGCGATTGGTATGGAATCGTACAGATTTATAATTAGAAGTTTCACTTGGTGGAATAGCAACAAGAGTGAAACTATTGATAAGATAACAAAGTAGGTGGGTTGTAGCGGTCTATGAAAAAGGATTAATTAAAACTAAATTATTGATAAGGGACAATTCACCTTTGTAGTGTATGTACCTTTAAGGGGAGAACTACTTTTTACAGCTCCTGTATACTGTGGCACCGGCAGTGACCACACCTGTATATAAACCCTGAGTAGGGATCTGTACCGTTAGTTTTAGAGTAACCCTCATTCAGTAAACACCTGTTGATTGTTCCCCTGCAGTCTCTGTCTAGTTATTGAAGGACACACAACATCAAGATACACGGATCTAACATTGGCGACGAGTCGATTCGAACCTACCTGCAACTCTGCATCACCTCCCAGGGATTCGCTCCTGGAGAATGTATTGATTTGTATGTGGGTTCAATGACGACACATTGATGAAAGAGAATGGCCTAGAAATTCAGTTGGCACCGCGCCAGGGCTTTAGCGCCGGAAAGTTAGCGCCGGCGCTAAGTCCCCCTGCGCGCGCCAAAAATTCAGTAGCGCCGCGCCCAAACGGCTGCCGGCGCTACTGAAGGGTGTTTGCGCCTGAAAATGGGCGCTACCTGCCACATTGCGGCGCTATTCCGGCGCTGCGGCGCCCGATGCGGTGCGGCAGGCTCAGGAAGTGCAGGCCTCCTCCTTCAGTTAAGGAGGAGCTGCCTGCACCCGCCCGCTGGCCGGTAAAATCTTCACAAAAATGAGCCCGGCACCTCGGGGAAGTGCCGGGCTCGCAGCCCAGAAGCATCTGTTCCACGGGGGGGGGGTGGAGGAGTCCGGGGAGGGAGGTGCGGGCAGGCGGCCGGCGGGAAAGCGGCCGGCCGCCGCGCGACCTTAATGCGCCGGCGCAAACTCCTGTAAGACTCGGTTGCCAGAGTCTTAGTTGCGGCTGCCACGGGCGAGGCGGCCGCAACTCAATTTCGGCGCTGGAGCCCGTCACCACGGCAACCGGGACGCTGCGCACACCGATGACGTCATCGGTGCCAGCGCAGCGCAACCGGTCTACCGCCGATGGTAGGGCCCCAGGGAATTTCTGAACCGGCTGTAAGTCCAGCGCAATGACCTCTAGCGCCGCAAAATGGGCGCAAAGCCCACTCAATTTCTAGGCCAATGTCTTTTAATCTAAAGTATGTTCAACTAAGTTAACAGCATTACAGGAGACACCATCTTAGAGATCCATCTAAAACAAAACTAAAACTAAACTGTCTCTCTCACATGCCCTCTGCTGGTAAGGCATAAATAATCAAACAGGCAAATATGCTGGTAAGGCATAATAATCAAACAGGCACATACCATCACTATTTGCTGATATCATTACATCTCCCTTTCTTAAAACAAAAGTATTTTACTTTTATGTAACAACATGTTTTCTTTGTATTGCTCTGCATTTAACTGTAACACTTAATGAACTTACATTATCATTATCAAGGTTTTTAACCTTGTTTTGTGTGTTCACATGAAATATGTAAATACACTAGAACTTGAAGAGAGAATAAGATAACATTACTTCCTTCTATAACCAGAGTCCTTAAAATTGCTCAATGAGTCTCTCAGGAGGCTTCACGTGTCTTGAGGATTTTCTGATTGATTGTCCTTGAATCTGAGTTGTTGCCTCAGATGATGATTTCTCAGCTGTGTGATCAGGTTGTTCAACCGTATCAGTCTTTTGACCTGCTGTGGCTGGTCCCATGAGAAGATCTCGACAATTTCTTCGCAGAACAGCACCCTCATCTGTCTGAATGGTGTATGATCTTGGTTGAACTTCACTCAGGACAGTTCCCTTCTGAGTCCATATGTTTGTTTTGTCTTTGAACCTTACTTGGTCACCAGTGTGGAGTTCAGGTAGGTTTTGTGTTCGTCTGTCATAGTAGTACTTTTGCTTTTCTTTCTGTTGTTCTTTGAACTTCCTCACTTTCTCCCCCTCTTTTGTTTTCAGGAGGTTCTCCGGGATGGGTAGGCTTGACCTTAGCAGACGTCCCATAAGGAGTTGGGCTGGTGACATACCACACTTGAGCGGCGTTGTGCGGTATACAAGCATGCTCTGATAGAAGTCAGTTCCACTGTCTTTCGACTTGTACATCAGTCTTTTCACTGTCTGGACCAATTTTTCCACTAGTCCATTGGACTGTGGAAAGTGAGGACTTGACATTGTGTGGACAAAGTCCCACTCTTTGGCAAAGTGTCGGAAACTTGCATTGTAAAACTGGGGTCCGTTGTCTGTGAAGACCTCGCTTGCCACGCCATGTCTGGAGAATATGGCTTTCATACATGTTATCACAGCATCTGCAGTGGTGGTGTACAGTCTACAAACCTCTGGATACAGGGAGTAATAGTCTGTGACTACAAGATAGTCCTTCCCTTGACATACGAATAGGTCAGCGCCTACCTTCTGGTAAGGTCTGTCTGGCGCTGGGTGTGGTTTTAGTGGTTCTACCGGATTGCTTGCTCGATATTTCAGGCATATTGTGCAGTTTGACACCTCATTTGTCACATCTTGGTTGATTCGTGGCCAGTACATCACCTCTCGTGCTCTTTTCTTACACTTTTCGATTCCCAGATGTCCTCCATGGATCCTTTTTAGCATCTCTTTTCTCAGACTCTTTGGGATAACTATTTTACTTCCTTTGTAGATGATGTCTTCGACCACTGATAGTTCCGCCCTGCAGTTCCAGTACTCTGCCATGCCAGGTGAGCAGTCTTGCTTCATGTTGGGCCATCCATCCAAGATGCTTTTCCTCAGTCGTCTCATTGTTTCATCTTTGTTTGTCTCATTCTTTATGAGCTCCATTTTTGCATCTGCTATGGGCAGTGCACTTGTAATCATGTCCACGTAGGCGTTCACTTTTTCATTCATTTTGGTGTTTGCGGGCTCTCTTGGGTCAACAGCTCTGGACAACGTGTCTGCTGTATACATCAGCTTACCCGGTGTGTACGCAACATTCAGTGTATAGCGTTGCAGCCTGATCATCATTCTTTGTATTCTAAGCGGACAGCTATTTAGTGGCTTCTGGAACAATGCAATCAAGGGCTTATGGTCAGTCTCTACACTGATTGCTTGTCCTGACACAAACTGGTGAAATCTTTCACAGGCGTATGTGATGCTGAGCAGCTCCTTTTCTATTTGAGCATATCGCGTCTCCGCATCTGTCATTGAGCGCGATGCATATGCAATAGGTTGCCAGTAGTCATATTTTTGTAGGAGAACGGCACTGAGCCCACTCTGTGATGCATCTGATGATATCTTGATGGGTCTCGCTGGGTCATAAAACCTCAGAACTGGTTCCTCTGTGAGCAGTTTCTTTAGATCGCTCCATGACTTCTCATGCTCATGATTCCATTCCCATTCTATGTTCTTTTCAGTTAGTCTTCTCAGTGGCGCCATCTTTTCTGAGAGGTTGGATATGAATTTACCCATGTAGTTGATCATTCCATTAAACCTCTGCATGTCCTTTTTGCATTGTGGCTTTGGCATATTCTCAATGGCGGACACCTTTCTGGGATCTGGTCTGATGCCCTCACCGCTAAGGATATCTCCCACGAATGTCAGTTCTGTCACCCCGAGCTGGCATTTCTCTCTATTCAGCTTCAGGTTTGTTTTCCTTGTTGCTTCCAGCACTTTTTTCAGTCTCTCGTCATGCTCAGTTCTCGTGGTTCCCCATACTATGATGTCATCCATCGATGTATCAACTCCCTGCAGGTGCTCATAGATCATATGGATAGTTTTGTGATACACTTCAGGAGCTGAGGCAATGCCAAATGGTAACCTTAGGAATCTGTATCTGCCAAATGGACTGTTGAACGTGCACAGTCTTGAACTTGCCTCGTCCAGTTTCATCTGCCAAAATCCTGATGATGCATCTAACTTGCTGAAATACTTTGCATTTGCAAACTGTGACATGATTTCCTCACGTGTAGGAAGCTTGAAGTGCTCTCTCTTTATTGCTCTGTTTAGATCTCTTGGATCCAGGCAAATTCTGAGCTTTCCATTCTTTTTGTCCACAACAACGAGGGAACTCACCCACTCAGTTGGCTCAGCTATCTTCTGAATCACATTCAGGCTTTCCATCCTGTCCAACTCTGCCTTCAGTTGCTTTTGAAGAGCAAACGGAACTTTTCTGCATGGATGTATGACCGTTAGCATACTTTTATCTACTCTGATCGTGTGTTCTCCTGGAAGGCAGCCTAGACCCTGAAATAGGTTGTTGTACTCTTTCATGAGTTCATCATAGACTGTCTCTCCTTCACTTTCCACAACGAGGACTCTCTTTACCAGGTCCAGTCTCTCACAGGCTATTAAACCTAGTATGGCTTGCACTTTCTTTGGCACCACAATTAATGCTAGCGTGTGCTCTCTGTCCTTGTGTGTCACTTTGACAATGCATCTTCCTTTCACTGGTATATCAGTACCTGAGTATCCTGTCACTTTCACTTTTATTCCATGTATCTTTGGTCTGGGTCTAATTTTCTTAAAATCAGTCTCTGATATCACATTAACTTGTGCTCCAGTATCCAATTTAAATGGAATGTGTATGTCATTCACTTTTAGTGTCAACATCCAGTCTCTTTTTTCTTTTTTGTTTTCAGACACAGCATCCACATAGAACTCCTCTATCTCGCTTTCATCTACTGCATGGACCTTGCTTTGTTGCGCTTGGTTCTTACAGCAACGGGCATAATGGTTGTTTTTGTTGCAACTATTGCATGTTTTACCATATGCTGGACACTTTTTTGGTGGATGCTGTGTACCGCATCGACTACATGACTTTCGATTGCCCCTTTCATTTTTGTTCGCTGGCCACGCCTCTTTTTTCACATTGGCGCTCTTTTTGTTAAAAGGTTTGTGTCCATTCTTTCTCACTGCATCCACGTTGCAGCTACTGTCACTGAACAGCTCCTTTGCCTGCGACTTCACAGTCTCTGTAGCCCTACACAGTGCTATGGCTTTTCCCAGGTCTAGATCTTGCTCTCTTAGCAGTCTTTCCCTTAGACCATTATCTGGAATACCACACACCAGTCTGTCTTTTATCAGCGAGTCTGTCAGTCCTCCAAATTCACACGTTTTGCTTTTGTTTCTCAGTTCAGTCACATACTGATCAATAGTCTCTCCCGTTTTCTGTACACATGTGAAAAATCTGTGCCTCTCAAATGTCACGTTACGTTTAGGTATGCAGTAGGCCTCAAACTGTTCCATTATTTTATCCAGCTTCATTTTGTCTCCATCAGCAGCGAATGTGAAGTTATTATACACCTCCAGCGCTTCATCACCCACGACATGTAAGAACACTGACGCTTTCATTTTATCACTTTTCTCGTCAGCTCCGATTGCTGCTAAATACAACTCCAAACGTTGTTTGAACCTCCTCCAACTTTCAGCCACATTACCTGTCAACTGAAGCTTCGCCGGTGGGTGTAAACCTTCCATTTTTCACTTCGTTAGCTATTCTCCAATGGTAAGTAATGATGTTCTCTCTTGGCTTGCTAATATGTGGAGAGCTGATTTCGCTGGATAGCTTGCTTGCCACTATCTCGTCGAGTTGCTAACTTCAGATTTTTCCTCTTCATTCCTTTCAATCACTTCTGACACCATGTATTGATTTGTATGTGGGCTCAATGACGACACATTGATGAAAGAGAATGGCCCAGAAATTCAGTTTGGGCCCGCCAGCTCGCTTGCACCCAGAAGTTACCGCTGCGCGCGGAGCCACTTGCGCCCGCCAGAAATTCAGTTTCAGCGCCCCACGTTGAAGCCGGCTGCTATTCAAGGGTTTCGGCGCCCCCGCTTGGGGCGCTGAAACTGAATATTGGCGCGCTAGGTTCCGCAGCGCCACCCGCTGCGGAGCGGCAGGCTGCGGTACTGCAGGCCTTCCTCCCTCTCTTAAGGGGGAGGTGCCTGCAACAGCAAGATCGCCGCTCCCTAGTGCCGGCAAATGAGCCCGGCACCACGGAGAAGTGTCGGGCTCCCGGAAAACAGCCGGCAATGCCGCGGGGGGGGTGGATGGAGGAGGCCGGGGAAGGAGGTGCGGGTAGGCGGCCGCAGAAAAAGCTGCCGGCCGCACATCCGCCTTAACTCGCCCCACTAACGCTACAGTACGGCCCCGTTTTCTGATCGCTGTTTGCGGCCGCTGCGAAAGAGGCGGCCGCAACTCAATATGGCGGTCGGGCCGGTAGCGGGGCGGTAGCGGGTCACTGCGCACACCGATGATGTCATCGGTGGCGGCGCAGCGCTACTGGCTAATGCCGCCATTACCACAGTGCTGAATATCGGCGAAAGCTCAGCAAGTGGCACAAAAGCCCTCTTTGGGCGAAAACTGGGCGCAAAGCCTACTGAATTTAATCTAAAGTATGTTCAACTAAGTTAACAGCATTACAGGAGACACCATCTTAGAGATCCATCTAAAATGAAACTAAAACTAAACTGCCTCTCTCACATGCCCCCTGCTGGTAAGGCATAAATAATCAAACAGGCAAATATGCTGGTAAGGCATAATAACCATACAGGCAAATACCATCACTATTTGCTGATATCATTACAGAGAACAGTGCAAGAAGAAGGCCGAGTCCAGAAGTACGGGTGTCGACCATCCAGCGGAGACTTGAGCATCGCAGAGGAGGCTGTTGAGAGCTGGGCTTGGTTCTCCAGTCACGGTGGTCCAGCGAAACAGGCTGGCAACAGGTATGGCGCAGACCCTTCCCGGACAGCGGCGGCTCGAACCGACCGACGGCACAGAAAAAGGCTGAGCAGCGTCGACGGGATAAGAGAGAGGGTAGAGCGCACAGGGCGCAGCCGGTGTTCAAGACCGAGCGGCGCCGACGGGAGAAGAGAGAGAGGGTAAAGCGCAAAGGGCACAGCCGGTGTTCAGGACCGAGCGGCATCAACGAGAGAAGCGCGCAGGAAAATGCGCAGAGCGCAGCCAGTGTTCAAGGGCTGAGCAGCGTCCGCGGGGAAGAAAGGAAGCGCGGGAGACGCCATTTGAGCCGCAGCGGAGAAGAAGGGAGAGCGCGGGAGACGCCATTTTTTTGAGCCACAGCGGAGAAAGGAGAGTGCGGGAGACGCCATTTTGAGCCACAGCGGAGAAGAAGGGAGAGCGCGGGAAGAAAGGAAAGCATGGGAGATGCCATTTTGAGCCACAGCGGAGAAGAGGGGAGAGCGCGTGAAACGCCATTTTTAGCCAGTCTAACCACACCCAGGGATGCTGAAGAGTGGCAGTGTCACAGCGTTCGACAATGAAGTCGAAGATTGGGCGACATATGTCGAACGCATAGAAGTGTACTGCAAGGCGAATGAAGTGCCAGATGACAGGAAAGCACTGGTATTGTTGAATTCCATGGGTGCAAAAACGTATGGCTTACTGCGAAACCTAGTAACCCCAGAGAAGCCAGTGGAAAAGGATTTTGAAAGCATAGTGTCAATCCTACAGGACCACTTAAACCCCACACCACTGCTGATAGCAGAAAGATTTATGTTTCACAAAAGGAACCAGCATAAAGATGAAAGTAATGCTGAGTATTTAACGGAACTGCGCAAGCTATCGAAACACTGCCAGTTTGGAACGGGACTAGCAGATACTTTAAGGGACAAGTTTGTGTGTGGGCTTCAAAGTGAAGGAACCCAGAAACGGCTTCTATCAGAAAAGGATCTTACGCTGGACAAGGCTTTCAGCATGGCAGTATCACACGAAGCAGCCACACAGGGCGCTGCAGAGATACAACGGAGACCGCAAGAATATGGCACAAATGAAATGTCATACGGAGCAGTGAAGTGCTATCGCTGTAGCAGAACAAGACACGACTATAATGATTGTTGGTTCAAGGACCAAGTGTGCAGACAGTGTGGAAAAGTAGGACACATAGCAAGAGTCTGCAGGTCGGGAAAGAAAACCAGCAGTAAGAAATCTCCACAGGAGAAGTACAAGAAGGTACATAAGGTGATGGAGAGTAGTTCAGGCGAACAGAAAAGTGATACAGACTCCGGAAGCAAGGAGCTGGGTTGTCTGAAACTACATAATGTAATCAAAATGGAGGATCACCAAACTATCTGGGTCACGCTCAAGATAGACGGAGTCCAAGTGAAAATGGAATTGGACACAGGATCAGCCCTAACAGTCATAAACCGAAGGAACTGCAAGCGGCTATTCTCACATATACCCTTGAGAGATACAGAGATTGTCTTGAAGATGTACACAGGGCAAAAAATCTACCCCAAAGGAAAAATAAGGGTGAACGTTATATATAACGGCAAGGAAACGCCAAAAATTGACCTATATGTATTGCCAGTTGGAGGACCACCACTACTAGGACGTGAATGGATCCGGAAGATACAGTTAGATTGGCATTCCATGCAAGCACTGACGGTAGATGCCAAAAAGGATGATGACATCACACCTGGACGACTGTCAAAAATGCTAACTGACGCACAAGAAGTGTTTCAGGAGGGACTCGGAACACTAAAAGGCATAACAGCGATGATCAAAATAGAGGAAAATGCAAGCCCAAAGTTTTTTAAGGCGCCCAGCCGTCGAAGCAGAGCTGGAAGGTTTGGAACATTCTGGAGTACTGTCCAAAGTGGACTGGAGCGAGTGGGCTATACCCATCATTCCTGTGATGAAGAGGTCGTTGAGTAATACGCCTGGGGAACCAAAGAAGGTTCGCATCAGTGGGGACTTTAAGGTGACAGTGAACCCAATCCTTCACACGGTACAATATCCGCTTCCGCGGATTGAAGATATTTTTGCCTCGCTCTCTGGAGGAAAACGCTTCACTAAGGTTGATCTGGCCCAGGCGTACCTGCAAATGGAGGTAGAAGAAGCCTCGAAACAGTACCTCACGATCAACACTCATAAAGGTCTCTACCAATACAAACGGCTGGTGTTCGGGGTAGCATCAGCTCCGGCTATTTGGCAAAGGGCAATGGATCAAGTCCTGCAAGGGATTCCAGGGACCCAGTGTTATTTGGACGACATCCTGGTCACGGGCAAAAATGACAGTGATCACCTCGTCAATCTGGAGCAGGTGCTCACTAGATTGAAGGAATATGGGCTCCGAGCTAATCGCCAAAAATGCGAGTTTTTCCAGAAGCAGATCTCATATTGTGGCCACGTTATTGATGAAGAGGGGTTACATAAGTCCCCTGAAAAGATTGAGGCAGTAGTCAAGGCTCCAGCACCGGAAAATGTGTCACAACTGAGGTCGTTCCTCGGGCTGGTGAACTACTACGATAAGTTCTTGCCGAATTTGTCTACAGTACTACACCCACCGAACACCCTACTGCAAACGGGGGTACCATGGAAGTGGAATGACGAATGTAAACGAGCTTTCCAGAAGTGCAAAGAATTGATCACATCAAAAGAGGTGTTGGCTCATTTCAACCCAGCACTACCAATTCGGTTGGCGTGTGATGCATCACCCTATGGTATTGGAGCGGTGCTGTCGCACAAATTCCCGGACGGCTCGGAGAGGCCAGTAGCCTTTGCGTCTCGGTCACTAACCTCAGCCGAGCGTAACTATGCCCAGATTGACAGGGAGGCCCTCAGCCTAGTGCGGGGAGTGAAAAAGTTCAACCACTATCTGCACGGGCAGAAGTTCACCTTGCTGACTGACCACCAACCACTTGTCTCCATCTTTAATCCAAAGAAGGGCGTTCCGGTGATGACTGCGCAACGGCTACAAAGATGGTCCCTTTTTCTAGGGGTGAAACAATATGAAATAGAGTATAAGGGCACGAAACAGCATGGAAACGCTGATGGGCTATCACGCCTGCCACTGCCTACTGCGGAGGAAGCACCAGAAGTGGACCCTGTCGAAATATTTTATTCGACTATAATTGAACGCTTGCCAGTAACTAACGCGGATATAGAGAAGGTGACCCGAAATGACCCGACACTGTCTCGGGTACATGGCTTGAAGGTGAAGGGATGGCCAACACATGGCGACTCACTGTTGCCAGGATTCTCATCCAGAAGAGAACAGCTGTCAGTATGCCAGGGGACATTGATGTGTGGATCCCGAGTGGTAATTCCACCCAAGTTAAGGGAGAGAGTGCTCAATGTGCTTCATGAAGGCCATCTGGGAGGGGTGAAAATGAAAAGCCTTGCTAGGGCTTATGTGTGGTGGCCGGGTATCGATCAGCAAATCGCAGACCTGACAAAGAGCTGCTCAGGATGCCAGAAGGTCCAAAATGCACCACCACATGCCCCTCTACACCCATGGGAGTGACCCTCCTCGCCATGGCAACGGGTGCATATTGATTTTGCTGGTCCATTCATGGACTCAATGTTTTTAATAGCCATGGATGTGCACTCGAAATGGCCTGAGGTGATCAAAATGTCCTCCACCACCACGCAGAAAACGATTGCAGTCCTACGGACCATATTTGCCAGGAACGGCTTGCCAGAGCAGATTTGCTCTGATAACGGACCACAGTTTGTGTCCGAAGAGTTTCGGAAATTTATGAAATGGAATGGGGTAAGGTATTACACATCCGCCCCGTACCATCCAGCCACAAATGGATTGGCTGAGAGGTTCGTACAAACCTTTAAAAAGGCAGTAAGGGCCATGTGCGATGGCGACATTCCACTGCAACATAAGGTGGACAATTTCCTGTTAGCCTACAGAAATGCGACACATGCAGTCACCAACCAGACCCCGGCCATGATGTTCTTTAACCGAAGGTTGAGATCTCGTCTGGATTTGCTCAGACCAAATGTACGAAGAGATGTTGAGAATAAGCAATTCCAGCACATCAATGAGAAGCCGAAAAGGAGCTTCAATGTAGGGCAACCAGTTTTGGCCCGCGACTACCGAACAGAGAAATGGCAACCAGGAATGATATGCACACGGCAGGGGCCACTAATGTACACAGTGGATGTTGGGGAGAACATTGTGAGACGCCATGTCGACCAGATCCTAGAGTCACAGGAACGAGTCAACCCCATGTCTCGCGTACCTGGTAATGAACCCGACATACAGGTAGCATCTACCCCAGAAACAGTAACATCGGAAGCTGATGAACCAACCGACGACAGGGGGCCAGAATTGCCTCCGCACCAAGAGCAAGACACTCAGGAAAGGCACTATCCAGAAAGGATCAGGAAGCCGCCCCAAAGACTGAATTTATAAATGGACTATTTTCAGTTAATGTTGCATGTTAAAAGGGTTAATTGTTAAATTAATTTTATGGTACTGTTAATCTGAAAGGGGAGGAATTGTAGTGTATGTACCTTTAAGGGGAGAACTACTTTTTACAGCTCCTGTATACTGTAGTACCGGCAGTGACCACACCTGTATATAAACCCTGAGTAGGGATCTGTACTATTAGTTTTAGAGTAACCCTCATTCATTAAACACCTGTTGATTGTTCCCCTGCAGTCTCTGTCTAGTCATTGAAGGACACACAACATCAAGATACACGGATCTAACAACCTTATATGGAGTTGTATTGGGTAATGCAGAAATGTGTGGATTATCATGTAGAAGGGATAAGTAAAATGTCTAAAAAGTGGCCGCTGGAACAAATACTTGGGATTCGATTAAGGTCTGCTGCTTGTATACTGAGCTCAAAACTGGAAGGTGTTTGAGTCCTCCAATTAAATTTACGAGGTTTTTGTCGTAAGGACTGCTGTTAAGTGTATGTTTAATTATTGTATACTTAATAAATCTGTGACATCTGACATTCAACCCTATTGATTTGAGGAGTAAATTAAAAGTATGAACACACACATTTGCCTCTCTTCTAACACCAGGATGACTTTCAGGCCTCATAGCCCTCTGGTTGCTGGAGAGCAGTCCGAAGTGCCCCAATGCCAGGGTTCTGATAGGCCTGCAGTTGCTCTCCAGTTTCCTCCTTGATTTATGATGCAAGGCCCAGCCATGCAAATGGCTCAGAAGAAAAGGACATACTCGTTTCCGATGACATGGGCAGAATATCTCAGGTGTGCTATCAGGTGCCCATAGAGGAAAATTGACCCTAGGTCTACTTTGATCATTTACTTTACTGAAAAGAATAGTCCTCACTTCCTTAAACTAAGCTCAACAGTAGCATTTGTTACTGGGGCCGGAATCTTTACCTTGGAGTCGGGTTGCGTGCATGCAGGCCTGGTAGCGGGTCAGGAACCCGAAGGTTTGAGCAGTGCACTGCACATTTAACTCAATGGCACCAATTGAAAGAGTCATGTGCATTGCCCAGCCCAATTAAATGGAGCAGGTCAGATGACGTCACCAATCACTTGTTTTCAACGTGGATATTTAAAGCAGCCTTGCATACATCTCATTTTACAGTTGATGTAGGAGTGTAGAAGGTGGTTTTCTGAGGTCTCAATAACATAATCAAACTGACAAAACTCTAGGGCAGAAAGAGAGGGCAGCGCCAACATTCACCGATGCCTCCCTGAAAGTTCTGGTGCAGGCAGTAAGAGCATGTAGGGAGGTCCTCTTCCCTGGCGATCGACAAAAACGACCACCCAAAGAGACAAAAAGGGCACGGCTCGAGATCGCAGAGGAGGTCAGCAGCAGGGATGTCATGAGGAGGATGTGGATCCAGGGCTGGAAAATATTCAATTATCTCATGAGGTCAAGAAAGGTGAGCACAATGCCACACTCACCTACATCCTGATATGCGTATCACCCTAACCCCATCATTGCCTTCTCAAGCCTACTCCTGCACATCATTCCTCACACCAACCTATCTACCAGGTGTGCCCATCCCTCTCTGTCTATGCACCTACTCACATCCCCAACTGAGGTACCACCACTGACACTCACACTCATCCTAATGCAATCATAACAAGTAACACCACAGAAGGAGGCCATTTGGCAATGTCACACCACTCCCTCATAGTCACCCTCTACAGATGTAGCCCATCAATTCCTTACACTCATTCCATCACACTCACTCAAAGTTCTCTTCTTTCCCTCCTTGCAGGAGATGGGAGTGCATAACTACAGGAAGGGGCAGAGAACCAGAGGTGGCCTTCCAGTCTTCAGTAATTTGACTCCAGCAGAGGAGGAGGCCCTAGAAATCTCTGGAGTTGCAGAGCTGCTGGTGATGGGAGACGGAGAGAGGGGGACCTCCCAGCAACCTGGTGACAGAATTAAATCTCATTCAGCCACATGGCATACAACAGTCACTCATATGGTGACTGATGTCAGCATCCAGTGAAATGTCATCATTTACATAATGGTAATGCTACCCATTCTTATTGGCCTAGAAATTGGTGTCGGGGGCTTCCCCAGGTGCAAGCCCCCGACCTACACTTACATAGCGCGCCGACAGTTGAAGCCTGGCCCTGCGTGGATTTCCTGTCAGTGGCCCGGTTCAGCTCCCGGCGCACTGTGCTTGCGTGATCCAGCGGCGTAGTTAGTTCGATGAGCCGGCTGGGATCACGTGAGCACTGGGCAACCAATCGGAGGTTGCAAAAGTTCATTCATGAGTTTGGTAGTAAGAACTGTCAAACTCCTGAAAACTCCGGGCGCCCAAAACAGTACTTAAACTTCAAATAAAAGTTTTTAAAAATCCCACTAATTAAATGAACTATTAATAACTGTAAAAAAAACTAATTTAAACAATTATTCAAATTTTTGAAAAAAATAATTTAAAAAAAAATCGGGTCTAAAAATATACTTACCTTACTGTAAAGTCTTTAAAAATAATAAACCTGTGGAAAAAAAATTCTAACTTTAATTAATAGACCACTTACCTTTTAAAACTAAATACTTACGTCTGCTTTTTTCTCGCGTAAAAACTGGAGGCCTTATCGCACGGGCAACCCTGTAAAAAAAAGGAACTTCAGCGCGCACACGCAGACTCCTGCACGCGCGCGTTCCACCTCTGAACCCCTTGGTTCAGAGGAAAGGAAATGCCGGTTTTCCGCGCATGTGCTGTGCATGCTGAAAACCGGCACATCCATCGGGCCCACGCGTGAGTACACGGTGCTTACTCACGCGTTGGGACCCAAATTACTGGGCCACTATAACACTTCTAATTCATCTCTTTACTCTCCCACTGGTCCATCAAGAGTCCCCTCCCCCATACTGTCCAGCCAGAAGAGGAAGATGACTCCTCAGCCTCAATGTGTGCAAATGTACAGAGAATGGAGGAGTCCATCTCCAACATGAGCACTACCATCTCGCAGGCAATGGCGACGATGTGCTGTTCCATGGAAAGGATGGCCACCTGCATGGAGCTAATGCGGCAGTCCAACAAGAACATGTTTGCTGTGGACAACAGATGGCAGGTGCTCATTGACCTCATCTCGAGGAGCGATATAAACATAGACTTGGGCCTTCCTCGCCCCACTGATGTGCAGCAAGGTGCTCTCCAGCTCCTTGCTAGCAGGGAAGTGCGGGTGGCCCATGAGAGGGATGATACTGAGAGGGGACATGGAAGTGGGGCCTCCCCCTTAGTCAGAGCCCCATATACTTCCTTGGGTCTCGATGGCCAAGTTTGCCCCTGCACAGCTGGAGGAGGAGCAGTCTTTGACGGGGCCCTTACAGGCTCCGAAACCCAGAGGACGTCCACCAAAAGTGTCAAAGCAGTTGCAGCAGGGAAGTGAGCAGCCTACCTTTACCTCTGCTGAAGCCACAGGGGGTGCATCTTGTAGAAACATTGTGTAACCCCTTCACGGTTCTTTAGATATATGTGAGATGTGGTCTCTGTTGTAGACAGTATTCTATAGTCCAGTAACGAGATCACTACTATAATGGCTTCATTCTAACTATCTTACATTATAGTTTTAACATCAGACAGTATAAGAAGATTACAGGTCACTGAACTAAATTAGACATTTGCATACATTAGAATGACTCTAGACATAATTAACATACATTCTCCATTTACATGGATTCAAAGGACTGTCCCTGTGTCCAAATTCGAGTGCACTCTTTCGTTGGCACGCTTAAGTTGGAGCTCATGGTATGTATAATGTCTGCAAGACTTACGACTCCGAACCCCTTCATTGAATTCTCTTCACGATCACTGAATCCCACTTTGAGTTCTGGATGCAGAGCACACAGCAGCCGCTGGAGTTGGTGACTCTCTCTCTCTCTGCAGCTTTTCCAAGTAGCTCCCCATCAGCACGAGGCAAGCAGCTCTCCCCAGACCTCTGCCTTGCAGATCTGGGTTCAGACGACGATCCCCCAGTACTGGTGACTTGCAGCCAGCCAGTTCAGGATGCAGTGCTACTAATACGAAGGGCGGCGGCCGAGTTTGGAAGCCCGGGGCGGGATGCGGCAGCCATTTGCCTCCTGAGCCCTCTTCTCAGAGCTCCTGCCCTCTCCTCTTCCAGTCACTCTCTGCCTTCTCCCGCTCGAAAAACCCGACTCCACCCCTTCCTCCTGGGGTTTCTGCCTGAAGACAGCGCAGCCTCACTGTCTGCAACAGTTGATACTGGTGCAGGATTATGGAAAGTCTGCTCTTAGTCACATTGTGTCCTTTAAAGTTCTTGCCGTACCTTCACATGGCAACTTTAACCCAGGGATTTATAACAATGATAATACAGTGTCTAAGTTAAAGATTGATAACCATACTTAGCGTACATAACATTTCCAGTGGGTATTACACTCCCCCCCTACCAAATATAGGCATGTCCCCATGACTAATGAACTTTACACATAAGTGGTTGCATGCTTCCCAACCATGTATAAAGGGAGGTAACATATCGAACCGTAGGGGCTATCATTACACTTGGCACTCCTAGTCACTTTGCATGTGAAACAGAGGAGCAACTCTTTTAGGTAAAGTCTTTCTCTGGACACAACGTGCACAGGACTTGCAGAACTCCTCAACCGCAGACTTCATATGCGGCCAATAGAATCTGTCCTTGACCATCCCATAGGTCTTATCTACTCCCAGATGACCTGCGTCATCATGCAAAGACTTCATCACTATTTCCCTGTACTTTTCAGGCAGGACCAACTGTGAATGACATGGTTTAGTGGGTGGGTGAGTGATTCTACACAACACTCCCTCTTTAATTTCCAAGCGGTCCCATTCTCTTAGGAGCAGACGACAGTCAGGATGTTTTGATTTGTCGATCTGTGTAATATCACCCAGACGGAGAGCTGAAAACACCTCATGAATACAGGGATCCTCCTGTTGTACTTTGGATATTTCAGATGAACACAACATGGGTAAGTTTTGTACATCCAAACTGGAAAGGTTGCAAAATGCCTGGGGAACAGCATGCACTGACACTCCCAAGTGGTCAATCTCTCGGGCATGGAATGAATTCTTTGGTCCAGATACCACGGACATCTGACACATTACTTTCACATCTGCTGAAGCAACATCTTTCCACTCTGGTTTCTGGTAGTGTGGGCGACGAGACAGAGCATCTGCGTCAATGTTCTGTTGGTAATTACGTGGTGGCCCTCGGCGGCGAGGGTTGTAGCGACGGCAACGATTTCGGTCCGCGGCATATCGGCTTCCTTGAACTGGAACTCCACCTGGACCAGTGACGTTTTCCGTCTCTGCACCCTTTTCACCTTCCACTACGTCAAACTCCACAGTTTCACCATCACCAACACTGCATAGATACTTCCGTGGGTTATTCTTCTTTATGGCAGTCTGATGTACAAATACATCTTCCTTTGTATCATTCCTGTTGATGAATCCATAGCCATTTCGTACGTTGAACCACTTTACTGTTCCAAGAACCTTTGTTGCGATGACTTTCTTCTCCCCTCGTCTATTATTGCACTTAACGGAACGTGTCTTAACTACAGGGACAGCAGGCCGTTCCGTTACTGTGCCCCTTTTGTAGTTTCCCGACTTCTTGGTAAGTTTTATGAGACGGTCATTTACTTTTTTTAGATTTTCCTCACCTCTACATTCTCGCTTGAAATGTCCATCCTTTCCACAGTTATAACAAAAGACTCCAGGTCTATCTCCTTCATGGGGATATCCTTTAGAGGAATCATTCATTTTGCTGTTAGGCTTCGCAGGGTGTTCAACCTTTCCACAGTTATAACAAAAGACTCCAGGTCTATCTCCTTCATGGGGATATCCTTTAGAGGAATCATTCATTTTGCTGTTAGACTTCGCAGGGTGTTCAACCTTTTGCACCCGTGCGTCATCCCTTTCTGTGTTGGGCTTAGACCGAAAATATGCCATCTCGGCTCTCATGACATTTATTTCCTTCTTCAGCTGTTCCATCTCAGGGTTGACATCACCCTTAGGAGTAGGAACTGTAACAGGAGTCACAAGCTTGGACATCACAGCACTCTTTGCTACATTCCGGGCCTGAAGCATATCCTCCTCCTCTCTGACTTCCCTTAGCAGCTGAATGAAGGTAGGTGGATCTCGCAACTTATGGGTCATGCGTATGCGAAGAGCAGTCACGTCTTCGAGCAATGCACCTCGCACAACCTGTTCAATGCGGAACCGATTCATTTCAGGCAACTCAATCCCTCTTTTCCGTAACATACAATGCAGCAGTTTGTCTATTCTCAGCAGATAACTGGACAGCTTCTCTCCCTCACACTGGAATGTGCTTCTGAATCTGACCATCAAATCTGAAATGGTTTCAGTAGTTCCAAAGGCAGTTTCTAGAGCCTGCATGTAGTCAAAGGAAGTAGCAGAGGTGTTCTGCGCCTTTAAGAATCTTACAATGTCAGCAGCAGGACCCTTAAGGCTTTCTACTATTCTCTGCCTCTTCACATTGTCACTGCACTGCCATTCCTCTAGCAGAGACAGGGTCTGCTCAGCCCAGGCGTCGTACTCCTCTTCCCCACTGGGAGTTGGTCTCACTCCTGAGAACATACGGAGCTTACGGTATCCCTGAGCCTCGAAGGGCAGATTGGTGCATTTATCCACCAGAGAACTAATGGCACTGACCAACTGAGTGTTCATATCCAGGGCCGAAGGACCTATCAGACTTTTGACATCAGCAACAGTCTTTCCTTCTTGTCTCAAGAATGACAACAACTTGGTCTGAAACCCTTCTTCTTCCTTAATAGTAATAGGGACAAACTGAACTGGCCAGGGACCAGCCTCTTCAGAAAGCCCAACTGCCTCAGGTAAACCATGACCTCTCAGGTTCTCTGATGTCTGGATCAACACAAACTGCTTCTTGGTAGCTGTATCCAAGCAGCGCTCAACTATCCTAACCTTTCCAAAGGCTTTGACACAATTCAGAGCCCTTAGCAAGACATCATCAAGGTCATCGTTAGCAACACCATTCAGCACAATGGCATGGGTAGTAGCTATCTGCTTCCATTTGCACCAAGCTTCAATCTCAATAACATCCATCTTTTATGCTCAAACAGCCCAGTAGAAACCACAAACCACTCTCTTAGCAATGAGCATTCAATACTGTTAGTTTACTGACATAAATAGACCACAATCCCGGATGAGCCCCCAAAATGTAACCCCTTCACGGTTCTTTAGATATATGTGAGATGTGGTCTCTGTTGTAGACAGTATTCTGTAGTCCAGTAAGGAGATCACTACTACAATGGCTTCATTCTAACTATCTTACTTTATAGTTTTAACATCAGACAGTATAAGAAGATTACAGGTCAATGAACTAAATTAGACATTTGCATACATTAGAATGACTCCAGACATAATAAACATACATTCTCCATTTACATGGATTCAAAGGACTGTCCCTGTGTCCAAATTCGAGTGCACTCTTTCGTTGGCGCGCTTAAGTTGGAGCTCATGGTATGTATAATGTCTGCAAGACTTACGACTCCGAACCCCTTCGTTGAATTCTCTTCACGATCACTGAATCCCACTTTGAGTTCTGGATGCAGAGCACACAGCAGCCGCTGGAGTTGGTGACTCTCTCTCTCTCTCTCTGCAGCTTTTCCAAGTAGCTCCCCATCAGCACGAGGCAAGCAGCTCTCCCCAGACCTCTGCCTTGCAGATCTGGGTTCAGACGATGATCCCCCGGTACTGGTGACTTGCAGCCAGCCAGTTCAGGATGCAGTGCTACTAATACGAAGGGCGGCGGCCGAGTTTGGAATCCCGGGATGGGATGCGGCAACCATTTGCCTCCTGAGCCCTCTTCTCAGAGCTCCTGCCCTCTCCTCTTCCAGTCACTCTCTGCCTTCTCCCGCTCGAAAAACCCAACTCCACCCCTTCCTCCTGGGGTTTCTGCCTGGAGACAGCGCAGCCTCACTGTCTGCAACAGTTGATACTGGTGCAGAAATTATGGAAAGTCTGCTCTTAGTCACATTGTGTCCTTTAAAGTTCTTGCCGTACCTTCACATGGCAACTTTAATCCAGGGATTTATAACAATGATAATACAGTGTCTAAGTTAAAGATTGATAACCATACTTAGCGTACATAACATTTCCAGTGGGTATTACACTTGAAAAGAAAAAAGACACAATCCTAGATGCAAAAGGGTACGCACATGATTGTATGAAAAACTGTTAGTGATAAGTTTCAGTTCTATTTATGACACACATAAATTTATTTCTTTGCACAACTTTGGGTGAGAGAAATGGCTTGGTCACTGCTTTGTGGTGTTGTTGTAGGGTGGGGACTTAGTACAGCATGTGGCAGCCTTATGGGTGCAATGGAGCAAGTAAATCTCGCCATTATGAGGCCATCCCGAGCCTCCCAGGCAGTAACGTGTGCCGCTGCTGGTACCATCTCCACCTCAGGTTCCTCCTCCTCCATGTCTTCCACTTGTTCCTCCTCCTCCTTTGAAGAGGCTGTGCACTCTGCGCCTTGCTCCTCCTGCAGCTCCAATCCTCACTGTTGTGCTATGTTGTGCAGTGCGCAGCACATGACAATGATTCTGGAGACCCTGGCAACCCTGGCTGGTGCGTATGGAAGGGCTCCTCCAGATCTGTCAAGGCATCTGAAGCGCACCTTCAGCATACTGATTACTTGCTCTATGACACATCTGGTGGACATGTGGCTGTCATTATAATGCTCCTCGGCCTCTGTATTTGGCTACCTCAAGTGTGTCATCAGCCACGTCTTCAGTGGATTGCCCTTATCTCCAAGCAGCCAGCTGGTAAGTCTGTTTGGAGGTGCAAAGAGCTGAGGGAAGGTGGACTGGCACAGCATGAAAGAATCATGATAGCTGCCAGGGAATCATGATGATCATTTTATGGTTGCAGACAAGCTGCACATTGAGGGAGTGGAAGCCCTTGCTGTTCACAAACATTCCTGGATGAAATGGGGGTGTCTTGATGGTCACACGTGTGCAGTCGATAATGCCCTGCAGCTGTGGGAAACCAACCAGAGCTGCAAAGCCAAGCACCTGCTCAGTAACGCTGGCTTCATCAGTGACAAAGATTACATAAGTGGCTGACTTGTCAAACATGGCAACGACCACCTGGGTGATGCATTTGTGGGCGACCGACTGTGAGGTCCTGCAAATGCCTGCTGCAGATCCCTGGAAGGAGCCTGAAGCAAAAAGGTTGAGGGCACTGGTGACTTTGACAGCAACTGCTAAGCCATGTCCACCAGGTCCTCTGGGCAGCAGGTCTTGTTCCAGCAAGCTACAAATGTTTACAATGACCTGGTGCGATAGCCTGAGCCTCTTGAAGCACTGCAGCTCAGTCATGTCCAGGAAGCTCATTCTCTGCCTGTATACCCGGTGTTGGGGGCATCATCTCCGGCGCGGTGCAGCCCTGTACTGACCCCCTCTCCTGTGGAGCAGCAGGTCAGTGAGGAGAAGGCTGCTGTTGTGGTTGCTGCCGCTGGTGTTGTGGATGCTGCTGGTGTGCCTGGTGTTGTTTGTGCTGAGGCTCATCTTGATCCTATTCTAAGTAATGACCTGTAAACTCCTGACAGCGAAATCTCTGCACAAAATGGAGTCAGCAAGAGTCTTTCCATTAACCAAGTAAGTAGGTGTAATGTGGGGGCATTTATGTGTTTTTCCCAGCTGTCATTTAATGGACTCGTACAATGGCCACTAAGCTTTCACCTCCCCTTCACAGGCGAGCTTCCCGAGGTACGTGAATCCCGTGCTCAAGAAGTTAAAGCCAAAACCTGTTGTTAAAAAGCCTCTTAAGGGTCTCTCAACAAGCATTTAAGTACTTTAATTAGGTTGCTCGCTTCTCCCAAGTGGGTCTGTGGCATGCTGGGAAACGCGCCCAAGTTAAATGCGGAAGTCGGCGGGATGACGATGGGTTTCTGACGCGCTGGAAATTTCTGCTGACCTGCCCTCAGACCCGCACGTTCGGCACTGGGAAAATTCCAGCTTAAGTGTCAGCGATAGCACTTTTGGCTCGTAGTCAGAAGATTATGGGTTTAAGTCCCACTCTAGAGAGTGGGCACTTAATCAAGGTATTACTTCAGTGCAGCACTGAGGGAGCTTTGCACTCTCAAAGGTGTTGTTTTTCAGATGAGGCATTAAACTGAGGTCCCATCTGCTCTCTCAGTTTGACACGAACGATCCCACAGCTCTATTCGAAGCCAAGCAAAGTGTTCTCCTGGTATCCCTGCCAATTCTTAATCCCTCAACAAACACTGCTAATTAATTGGTCATTTATCTCATTACTGTTTGTGGGACCTAGCTGTGGGCTAATTCACTCCCACATTTCCTTAGATTACCATAGCAACTACACTTCAAAAGTACTTCATTTGCTGTAAAGTGCTTTGAGACATCCTGAAGTCATGAAAAGTGTTATATAAATGCAAGTTCTTTCTTACCCACCCATCAAATGTCTCATTGTCCTTTTGAGAATTAAATTACCAAAGCCATAAAAGCCAATCTATAAAATTCAGAAAAGAGCTACCGAAAGCTGGCACAGCTCCAAAAAACAAGGTACAACTGAAAAATAGCCCTGAATAAACACTTATATCCAAAACATTGCTTCAAGACAACTGAATAAAGTCAGAGGCCTAGAAATTGGGTTTTGGCGCAGCAACGGCTTTAGCGCCGGAAGTTAGTGCCGGAGCTAAGTCGCGCTGGTCGGGCCAAAAATTCACTACTTCTGCGCCCAAACGGCTGCCGGCGCTGCTGAAAGCTGTTAGCGCCTGAAAACTGGTGCTATGCGCTGAATTTCGGCGCTATTCCGGCGCTGCGGCGCCCGCTGCGGTGCGGCAGGTTCGGGAAGTGCAGGCCTCCTCCTTCCCTTAAGGAGGACCTGCCTGCACCCGGCCGCGGCCCGCGATAATCTTATTAAAAATGAGCCCGGCACCTCGGACAAGTGCCGGGCTTGCTTCTGTTCCGGGGGGGGGGGGGAAGTCCGGGGAGGGAGCTGCGGCCAGGCGGGCGGCGGGAAAGCGGCCGGCCGCCGCGGGGCCTTTAATGCGCCGGCGCAAACTTGTGCAAGGCACCTCTGCCAGAACGTTGCTTGCGGCTGCCACGGGCGAGGCGGCCGCAAGTCAATTTCCCAGTTCGGGCGGGTTACCATGGCAACCGGGATGCTGCGCACACCGATGACGTCATCGGTGCCGGCGCAGCGCTACCGGTCTACCGCGGCGGAAGGGCCCCAGGCAATTTAGGCGCCGGCGCCAATTGCAGCGCTAGGCCCTCTAGCGCCGCAAAATCGGCGCTAAGGGCACTGAATTTCTAGGCCATTGTATTTAATTACTTTAGATTTAATGATTTTTACTAGCATTGTGGGATCACATTCTGCAATTCAGTGTGTTACTCTGTGAAAACTGAAGCCCAATTGCCTCAAGTAAACATGCAAAAAGAAGTTATTACAATAGGAGCGCAGTGGAACTTAAGCTGAAATTATGCCCGATATTCTATCAGATGTATTACAGCGGAAAAACTGAAGTGAACAAACGTGCAGGCCCAGAAATTCAGTTGGTTGCGCCAGCCATTAGCGCCTTAGGAGGAGTAGATGTCGAGCGCTAGGCGCTTAGCGCCCGGGCGCAGCGCAATCTGCGCCTCGCCCCAACTTCAGTAGACATTTAGCGCCGGCGCAAAGTCTTTGCGCGCGCTCAGCTGCGCGCGCAGATCATGACGTCATTTCCTCGTGCAACGCCCTTTGTGCGCCCCAATCCGGAACTTCAGTCGCGCCGGCCCATTGTGCGCCTGGCGGCCCTAGCGACTGTTGAGTCGAACGGTGCTCAGCCGATGCGGGCCGCGGGGGGCGCAAATTAAAGGGCACTCTTGCAGTAGAAAAGGCAGCCGTTTTGTAACACTCCTTCTTTGTGAGAGACAAAGGTAGATGATGATGATGATGGAGGAGGAGGAGGAGGAGGAGGAGGATGATGATGATGGAGGAGGAGGAGGAGGAGGAGGAGGAGGAGGAGGAGGAGGTGGTGGTGGTGGTGGTGGTGTGCCGGTACCACATAACAAACTGATGGAGAGAAGCCCTCCCCAAAAACACAATACACCAGTCTCGGCCTTTCAAAAAACAAATCCACCCTCCCCCTTTAAGAGCTCACCGGAGCCAGAGTGTCTGCCGTCAATCAGCAGCTCGCCACACCTGCCCTGCGCCCAACTTCCGGTGTTAGCACCCGGCCCGCCGGCTTAGCGCCTAATGATAGTCGTGCATCGCCTGTTTTAGCGCAGCAGCAACCTCTTAGGGCGATGCGACTGAATATCGGCGAAGGGGGCTCGACTTTGTGCCAGGCGCAAACTTTAGCGGCCGCCCGACTTTACCGCCCCAAAAGTGGCTATACTGAATTTCTAGGCCGCAGTTTCTGAAAGGAAACGTGAGCTCTGATGGTGCAAAATGAATTTCCCAAGGTGATCTGCCCTTCCTGGAAATGTTGAATTTTTAAGTAAACTTTTGATGCCTTTTTCAGTATTTTGCAATGCATTGTGCTGTAGCATTCTAGCCAAACAAAACATTTTTTTCCTGGTTTTATATATTTAAAAATAAAAATAAAAGTAGGTGCTATGAGTCACAATTGATTCTTGAACCATTCGAATGTAATACTCAGTGACCATAACACAGCAGGTGTGCATGTATGCAGTTCCATAGCTGACTGAGATAATAACATAAATAATAATTGTCTGAAGGCTTACTTAACATTTTTTTAAAAGACATAATACAATTTTAACAGAAAAAGTAGTGATGTAAACAACATCACTTGTATTTCTATAGCTCTCCTCAAGTGTACGATGACATCAAGTTGCATTTTAAATTAAGCAGGAAGAAACATTATAATTAGTTAATAAATGATGGTATTACAGCACCAAGTAAACATTTACATTTTTCAACTCCCCATCACCCAGAGTTCAGGCTGGCACCTACCCTCCCCATTCAATTAGTGTTGGCACTCTCCTTCCTCCCTCACACCAAAGCACCACTGAGGGAGAGCTGTACTGTCAGAGGCTCCTGCCCCTTTCCTTCTATCCTTTGTATCATCAATTTCCTACAGCCCTCTATTGTCATCCATTTACCCCCATCCTTCATTATCATATATTTCCCCTATTCCTCCCTCTCTTTCACTGCCATCCACCCCTGCCCTTCTCTCTTCCCATTCTGATCCGACCCTGACCCCCATACTGAAACATATTGGCCTGGAAATTCACTGGCGCCCTGTTTGGGGCGCGAGTCTCGCCAGAGCGCCGGAAGTACCGCCCCGGAAGGAGTCACGAACACCCGCCGGAAATTCAGTTTCAGCACCCCAGACAGAAGCGCAGCGCTACTCGAGATGCCCCGTGTCCCTCTTGGGGCGCTGCAACTGAAAATCGCAGCGCAACGTGCCGCAGCACCACACGCTGCGGCACGGCGCGCTGCGGTACTGCAGGCCTTTCTCCCCTTCTTAAAGGGGAGGGGCCTGCTGCAGCGCGATCGGCGATCATGAGTGCCGGCAAAAGAGCCCGGCACCAAGGAGAAGTGCCGGGCTCGTGGGACACAGCCGGCACAACACGGCGGGGGGGGCTCAGGAGGCTGAGGACGGCGGCGCGAAGAGGTGCTGGCAGGCGGCCAGCAAAAAAAATGGCCGCCCCGCACCTCCGCATCTCTACCACCGCAGGTAGGCCCCCCTGAACCGGTCGCAAATTGCGACTGGCGTTAAAGCAGGGGGCGCTACCAAATTTTGCGATCGGGGCAGCAGCAGGGTGCTGCGCACACCGATGGCGTCATCGGTAGCAGCGCAGCGCTAATGGCTAGCACCGCCATTAGCGTCCAGCTAAATTTAGCGGGAGGCATGGCCAGTGGCGTAAAACCCACTAAGTGCCCTCTTTGGGTGCTAACGGGTGGCGCAGCCCACTGAATTTCTAGGCCATTGTGTTAAGAGTTCCAAAGCTATGCGTCACTTAAATGTGTTTTCTTCACTTGAGTGAGTTAGAACACTAACTGTATCCAAAGATTAAGATTAGATAATAGTTCTCCTACTGACTTGGAAATACAAAAATACAAATACAGTAATTTAAGAAGCCATTCTAAAAAAAAATGTACAACATAAATAATTTAAGAAAATACAATCCACACAAAAATAATGCAAATTTCATGACAGAAATTACAATGCCCATGTAAATGTTAGTTTCCAATTAGATAATAATCTCACTCAGACATTATAAATACAACACCATACTGTTCTCAGCTAATTATAGTGTACTGCTCTTCACTGAAGAGTACAAATAATTTAGTTTTAAAAATGTCAAGATGGAGGAGAACGTATTCTAGAGATGGCCTAAGTTACGATGCTAACCAGTGGGTCAACTTTTCCAGCCACTCTCCTGGCTTATTTGCATAACGTGTTGCAAGGTGTTATCCAATAAGGTGATTTGCAGTCTGGATAGCAACCATAAATTTCTAAAAGCTACAGTGAAAGTTGACAGCATCTGCCGCCTACATCCTCAAGAACTCTGTTGGTAATACATAAAGAAAGGAAGGACAGAAATAACCATAGAATCAAGCCCATCCCATCCAGACATGGCGCAGTCTATATGCACTATCTACCCATCTCCCAGCCATTCAGTCTCTTGAGAAAGTAAAAAACAAACAAAAAAATATAGGAAAAATGCTAAGAAATTTCCCGATTCCCAAAGGCAAACAAAGAAGGTCCAGGATACTACAGTAACTCATATCAATAATCCCAGGCAGCCGACACCTACTTTCTATAACTGGAGATGCCCTCCATTCTTAGCAACTCATCCAGCTCCCTCTTGAAGGACAGCAGTGAACCCATACGTCATGTCGTAGTAATCTTTGACTACAGTGCCTTTTTCTTATTCAGTTTGCTTCATAATTAGGTACCTGAACTTGCGTGCTTTTACCTCTGTGTTTGGCTCTAGTGCTGATTCTAACACTAACTGGTTGCAAAATCTAGCTCAAGTGTAGGTTTCTTGTTACAGAACATGATGCAATCAGATGGTGGAATATGCCACTTCTCAGCCTCGTGCACAACTACATTCTGGCTTCATCTGTATGGATTACAAATGCTGAATCCAGGGCATGTAATTTCCCATCACCATCAACAATCACTAGCTTTATTTTCAACTGGCAGTATTCTTTTTAACCAGTCTGGCCTAGTTTCTGATTTCTATTTGCGTAGCTCAAGCGGAGGTTCAGAAAGTAATTGGGCTGGTTGATAAAGAGTTAGGTAATACTGCCAAAATAGGATTGTGTGCATGCATTCCAACTGTTTCCAGCTCCCGTATGCGGTGGCCAGTAAAATAGCTGATTTTGGGCTGGATAAATTCACCTTATAATCCAGCACAGGTCATTTCTTCTGCACATGTGTGATATTTCAGTGATAAGGTGACTTCAATGCAAGGAAGAGTAATTCTAAACTCCAGTCCCCACCAGCTAAAGAGGGTGCAACAAAATTTGATAAAAGCAATCCCCAAATACGCTGTTTTCCTAGGCCCTGTGCAAACAGGGGCTGGAAAAGTTGGCTGTCCGTGCAAAATCAGATAGTTGGCAACTATGCAAAAGTGTTTCTCACTAATCTATTGCATACAGAGTTAATGTGAATTTTTTTTTGCCGAGGACCCATTTTGAGCACAAATTATGATTGTATGTTTTATGCAAAGCCCTCATTAAGGCACCAAAAGAATATTAAAATAGATGCAAAGCATCAGGCGTTAATATTTCCTGTTTTTTTAACCAGGAATATGCTGAAATCATTGAGCTGCTATTTAAAATGAGTGCTGGGGAAAAGTGCGGGTCAGCTAATTTGTTGACTTCACTCTTAGAGATGAGTGCCATTCGTACCTTCAGAAGTTAGTTTTCCAGTAGTACTCAGTTTCTAATCATTTTTTTTTCATATTTTAAAATACTGGTTTGGCTTCAGGTCTATTTTTTGCATTTATTCAATTTCTTGGGCTCTTGCATTTTGTATTTGTGGCTTGATGGGAGCTACAATTAAGAAGGATCTGAGGAGTGATAAAAGGGAGGTGCATTTACACCTGAGGTGGGCTGTCTTAACCCAATCAATCACCTGTACAGACCAAGGCACAGCTATCTCGATCTCGCTGAGAAAATCTACCTTTGCCACTTATAGAAAAGAAAGAAAGAATTGCATTTATTTAGCTCCTTTCATGACCACCGGACATCTCAAAGTGCTTTACAGCCAATTAAGTACTTTTGGAGTGTAGTCATTGTTGTAATGTGGGAAATGCAGCAGCCAATTTGCACACAGCAAGCTTCCACAAAGAGCAATGTGATAATGACCAGATAATCTGTTTTTTGATTGATGGATAAATATTTGTCAGGACACTGGGGATAACTCCATTGCTCTTCTTCGAACTAGTGCCTTGGGATCTTTTACGTTCACCTGAGAGAGCAGACAGGGCCTTGGATTAATGTCTCATCCGAAAGACGGCACCTGCGACAGTGCAGCACTCCCTCAGCATTGCACTGGAGTGTCAGCCTAGCTTTATGTGCTCAAGCCCTTGGAGGGGAACTTGAACCCACAACCTTCTGCCTCAGAGGCAAGTGTGCTACCCACTGAGGCACAGCTGGCACAGCTTATGCAGACTTATATATGTTCAATATTATTATTGAGGTTGTACTTGTAGATAAGCATGGTTAATCATATATATGCAATATAGCTATAGTCTACAGTATTAACATCTCAGCATTAGAGGATGAATTATTCCTAACAATATTTTCAGACTGTCTCTCATGCTTTTATTTGACTCTACTTGTAACAGATGAACAAATAACAAATCTAAATAAATGTAAAAGAATGATTCATATTTTAAATGACAGATTCCTATGGTAAAGGGGATAAATATCCAAATCTTTATGTTTGAGATGAAAACCTTTATATAATATTAATTTCTCTGTCACTATTTGAACTGTCTGTCATAGCTGAAGACATATCCTAGAGCTAATATAGGATGTGACCCCAGTGTACTATGTCATAATGTGGTGAAATCAAATCTTCATTGAAGTAGAATAGATGAGTAATTACAGCCTGGAATGAAGCATTCACAACTCAACTGTTTGTATGTGTTTTTGCCCCCAGCAATTAACTTACCCTTACACTGAATATATGTGTGCGTGTGTGTGTGTGTTTGTGTAAAATTTATGTCACATTTAAGAAATTTGTTAGAGAAATAAATCTCAGTTGAAAAGCTGCCCGAGGACAAATTCCATCCATAGTTTCCTTACTCAGGATGATTTAATCTTGAGTTAGTTAAGCCAGTACAGTTTTTATCATCAACTGATATGCAGTTGTTCCTATTTTAAAAACATTCTCTTTCCAGTGACTGCACTTCAATAATAGTAACAGTTCCCTGAGGCACAAACATATTATGGGTTTAAAATGTCCTTATCTGCTGAAACAAAGGACTGGATGATGCTTCTCCCTAACAGTTCGTACTAACAAGAGAAGTATTGCTGATGGATGGTGAGTTTCCCTACATACGAACAATCAGGGAACTGGGGGTTGACAAGATATGTAACAAAAAGGTTTTTTGAATTGTTTGTCATTCTTGATAAAAGTAGTCAAAGAGATGGCATGGCAAAATTGGACAAGAATCATGGTCAGAAAAATAATAAAGTCATTTTAGAGGAATATTACAGTGCAACACCACAGAAGAAAAAGATAGTGAATGAAAACTACCTCCATTGTTTTCACCATCCATGGAGAGGAGGTTATGATGGACTCTGTCTTTTATATTTGTTATTCGTAAATAACAGCATGAATCCAGACCCAGTTGCTAATATTTACTGTCATTTCTTTCTTTTCAACTGTAGTTTTATGAAAAACTGGAATGCTTTCATCAAATTATTTTGCAACCTCTTTAGCTGGTAGGGTCTGGAGTTTAAAACTACTCTTCCTTGCAGTTAAGTTGTGCGGATTGTGAGATAGCTATTTTCGGAACTAAAGTAATGTATTCATAAATTGTTGACAAATTACTGATCATATTCTGGAATTGATCACATTTTCTAAATCTTGTGGTTATCCGCAACATAGTGCTTATGTGCCATAGTTGAAGACTCTATGGGAGAAAAATATTAACATGTTAACCTCGTACCTTTCACATATACGTTTTTGCAGATGTTGGTGTTAGAAAGAGATTTTAACTATTTTTCTGCCCGTGCTTTTCTGCTTCTGTATCAAGTTAACTTACAACCACGTTTGAGTAACAGAGAGCACAGTTTTGCCTTTGCAGTGTGTTGTGTTTACAGTCTTTTTACAGACCATTCAGGGGTCATTTTTCTCTGCTTCTGCTGAATATATCCTTTATGTCAGTCCAGTGTATCGGCTTCTCTAAATTGGGTTGTTGAAGAAATCTATCACGGAGAAACTACTGTCGGGAAATCGCACTGCCTTTGTTGGAGTTTCTGATCTACACAAGAGCATATGAAATAGAAGCAGGAGTGGGCCATTTGGCCCTTCGAGCCTGCTCTGCCATTCAGTAAGATCATGGCTGATCTTCTACCTCATCTCCACTTTCCTGCACTATCCCCATATCCCTTGATTCCCTTAATATCCAAAAATCTATTGATCTCTGTCTGTCTTGAATATGCTCAATGACTGAGCCTCCACAGCCCTCTGAGGTAGAGAATTCCAAAGATTCACCACCCACTGAGTGAAAAATTTTTTCCTCATCTCAGTCCTAAATGGCTGACCCCTCATTCTGAGACTGTGACCCCTGGTTCTAGACTCCCCAGCCAGGGGAAACATCCTCCCTGCAGCTACCCTGTCAAGCCCTGTAAGAATTTTATATCTTTCAATGAGATCATCTCTTATTCTTCTAAATTCTAGAGAATATAGGCCTAGTCTACTCAATATCTCCTCATAGGACAATCCCCCCATCAATACTCCAGGTGTGGTCTCACCAGGGCCCTATAAAATTGCCGTAAGACGTCTTTACTCTTATACTCAAATCCTCATGTAATAAAGGCCAAAATACCATTTGCTTTCCTAATTGCTTGCTGTACCTGCATGTTAACTTTCAGTGATTCGTGTACAAGGACACCGAGGTCCCTCTGAACACCAACATTTCCCAATCTCTCACCTTTTAAAAAATACTTTGCTTTTCTATTTTTCCTACCAAAGTGGATAACTTCACATTTCTCCACCTTATATTCCATTTGCCATGTTCTTGCCCAATCACTTAGCCTGTTTATATCCCCTTGAAGCCTCCTTGCATCCTCCTCACAACTTACATTCCCACCCAGCTTTGTATCATCAGCAAATTTGGATATATTACATTTGCTGCCCTCATCCAAATCATTGATGTAGATTGTGAATAGCTGAAGCCCAAGCACTGATCCTTGCAGTATCCCACTAGTTACAGCCTGCCAACCCAAAAATGACCCATTTATTCCTACTCTTTGTTTTCTGTCCATTAACCAATCGTCAATCCATGCTAGTATATTACCACCAATCTCATGAACCCTAATTTTGTTTAATAACCTCTTGTGTGGCACCTTATCGATTGCCTTCTGAAAATCCAAATACACCACATCCACTGGTTCCCCCTTATCTATTCTGCTATTACAACCTCAAAAAATTCCAACAGATTTGTCAAACATGATTTCCCTTTCATAAATCTGTGTTGACTCTGCCCAATTCTATTATTATTTTCTAAGTGCCCTGTTACCACATCCATAATAATAGATTCTAGCATTTTTCCTATTACTGATGTCAGGCTAACTAGTCTGTAGTTTCCCCATTTTCTCGCTCCCTCGTTTCTTAAATAGTGGGGTTACATTTGCTACCTACCAATCCGCAGGAACTGTTCTCGAATCTATGGAGTTTAGGAAAATGACACCCATGCATCCACTATTTCTATAGCTACCTCTTTCAAAACCCTAGGATGTAAGCCATCAAGTCATGGGGATTTATTGGCTTTCAGTCCCATTAATTTCTCCAGTACTATTTTTTCACTAATACTAATTTCTTTAAGTTCCTCATTCTCGCTAGACCCTTGGTTCTCCAATATTTCCGGGAAGTTTGTTGCATCTTCTTCCATGAAGACAGACACAGTATCTGTTTAATTTCACTGCCATTTCCTTATTTCCCATTATAATTTCTCCTGTCACAGCCTGTAAGGGACCCACATTTACTTTCAATAATCTTTTCCTTTTTACATACCTAAAGAAACATAGAAACTTAGAAACATAGAAGATAGGAGCAGGAGTAGGCCATTCGGCCCCTCGAGCCTGCTCCGCCATTCAATGAGATCATGGCTGATCATCCAAATTCAGTACCCTGTTCCTGCCTTCCCTCCATATCCCTTGATCCCTTTAGCCTTAAGAAATATATCCAACTCCTTCTTGAATATATTTAATGAATTGGCCTCTACTGCCTTCTTTGGCAGAGAATTCCACAGGTTCACCACTCTCTGGGTGAAGAAATTCCTCCTCATCTCTGTCCTAAATGGCTTACCCCTTATCCTTAGACTGTGACCCCTGGTTCTGGACTCCCTGACCATCGGGAACATCCTTCCAGCATCTAGTCTGTCTAGTCCTGTTAGAATTTTATAAGTATCGATGAGATCCCCTCTCATTCTTCTAAACTCCAGCGAGTACAAGCCCAATCGACCCAATCTCTCCTCATACATCATTCCTGCCATCCCAGGTATCAGCCTGGTGAATCTTCGCTGCACTCCTTCCATGACAAGTACATCCTTCCTCAGATAAGGCAACAAAAACTGCACACAATACTCAAGATGTGGCCTCACCAAGGCCCTGTACAACTGCAGCAAGACATCCTTGTTCCTGTACTCAAACCCTCTCGCTACGAAGGCCAACATACCATTTGCCTTCTTAACCGCCTGCTGCACCTGCATGCTTACTTTCAGCGACTGGTGCACAAGGACGCCCAGGTTTCGTTGCACTTCCCCTTCTCCCAATCTATTGCCATTTAGATAATAATCTACCTTCCTGTTTTTGACACCAAAGTGGACAACCTCGCATTTATCCACGTTATATTGCATCTGCCATGCTTCTGCCCAATCACCCAACCTGTCCAAATTATACTGGAGTTTCTCGGCATCCTCCTCACAGCGCACACGCCCACCCAGCTTTGTGTCATCCGCAAACTTGGAGATATTACATCTAGTTCCCTCGTCTAGATCATTAATATATATTGTGAATAGCTGCAGTCCAAGGACCGATCCCTGCGGTACCCCACTAGTCACTGCCTGCCACTCGGAAAAAGAACCGTTAATTCCTACTCTGCTTTCTGTCCGCCAACCAGTTCTCTATCCAAGTCAATACCTTGCCCCAATCCCATGTGCCTTAATTTTACATGCTAATCTCTTATGCAGGACGTTATCAAAAGCATTTTGAAAATCCAAATACACCACATCCACTGGTTCTCCCTTATCTATTTTAGCAGTTACATCCTCAAAAAATTCCAGTAGATTAGTCAAGCACGATTTACCTTTAGTGAATCCATGTTGACTTTGTCCGATCCGGTCACTGTTTTCCAAGTGCTCTGCTATTACATCCTTTATAATGGACCCTAGCATTTTCCCCACTACCGATGTCAGGCTTACCGGTCTGTAATTCCCCGTTTTCTCTCTACCACCCTTTTTGAACAGTGGGGTAACATTAGCTACCCTCCAATCCATGGGTATTGTTCCAGAGTCTATCGAATTTTGGAAGATGACCAGCAATGCATCTACTATTTCTAGGGCCACTTCCTTAAGTACCCTGGGATGTAGATTATGAGGCCCTGGGGATTTATCGGCCCTCAATCCCATCAATTCCTCTAACACCATTTCCCTACAAATACTGATTTCTATCAGTTCCTCCCTTTCATTAGACCCTATGTTCCCTGACATCTTTGGGAGGTTATTTGTGTCCTCCTTTGTGAAGACAGAACCAAAGTATGTATTTAATTGGTCAGCCATTTCTTTGTTCCCCATTATAAATTCCCCTGATTCTGACTGCAAGGGACCTATGCTTGACTTCACCAATCCTTTTCTCTTCACATATCTATAAAAGCTTTCACAGTCAGTTTTTATGTTCCCTGAAAGCTTACTCTCATATTCTATTTCCCCCTCTTAATTAATCCCTTTGTCCTCCTTTGTTGGATCCTAAACTGCTCCCAATCCTCAGGTTTACTGCTTTTTCTGGCCAATTTATATGTCCTCTCCTTGGATCTTATGCTATCCCTAATTTTCCTTGTTAGCCACGGTTGAGCCACCTTTTTTGTTTTATTTTTATGCCAAACTGGGATGATGGGATGAACAAATTCTATAGTTCATCCACTGTCAACCCTTTGAGTGACATTCCTCAATCAATCCTACCCAACTCGCACCTCATACCATCGTAGTCTCCTTTATTTAAATTCTGGACCCTAGTCTCTGAGTCAACTATTTCACTCTCCATCTTAATGAAGAATTCTATCATATTATAATCGCTCCAACCCAAGGGGCCTTGCACAACAAGATTGCAAATTAATTCTTTCTCATTACATAATACCCAGTCTAAGATGGCCTGATCTCTAGCTGGTTCCTCGACATATTGGTCCAGGAAACCATCCCGTATACACTCCAGGAATTTCTCCTCCACAGTATTGTTACTAATTTGTTTAGCCCAATCTATATGTAGATTAAAGTCACCCATGATAACTGCTGTGCCCTTATTGCACGCTTCCCTAATTTCCCATTTAATGCCATCCCCGACCTCCGCATTACTGTTTGTTGGTCTATATACCACTCCCACTAACGTTTTCTGCCCCTTGGTATTTCTCAGTTCTACCCATACTGATTCCACATCATCAGAGCTAATATCCTTCCTTACAATTGTGTTAATCCCCCCTTTAACCAGCAATACTACCCCACCTCCTTTTCCTTTCTGCCTATCTTTCCTGAATATTGAACACCCCTGGATGTTGAGTTCCCAGCCTTGGCCACCCTGGAGCCATGTTTCCGTAATCCGAATCATATCATATTTGTTTACCTCTATTTGCGCAGCTAATTCAGTCACCTTATTACGAATGCTCCTCAGATTAAGATACAAAGAAGCTTTTACAGTCTGTTTTTAAGTCTCCCGCTAGTTTACTCTCATTCTATTTTCCCTTTCTTAATCAATTTTTTGGTCCTCTTTTGCTGAATTCTAAAACCCTCCCAATCCTCAAGCTTAGTATTCTTTTTGGCAGCATTATAAGTCTCTTCCTTTGATCTAATACTATCTTTAACGTCTCTTGTTAGCCACGGTTGGACCACTTTGCCTGTGGGGTTTTTGTGCCTTAAAGGAATGTATATTTGTTGTAAATTATGTATTAATTCTTTAAATGCTAGCCATTGCTTGTCTACCATCATACCTTTTAATGTAGTTTCCCAATCTATCTTAGCCAACTTGCCCCTCATACCTACGTAGTTTGCTTTGTTTAGATTTAAGACCCTAGTTTTGGATTTAACTAAATCACTTTCAAACTCAATATAAAATTTTATCGTATTATGGCCACTCTTCCCTAAAGGCCCCTTTGCTACAAGGTTATTAATTAACCCTTTCTCATTGCACAATACTAGATCTAAAATAGCCTGTTACCTAGTTGGTTCCTCAACATACTGATCTAGAAAACTATCTTGCATACATTCCATGAATTCATCGTCCACACTATTACTGCAAATTTGGTTTGCCCAATCTATATGTAGATTAAAGTCCCCCATGATTACTGTATTACCCTTGTAACATGCGCCTCTAATTTCTTGATTTATACTCTGCCCTACATTACAACTATTGTTTGGGGGCCTATAAACAACTCTCACCAATGTTTTCTGTCCCTTGCTGTTTCTTAGCTCCACCCAAACTGATTCTACTTCTTGATTTTCAGAGCTAAGATCCTTTCTTTCGACTGTCTTTATCCCATCCTTTATTATCAGGGCTACCACTCCTCCTTTTACATTTTGCCTACCTCTTCTAAAAGTTAAGTATCCTGGTATATTTAGTTCCCAACCTTGGCCACTTTGCAACCGCGAATCCCTTATGGTTATTAGATCAAACCTGTTAATTTCTATCTGCACTATTAATTCATCTATTTTGTTGTGAATGCTTTGCGCATTCATATATATAGCTTTGACTTGTTTCTATTTTTCCCTGATGTCACCTTAGTCACTGATGCCTTAATAACTTTGTTACTCTCTCTGTCCCTACCTGACCCAACAGGAAGGGCCAGCAGGGGACAATATGTTTCCCTTCAGAGAGGTCCGAAAAATTACTGGATGATTTAACTTGAGATGCTCTTGTACACATTATGGACCTGGTAGTGGTCAGTTATGAAGCAACATTTTGTAAGGTCTTGGGATGAAGCTTACCTCTCTGTCTCACTGATTCAGGAATAGTGTTATATTTTAAGAGGCAGGAATGTAACTTCCAAAAACAGGGGGAACTTTTTAAAAATGATGCAGCATTTTCAACATCAAACATAAAATGAACAACAACAACTTGCGTTTAAACAGTGCCTTTAATGTAGAAAAATGTCCCAAGGTGCTTCACAGTGTCTAGTCATGATGCTCCAGGTACCATGAATATGGGGCAGGCTTGATGGACCAACTGGTCTTTTCCTGCCCATCATTTTAGTATGTTCGTACAGAGCCATAATTAGAAATAAAATATGGATGCCGGGCCAAAGAAGGTGATATTAAAAGAGGCTTGGTCAAAGAGATGGGCTTTAAGGACTGACTTAAAGGGGGTGACAGAATTCCAGAGTGTGGGGCCTATACACTGAAGGCATGGCCGCCAATGATGAGGCTAAAGGAGGAGGGGATACACAAGAGGCCAGGTCAGAGGAACATAGAGAGACTGCCATGCACCCACTCCCTGTGGTTGCATTGCTAAAACTCTTATTCTGATGGAAGAATTACCAATCCACGAAAATGGGAAGTGGTGGGGAGATGATGAATTGAGATCACCCTTTCTCAATCTGAACGACAGAAGTGCCAAACACAAAAGTGCCATTTATTTAACAACAACTTAATTGGCTGTAAAGCACTTTGGGACGCCCTGAGAACTAGAAAGGTATAATTTAAATGCAGGTTCTATCTTTCTCAAACCATTTTGCAGAACTTTTTTTTTCCAGATCCCATTTAATTAAAGTTTTGAGAAAGCCTGGAAATAGAATCATTAAGATAGCAAATCTTACCCTGACAAGTGCTACTATTTGAACTGCCTTTGCAAAAAAAAACAATTACTTGAAATAATGTTTACTCCTGTGGAAACTTGGTTACTGCTTACTGTTTCAGAATATAGAATTTATTTGGAGAACTGTGGAGTGATTAAACGACAGGAATCCTATTGAGGATATTAGATTACATCATAAACCAAGTGCAATTCAAAACTTTTATTCTAACAAAATTGGGCATATTTTCTCTATCTCCACGCTTTCAAAAGAAGCCGTTAATAATTGTTGCGTTACTAGCACAGTCCATAAGACACAATAGAAACAAAGGATTTGAAATAGAAGACCAAATGGTAACAAGAACATTGTGTAACATAAATAAGTCACTTGGTATAGGAAAATAAATAGCTGTTGCTGAGTCACAAGGCAGTAATTCAACTGAATGATTTGAATGCTGCCAAACGAATGAGGCTTCAGCAGCCTGTGAATGTCACCACAATTACAAGATTGATTTAATGGTGAATGCACTGCCAGACATTTGTTACTGTTTATATTAAAGAACACTGTTTATTTAAAATATTTGTTTAATTGGCTAGGACATACACCGAGTGTGAAAGTGATAAACCAACATTCGTGCATAGCATTAGCAAAATTATACTAAGAGCAGTTTTTTGGTAACATTGACAAGAAATATTTCGCAAATAAAAGCAAATTAACATATCTAACAAAGCAAAATTATTTTCATGTGTTTGCAAACGCTTGTAGCTGTATCACTCCAGAGATGTTATAAAATCATTTATTGAAAGTATTCTATTGCATAGTCCCACAGTAATGTTACTACAGTGGTTCCAAAAAGTGCCATGAGCTTAAATAACAACAAGCTTTTAGATTGGCATGGAGAGACTTAAGCCTAGGAATGCTTGTTGCTGATAATAGCATTCATATGACATTTCTCTGGCTGCTATTTTAACAAAGGGGTGAACATAAAGCATTTTATAATAAATGGGTTAATGCATCTATTAAAACAGTGGAAATACAGCAGACAATAGAGAAATTTTATGCAAATGCTTTAGCATTCGGCTGCTATAATCAGCAACAACACATGTGTAGGGTGAGGTGGGTGTGGCGCGTGTGTCCAGACAGTTATGACCCTGACTGTTTGTGAGCGGTTCGAATCACTCCCATGTCCCTGGGTTCTAGACACCAGACTTAGGTACAGGCAGCGATACAGAAAACTCGAGTAGACAGGTGGTTTGGATGCAAGCAAAAACCAAGATTTTATTGAACAGGAAAAATTAATACAGTTTTAAAAGAAGTTACCACTATAACATTACAGGCAAATGCACTCATACAGGGAATGGGGAACACACGGCACATCGAGGGAAAACAACTATCTTAACAATCCCCTTATTCTTATCCAACCCCCTATACCAAACTAGATTAAGCTATGAGGGGTCAGAATCTATGCTCACCAATCAAAAACAGGGTTTACTCAATTCAAAACAGTGGTGGGGTTCGGGGTTCGCTCTTGTTGTACTCTGGAGCATGCCGTCATCACGTGGTCTCCGGGTGCTGCAAGGGCGTTGTCCAGGTTCGAGTACCCCAAAGTCAAAGTCTCTGTCTGGGTACTTTACCTTGCAGGTGTAATGTATATACCTTTAAGGGGAGAACTATCATTTACAGCTCATGTATACTGCAGTACCGGCAGTGACCACACCTGTATATAACACTGAGTAGTAATCTGTACAGATCAGTTCCAGTGTGAGCCACGTTGAGTAAACACCTGTTGTACCGTTCTCCTGCAGTCTGTGTCTTATTATACACAGGCACAACATTGATGACAAGGCAAGTTCGAACCTACCTGCAACTCTGCATCACCTCCCGGGGATTCGTTCCTGGAGATCAGTGGATTGGAGGTCAAGGCCAGAGACTCAGGTGTCGACCACGGGCAACCACCCAGTCATCCAGCAGAGACTCGAGAATTGCGGGGGTGGCTGTCGAGAGCCAGGCTTGGCTTTCCAGTCGAGGTGGTCCAGCGAAACGGGCTGGCAACAGGTAGTGCGCAGACCCTTCCCGGACAGCGGCGGGCTAGAGCCCGACCGAGCGGCACAGCAAAGGGCCAAGCAGCGTCGACGGGGGAGAGAGAGAGAGGGCAGAGTGCACAGGGCGCAGCCGGTGTTCAGGGGCCGAGCAGCGTCGAAGAGAGGGAGAGAGAGACGCGCAGAAACCCGCGAGGCGCCGCCATTGCCACGAGGACCGCCGAGAACGGCGTTGGCAGCAGCACAGGAGAAGCACGCGAAACCTACAGGGTGCTGCCATTGCCATGAGAACCGCCGGGAGTGGCGTTGGCAGCAGCGGGGGAGGAAGGAAAGCACGGGAGACGCCATTTTAAGCCATTGGGAGACGCCATATTAAACTACACCCAAAATGCCGAAGAATGGCAGTATCACCGCATTTGACAATGAAGTCGAAGATTGGACTACATATGTCGAACGAATAGAGGTATACTGCAAGGCAAATGAGGTGTCAGATGACAAGAAAGCTTCGGTATTGTTAAATTTAATGGGTGCAAAGACGTATGGTTTATTACGAAATTTAGTAACCCCAACGAAGCCAATGGAAAAGAGTTTTGAAGACATAGTAACGATACTACAGGAACATTTAAACCCCACACCGCTGCTGATAGCCGAATGATTCAAGTTTCACAAACGGAACCAGCATAAGGATGAAAGCAATGCTGATTATTTAACAGAACTGCGCAAACTATCGAAACACTACCGGTTTGGAGCGAGACTGGCAGATACCTTAAGGGACAAGTTTGTGTGTGGGCTTCAAAGTGAAGGAACCCAGAAACGGCTTTTATCTGAAAAGGACCTTATGCTGAAAAAGGCTTTCAGCATTGCAGTATCATATGAAGCAGCAGCACGGGGCACTGCAGAGATACAACAGAGACCGCAAGAATATGGCACAAACGAAATGTCATATAGAACAGAGAAGTGCTATCGCTGCGGCAGAACAACACACGACCAGAATGATTGCTGGTTCAAAGTCAAAATGTGCAGACAGTGTGGAAAAGTAGGACACATAGCACGAGTCTGCAGGTCGGGAAACAAAACCAACAATAAGAAACCTACCAAAGAAAAGTACAAGAAGGTACATAAGATGATGGAGAATAGTTCAGACGAACAAAAGAGTGATAACGACTCCGAAAGCAGGGAACTGAGTTGTCTGAAACTACATAAGGTGATCACAATGGAGGATCACTGAACCATTTGGGTCACTCTCAAGATAGCAGGAGTCCAGGTAAAGATGGAATTGGACACAGGATCAGCCCTAACAGTCATAAACCAATGGGACTACGAGCGGCTATTCTCACACATACCCTTGAAAGACACAAAAATTATTTTGAAGACGTACACGGGGCAAAAAGTCTACCCCAAAGGAAAAATAAGGGTGACCGTTATATACAACGGTAAGGAAACACCAAAACTAGACCTGCATGTATTGCAAGATGGAGGACCACCATTACTGGGACGTGAATGGATCCGGAAAATACAACTGGATTGGCATTCCATACAGGCACTAACTGTGGCTGACAAAAAGGATGACGACGTCACACCTGGGCGACTGTCAAAGATCCTAACTAACGCGAAAGAAGTGTTCCAGCAAGGACTCGGAACACTAAAAGGCATGACAGCGATGATTATAATTGAAGAAAATGCAAGCCCAAAATTTTTTACGGCCAGACTGGTACCTTATGCGATCTGCCCAGCCGTCGAAGCAGAGCTGGAGAGTCTGGAACGTTCAGGTGTACTGTCCAAGGTAGACTGGAGTGAGTGGGCTACACCCATCGTCCCTGTGATGAAAAAGTCATTGAGCAGCACGCCTGGGGAACCAAGGAAGGTTCGCATCTGTTGGGACTTTAAGGCAACAGTGAACCCGGTCCTTCACACCGTACAATATCCACTTCCGCGGATTGAAGATATTTTCGCCTCGCTATCTGGAGGGAAATGCTTCACTAAGATTGATCTGGGCCAGGCGTATCTGCAAATGGAGGTAGAAGAAGCATCAAAAAAATACCTCACAATCAACACCCATAAAGGTCTCTACCAATACAACCGGCTGGTATTCGGGGTAGCATCAGCTCCGGCTATTTGGCAGAGGGCAATGGAACAAGTCCTGCAAGGGATCCCAGGGACCCAGTGATATTTGGACGACATCCTGGTCACGGGCGAAAATGATGGTGATCACCTTGCCAACCTGGAGCAGGTGCTCACTAGATTGCAGGAATATGGGCTCCGAGCTAACCGCCCCAAATGTGAGTTTTTTAGAAAACAGATCTCGTATTGTGGCCACGTTATCGATAAAGAGGGGTTACATAAGTCCCCAGAGAAGATTGAGGCAGTAGTCAAGGCTCCAGCACCGGAAAATGTGTCACAACTGAGGTCGTTCCTCGTGGTAAACTACTACCATAAGTTCTTGCCAAATTTGTCCACAATACTACACCCACTGAACACCCTACTGCAAACTGGGGTGCCATGGAAGTGGATTGGCGAATGTAGATGAGCTTTCCAGAAGAGCAAAACACTAACCACATCGAAAGAGGTATTGGCCCATTACAACCCAGCATTACCAATTCAATTGGCATGTGATGCGTCACCCTACGGCATTGGAGCGGTGCTGTCGCACAAATTCGCGGACAGCTCAGTGAGGCCAATAGCCTTTGCGTCACGATCACTAACCTCAGCCGAGCGTAACTATGCCCAGATTGACAGGGAGGCCCTCAGCCTAGTTTGGGGAGTGAAAAAGTTCAATCACTATCTGCACGGGCACAAATTCACCTTGCTGACTGATCACCAGCCTCTTGTCTCCATTTTAAATCCGAAGAAGGGCGTTCCGGTGATGACTGCGCAACGACTACAAAGATGGTCACTTTTTCTAGGGGCGCACCACTATGAGATTGAATATAAGGGCACGAAACGGCATGGAAACGCTGATGGGCTATCACGCCTGCCACTGCCTACTGCGGAGGAAGCACCAGCAGTGGATCCTGTCGAAATATTCCATTCGACTATAGTTGAATACCTACCAGTAACTAACGCTTGTATCAAAAAGGAGACCCGAAATGACCCGACACTGTCTCAGGTATATGATTTGACGGTGAAAGGATGGCCAGCACATGGCGACTCACTGTTGCCAGCATTCTCGGCAAGGAGAGAACAGCTGTCAGTGTGCCGGGGGACCTTGATGTGTGGATTCCGAGTGGTAATTCCACCCAAGTTAAGGGATAGAGTGCTCAATGAGCTTCATGAGGGTCATCTGGGAGGAGTAAAAATGAAAAGCCTAGCCAGGGCTTATGTGTGGTGGCCGGGAATCGATAAACAAATTGAGGACCTGACCAAGAGCTGCTCAGGATGCCAGAAAGTCCAAAATGCACCACCACAGGCCCCTCTACACCCGTGGGAGTGGCCCTCATCTCCATGGCAACGGGTGCATATTGATTTTGCTGGTCCATTCATGGACTCAATGTTTTTAATAGACGTGGATGCGCACTCGAAATGGCCTGAGGTCATCAAAATGTCCTCCACCACCACGGAGAAAACGATTGCAGTCCTACGGACCATTTTTGCCAGGAATGGCTTGCCAGAACATATTTGCTCCGACAACGGACCACAGTTTGTGTCCGAAGAGTTCCGGAGGTTCTTGAAAAAGAATGGGGTAAGGCATTACACATCTGCCCCGTATCACCCAGCCACAAATGGATTGGCTGAGAGGTTCGTACAAACCTTTAAGAAGGCAATAAAGGCTATGTACAATGACAACCTTCCGCTGCAGCACAAGGTGGACAATTTCCTGTTCGCCTACCGGAATGCGACACATGCAGTCACCAACCAGGCCCCAGCCATGATGTTCTTTAACCGAAGGTTAAGATCTCGCCTGGATTTGCTCAGACCAAACGTACGAAGAGATGTTGAGAGTAAGCAATTCTCGCACATTCAGGAGAAGCCAACAAGGAGCTTCATTGTAGGGCAACCAGTTTTGGCCCGCGACTACCGAACAGAAAAATGGCAGCCAGGAACGATATGCACACGGCAGGGCCCTCTAATGTACACAATGGACGTTGGGGAGAGCATCGTGAGACGCCATGCTGACCAGATCCTAGAGTCACAGGAACAAGTCAACCCCACGCCTCGCCCATCCGTACCTGGTGATGAACCCGACGTACAGGTCGCATCTACCCCAGAAACAGTAGCATCGGAAGCTGATGAACCAACCGACGACAGGGGCCCAGAATCGCCTCCGCACCAAGAGCAAGACACTCGGGAAGGGCGCTATCCAGAAAGAATCAGGAAGCCTCCCCAAAGACTGAATTTATAAATAGACTATTTTCAGCTAATGTTGCATGTTAAAAGTGTTAATTGTAATTAGTTTGATATTTAATTGTTAAATGAGTGTTATGGTACTGTTAATCTAAAAGGGGATGAATTGCAATGTATATACCTTTAAGGGGGGGGAACTATGTTTTACAGCTCATGTATACTGCAGTACCGGCAGTGACCACACCTGTATATAACACTGAGTAGTAATCTGTACAGATCAGTTCCAGTGTGAGCCACGTTGAGTAAACACCTGTTCTACTGTCCTCCTGCAGTCTGTGTCTTATTATACACAGACACAACAGCAGGGATGATTCTTTGTCGACAGCTGCAAGTTTGAGTTAATGTGCAGATATTCGAAGGTCGGCCGAGGCTGAAGGCCCAATGATTCGAAGCCTCCCCTTGTTTTGTCTCCTCCAGCCAGCCTGCCCCTCGGTGGTTTTCCCTTCTCTCCTCGTCGTGTCCCGCCTGGCCTGGCCTGAATCTGTCCATGTCCGCCCGACCCAGTGCTGGGGCAGTTCCAGATGGAGTGGGAAAAGGGCTCGGGGGAAGGCCAGGAGGTAAGCGCGGGGCGGGGAAAAAGCGGCATCCACGAGGGTGAGCGGCCTGAGGAGCAGCACCAGCACACCAACCAACGAAATCTACGGACCTCTGAACGAACGAACGAACTAGCTGCCCTACCTCAATGCTACCCGGGGCCTTCAATTATACCTTCGTCGAAAACCCTTATCTTCGCGCCAAATCAGGTTAGTTCTTTGTCTTAAACTTGGCGGGCTAGTTTAAACAATGGTAGCAATCTATACCGACGGTTTTTAGATGGCCGGTAATCGCATCTACCGGCCCGATAATCGACTTGTATTGTCCTGAAAGTTCCTTGATGGGCTTGTCCAACCTCGATGGCTGTGTTAATCTGTTTCCGATAATGTATGCAGACTGTTTGATGGCCTTAACTATAGGCCTAAACTGCAATTAGATCCGTCTCCAATTCAGTCTAATGCATAGTTCAGAGCCCTGTCTCATTCCAAAACACAAAGTTTCTCTTCACCGAAAAACCTGCAGCCTTAGTTTTGATTTCTCCCAAGCTGTCTGCGCTGCAGTATCCATTTTGGAAATGCACAGGCTTTCTGCCACGAGGCACCGATGCCACCTTGGGTACCCTTTTTAATTTAAAATGTCCATGCAGGGTCCCTTTTATTAAGAAATAGCTGGGGGGGCCCGGCGTTGCCAGGGCAATTTTGGGCCGTGCGGTTTACGGCCGGACACTGCCGCTCCCCCGCTCTGTGTCACTCTTTCCCTCCATGACCCTCTCTCTCTCCCTCCCCCTCTCTCTCCATGCCCTTCTCTGTCCCTGCCCCTCTGTGTGTCCCCTCTGTCTCTCCCCCCCAGTCTCTGCCCCTGCCCCTCTCTGTCCCCTCTCTCCCTCCCTCTCTCTCACTCTTCCGCTCTCCTCTCCCTCTCTCCCCTTCCTCCCCCTCTCTCTCTCCCTCCCCCTGTCTCTCCCTGCTTTGCTCTCTGTCCCTCCCTCCCCTCTCCCTCCCTAGCGCCTCAGGCCCAGTGCCGTTGTGATAATTTGGGACCAGGGGAAGGGCTTTGAAAACTGAGCCCGGCCGTGGTGGACATGTGGGGCCTAGCGGTTGAGGCCCGTCCGGGCTCTGGGGCCGAGATGGACCCCAGCTGAGCTCCTGGTGCGTCAGGGCGCCGTGGCACGGTTAACGGCTGGCCGCTGACGCTCCCCCGGCCGCTGACACTCCCCCGACTGCTCTGTGTCTCGGGCCGAGCGGTTGTGAGGCACGGCCCGAGTGACTCCAACTCACCTCCCGCTCCCGGAGCCGCAATGTGGGGGTTTGTTTGGCTGGTGCTGTCGCTGTGGGGATGAAAAAAATGGTGGCGAAGTTTCGGGAGGCTGCAGGATTAGGCCCGCCCACAGATGGCGGATTGGTCAACTATCAGGTCACTGAACTGTAGGATTGGTCAACCATCACGTCACTCAACGCTGATGAGCGGTAGGATTGGTCAACCGCTAATGAGCGGATTATGTCCTTTTTTTGAACGTTTTTTGTATGCTGTCCGAACAATTTTTGTCTGACCAAAAAGTAAATATGCCTATGAGACTCCCCTAATGATAAGCTTTCTTTTGATATAACATGCGTGTAGGTACGCTCTATAACTTTTGAGTGTATAGCGGACAGACAGACAGACAGACAAACAGACAGACAGACAAACCAACCGCTTTATTATTTACTAGCTGAAGTGCCCGGCGGTGCCGAGGCTTTTTCGAGGGCATGTTGTTGTTGGAAGAGAGAGAGAGCGACTGGGGGGGGGAGAGGAGGGAGGGCGGGGGGAGGGCGGGGGGAGAAGGGAGGGTGGGGGGGGTGGGGGGGAGGGAAGGGAAGGGGGGAGGGGGGGAAGGGGGGGAGGGGGAAGGGAAGGGGGGAAGGGGGGAAGGGAAGGGGGGAAGGGAAGGGGGTAGAGGGGGGGAAGGGAAGGGGGGGAGGGGAGGGGGGGGGCGGGGGGGGCACGGGGGGGGGAGGGAGGGGAGGGAGGGTGGGGGGCCCCCCGAGGGTCGCGGCCCCCCAAGGGTCGCGGCCCCCCCCGAGGGTCGCAGCCCCCCCGAGGGTCGCGGCCCCCCCGAGGGTCGCGCCCCCCCCCATGGGTCGCGGGCCCCCCTGAGGGTTGCGCCCCCCCCTGAGGGTCGCGGTCCCCGCAGAGGGTCGCGGCCCCCCCCCCGAGGGTCGCGCCCCCCCCCCCCGAGGTGAAGACCGCTGATTGCGGCTGTGCGAGACGGCCGGGGGGCCGGTTGCCAGGGTGACGCTTGGCGGCACCCCCCCCGAGGGTCGCGGCCCCCGCAGAGGGTCGTGGCCCCCCCCCGAGGGTCGCGGCCCCCACCCGAGGGTCGCGGCCCCCCAAGGGTCGCGACCCCCCCCCCCCCCGAGGTGAAGACCGCCGATTGCGGCTGTGCGAGACGGCCGGGGGGCCGGTTGCCAGGGTGACGCTTGACGCTCAGCAAGCCCCGCCCCCCGGCCAAGCCAGAGAGAGATGCCGCGTCTCAGCTCCTGCTGCGCGCGCACCCTAGCGGCGCTGGGCTGAGGCTCGGCCCTCCAGCCTTCGAGTGGGGCCGGGAGGTGCCTAGCTCGGGCGTGGGTGCGAAGGAGAAGCCGAGGCTTCGAGGCCTACCTGGAAAAACGGGGAAAGGTAGGAAAATTAATGAGATTAGAAAAGTTAATTCGTTTCTAAATCATTTTTTTTTAAAACAATATGGCCTAGAAATTCAGTTGGCGCCGCGCCAGGGCTTTAGCACGGAAAGTTAGCGCCGGCGCTAAGTCCCCCTGCGCGCGCCAAAAATTCAGTAGCGCCGCGCCCAAACGGCTGCCGGCGCTACTGAAGGGTGTTTGCGCCTGAAAATGGGCGCTACCTGCCGCTTTGCGGCGCTATTCCGGCGCTGCGGCGCCCGATGCGGCGCGGCAGGCTCGGGAAGTGCAGGCCTCCTCCTTCAGTTAAGGAGGAGCTGCCTGCACCCGCCCGCTGGCCGGTAAACTCATCAGAAAAATGAGCCCGGCACCTCGGGGAAGTGCCGGGCTCGCAGCCCGGAAGCATCTGTTCCGCGGGGGGGGGGTGGAGGAGTCCGGGGAGGGAGGTGCGGGCAGGCGGCCGGCGGGAAAGTGGCCGGCCGCCGCGCGACCTTAAGGCGCAGGCGCTAACTGATGTAAGACTCTGTTGCCAGAGTCTTAGTTGCGGCTGCCACGGGCGAGGCGGCCGCAACTGAATTTCGGCGCTGGGGCCCGTCGGCATGGCAACCGGGACGCTGCGCACACCGATGACGCCATCAGTGCCGGCGCAGCGCAACCGGTCTACCGCCGATTCTAGGGCCCCAGGGAATTTCTAAACTGGCCATAACTCCGGCGCTAGGCCCTCTAGCGCCTCAAATGCGGCGCTAAGGCTACTCAATTTCTAGGCCTATGGCCTAGAAATTGGGTTTTGGCTTAGCCAGGGCTTTAGCGCCGGAAATTAGTGCCGGCGCTAAGTCCCCGGCGCGCGCCAAAAATTCAGTGGCGCCGCGCCCAAACGGCTGCCGGCGCTACTGAAGGGTCTTAGCGCCTGGAAAAGGGCACTAACTGCTGTTTCGCGCCGCAATTCCGGCGCTGCGGCACCCGATGCGGTGCGGCAGGCTGGCGAAGTGCAGGCCTCCTCCTTCCGTTAAGGAGGAGCTGCCTGCACCCGGCCGCAGCCCGCGCAAATCTGCTTAAAAATGAGCCCGGCACCTCGGACAAGTGCCGGGCTTGCATCTGTTCCGGGGGGGGGGTGGAGAAGTCCGGGGAGGGAGCTGCGGGCAGGCGGCCGGCGGGAAAGCGGCCGGCCGCCGCGGTGCCTTTAATGCGCCGGCGCTAACTGCAGTAAGGCACCTCTGACAAAACGCTGGTTGCGGCTGCCACGGGCGAGGCGGCCGCAACTCAATTTCGGAGTTCGGGCGGGTTACCACGGCAACTGGGACGCTGCGCACACCGATGACGTCATCGGTGCCGGCGCAGCGCTACTGGAGCAACGCCGATTTAGGGCCCCAGGGAATTTCACTACTGGCCATAACTCCGGCGCAAGGCCCTCTTGCGCCTCAAATGAGGCGCTAAGGCTACTGAATTTTCAGCCGAATGTGTTTTAAAAGCAACGTTTTTTTTAAAGACGCAGAAAGCGGGAAAAAGAAAGGAAAAGTTTGGAATCAAGATGGCGGCGACTCACCTCGGTTCAGAACGATAAGGCCCGGCCACACACGCACCGATTGGCCCGGCGGCACACGCCAGCAACCTGGCATAAGATTGGTCGAGCTCGAGGTCACTCTGTCGCTAATGAGCGGATAATGAGATGCTAATGAGCGGAACGTTGAAGGTTTTTGGGATACCGCGGGCGCGATTTTAGCCCGGCCGAAACGTAAATACGCTTAAAACTGTCTCGGAAGCGTAAGCTTTCTTTGGAGGTAACGCGCGCGTAGGTACGCACTGTAACTTTTGAGCGCATACCCGACAGACGCACATGTGATGACAGACAGACAGACAGACAGAAGTACCGATTTATATATATAGCTAGCAGGGGAGCCCCGCATTGCAGGGCAATTTTGGGGCTGGTGGATGTGTGGGCCGGGAGCCTGGGACTGGATTTGGGTTGTCGGCAGTTTCCAGGGCTTTTTTGGGCCTGGTGGATGTGTGGGCCGGGAGCCTGGGACTGGAGTTGGGCTGTCGGCAGTTGGAGAAGCCTAGGCCCATTTTGCACTGTTTTTTAACCTAAACATTTCTAGCTTTTAATACCTTCAAAGATGAAAGTTAAAGTACTTATAAAACATTTTTGGTGAATCTTATTTTTTTTATAAAGAAACTGACCTGGATTACCAAAGTTTTTAGCTGCCCTGGCTGCTGTATAATGGCTGACAGATCCCTGAGATGAAAACGATTAGTCCCACCCACACACACACCAATTGGTCAACCATCAGGTGACTGATCTGTAGGATTGGTCAATCATGACGGCACAGGATTGGTCGACCTTGACGTCAGTCAATGCTAATGAGTGGATAATGAGTGGAATTTTGAAGGTTTTTTGTATAATATGCGAACAATTTTTGTCCGACCAAAAAGTAAATATGCCTACAAGAGTCCCCTAATAATGAGCTTTCTTTTGATATAACACATGTGTAGGTACGCTCTATAAATTTTGATTGTATAGCCGGACAGACAGACAGACAGAGAGACAGAGAGACATAGGCCTAGAAATTCAGTATAGCCACGTTTGGGGCGGTAAAGTCGGGCGGGCGCTAAAGTTTGCGCCCGGCGCAAAGTCGATGGCACTTCGCCGATATTCAGTAGCTTCGCCCTAAGAGGTTGCTTGAGCGCTAAAACTGGCGATGCACGCCTATCTTTAGGCGCTAAGCCGGCGGTGCTGAGGGATAGCGCCAAGGCCGGGCGCAGCGCAGGTGCGGTCATTTCTTGATTGACAGCAGACACCGTGGCGCCGGCCAGCTCTTAAAGGGGGAAGGGTCGACTTGCTCTGCTGCAACGGCCTGCACACTGCAGCCTTCCAGCTAGGCCTGAACACTGCTGGTGATCAGAAGGAGCCATGGCAACGGTACAGAAGGCCCGTGAGCGTGCCCTGCGCTTCTCAGCCCATGGCTTGAAGGTGATGGTGAGGGCCTTGGAGAAGAGACAGCACATCTTGTTCCCGGACACTGGCAGGAAGCCTCCCACCAGCGTCTATAGGAAAGCCTGGAGGGAGGTCGCCCGCTGGGTGTCGGCCACCGGCGATGCCCCCAGGGACAATGTCCAATGCCGGAAGAAGTTTAATGACCTGACCAGGATTGTCAGGGTGAGTAGCCTTTCCAGTCTCCTCCTCATCCTTGCATGTACACCTGACATGATGGGCAAAGGGACCTGAAAGCTCTAATGGCCAGCCCTCAGCCAGCAGCTATGGGACAGTCATAAACATCAATTGCACATTCTGCACTTTACACCATGGGAGGCAGTGCACACCACATCAGGGCTACACACTGGCCAAGCTATTCCACCATGGGAGGCAGTGCACACCACATCAGGGCTACACACTGGCCAAGCTATTCCACCATGGGAGGCAGCGCACACCACATCAGGGCTACACACTGGCCAAGCTATTCCACCATGGGAGGCAGTGCACACCACATCATGGCTACACACCGTACTTACAGGCCGTCCTTTCTCTTGCAGGCAAAACTTGCCAACAACCGAAGGCACCAGGAGCAGACCGGGAGAGGCCGCCCCCAGATCCAGGAGCTCACTCCCCTGGAGGAGCGCGTGAGTCGCCTCATGGGACCCCGGGTGATTGGGCCCGTCGCCTGTGGAGATGCCGACCCTCTTCTGGGCCACAATGGTATGGACATCACCTTTTGGACCTCTCTCGTCGCACTTGCGCATCCGATCTACCTCCTTAGCCATTGTCCGACCAATGCGCTGAATGCCACCAGTCATGCCTCCTTCGCTGACGCCCTCTCCTCACCCTAAAGCTACTCTTGTGCCTTCCTGCTTTCAGCTGGTGATGAGGAGCTCCCTGAAGCTGCCAGTGACAGCCCCCCCGAGGAGGAGGAGGAGGAGGAACAGGAAGGCGGACCATCAGGGCAGCAGTCAGGTGCGGCTGCCGATGCCGAAGTAGTGGACACGTCTTCCCTGGAGGAGAGCCTGGAGGAAGTGTCGGAGGGGAGTGCAGCTGTTGGGACCAGTGGCGTCCAGCAACCCAGGACGGCTGCGGTTGGTCCGCGGCCTTCCCCCCAGAGGGGGGAAGGATCGGAGGGGAGTGCAGTTGCTGGGCCCAGTCGCCGCCGGCAACGTGGCAAGGGTTGGGCAGCTCTGCCCCCTGCTCCCCAGCGGGAGAGTCCGGGCTCCAGTCCGGCAACGTTCAACTCAGAGGAGGCGCGCCACCTCGATCAAATGGCCCAGGATTCGGATCGCCAGCACACCGAGCTGATGGGGGTAGTGGCACGGATGCCTGAGGCCATCGAGTCCCTGGCTAGTAGTGTGCGCGAGTTCGGGGCCTCACATGCCGTGAGTGGCCAGCTGATCAGTGATGCCGTCCAGACAGTGGCTGCTCTGTTGCGGTCGCAGACCAGGGCAACAGGGGCACTGACTGCTGCCACACACGCTGCGTCAGCCAGGCATCGCCTGGACACCCGCCGCGCTGCAGCAGCACAGCGGGCTGCCCTTCGGCAGATTGGTGCGCATGCTGCAGTGCGGGCCCATGCGAGTGCCAGAGTGCCACATCACCAGCCAGGGCCGACCATCCGCCAGATTGCACACATTCCTCCAGCCGTCACCGCCACTCCCCCAGTGGCGCCTCAACGGCAAGCGGCTGCGAATGATGTTGGCCAGGCACAGCTGTGCCAATCACCAGCCGGCCCCTCGAGGGGCAAACCCCGTCTAGGCCGCCCCCCAAGGGCATCTGCCGGAAGGACATCTGACCCTCAGGAGCCTTTCCCCAGCCTCGCAGCAGCCACTGGGCAGAGCTTGCAGAGGAGCAGCAGGCCGGGCAGGGGCCCCAAAAGGCTCGACAAGGCCTCGCCCTCGCGGCCCAATAAGTAGACGGTGTGGCCAAGTGTTATTTTATATGGCGATGCCTATGTTTCTTTTGGGGATGGTTGTTTTGTTTCTCGGGATGTTTTTTGGGTTAAGGCCGAGGATGAAGGCCATTTTTGAACAAATGTTCAGTTATTCCTCCCCAGGTTGTGGGAGTGAGTCATTTGATGTACTGTTTTTTGGGGCCGTTGAATGTTTCTGGGTTTCATGTGGGAAGGGGTTTCATTGGTCTAAAATAAAGATTTCTCTTTATTCAGAGAGTGTCCATGTTTGTTGCTGTAAGTGTTTGTTGCCTTCGCCGGCTGAGGGCTTGCGGAGCGGCTGCGTTCATGTTCCTTCATGGCCACAAGGCATTCCCTGACAGGGGGCTTAGAAGTGACATTCAATAAGCCGCCGACGGACGGCCCTTGGACCTTCTCGCTCCCTCCTGAGATGGTACTCCTCCTCCTCCTGCTCCTCCTCCTCATGCTCCTCCTGCTCCTCCTCCTGAGGTGGTGGTCCAACGTGAGGTGGCTGTGCCTGAGTCCTGCGGAGAGCCAGGTTGTGCAGCGTGCAGCAAACAACGACGAATTGGGACACTCGGTCCGGGGAATACTGCAGAGATCCGCCGGAATTATCCAGGCAGCGGAACCGCTGCTTGAGGACGCCAATTGTTTGCTCGATTATGTTCCTGCTCGCTTGATGACTCTCGTTGTATGCTTCTTCAGCAGGGGTCCTGGGCGCGCGGAGCGGGGTCATGAGCCAGGTACACAAAGGATAGCCTTTGTCCCCGAGAAGCCATCCTCTTGGGGGAGGCTGTGCCTCGAACATGTCACGCACAGTTGTCTGCCGCAGGATAAAGGCATCGTGGCTGCTGCCTGGAAAGCGGGCATTGACAGCTAGGATGCGCTGCTTGTGGTCACACACCAGCTGCACATTGAGGGAATGGTAGCCCTTCCGGTTGCGGTAATCCTCGGCATGCTCCACAGGTGCCCGCAAGGCCACATGCGTACAGTCAATGACGCCCTGCACCAAGGGGAAGGCCGCGAATCTTGCAAATCCCAGTGCATGCTGATGCTGCCTCTCCAGGGCCATGGGGAAGGAGATGAATTGGCGTCTCCTTCTGAAAAGGGCATCGGTCACCTGGCGGATGCAGCAATGCACGGCGAACTGGGATATGTTAGCCAATGTCCCCAGCAGCGGATTGGAAGGAGCCGGTGGCATAGAAGTTCAAGGCCACCGTCACCTTCGCCTCCACCGACAGAGACGTCCTGCTCCTGAGCTTTGGATGCAGATCTCTGTGAAGCAGATGGCAGATCTCTCCAACCACCTCCTTTCGGAATCTCAGCCTTTTTACACATCGCGCACCACTCATGTTGAGGTAGGTGCACTGCTGCCGGTATGCCCTGACTGGGTAAGGCCTATGTTGCCGACGCCTGTTGCCCCCTCTGTGTCTAGCCAGGGCTGCCCCTCTCACACCGCGTCTGCGAGCCCTACGGACATGACGCGGAAACTCAGCGTTGGCACCCCATGCAGCCCCCATAATATGCTGCCAAACAGTCAAATATCCAAGAGGCCACTTGCAACGCTTTGGCCTGAAGCCAAAAATACCTGAGCAAGTGTTGGCCCAAACCAGAAAGCTGTCTTCCTTGGTCTCTCTCCAGAAATCCGTTGCACAAGAGTGTTTGCTGCAAAATGCCTGCCCTTTATAGTGCAGGATAAGTGCCCTTTAATTTACGCTACCCGGGGCCCGCGTCGGCTCTGTTGCGTTCCACTAAACAAGCGTGCGGGCCGCCGGCCGCACAATGGGGCGGTCCCACTGAAGTTCTGGATCGGGGCGTTGCACAAGGATATGACGTCATTTTCTGCGCGCGCAGGTGAGCGCGCGCTAAACTTTGCACCGGCGCTAAATGTCAACTTAATTTGGGGCGAGGCGCAGATCGCGCTGCGCCCGGACGCTACACGCATAGCGCCCGAAATTCACTTCTCTTAAGGCGCTAATGGCTGGCGCAAGCAACTGAATTTCTAGGCCATACTGTTTTATATATATAGATATAGATAGATAGATAACCTTCGGGGAGATGCAGAAATTTTGCAAATCTTACAGTCCCCCCTGTGATACTAAAACTTGCTTGAAGTATCATACTTTAAAGTGAGCAAAATTTTCCTGACCCTCCATAGTCAACCGTCCCCTGTAATTATCTATCTAACATACCCACGACACATGGACTTCCCATTCTGCGAAAATGTAGTGTACATCAGCATACAGAGAGTAAAATTACAGACTTTACACACACATCCAAGCATGGAGGGGGTCTAACACCCCTGCACCACTTGGTACACATATCTTTATTAAACCGCGTTGCAACACAGACAATAAAAGAAAACCTTTAATTAAAAAAACAAACACAAAGAAACAACAATTCTTTAATCGAAAATACAGGGAAAAAGACTTAAACTGGCGTATCTGCCTCCACCTTTACATAATGTTCTTTCCAAAAGCTCTGGTTTCAGAATTCTGACCACCGACCTTTTCCCTTACACTGAATGCAAACTAAATACAGCACTATTCCTAACTGGCAAACCACGAGAATGTGGGAAGCCAGTCTGATCCACGAAGGGACCTCTATATTATTGAAAAGGTTCCACCAGGGTGGAGTCACAATATCCAATATCTTAGTTCCTATCTCTACTGTTTTGTGCTCGAGAGTGTAAAAATGTTTCTGTGAAACTATAACGGCTTTTAGAATTTTGGTCAAATGTTCAGGGAGAGGGGGAATTTCGTAGCCAAAGTGCGCTACGTACTTCTGCAAGTTCGTAAAATTCTCCTTCACAGTGAGGTGAACAATGGAGGGTTCAGGAATGGGGACAATTCGTTCCTGGGCCACTTGAACTTCTGCCTCAGGTTTAAAACAGAAACTGCTGTCACTGACCGGACACCAGCTATGCTGTCCGTGCTGGTAGTGGGACGCGCCGGTGGTGACACAATATGTCCCACCCCCTATATATGCTACCTGCGGGGGAACATGGCCTTGTGCCATTGCCTCCATGGTACAATTTATAGGCTTCGCGTCAGCAGCTCTGAACCCACACTGCAGTCTTGAAAAGGCATTCAAGTGCTGGGGACACAGGATTATGTGTGCTCCCTGGCTCCGGCACCCTGAGAGGTCAGTACCTGTCATAGCGTGCTCCCACTTAATGATGTAAGGCAGGACCGCTGTGAAACGAATGTCTGCACCCCCTTGAATGACTCCAATGTTCTCAACCCTGTATACTGGTGCGGGTCGGGCTGTCCTACCCATGACCAGCATCCTAACTACTACTCCCATGATTGTGTGGTTGGACCGCCCACAATCCACGGGGACTGGATAGGCTTCAGAGGCTAGCCAGAGTTGGCATGGGCTCAATGCATTCTCAAAAGGGTGGAGGGCTGTGTGGTGCTTGTTGCTAATCCAGGAGGGGACCAAACCTTGTTTTAAATCCTCCAGGTTACTGCGGCACTCGCCCAATAACCACGCCCCGTATAACACGCACACGTCATTCTGCGCAGCCTGGTCAGAAGCATTTCTGTCCTCCCTTATGAGTGCGTTTACTGTCTTTGCGTGCTTTTCCAACTCGGCTATGATCTCTTTTAAATGGACCGTCATGGCCTGGTCCTCATGCAACTCTGAGCCCACTACCTTGTTCTCATCCAGTAATATCCTTTTTAATTGTGTTTCTAAACCTTTTATCTGGGTCTGCAGCTCTATGTCATCCAAGCTGTTGATGACAGAGGAACCAGTATTAAACGCAGTAAAAACATCATTCCATACGCCCCTTCTTTGTCTCCCTGGGTTACCCAAAAATTCTTGGTGTGTGGTGTAGAGTTCGGTCTTGTCCACGTGGGCAAAATCGAACTCGTAAAATTTCTTGAACATGTCCTTTACTAGGGCCTGGTATAACTGCTCTGTTTCTTTGGGGCACCACTCCGGTAAATGTACCTCGGTGAGATTTAAAATCACGGAGGCTACCACGTAATGTACCCCCTGGTACAGCACCTGATTGGTGGGTACAATACCAACCCATTCCCTGGTCCCTTGGTGGCGGTGGGGCAATCTTCTCTGGATAACCTCGCCGCCTGTGCCGTGGGCGGGGACTTACGGGGGCGGGTTACCAGCTCAGTGGCATTGACCGGAATCGGGGAGAATGGGACTGCGCACGCCTTCAGGCTGGTATCCCACCTTATCCCCTTCCCGGTGTCGTGCCACTGCCGGTGGAACATGAAGGATATGCCTGCGGGGCAGACCGTCTCTGACCCCCACATACAGATATAAATCCCTTGGTCCGGTTCCCACCACTTGTCCCAACATACACTTAGTCCTCCATGAGTCCCGGTAATTGTCCGATGGGTGTTGTTTCCCAACCGCTCCCACTCGACTTCCCGGTTCCTCATATGCTTGCTCAACTTCCTGAGCCACCACCGCCTATCCAGTGGAATGTGTCCTTTACACGTCAAACATATTCGCTTTCCAACGGTGACACTGACCCTCGTAGTAACGACTCGTACCCGGGGGCACAGGAGGGAGGCTTCCCCATACGTGAATCCGGTTTGGCTGGAGTACTGAGACGAATTGGACCCCAACCATCCTGGCCACCTTCCCTCGTGGAAGTAGACGGCGGTCTCCTCCGCATCCCATTCGCCGTTCCCGTCGATTGCCAGAGGCGCCATGTCTCCCGAACACCCATAGATGTGGGAGTCCTGGACGTCGCCCCTCCTCTCCGCACTCATCCCGATCAGGGCGAATAGGATCACGATTATTCCATCCCGAAAATCTTTCTGCAAAAAGATGTAAAAACATGCAGCCAGGTCCCGAAGAGATTCTTTGGCTTGGTGAGGCATGGTCGGGTCCCGCGACTTCGACCCAAATATACACTCTTAACAGACTACTTACATAAACTACCCATCACCTTATTTAACCTAAGCTAATCACCCAGACTTAAGCTAAATAATTACACCTTACTCAAAACTTAAACTTAAAACTATAACTATATACATCCGCCGCCCGTCGCCGGGTGACCAGGCTAATCCCTGGTCGGACAGCGGCTCGCTGCTACCCCTGGCATGACCGCACCGTCCTTCACTGTTGGTCCCTCGCAGCCCGAGGTTGCTGGCTGAGGACCTCTGTCCTTGGATCTCTCCCTGGCTTGAGGGGCGGCCCTTGGGAAGTGGAGGGCTGCTGACCATGGCTTTCTCGGCTGGGGCGTCCATGGGTACCTTCTGGGGGATTTGGCGGGTGGGGCTGTCTTGGCCACTGGGTCTTTTACCCGAACCGCTGCTCCCCCAGGCTTGACCCCTCCCGAACCTGGGCTGGGGGCAGGTAACCTTTCGCAGCCTGCTGCCGCGAGCTGAGAGTCTCCGCCCCGGGTCCCATGGCTGGGTCCGGGGCGGGGTCTTCGACCTCAGGTCCCTCCCTCTCTACACCTGGGTTAGGGGGCGGTGTTTTCGCCCTCAAGTCCCTCCCCCTCGTCTGGATCCCAGAAGAGTTGGGGCGTGTCCCAATCGATGGGCTGGATGGCCCCTCCCTTCAAGCAAGCCACAGCGCCTGCTTGTGTAGTCTGTGAACTTGCTCGTGATGCAGGCTGAGGATCTTTATCCTCAGACCATGGCCCAACTGGCTGTTTTCCCCTTTCAGGCTGAAACAGCTTGCACTGGTTGATATAACCAGCGGCCTGTTTTAAAACCTGTGCTGAAGGCTCGCCCGCTGCCCCGGACGGACCTTCTAGGGGCTGTCTTTTATCCTTTCTCACCGGGACGGTCTTACCTCCAGCCCTTTCTCCGGCGCGCACGGTCAGACTGAGGAATTTCACCTCCTGCTGGCCGATCTGCGCCTTCTTGTGATTCACTTTGAAACCCTTCTGTCCTAACAGCTCCACAGTTCGGCCAATAGTGGGTCATGCTCCTCTTTCGAATCAGTGAACAGGATCAGGTCATCCACATATTGTACCAACTGTCCGGGCTGACTAAAGTCCTTTAAACTGTCTGCCATGCACTGATGGAAGATGCTGGGGCTATTATGGAAGCTCTGAAGCAAGCAGTTCCACGTGTACTGTTGCCCTTTAAATGTAAAGGCAAACTTGTACTGATCCTCCCTCCTTACAGGGATGGACCAAACCCATTGGAAATATCCAGCACCGTGAAAATGGTCGCGGATGCTGGAATACTCCCTATCAGGTCGGCAACTGCTGCCACTGTAGGTGCACAGGCTGGGATGTTACTATTGAGCACCCGATAGTCCACCGTGGCCCTCCAGGAATTGTCCGGTTTTCTCACCGGCCACAACAGAGAGTTTACATGGGTGGCTTTCGGCCTCAGAACTCCCTGCTGTACTAACGAGGACATGGCTGCTTCCATGTCCGGCTGTGCTTCTCTGGGGAAGTGATATTGTTTCTGTGGTCGGGCCATGGGGTCCCCGTCTACTCTGACCTCAAACCCTGTGACCCTCCCGCAGTCGTGTTTGTGCGTGGCAAATGTGGCCAAGTGGGCCTACACAAATGCCTAGAACTCCGGTGGGGTGTTGCTGACCATGAGTCTGAGGTTATAATCCTCTTTGGGCTTCATGGTGCAGAGGGTCCCCTTCCCTTCCTTACCCGGGATAACTATGATCTCACCGTTCTTTACTTTTCCTGCCCCCCAGAGGCAGTGATTCCTCAAATGCACCAGGATCCCGTGACCTACGATAAAGTCGGCCCCCAGGACATCTCTTCCATCCTCCACTTCCCAATTCATCAGGACACACGTCCACTTGGAGTGGAGCGCTCCTATCCGAATGGCGAGCGGGATGGAGACCGAGCCAGCCTGTTCCTTACCCGTGAACCCCGATAGACTGTACGGGACCCCGCTGGAGACAGGTGAGGTGGTGGGGTTAGCTGAGTAGATCACGGTGCGCGATGCCCCCGTGTCCAACAGATAGGTCCCCGCTACCTTCTCCACCTCCATCTCCAACATGGGTCTCCTCCACTCATCATATCGGAGCGAACACAGATACACAGGCTGCGCCGGCTCTGGTCACGGCTGTGGGTTGGATGGGGCTGATGGGGTCAGAGCACCGGTGGCGGCTGCTACTCTCCCCTGGCCAGTCAGCAAGGACCTCATGGCATCCAAAAGCGACTCGACCTCTGCGGAAGGGGTCCCTACCCCTGCCTTTTGGGCTGGGGCTGTGAGATGCTTACCCTTGTTATCCTTCCAAGGGTTCTTATACTCCTTCCGCCAGTGACCATCCTTCCCACACCCGTAACAATTGGTCTTTGTGCTGGGGGGGTTACTCCCTTCCTGGTGCCACTCTTTCCTACCCGGTCCGGGTTTTACCTCATGCAGCTTACCCTTGGGTGGGTGTGCATCGGCTCCCCTACCGTTTTTATAGGCTAGAGTGAGCTGCCTAATTACCGTGATCTCTGTGGTCTGGGGATCTTTGGGGTTGAACCAGGCTTCTGCCTTGGCCCAGATCTGTGGCAAGCTGTTCGCCACTAGACAACGGAGCCAATGCGTCAGAGAATCCCCGTTGAGGAATCCCCGGTCCCGTGTCCCCGGGCAAGCTTTCCGGTACACCGGCCACAGCCGGTCCACAAAAGCCTGCGGGGTCTCCCCTGAGAGCTGTACCATCTTCTCCACGCGGGAGAAAGGACTTCCCTCATCCATCCCCATGGCCTCCAGAACCGCGTCTCTAAGCTCCTCGTTCCCGCTCTGTCCCCTCTTACACTCTTCAGAGAGGGATTGGAGGAGATTACTCTCCAGGGAGAATAGCAGCATCTTGGCATTCTCAGCGTCATCGCAGTCGTTGACGCTGGCGGTCTGCTCTATTTCCCTGAAGTGGATCGAGGAGTCTCCCTTGGCAGAAAGCTTCATGATATGGTTGACCATAACCCTAAGCTGTTGGGTGTTAAAGGTTAATACGAACTGGTTTTGGAGGAGTCCCTCATGTTCGCCATTGGCAGGTGGGCCGAACCTCCGATGCCGTGCTGGGCACATCGGTTCCGGTTCTGACTTTTCGGGCGGGGGTTGCTCTACCTCCGCCTCCACCTCTGGCTCCACTCTGGGTTCCACCCACCCTTGCTGCCAAACCTCGCTGAAACTTGGCGCTATGGGTGGTGGTCATGAGCTCTCCTCTCTCTCAACCGGGTCATCCCTAGGCACTACCGGTGACATTGGAACTGTTCTCCCCTCGTTCCCCATAAAATCTGCCTGACCTGCCTTGGGCTTATGAGGCATACCATGCCTTTTGCCTTACGGAGGGCCCAACTCAGATTTTCTATCTTCTCTTTACAGGGGCCGTGATCTGCCTCCTCAAACCCCAGTTCATTCATTAGCTTTTAAGTGGCTTTTACCACCTGCACTTTCTCTTCCTGTTCCCTAACCTGCCTTGCCATATGGGCGTTTTTCTCCCGCAACCGTGACTCATTTCCCTTGGCCTTGGTGACTTGGCACTGTAGGTATTCCAACTGGGTCTTGTGTGCTTTCACTTGATGCACTCTTACTTGGTTCAATGCCTGCAAAGCTACTAACAACTATTCCCCTGCGAGAGCTTTATCCTGGATCTCCAGGGCTGACTCCCTTAACTCGATTGCCTGTGTGGCAACGAGCCCGTCCAGAAGCTGGATCTGCTTTTTAAAGCACATCAGCCAAACTGCCTTCTCTAAGGACTTCTTGTGTTCCTTTCCCTCTGTCCACTTGGCTGCTGCATCTATCGGATGCCCAGCCTTTAACAGAGTGGTGATCCACTTCTTAGTGATATTCACCTTGCTAAACACATAATCAGAAATCCTTTCCTCCATAACGGTTCGCTCATCTGAACCATTGTCTACCATATCGCAACCCTGATGCCGGTGTCCTGCCGCGGTCGCCATTTCTGTAGGGGGTGGCGGGTGTGGCGCGTGCGCCCGGTCAGTTATGCCCCTGACTGTTTGTGAGCGGTTCGAGTCGCTCCCACGCCCCTGGGTTCTAGACACCGGACTTAGGTACAGGCAGCGATACAGAAAACTCGAGTAGACAGGTGGTTTGGATGCAAGCAAAAACCAAGATTTTATTGAACAGGAAAAATTAATACAGTCTTAAAAGAAGTTACCACTATAACATTACAGGCAAATGCACTTATACAGGGAATGGGGAACACATGGCACATCGAGCGAAAACAACTATCTTAACAATCCCCTTATCCTTATCCCACCCCCTATACCTAACTAGATTAAGCTATGAGGGGTCAGAATCTATGCTCACCAATCAAATACGGGGTTTGCTCAATTCAAAACAGCGGTGGTGTTCGGGATTTGCTCTTGGTGCTCTCTGGAGCCTGCCGTCGTCACGTGGTCTCCGGGTGCTGCAAGGGCGTTGTCCAGGTTCGAGTACCCCAAAGTCAAAGGCTCTGTTTGGGTACTTTACCTTGCAGGGATGATTCTTCATCGACAGCTGCCAGTTTGAGTTAGTGTGCCGATATTCAAAGGTCAGCCGAGGCAGAAGGCCCGATGATTCGAAGCCTCCCCTCGTTTTGTCTCCTCCAGTCGGCCTGCCCCTCGGTGGTTTTCCCTTCTCCCCTCGTCGCGTCCCGCCTTGCTTGGCCTGAATCTGTCCGTGTCCGCCCGACCCGGTGCCGGGGCAATTCCAGATGGAGTGGGAAAAGGGCACGGGCAAAGGCCAGGAGGTAGGCGCGGGACGGGGAAAAAGCGGCAGGCACAAGGGCGAGGGGCCCGAGGAGCAGCACCAGCACACCAACTAACGAACTCTATGGACCTCCTCCAAACGAACAAACTAGCTGCCCTACCTCAATGCTACCCAGGGCCTTCAATTATACCTTCGTCGAAAACCCTTATCTTCGCACCAAATCAGGTTAGTTCTTTGTCTTAAACTTGGCGGGCTAGTTTAAACAATGGTAGCAATTTATACTGACGGTTTTAAATGGCCGGTAATCACATCTACCGGCCCGATAATTGACTTGTATTGTCCTGAAAGTTCCTTGATGGGCTTGTCCAACCTCAATGGCTGTGTTAATCTGTTTCCGATAATGTATGCAGACTGTTTGATGGCCTTAACTATAGGCCTAAACTGCAATTAGATCCGTCTCCAATTCAGTCTAATGCATAATTCAGAGCCCTGTCTCATTCCAAAACATAAAGTTTCTCTTCACAGAAAAACCTGCAGCCTTAGTTTTGATTTCTCCCAAGCTGTCTGCGCTGCAGAATCCATTTTGGAATCCCACAGGCTTTCTGCCACGAGGCACGGATGCCATCTTGGGTACCTTTTTAATTTAAAATGTCCATGCAGGGTCCCTTTTATTAATAATAACCTTCGGGGAGATGCAGAAATTTTGCAAATCTTACACATGCCAACCCTTAGAATACATCAGGAATAAAACATACATAATCACACGTGCATGCACATGCACACATGCACATGTACATCTAAACACACACATACACACACACATCAACCAGAAATATTAAGAGTATTTAATTGTGCCCACTTGAACTGCAGACTGGTGAGTTTGCCTTAAGTGAAAAAGTTTATTTGTAAAACACCAAACCAGTGATGCAAAATATAAGAGTTCATCTTATGCAAATTTAACTAAAATTAAGCATCATTAAATCCATGGAAAATAGTCTTATCCAACTTCAAGTTGAATCGAATAATGTTACAAACTGCAGACAATTTTCTTATTCCTGTTGTACCATAAATTTAAATTACAGATATTATACTTTAAGAATGTACAATTTAAGCTATGTTAATCCACTTTAATGAAGTTACCATAAGATAATTCAATGGATAAATTTAATCATATAGGCCCGGAATTTGCGGTGGGTAATAACAGCGAATGAATAGCATTCAGTGTTATTGCCCATTTGAAACTGACCGCAACTTCATGTTTTAGCGCATGCACATCCTAACGCGGAAATCCTGAAGTTGTGGGCAGTCATTCTCTGCTCTGACACTGGCTGTGCTGTGCACCCACCCCACCACCGCCAACCCCCCACTCCGCCCCGGTCCCCCCCCACCCCGACCATAGCCGGCAATCAGAGTAATCAGGGAACTTCGGCTTTTCCGCGGTAATATCGCTGTTAAATACCCCATTAAAAGTTAGACCTTGTTGGATTTTAACAATGTATTGACTGCTAAACAAATGTTATGGCCCTGAAAAGCTCATTTTAATTTTGTGGAGTGTCAAATTTATCCATTTGAGTAAAAATTACATTTTTTAAAGAAACTTTAAAAAACATTTTTAAGTTTGTTCAACTTTATTTCAGGTTTATCTTTTCCCCATGTAAGAGCCCCAATCTTGGTTTTGCTCTCTGTAACATTTTTAAAAAGCCAGAATAAAAGAAGCTTACTCACTTCCTGGTTCTCGGTCTGTGAGAATTCTGCATTGCGATTGGTTAAGACAGCTTGTTGACATCACAGCAGTTCGCCCTATGGAATTCCCACTACACTTCATTGATCTCAATCAAACATCGGCAAAGCTGAACTTCTTGCCACAGAGATCGCGAGATCTTTGCGGGAAGCTTTCCTCAGGCCCAGTGGTGAACACCTTTGCTTCACCGCTGACCATAAATTATGGACCATTATTGTGAAATATGTACTTTTTAACTTTTGTAGAAAGCCTTATTTTGGATATAAGAAATTTCAGTTATTGAGAAGAATGGCAGCTGAAAATAATTTCAGAAAGCATTATGAGTGATTTGTGGGAATCTGATGACCAGATTGTGGGAAGTCTCAGGATGATACACACTGGCTATATAATAACAACTAGGGTGTGTCATGCAGTGTGACACCTTTCAAATATTGAAAATACCTATTGCAGCACCACCCACAGGACTAACAGGTATTGCAGCTACTTATCATGAATTGTTAGAGACATGTACGACCCACATATGGAAAATATACATAAGATAGCTGTGCAATAGTTCACACTTGTCCATATTAAATTTCATTATAATGTGTGCTGCGCTGGTTAATTGCACAACCCTAAAAAAATCTTCTAATCTTCTTGGCCTAATGAATCCAGAGTGAGGCACTGCCAGTGCTTGGGCCTGCCTGCCCAATTCTGCCTACCTGCAAAGAGCCAGTCCCTGAGCACAACATTAAGGTATAGGTTCTTATAAACCTTTTTCCATTGACTCCTCCAAATAATAATGGGGGCAGTGAATTACATCACCAACAGTCATTTTAATTAATTGCTTTCAAGCAGTTAATACTTCCAGGACGTTTTGTTGAAATTTTCCCACAAAATTTTTGTTCAAATGCTATTTTTATCTCTCAACTCTTTGATGAGGGTACGTGTTAGTGCAAAAGTATACATCCTCCTGATTAATTTAGAACCACTATCATTTACAATTTACATCACCTCCCTACTGGTGAAAATTAGAGCAAAATAAAGGCAGACAGCAACACAAAAACAGAATGTGCTACTGAGAGCTTCACTGTGATTCTGCTGGAAGCTCCGAGGTCTATGGGCTGAGCTTTCAGCCCTTCTGCCTGGCAGAAACAGGGTGGTAGCACCTTGAAAATGATGGGCAATGACCTACTGCCCTGTTGCTGCCATCACTGTGGCCTCGGCAATGTTCACTGGGTGAGACCACCCCCCGCCCTCAACCCCCGAGTCAAGCAATAGGTCCATTAAAATGGAAACCAGGATCCTTTGATGTCAATAGGACCCCTTTAATCTGGCCAGAGAATGCATCTTGCATGCTCCGACTTGCGTGCCGGAGAAGACCTGAAAGGTGAATTTTTCCTCATTTTGTGGGGCCATGAGAAGCACTCCTCCCGAGTCCGGGCCACTGCCGCTCCCACTCCATCTCCTGCCCCATTGAGAGTGGGCTCCCCACCCAAGAACCTACCTTCCGGATCCCGGCTGAGCGGCCCAATATTGCTGTGGACTGGACACCGGCGGGCTGCTCCAGTGCGCTCAGTTCCAGCCGCAACTCACTGGCCCGATGCAAATGGGCAAGGCATGCCGGTGGGGCTACCTGGCAGCCAGCCAGTGAATTCCCCCAGCCAGTCACTCAGGCAATGCTCTGGGAGGAAATTCCACCCCTATGTTCCAGCCTTAATGAAACTTTTTAATACCATTGGAAAAGTACGATGTTTACTCTCGGTCCAAATGTGCACACTCTTATAGATCGATGTGATGGATTGTAGCCAGATTTAGGATGTGCGTCAGATGTTCGTACAACCTTGGCAGCGGCAGTCAGGTTGACAGTTGTATTTGACTTATTCGTAACTATTCCATAGAGGTGGTGGCCTGAATTTTAATAGTTTGGCGGGTTGGGATTGGAGGGGGGCTCGGAAGCGGTGGGGAAACCTGGGAGAACAGGTTTCCCGCAGGCCCTGCCGAATTTAACGGCAGGGCCTGGTTTGCATTGGAAATCTCTGTTTCTCACCCGCAGCCAGCCAGATTGTCTGCGGGTGGGTAGGCCTGCGGCACTAGGACGCAGAGAGGAGGGAGGGAGGGACCGCGTGAGGTTTGGGGGGGGTGGGGGGGTGGGGGCAGCAGGCCGGAGAAGCACAGGGAGGGCAGGCGGAGCAAAGGGTTGTCAGGACCGATTGGAGGGCCAGAGGAGCAGAAGCTGGGGGGTCCGGAGCAGATCCAGTTGAGGAAGCTGGCTTCAGTGAAATAAATGCAGGTACCCTCTTCTAGAACAACAGGCTCTTCCATAGCAGAGACCAGGATGAGCGGCACCCGATTTAAAAGATTGTTACTCTCCCTAGACAAGCAGGAAACAGCTAGGCAAATGTGTAAAAGTCATTCTGTATGCTTGCCTCTCATGTCCTTTCACATTTCAGCTCTGCTTTGAATGACAGCCCAGACTTCAGCGCTGAATCATCGGAGCCGAGAAGGGATGTTCGTCTCCTCCCCCAGGCTCTACCACACTTTTGGAGGCTACATTGACTCGATTTAAAATGTTGCCCGGCACCAGATTCACAGAGGGACACAGAGAGGCCCCAAAGCCTGGCACTCGATTTAAACCGCCCGGCCCAAAACAGCCCTGCCAAAGCCAGGCTCCCCCCAGCTAGTTGTAATATAAATGAGGCAAACTACTTTAAAAGTAAAATCTATTTTAAAACTACATTTATTCCCTTCCTCAGGAGGCAAACTGCTACCAGAAGCAAAAATAAATGCCTGCACTGGTTGCCCTCAGGTCCACTGTTTAGCAGAGCTCTCAGTGCTGATCTGTGCAAACATCAGACATTTTTGGCTGGAGGAGCACGGGGGGGTGGGGGGTGCAGTGGGGTGAGGGGAGGCAAACCACACCAGTGGGCTCGTGGAGCATGGGATGGGGGGTGGCCTTTTAGGGGGGTATGAGAGGTCTGGGGGGGAAATCGGAGGCCACGTGGGGGGCTCTCCGATCACGGGGGGTGGGTTAGGCACAGACGCTGGATCCAGGAGGTATGTGTAAAGGCACTTACCTCCCGGATCCAGCAGTCCTCGCCTAACTTTAGCTGGTGGGTTTCACGAGGCCTGCAAAATCCGACCAGCTATTTAAATTTAAAATGGAGGTAAAATCTGACGCGCGGCAGCCTCATTATAATTAAATGGACAACCCGCTTTGTGGGAGCGCCTGGGAGTTAAAACCGGAAGTGGGCTGGTTGGAGGCGGGTTCAGATTTTTTAATATTTTAACTTCCCAAATGACCCCAACTCACCCGTACTTTTGTGTTAAAATTCCTCCCAACGTGTCAGGCTTCAGTCTGTCATGTATCATTTTTTTTTATTCGCTCCTGGGATGTGGGTGTCACTGGCAAGGCCAGCATTTATTGCCCATCCCTAATTGCCCTTGAGAAGGTGGTGGTGAGCCTCCTTCTTGAACAACTGCAGTCCGTGTGGTGAAGGTACTCCCACAGTGCTGTTAAGGGGGGAGTTCCAGGATTTTGACCCAGCGACGATGAAGGAACAGCGATATATTTCCAAGTCAGGATAGTGTGGGACTTGGAGGTGATGGAGTTCCCATGTGCCTGTTGCCCTTGTCCTTTTAGATGGTAGAGGTCAAGGGTTTTGGAGGTGACTGTGTCACCACACATATGTCAGGATACTGTGAGTTGACCAATAAAGCAGATCGTTATATTTGTTTCCCTGTGTACTAGGAAGAGCAAAGCAAACGTAGTCAAGATTTTTTTAATTGTATTGCTGGTTTCCTAGGCCAGTTTATAATTTATTCCATACATGTAAATTACCAGCTCTTTTGTTTACTGCAAAAAAGAGTCCTACTCATGTATAAATACAAGCAAAAATGTAGGTGGTTATCTCTTGCTGTAATGTTCTGACATACTGTTCAAGCTTTTGGAAGGTATGTCACTTAACAAAGGAGATTTATATGAATTTAAAATGTGCATAGATTATGATTGACATTTTTATCTTGCATGTTTTTTTAACTAATGTATTTTTCATTTTATTTCAATCCTCCCTTTATATGAGGTATGTCTATTCACAGGCAATGGCTGATGGATAATAATGGATACAGATTCAAACCTTGCCTATTCTTGGCACTCATAATTGATAAAATAGGGCACACTGGTCTACATGCAGCATAACCAAAAATCTTTTTGCATATTGGAAGTATTTAAGTGCCCGTGATTTTTCGGTTTGAGGCGGCTTGGGAGCAGGACAGCTGCCTTCTGGGTTCTAGTCCTGCCCCCAATGACATCAGATGCACAAACATGATTTTGCATCAATTGGCCTTGTTACGCACACCCTGTGGGCTTGCTGGCCAATTAAGAGGAAGCCAGTGTCAAATGACATCAGTTGATGACGCGTCATCTGCTGGTTTTCTTAAAGGGGCCACGCACATTTTTTTTGACAGCTGATTTCTCAGTGTTTGACAGCATTGAGGTGCTGAAAACACTGACAATCACTGTACAAAGGTGAGCTCTTGCACCCAGACTCTCCAGTGACTTCCTGCTTAGGCTAGAACAGATGGCAACTGGAGGTGAGGTTACAGAAGCGATCTGTCACTTGTGAGAGAGGTTCTCCCAATGAGGTGGGACTACACATACAAATCCAAACTTGTCACCTACAGAAAAGTGTAAATGCATTAAAAATGATTTTCCTTACATTTTCTTACCTCCGAAACTCACCAGTGCACCACTGGATCCTTCACATCACTTCTGCAGCTGTCATCAATGCAGAAACATTACAGTAGACCCACAGCACACCACACTTACCTGGCATGGTGTCCAGATGTCAGGAAACCTGCAGTAGAACTGTCAAAATTGCAAAAAGCCTCTTAATTGCCTGTTAACAAGTTGTTAACAAGCAGTTAAGTGGCTATAATCCTCTTCCTGCTGCTAGGTGTCGGGTCCATGCACAAATCGGGGATCCGACACTTGGGAAGATTGATTGGAGGTGGGTTGACAACGGGTTTCTGACCCGCTGTCAATCTTTGCGATTTTGTCAGATGTTCCACCTCCAAACCCGTCCCCTGAGCGCCGGCAAAATTCCTGCCAGTGCTTCACAATAAATTGTTTACAGAATGTTACAGATCTTTATGGTGGTATTGTGGGCTATAATGTTCTTTTTCACCAGGGAACTATAGTATTCATTACAAAGTTTGGCTGCTGAATACCTCTAGTTAAATGTTATACACAAGATCCAACTTTTTAAAGACATATAAGGGGTAATGTTCCAACACTGTGCAGCAGGGAGCTTCGCCCATTGAGAGCACAGATCAGAAACTAGGCGCTCATGGTGCGTGATCTTTTGACGTTTACGTTAATACTATGTGTCCTTTTGGCCTAAATTTGCACCAGAATTCTATAAATATTTGAAAAAAGAATAATGTAAAAAGGTATGAAGAAATGTAGGATAATGGCATTAGGTGGAAAGTTCTTTCAGAGAGCTGGCACAAGCACGATTGGCCTCCTATGAATGCCATAAAATTATATGATTCTATAAATGCTGGAAATCTGAAATAAAAACAGAAATTGCTGTAAATAGCCAGCAGGCTCATCAGCACCTGTAAAGAGAAAAGACAAGTCCATGTTTTGAGTGTAGATTCTCATTTGTCAGAACAGAAATCTGAAATAGTTCAGATGAAGGATCTACATCCAAAATGTTATCCTGTCATTTACAGCAGCTGATGGACCTACTGTGTAGTCCCAGTGTTTTCTGGTAAAATATCAGAACATCTATAAATAGGCTAGAATAAGGATTGTGACTATTTTGACAACTAGATTGAAACTGATGGTGTAAGAATTCACAATAATTTACAGTTCTGAAGATTAATTTTTTTGATTAAAGAATCCCTGGGTGTTGTGCTTTTAAATTTCCAGGGATAAAAATGGCTGTCACCACATGGCCGAAGACAAAGGACAATGCTTTGTTTACAAAGCAATTGAATGCTATTAGCATTTGTTTGAATATCGAGTGGATACATCTAAACTGCAGAAGAGACATTTGGATCTTCAATGGGAGCCGTTTAAGAACAGAATGGGCTTAAATCACCTAGCATCTGGACAATAGAGCAGTTGTATTTCCCTTTTGTTTCAGCCCAGGGAGCTCCGGAAGACACATGAACCCAGTCCAACCACTCTGAGTTAGCCAATCACAGCTTTCTCTTGTGTATTGGAACCTTTGGGTGGGAATTTTGCACACAGCCCTGGCAGGGCAGAACAGCAGGAGCTTGCCAGGTATATAAGATAGCTGCTGAGAAGCTATCTCTCTCTTTACTTCGCTGGACCACAGGTGAGCGGGGTGTTCTGACTCCTCGGCAAGGCAACCTAGCAGGAGTTTGGGGTGGTGATTTAAGGGTAATTGCTAAGATTGTTTAAATAACATTGTAGTCATTTTATCCCTCGTTTTCGCCGTCTGCAACCCCCTGTTATATAGTTTTACTGTAATTACTGTGTTCGTGTGGTATAGTTTATTCTTTTGATTGTAGTTTATTTAGTTAATAAAACTTGATTTTTCTCTCATCCAAACCACTTGTCCGTTTTAATATCATTAATTATAAGTTCCTCCACTCAGAACTGAAGGAGGGGTAGCGATTCAAAACCGCTGTTTGTAAATTGGTTTAGCGTGCAGCAGCAAAAGGCTGCTGACCAGATGAATTACCGTAAACCAGGTAAAAGGTTGGAATTGGTCATAGCTCAGGGGCAAAGGCTGCTGGCCAGGTAAATTACCATAAACCAGTTAAAAGATGCCCCCCTTACAAATGGCGAGCCAGGTAGGAGTGGAGGCAGTTTTTGATTTAATAAGTGGTCTGGATCTGGAGAAAGCATCAGCTCTTGTTTCTCTCATTGTTTTCAGTATGTTGGTAGCCCTGCGGATGTTAGCAGCAGTGTGTAGGCTGACCTATCATGGTATAGGTGGCTGGGTTAAGAAGGGTGAGAAGAGGGTGCAGGAGGAGATTGAAGAGGCCAAGAATCGGGAGTCCCAGCTTGAAAAATGCCAGGCGGAGGTAGAACGCCTCAGAGAGGTATATGAGGCCAGAGCTAGTGGAATGAGGGTGCGGGAAGAGAATGCACGCCTCACACTAGAGGTCACAAAATGCCAGGCATTTATAGAGCGCCTTGTGCAGGAAGTCACAGAGGCAAGGGACTGTGAGATGAGGCTACAGGAGGAAATCGCACACCTCACCCAAGAAGCTAGCGAGGGAAAAAGCCATGCAAGGAACAAGAAAGAATTCCTAAAGTACCAAATTATAGGAGTAAAGAGGAGCAAGATGAGACTGTGGGAAGAGAATGCCCGCCTCACCTCAGAAGTAACAGAGCAGGAGGAGAAGTTTAGGAAAGTAAAGGCAGCTTATACGCTGGCCTGCGCCCTAAGGTTTGAGGAAGCAGATCATGGCCTCTGTAGGGCAGAGATAGAAAGCCTTAACATGGCTTTAAAGGTAGCAAGGGGGATGATTTGCATGATCAGCCCGAAGGCAGGTCAGCTGGACTTTACTGGCAGCCCAAGTAGAACCATCCCACAGGCAGCACACAGAACGGTGCTGGATTGGGAATTAGAGACCCCAAGACCGCAGCCCACAGCTCCGAGTCTTGAGGAGCTCTGGCAGCGTGGAGGGGTAGACAATGGGGTGGTAGGAGAACACCAGCAGGTCCCGCTAGGCAGGCAGGGACCAGGATCAGTGTACCCCCTCCAACAACAGAGGTACGGTCCGCCCGTGAGGAGTGAGCCTGAGAATAGGAATCCTCAGCCCACAGCAAGTTCGAGTTCACAGGCAAGCACTGTGGCTTGTGTGGGGTAGGAGCCATTCATGTTCAGAGTAAGCTGCTTAAGCCAGGGAACAGGGAAGGAGAGTTCTGGGACCCCTGTAGAGCAGGTCCGGCAGCTCAGCAGGTCCGCAAGCCCGAGACAAGATGGTCACCCACTTTACAGTGGAATAAGGCGGTCTCCCGAGCCAGGGAGAAGCCAGAGAACAGAGGCCCCCACTCAACAGCCATAAGCTGCGAGGGACCAGAGACAGGAGGCAGTCCAGCTTCGCTGCAGCCAGCAGCAATCTGCGACATTGCCAGAGATTAACCTGGCCATCCGGAGACGGGCGGCATTTGTATTATAGCTTTGATGTGCATATAGCATGCTTTTAAGGTGTATTTTAAGTTTTGCAGGGAGTTTTATTTAAGAACTTTACATGTGTGCCAAATGTTTGTATTTTGGTCTGAGGTCAAGGGACCCGACCATGTCTCCACCTAAGGCAGCAGGTCAGTGAGACCTGGCTGCATGCCCTTTTAAGTTTTTGCAGGAGATTGGAAAATGAAGCAGACATGTTCGCCCAGCCCGAGCTGGGCATCGAATGAAGATATGGAGACAGAATGTTGGGGATCACCTCGCCACTGGACGAATCCAGGAGACCCCGCAGTGACCTTTGGGAAAAACCGGACAGGGTCCGGAGGAACTTGCCTACTCCTACTACGGGGAGGAGATGGCCCCAGCTGGGTGGGGCACGGCCCCCAACCCAGCACTATCCTGACCAAAGTTCACTTGCGGGAGGCCTCCCTGTTGAGGAGTCATGATGCGGAAGCGCGGGCGCCTTGTCAGATAGGGACGCGTTCCCCGGGGGTGGGTGGTGATGGCCCGGGAAAGATTGCATAGAGGAGGGGGAGACCCAAGAGTCACGTGGGTGCGTTCGGGGAAGGGAGGAACTCACCCGGGGGCCCACGGGCAAAGTTAGTGTAAGTGTAGCTTGGGAGGATGAGTGGGTGGCTGGATCTGGGATCCAAGCTTGTGTGGGGCCAGGGAGAGCCACCACACAGACACCCACCATTTTCTGCAGCCAGTCGAGGGAAGACGGGAGGGGGAGGGACTGGGAGTCATGATCCCATACTCCCCGGTCTCGGTCTATGCCAAGGTAATTTTAACATGAGGGGTACCCCGCCTCCAGAAAGGGACAAGGGAACGGCTCGGGGCTGGCGGAGCAGGCTGGTCTGTAACTCCATTCTGCCTGTTTTAAAGTTTAAGATGATTAAAGGGGGGTGGAAGGCACTTTTACTGCCCGGGTGGGAGGAGCAATACCCACTCGAATTTCGTGACCCATCATCGGCACATGATGGTCAGGGTTTTATTTAAGCATGTTGTTTCAAATGTTTAATGTTTTTTTGTATTTTGTATTACAGCCCCAAGTTGAGCAGAGGCGTAGGATCCTCTCCGTACTTGGGATCATATTGTGACAACTCCAAGTTGAGCAGAGGCGTAGGACCCTCTCCGTGCTTGGGATCATTTTGATTACATTTTGTAATAAGTTATAATGTAAATGGTGTTTGTAAATTTGGTTTACATTGTATAATTTTACAAGCGTGTAGGGGTATGAGACCCCTTATTGAAAACTGAAGTATCTGTAAGATGCCTACCGTACCATGGTTTTTTTTTCTTGAATTTAAGGGCAATAGATGGCATGGGGATCAGTGGCAGATAGCTATTAGGTAAATACAGGGGATGGTTGTTTGTGAGGGGTCAGAAATTATTGCTCATTTCTTCAAGAGGATACTACAAGCAAGCTGGAAGTATCCAAGGGCGGACTGTAAGAATTCGCAATAATTTACAGTTCTGAAGATTAATTATTTTGATTAAAGAATCCCTGGCCGTTGTGCTTTTAAATTTCCAGGGATAAAAATGGCTGTCACCACATGGCCGAAGACAAAGGACAATGCTTTGTTTACAAAGCAATTGAATGCTATAAGCATTTGTTTGAATATCGAGTGGATACATTTAAACTGCAGAAGAGACTTTTGGATCTTGAATGGGAACCGTTTAAGAACTGAATGGGCTTAAATCACCTAGCATCTGGACAATAGACCAGTTGTATTTCCCTTTTGTTTCTGCCCAGGGAGATCCGGAAGACACATTAACCCAGTCCAACCACTCTGGGTTAGCCAATCACAGCTTTCTCTTCTGTATTGGAACCTTTGGGTGGGAATTTTGCACACAGCCCTGGCAGGGCAGAACAGCAGGAGCTCGCCAGGTATATAAGATAGCTGCTGAGAAGCTATCACTCTCTTTACTTCGCTGGACCACAGGTGAGCAGGGTGTTCTGACTCCTCGGCAAGGCAACCTAGCAGGAGTTTGGGGTGGTGATTTAAGGGAATTGCTAAGATTGTTTAAATAACATTGTAGTCATTTTATCCCTCGTTTTCGCCGTCTGCAACCCCCTGTTATATAGTTTTACTGTAATTACTGTGTTCGTGTGGTATAGTTTATTCTTTTGATTGTAGTTTATTTAGGTAATAAAACTTGATTTTTCTCTCATCCAAACCACTTGTCCGTTTTAATATCATTAATTATAAGTTCCTCCACTCAGAACTGAAGGAGGGTTAGCGACTTGAAACCACTGTTTGTAAATTGGTATAGAGCGCAGCAGCAAAAGGCTGCTGACCTGGTGAATTACCGTAAACCAGGTAAAAGGTTGGAATTGGTCAGAGCTCAGAGGCAAAGGCTGCTGGCCAGGTAAATTACCATAAACCAGTTAAAAGATGCCCCCCTTACAATGGACAAAAATAATGATTGCTTTCACGTAAGGAGGGCTAATGTTAAAACAGGTTGGGGGTAATCTTGACTTTGTGCGATAGTGTAAATCAATGGAAATAAAAAACGGGAGAGATGTAAAATGGGCTGCCAATTCACTATTGCCCATTTTACATTATCGCACAAACTTCCCTCATTAAATCAAAAATAAAAAGCTCTATTTTATGACATCCTATATTTGTGTTAGGTTTTCTGGTGAGATTATAAACAATAAGAATTCCATCCCCTTGTGATTCCTTTGATGAGAGTATTTGAAAAATAAGTCTATTGTACACTCGTGAAGATAAAGCAAGGTATTGTACTGCACATCTTATTTCTATTTCTCTGCTGGAATCGAGTATTTGAGAGAATTTAGTTTTCTTGGAATTGTGTTGCCCAGGACACTGATGTTATCTACAATTTCTCATTATTTGTGTCATAAGATCTTTATCAGTCTCCAAGATAGGGAGGCAAGATGCAAATTTAACATATTGGCCCAGATATTCTGAATCCTACGGGTGAGTACGCGCTGTGTACCCACCCATAGGGACATCGGAAATGCCGGTTTCAGGCATGCACAGCGCATGCGCTGAAAACCCGCATTTTCGATCTGTCAAGAATGGTCTTGACAGACCCTCCAGCTGCCCGGGAGAAGGGCCTCTGCGGGCGGATAGTTCCGCTTTTTGGAGACCCTCCGCCTGCAGAAAACCCTTACAATTCTTACGCCTGGTAAAAGCCTGCTTTTACCAGGATAAGAGTTGAAAAAAGTGAAAAAAAAAATTTCACTGATTTAACATTTAAAAATACTTTTATAAAAGCTAAGTTTATTTTTAGCTCCGTAAAAAACTTTAATTATTTTTTTCAAAAAGTTTAATTTTTGTTTAAAATACTTAATTTATTGTAATTTCAAGTCATTTTAAAAATATGATGTTTTTTTAATTTATTTAAAGTTTCACTATGTTTTTGGGGTGATCTCCATTCATATATTTGACAGGTCTTCCTGTCAAGTGTATGAAGGGAGATTCTCTTCTTTGATTGGCTCCCCATGGTCCACGTGATCCCAGGGATGCTGCGAACAACATGCGCCCCTGGGATATGTGGGCCCTGCACACTTGCAGTTTGGAGAGACCCAGGAGCGGAAGCGTGTGCGTCCCGGGAGCCCTCTTGTAAGGGCGTAGATTTTTCCAGGAGGCCTGCGATCGGAAAATACGGGCCATTGTTTGGAGGATGATACCACCAACAGCACAGCACAACAGGATGAATCTTCATACTGCATTATTGTGCCAGCCTTGGGTATGAGCTAAGACCCCTCAGGAGGGAGACTGCCTGCTGTTTTAGTTTTGGTCTTACATCTTCCACAATATGTCATGTACTGTTGTTTAAATAAAGCTTCTTTTAGATTCCCAATTACTTCTGCTGCTTTTGAATCAAATGCTCTTAACTCCCAGCTGAGAGGACCAGAACTGCAGATTCCTAGAAAACTGGGTTCTAGACATTCAACCTAAAGGCTCAGGTTTGTTTTCATTTTTCTGATTTCCACATATTTGAAATTTTATTTGTAATAGAGCAACTCAAAAAAAACAGACTAATTTGTCTTAAGTGAAGAAACAAGATTTGTTTCTTTAATTGTGAAACATAGAAACATAGAAACATAGAAGATAGGAGCAGGAGTAGGCCATTTGGCCCCTCGAGCCTGCTCTGCCATTTAATGAGATCATGGCTGATCATCCAAATTCAGTACCCTGTCCCTGCTTTCTCCCCATATCCCTTGATCCCTTTCGCCTCAAGAAATATATCCAACTCCTTCTTGAATATATTTAATGGATTGGCCTCAACTGCCTTGTGTGGCAGAGAATTCCACAGGTTCACCACTCTCTGGGTGACGAAATTCCTCCTCATCTCAGTCCTAAATGGCTTACCCCTTATCCCTAGACTGTGACCCTGGTTCTGGACTCCCCCGCCATCGGGAACACCCTTCCTGCATCTAATCGTTTGAAATTGTGCAATTTAAAAAAAAGCATAAACATTTGCTGGTAAAACAGAAAGAAGGCTGACTTTGGTCAACCTAATTGGGGGCCTGCTGTTAAGTGATATCCTAATAGAACCTTTATTAATAATATCATAGGGTTTCCTTTTCAATATTATGTGGCAGGAAACTAATATTATTCAAAGTGGCATTTTAGAAAGCATTATGCTGATGTAAAAATGCTCTCAAAATTTCAATTAGAATTTTTGTTCCTATTAAAGAGCACCAAGCCTGAGTCGTCATCAATAATGTGAAAAAAGACTTACACTTATGAAATGTCTTAGCGCATCTCTCAAAAACAGCTCAAAGTGCTTCAATTACAATAAATTATTTTGAAGTAACTATTGCATAGAAAAACGTGACAGATATTTTGCACACAGCAAGCTCCCACAAACAGCAATGAGATGAAAAAGCAGCTAATCTCTTTTTGGTAGTGTTGATTGAGAGAAGATTGTTGGCCACTGTGAAAACTCTCCAGCTTTCTTTGAAAAGTGTCATGAGATCTTTAGCATGACCTTGAACAGACAGACAGGGGGCGATTTTCCCAATGGAGGTGGGTTGAAGGTGGGTTTTGGTTTGGGTGGGTTCCAAACCCACCTCCACTGAGAGGTGGGAAAAATTTGCTATTTTCCCCTAATTGGCCAGTTGATTTCAGAGGTGTGGGTCCCCCTGGGCCAATTAGTGTTTTGGGATTGAAACTCGCCTCTGCTGATGTCACTTATCTGTAAAGTCTGTGGGTTGTACTGTTAATAACGACACAGACTTCAGGAGTAACGAACAAACGGGTCTTTACTATTCGAAGGTCAGGGCGAATCTGCCCCAGCAATCCTGCCACAACACTTATATACTGGTGTGGTCACTGTCGGTATTACAGTATACAGAAGCCAAACAAGTAGTGCCACACCTAAAGTAGTTCTCTTAAAGGTGAACGGTTACATACAATAGTTTCCTTAAAGGTAGACGGGTACATACACTACAATCCTCCCTTTTTAGCTTATTACTTACAGAGTCCCATTAACATACATATCTTCAACTTCATATAAAACACTTTACAGATATAATCTCGGTGGGAAACAGTCCACAAAGTCAGTCTCTGCGGGAACAGTTCACAGATTCAGTCTCCGATCTTGACTTGGTCCGAACAACATCTCTTTGGTGTAGCCAGTTCACATGGATAGTGTGACTCCTCCATAGCCTTTTCCTTGACGTAACAGCTTGAACTTTCGTCCTGTTGAACCGGCAGTGCCGACTTTTATAACCAACTGGCTGTCTTGATAATTTCCCACTTTTCAACTAATTTAGCTCCTTTCGTAGGTCCCCTCCTGAGCTGGTAGAAGTGATAATATTTTAGATAGTTATTGTCTTCTGCCTCTTCTTTTTCTTTTCTGCCTTTTTGAGACTCTCGGGGCTCCTTTCTCGGCTGCCAGCTGTAGCGCCACCAACTTTCTATGTTCCTTAGACCTTAAGTGTTTCATCCTGATTTCAGCACTTTGGGAGTTTTCCTCACAACTTGGGCAGACCACATCCTCGTAATATTCAGTGTCACTCAACAGGTCATGGTAATATTCGGGTTCGTCCTGAGTTAGGCCAGCGAGAGGGCCTTCTACTTCCTCCTTACCCATCTGGACATTAGCTGACTGTGGTTCCTTCCCTAGACATCTTTCTTGAAAAGACTTCTTCATGCATTCATCTTCATCCCGTTCTTCCTGGGTTTCCTGCAAATCCTTCACTAATGACCTCATTTGTGATTTCAACACTTCCCCTTCCCTCGGGGATTGATTGATCGGGCTATTCAATCCTTCTACTGGAGCAGCTGTTTCAACATTCTGTTGTTCACATAGACGTGATTCAGCGTACTTTTGGCATCCCAGTAAAGTCTGTTTTGCAACCTCAGCTATTTCCCAAACTTTTGAGAGCTCCGAACTCCTTCCCGTTGAAGATTGAAGCTCGTGTTCAGATTGTTCCCATTGCAGAGTCTTTTCCCTCAGCATATGAAGGAGTTGGCTGACCGTTAACTCTTCCACGGGAACACTGTGGATCAGAGTCTTCTCCATTTCATCCACCTTTTCCTCCAATGCTTCCACCTTCTGTTCCTCTTGTACTTTGGCTTTCAGCGCTCGGAAAAGTTGCGCCCTGATGCTCTCTAGCTCATGTTCAGGGACCATTCTTACAGCCTCTGTGTTTCTTACAGTTTCCTTTTCTTCCACTGAAAGGATTCCCAGTTGAATCTGTTCTTCAAGTTGTTGAACCTCGGACATTGCCGCCTCATATTTGTCTTGGGTTTCCTTCAATATTTTTATGAGTTCTTGGACATCTTGTCTTTCATGTTCTGCCATGTCTTTCACCTCTAATTTCTCATCTACGGATGGAACTTCTACCGATGAGTCTGTCTTGGCCTTGAGCTCATCAAGAATTTCCTGCAGCCTTTGGACTTCTTGCTCATGTTCAACCTTTAGTTGTTCATATGCTTCTACTGAAACTAGCTTTTCGGAGGTTGCCGAGTTAACCCCCTCCAGAATTGTAGCCTGGGCCTGTTCATACTGTTCTTTCAACTTCTCACACTCTGCTTGTAAGGAGTCATAGAGAAGAACTGGAATAACATCCTGGCTTCCTGAAGATTCCTCTTCATTTGCTTCTTTCGCAATTTCCTGTTGGAGTTCAGCCAAGGCTGCTATGCTATCTGCCTCTCGAAGTCTCACTGCCATCAAATCTTCTTTATTCTTGCAGTCTATCTCAGCCATTTTCCGATTACTTTCATTTAACTGAGTGAGTAGTCCCTTATTCTGGGCTGAGAGATATTGCACCTTCTCATGTAGACCATAGCACTCCTTCTCTGCTCAACATAGCTGGTTACTGCTGATTTGGTTCTGTGTTTCAAGTTCCAACATCCTTTGCTTAGCTTCTTTCAGTTTCGCCCCTATAAGCTCCTCTTGCAACATGGCCACATTATTCACATCAGGTAAAGAAGCGTTTCTCTTTTCCATGTCCAAGATTTTTTTCTGCATATCTTTAAGTGCACACTGCGATTCAGCTTCTCTTAACCTTGCTTGCACTAGCTCCGTCTCCAATTGCAGAACAAAATCCTCAGTGTAGCGTGGTTTGCCTTTATGCTGTATCTCTAGATCATGCAAATATTCTAACTCCTGAACATCATAAGGGAGATGTGATCGGTAATTGGTCACGATGGCTCTATGGTCGCTCTTTGCTTGAGCTAGCTGCCTCTGCTGTCTTTCCAGGTTCTCCCATTCGGTGTCCCAGAACTTTTCCATTGTTTTCATCTCTTGTACGAGACGGTAACTCAACTGTTCTAATTGTTGTCGTACTTTGAAATAAGTTTGAGTCCGAGTTCGGTGTTCTTCCGTCGTGGATAAGTCCTTAACTTGAACAGGCTCAGAATTCTCTGTCAAACTGGAGTTCTGCTCTGAAGCTTTATTCTTCTCGGTAGCATAAGCCTTTATGCATGTCTTCGTTTCCTCCACCATAGTCGGCAAGTTCATTTTAGCCTTGTCTTCCATATTTGAGTTGGTCTTATCGCCATCCGTTTCAGAATCTGAGCTGATAGCTTGCACCGAGTCCTCACTCATTATGGCTTTTAGATAGTGCCATTCCATGTCTATTTTCTTGATCCACTCTCGTCCTAGAAGTGGTGGTCCTCCCTCAGATAATACGTACAAGTTCATTCTTGGGTGTTCTTTACCCCTATCTCTCACCTTGACTCTTATCTTCCCCATGGGGTATACCTTATGCCCCGTGTATGTCTGCAATACGAACTTGGTATTTCTTAAGGGTATGTGAGAGAATAGCCGGTGGTAGTCCCTTCGATTGATGACTGATAGAGCTGATCCAGTGTCCAACTCCATTCTTACTTGGACTCCAGCTATTCTTAGCATGACCCAGATAGTTTGTAGATCAGCTTCCCTCCCCACATTGTGAATTCTCAGACTACCCAGCTCCTGGTTGTTTGGGTCTGAGTCTGAATTCTGTTCGTCTGAACTCTTCTCAGCCACCTTGTGTACCTTGCTGTACTTTTCTTGTGGTGGCTTCCTTTGGTTGTTGGTCTTCTTCCCTGACCGGCATACCTTTGCGATGTGACCCAGTTTGCCACATTTCCTACATTCTTGGTTCTTAAACCAGCATTGATTCTGGTCGTGCGTTGTCTTCCCACAACGATAGCATTTTGTTGTATTCGAGGTAATTTGGTCCACCCCGAGTGCCGCCGCCTTCAGCTGCATTTCTGCCATTCCTTTCGCTGCGGCTTCGTGCGATGCAGCTATAAGAACAGCCCTGTCTAGTGTGAGGTCGTTCTCTTCCAGTAGTCGCTTTTGCGTCCCTTCTTTGGACAATCCACATACGAACTTGTCTCGCAGTGCCTCTGTCAGATTCCCTCCGAACTGGCAGCATTTCGCTAGCCTATGCAGTTCGACCAAATATTCCGCGTTGCTTTCGTCTTTCCGTTGCGTTCTTGCATAGAATTTGAATCGTTCAGCCAACATCAACGGTGTGGGGTTCAAGTGGTCCTTCAGAACAGCCACAATCCCTTCGAAAGTCTGATCCGCCGGTTTAGCTGGTGCTAGTAGATGCTTCAAGAGCCCGTATGTCTTTGCACCCATCGAGTTTAGCAATGTTATCGCTTTGTCGTCTTCCTCTATTTTGTTGGCTTCACAATAGATCTCGATGCGTTCCACGTACGTGGCCCAGTCTTCTATCTCAGAATTAAAATCGTTAATATTCCCTCGCTTAGGCATCTTCCTTTCCTTGGGAGCAGCACAAGTATTTCTTTAAATTCTTATTTATTATTTATTTATTTCTAAGATGGCGGTTTTTCCCGCGAAAATGGCGGTTTCCCGCTCTTTCCTTCTCTCCCCGCCCCTTCAATGGCGGTCTCCCGCGTCTGTCGTCTTCTCCGCCTAATGGTGGCTTCCCGCGTTTCTTCCCTGGTGGGAGGGGTACGCTTTCCCCACAGCGGACAGGTTCAGCCGCTGGGCTGGCTTCCGCACAGCTCCCCTTACTCGGCTCTGTCTTTCTCTCCCGCTCGCACGGCTCTACCGGCGCTGGGTACCCCGTTGGTGGAGAACAGTTCAGCCGCTGGACTGGCTCTCGCGCAGCCTCCTTTGGTCGGCACTGCCTCTCCCACACGCCCGGCTCCCGTTCGCCTCCCAGCCCTCACGCAGTCCAGTGCTTCCCTCCCCGGCTGCGGCTGAGTTTCTCTCTTCCCGCACCTGCTCCCGGTCTCAGCGCTTCGTGGCTTCGGTCGCTGCCCGGCTTTTCCCGCCGATCGCGGTCCGGCTATCTCACAACGCCGTTGGACCCGCCTTCCTGACCAGCTCTGCTCCCCCTCGACCGTGGTCGAGTGCACAGCCCTTATCCTCCGGATTTCGCTACACTTTCCCCTCACAGTCTCCACGGCTGCCTTGTTTCCTGCTGATCGGCTCACTCCGCACCGTGGTAGAAGGGTAGTCAGTGCCTGTTGCTGATGGAAGCTTTTGTTGCTAAGTCTTCTTCCTTTCTATTGCTGCAGCCTCGTGTTTTCTCCCAGCATAACGACGAGGGCGGTTGCCTCTCTTCGACGCTCTTTAGTTGCTTTGGTAGTCTTGCCGCAGGGTACGATCGGACTCGTCGCCACTGTAAAGTCTGGGGTTGTACTGTTAATAACGACACAGACTTCAGGAGTAACAAACAAACGGGTCTTTACTATTCGAAGGTCAGGGCGAATCTGCCCCAGCAATCCTGCCACAGCACTTATATACTGGTGTGGTCACTGTCGGTATTACAGTATGCAGAAGCCAAACAAGTAGTGCCACACCTAAAGTAGTTCTCTTAAAGGTGAACGGTTACATACAATAGTTTCCTTAAAGGTAGACGGGTACATACACTAGATTATCCAGCTTCATTTAAGAGTTGCTTGCTGCCTTGGCTCGTTCCACTGGTGTTTGGTCGATGTTGCACCATCTCCAAGCTGTTATCTCCTTGAAGAATGGTCAGCTCCAAGGCAAGGGCCTCCCCAAGTTCTCGGATGAGGCGCTGGGAATGCTGGTTGAGGGGGCGAGAGCTAGCAGGGAGGTGCTATTCCCCTCATCTGGGAGGAAGAAGCCTCCCAAAGAAACCAAGGCTGTGTGGGTCCAGCTGGCAAGGGATAAAACCTCCAGATCTGTGTGCAGATTGGGTGATTGTTTCTATTTATTGATGAAATGCCATCCCTCTGGGAATGTATTAAAATTAGGTGATAGCAAACTGTTGGCGTGATGGCATCTGTTAGTTCGACTTAGGCAGCTCCACATTGCGGGCTCCGCGACACTTGCATGGTCAGGTTGGTGGTCAGAGTGAAAGGAGGCCAGAGAGTCATGTCCATTGTCTATCATGTGTTAAGAAGGAGCCAAGCACATGTGCCATAATGGGCAACCTATGCAGATCTGGCCAGGATGAGTGCATTCCTTGCACAATGTGCTTCCATGTGCTAGTGCCTTCTGCCCTGTGCAGCATCAGGTGGGAGAGCAGGAGGTTGGGGCTCCTGCTGCTGTTACTGCTGATCTGCCTGGTTTTGCTGCTGCCGCAGCTGCTCCTCATCCAAATCTGAATTCTATGGTGAAAGGAAATAAATGGTTCCCAAGCTGCTGGCATATACCTCCGTTGGGGAAGCGCTCAGTCCAAGCGGGGAGAAGGTTTTCCAAGGAGGTCCCACAGCGGCAGTACCTCCAACTTCAGTAGACCTGCTAAAAGTGCTGAAAGACCTTTGGAACAAAAGTTCTGCCACCTGCAACTGCTCCCTGATGAAAGCTCCATTTTAATGGTGGAGCTGCAGCTGTGAGGAGGCCACCTACTTGTCAACCTGCCAGGATTAACTGGCGTGGTTTAGGAGGGTCGTTCAACACGCTGAAAATATGGTAAAATAACAAAGGCCTGTCAAGATAGGATTATAGAGGCCCTATTTAAGGGTCTTAACTACCTCACCCGACTGATGGAGGCAATGTAGGATTCGCAAAATTGGACTTTTTATTAATAAGGGTCAAATGGCAGAAGAGGCCATGATTTTAAAGACTGTTTTAAAAGAAGCCCAGAAAAATGGGCGTACAAAATGGCCGCCATACCACGTGACCGGCTTATTGGGACATTTTAAAATGGTTCCTGCGAAACCTCAGACAGCGTTGTGGATTCAACCCACAGTAAGTTCTGGAAGCCGTTTCTGAGAGAACGAAACCAGACCCCCACATATACATATGGATTAGATGCAGATCCAGTCAAGGTCGGCCTGGAGACAGAGGCCATCTAAATGTCGACCCAGACAAAAGGGGACAATTTCATATTCATGAGAACAACACCAAGGATTAGATAACGAGATCAGCAGGACATTAAAACAATGAAGGTCATTCCAGACCAGAGATGTGCCTTTACCGGCCATCTAAAACATAAAAAAATATAATAACTACCCCGCTGTGCACCCAGCCCGCCAAAAGTTAAACAAAGACTAACCTGATTTTGGGCGGGAAGTGGAGGCTCCTGAAGGAAAAGTATAATTGGAGGAGTTGGAGTTGGACACACGCAGACACACACGACCGAGTGGCAGTGGAACAAGAGGAGTTGGTTTGGGAGAAGATCAACAAACTCCTCTCCACCATCGGAGGAGGAAGAAGATTAAGCCAACAACAAGAAGGTCGTTCGAAGCCGGCGTCCCACCCCGGGGAAACCATCGGGAGATCATCGACCATCCCCGGGCCATTGTCGAAACGAGAGGCCATCGAGCCAACTTGGGAGAAGAGACAAAAAAATAAAACCCCAGAGAAGAAGCCTTCCAGCCACTCCGGCTCGGGAAGAGATGAAAATTAAACTGAAGAAACCTATATGAAGACCAGCCCAAGGCTCCTCTGACCAGGGTCCAGCCGACGATCCTCGACCCCGCCGATGTCCAGGCCCACCGGTGTCCAGCCGCCCCGACCCCCACCTCAGGAGAGAGGTGTGGCGCAGCTCACAGGGGTTCCACAATCCACGAGGAGACGGGGCGCCTGAAGGAATCAAAACACAGATTGTTTTCAAAACCTGGTACTTCCTAGTTGGATTGGTGAGCATGTTTCTGGCCCTTCACAATCAGATCGAGTTAGGTTTAATAAGGGGGTGGATTTAAGGGTACAATTAACATGAGTTGTTGTCCCTCGATGTTCCGTGTGTTTCCTTATTTCATGATGATCTTTGTAGAGTATAGGATGCCTGTATTTGCCTTAGTTAGTATTGTGTCGTTATGATTTGTTTGTGTTTTTCCCTCCCATGTACTCTCTTATCTGCTTGCATTTGATTTATTTTTCCTTATGCAATAAAATTTCATTTCGTTTCATCAAACTTGGTCTACAAGAGTTTTCTCTACATTGTAGTTCCTGCCCCAAAGTCCAGAATACAGAATCTAAGGGGCGAGTGGGTCGAACCACTCAAGGTTTTACTGTGCAAGAGAGAGAGGCCGCTAGAGAGAGAAACCTCTGCGATCTAAAACCCCATACAGAAAATGGCGACCGCGGCAGGACTCTGGCAGCAGGATTGCATTGTAGTAGATCCAAGTTTGAATGGTTGAAATGCAATGGATGAGAGGATAACGGATTATATCTTTGGCAAGGTAAATCTCACTAAACAGTGGATTTCCGATCTCTTACTGGATGGGCGTCCGGTGGACGCAGCCATCAGGTGGACAGAGAGCAAAGAGCATAAGAAGTCAGTGGAGAGGGCAGTGTGGCTGAAGTGTTACAAGAAGCAGGTCCAGATCTTGGACCGGGTCGTTGCAGCACAGGCAGCCGAGATCACAACCCAGGCAGCAGAGATAGAGGAAAAGGCCATGGGAGGGGAAAAACTCATCATAGCGCTTCACGCGCTGAATCAGGAATGCCAAGTGGTAGCTAGTCAACATCAGGCTAGGATAGAGTACCTGGAGTGCCTGGTTACTGAGGCAAAGATTAATGAAACGAAGATACGGGAGAGAAACCCCCGCCTCGCACAACAGCTAAGAACGCAGGAGGAGAGAGTAGTGGAGGTTAAGGCAGCTTACAAGCTAACCCTCGAGCACGGGTTTGAGAGCAGAGACCACGGCCCCTGCCAAAAGACCATAGAGGACCTAAGAACGGCCCTGGTAAAGGCAAAAGGCATGGTGTGTCTCGTCAGCCCGAAAGCTAGTCACATGGACTTTTTAAAGGAATCAAAACAGCCGATTCCAGCTGAGGTAATTGTGGTACCAACCACCGAGCCCTCAGCACCGCTGAGCTATAGTGAGACTTGGCCGGAAAAGGAGGGGGTAGTGAGAGAGGAGGTAGCCGAGGTGGAGTGTGAGGAAGAACCACTGGTAGCAAAGCCAGGACCAGCACCAATGTGTCCCGCTCAGCACCAGAGGTTCGGTCCCAATGCTGCCGATGTTGGTATCGGACCCCACCAGAACCAGCTTGTGGTGCCCTACGCTGGCCCGCAATTAAGGTCCATGGTGAGCCACCTCGCATGACTCACAGTAAAGGGAGATCCCTCGATTCATTTCAGGGAGATAGAGGAAACAGCAGCCATCAATGACTGTGATGATCAGGAACAGGTGAAACTGTTGCTTTTCTCCCTGGATTGCACAATCCTTCAGTGCCTCTCAGAGGATAGTAAGAGGGGACGGAAAGGGTATACGGATCTCAGAGAGGAAGTTTTAGAAGTAATGGGAGTGGACGACGGTAGTCCGTTCGACCGTGTGGAAGGGATCGTGCAGCTATCTGGAGAACCCCCACGGGTTTTGCAGAAAGGCTGTGGCCAGTGTATCGACGCAGCTGTCCGGGTGTGCCTGAACGGGCTGCAATGAGCAACGAACAGCGGGTTCATTGGCTCCGTTGCTTGGTTACCAACAGCTTGCCAGAGATACAGGCCCTAGCCAGATCTTGGTTTGATCCCCAAGGTCCCGGCGTCACGGAGGAGACGGTGCTCCATCAGCTCAATGTTGCGTACAAGATTTGTAGAGGTCAGGAATCCCCTCCCCAGAAGGGAAAGGTGCATGAGGCAAAACCCGCAGCGCCAAGCAAGAAGGAGTGGCTTCAGGGGGGGAATCGCCCTGTCCAAGCCAAGCTCAATTGCTACGGGTGTGGGAAGGATGGACATTGGCGCAAGGACTGTAGAAATCCGTGGAAGGATAATAAAGGGAGATTTCCCGCAGCCCAAGCCCAAGCCCAGACCGCCGCCCCAGCACCAGCCCAAACCCAAGCCGTAGCTCCTGCCCCAGCACAAGGAGCTGGTGCAGTTATGGGTCCCGCTGCGATTGAATCAATTTTAGAGACAATGCGGTCTCTGATGATTTCACAGGGGAAAATAGCTGTCACCACCGGTCTTGTCATGCCCGAAACCCCGACCGTTTTGCCCAAATGATTAGAGCCAGCGCAGCCTGTCGACCTGTGTCCCCCAGAAAGACACGCACAGGAAGAGACCTCCTGTAAAATGGAGGAATACCTGCGGTGCCAGGTTGGGGAGGCTAAGTTAGTTGAGCAGGCTTTAAGGGAGGAGAACGCTAGGTTAACAGCGAGGGCTGGCAGTTTAGAGGGTCAGCTAAGGGCTTGTAAATGGTTTCACATCAATCAGTGCAAACTGTTTAAACTGAGTGCAAGAGCATCAGTAACTGAAGCCAGGTCTGAGGATAAAGATCCTCAGCCTGAGGTGCATGATGAGTCACAGACTACACAAGCTGGAACAGCAGCCTGCTTGGAAGGAGAAGCTGCCCCGCCCACCTGGGGGAAGGCTTCCCTTGTGGCCTGGGACTCGGACGAGGAGGGACCCGAACAACAAGGTCCCGCCCTCGACACGATTCTGGAGGAGGTGGAGTCGGAGGACGGAGGTCCCGCCCTCGGCTCGAGCGTGGGGAAGGTAGAAATTGGGGGCGGAGATCCTCCACCTGTAGGGACAGGTGAGGAGGAGTCGTCTGCCACAGACCCAAATCCCGAAGGGGCGGAGCCTGAGAGGATGGAGCCGAAGCCCACAGTCGTGGAAGAGCCACGGGCTGTGAGAGCTAAAGTCCCACCCGAAGGTTCACTCGCCAAGGGAGCCTGCCTGAATCCCAAAGGGGCGGAGCCTGAGGGAAGGGAGCCGAAGCCCACAGTCGTGGAAGAGCCACGGACTGTGAGAGCTAATGTCCCACCCGAAGGTCCACTCGCTAAGGGAGCCACGCCCAAAGTACCTTTTCGCAGGTCGACTCGAACGCCTCAGCCAGTAAAACCTTGGCCCGAGTCCCCCGCTTCCAGTAAACGCCGACTTGAGAAATCCTTGACAAAACGCAGTCCCCGATTAACAGCAAAAGGCTGCGGGGAACCCAAGCCACAGGTCACTGCAGCCCCGCCACAGGGAGCGGCGAGCTGCAGTTCAATCAGGGATTAGGCAAGCAGCCCGGGGACGGGCGGCGCTGTACATAAGTTAAGTTTAAGTTTAAGTTTAAGGTGTGTAAATATTAAAATGATTAGAGTTTAAGTAGTTTTAAATCTGCCCAGTGTGTGTGTATTTTTGGATCGAGGTCGAAAGACCCGATCACGCCGTCACCTAAGCCAGAATCTCTCGGGAGCCTGGCTATATTGTGTGATTTGTTGCAGGAACCAGGAGAAAGATGAGAGGGATCCTCGTCAGGTTCGTGACGATCGGGTGGAGCTGGGCCTATCGGGGCCGCACTAAGGACTCCAACATTTACGGGTACTCTGGCAACAGAGGCCCCGTCGCGACTGATGGAACCGGCCCACGGGACGCTGAAGAGACTGCCACTTACTTCCATGAAGGAAGATGGCCAGGCTGGCTGGGGTCGAACTCTACTGAATACTCCAGCCAGACGGGGTTTGCGTACAGAGAGACATCTCTGATGTGCCCCAGGGTGCGGATCATTGCACCCAGAATAAGCGTTACCGTAGGAAGGAGGATTTGCCTGGAGTGCAGTGGACATGTACCTTTGGATTGTTGGTGGTGGCTGCGCAAGTTGAGCAGCACCATGAAGAACTCCACTGTGGAGTGGGAGAGACTGGGTAACAACACCCATCGGACTATTACGGGGACTCAAGGGGGGTTGAGTGTCTGTTGGGACAAATGGTGGGAACCAGATGAGGGGATCTACATCTGTATGTGGGGTTCAGAACGCGCTTGCCCCACAGGCGTCTCCATCTTTTTCCAAAGACAGTGGCAGGATGCTGGACAGGGAATGAGGTGGGACGTCAGCACACGGGCGTGCGGAGTCCCATACTCTCAGATCCCAGTTAACACCACTGAGCTCATCACCCGACCCCGCAAGCCCCTGCCCACAATTCCAGTAGCTAAAGCCCTCAAGGAAGGGTGCCCCACCACGAAAAAGGGACCCGGGAACGGATTAGTATTGGTACCCACAGGTCAGGTACTGTACCAAGGGGTCCACTACGCGGTGGCTTCGGTGATTTTAAACCTCACCGAGGTACGATTGCCAGAGTGGTGCCCCAGGGAAACAGCGCAATTATACCAGGTCCTGTTAACAAACATGTTTAACCAGTTTTACGAATTCGACTTTGCCGATGTCGACAGAGCTGAATTGTACACCACACCACATGAGGTCTTGGACAGAGTAGGGAGACAAAAAGGGGTGCAGTAAATGATATTTTCACAGCTTTTAACACAGGAACTTCCGTCATCAACACACTGGATGACGTGGAGCTGCAAACCCAAATCAATGGTTTCAAAACACAGCTAAGAAAGATATTGACTGATGAGAATAAGGTAGTGGGTTCTGAGTTACATGAGGACCAGGCCATGACACTACACTTAAAAGAGATTATAGCTGAGCTGGAGAAACACGCCAGGACGGTAAATGCTCTCGTCAGGGAGGATTGGAATTCGTCCGATCAGGCGGCGCAGAACGAAGCTTGTGTGCTATACGGGGCGTGGTTACTGGGCGAGGGCCGCAGTAATCTGGAGGATTTAAAGCAAGGTTTAGTCCCCTCCTGGATCAGCAACAAGCACCTCGCAGCCCTCCACCCTTTTGAGAATACATTGAGTCCGTGCCAGCTCAGACTAGCTTCAGAGACCTACCCAGTCCCAGTGGATGGTGGATGGTCTAATCACACCATTATGTCTATAGTGGTAAGAATGCCGGTGATGGGAAAGACAGCAAAACCCGCCCCGGTATACAGGGTGGAGAACATTGGAGTCATTCAGGGGGGTGCGCACATTCGCTACACAGGGGTCCCACCTTACGTCATTCGATGGGAGCATGAAATGACGGGTACCGACCTCTCGGGGTGCTGGAGCCGGGGAGCACACATCATCCTGTGTCCCCAGCACTTGAATGCCCATTCAAAACCACAGTGCGGGTTCAGTACTGCTGGCGCGAAGCCTATAAATTGCACCATGGAGGCAATGGCACAAGGCCATGTGCCCCCGCAGGTGGCATATATAGGAAGTGGGACATACTGTGTCACCACTGCAGTGCCCCACTACCAGCATGGACAGCACGGTTGGTGTCCGGTTAGTGACAGCAGCTTCTGTTTCAAGCCCAGGGCAGAAGTTCAAGTGGCCCAAGAGCGAATTGTCCCCATTCCTGAACCTTCCACTGTTCACATCACTGTGAAAGAGAATTTCACTGGTCTGCAGCGATTCATTGCACAATTTGGATATATCATTCCCCCTCTCCCTGAACAACTCACCAAGATATTAAAAGCCGTTGTTGTTTCACAGAAACACTTCTACACACTGGAGCATAAGACTTTAGAGATAGGGGCAGACATATTGGACATAGTAACCCCACCGTGGTGGGACCTGTTCACTAATATAGAAGTCCCTTCTTGGATTAGGATAACCTCCCACATTCTTGTAATGTGCCAGGTTGTCATTGTAGTTTATTTACTGTTTGTACACTGTAAAAAGGTCAAACATTCGCAAAAGTATGAGAATAGAGGGGAATGGAGGGAGCATTATGTGCGGGTAGGAGAAGAGACACCCGTTTAGATTTTGCTGCTTTGTATAAAGTTAAAGTTTTCCCTCCCTCCTCTGTATTATTTTTGATATGCCTTCATGTGCATTGTGATTTTCGTGTGTATTTTATTTTATTATTGAAGTCTTATTAGATGTGATGTTATGAAAAGTGTAATGTGTATGCACTAGGTGATGTAGGGGTATGAGGACCCCCTCCACGCCTGGAAGTAAGTTGTTGGATTTTTAACTCCAAGGTATTGCCATCTATAGATTCTTAATGTACACTAGATTTTTCTGAAATGGGAAATGCATGTGTCGTGAGGTCATAGATAGGTAAATACCGGGGATGGTTAGATTGTGGAAAGTCAGAAAACTTTGCTCGCCCAGAATTATGATACTTCAAGCAAGTTACAATATCATCAGGGGGGAGTGTAGGATTCGCAAAATTGGACTTTGTATTAATAAGGGTCAAATGGCAGAAGAGGCCATGATTTTAAAGACTGTTTTAAAAGAAGCCCAGAAAAAGTGGCATACAAAATGTCTGCAATACCACGTGACCGGCTTATTGGGACATTTTAAAATGGTTCCTGCGAAACCTCAGACAGCATTGTGGATTCAACCCACAGTAAGTTCTGGAAGCCGTTTCTGAGAGAACGAAACCAGACCCACACATATACATATGGGTTAGATGCAGATCTAGTCAAGATCGGCCTGGAGACAGAGGCCATCTAAATGTCGACCCAGACAAAAGGGGACAATTTCATATTCATGAGAACAACACCAAGGACTAGATAACGAGATCAGCAGGACATTAAAACAATGAAGGTCATTCCAGACCAGAGATGGGCCTTTACCGGCCATCTAAAACATAAAAAATTATAATAACTACCCCGCTGTGCTCCCAGCCCGCCAAAAGTTAAACAAAGACTAACCTGATTTTGGGCGGGAAGTGGAGGCTCCTGAAGGAAAAGTATAATTGGAGGAGTTGGAGTTGGACACACGCAGACACACACGACCGAGTGACAGTGGAACAAGAGGAGTTGGTTTGGGAGAAGATCAACAAACTCCTCTCCACCATCGGAGGAGGAAGAAGATTAAGCCAACATCAAGAAGGTCGTTCGAAGCCGGCGTCCCACCCTGGGGAAACCATCGGGAGATCATCAACCATCCCCGGGCCGTTGCCGAAATGAGATGCCATTGAGCCAACTTGGGAGAAGAGACAAAAAAATAAAACCCCGAGAGAAGAAGCCTTCCAGCCACTCCGGCTCGGGAAGAGACGAAAATTAAACTGAAGAAACCTATATGAAGACCAGCCCAAGGCTCCTCTGACCAGGGTCGAGCTGACAATCCTCGACCCCGCCGACGTCCAGGCCCGCTGGTGTCCAGCCGCCCCGACCCCCACCTCAGGAGAGAGGTGTGGCTCAGCTCACAGGGGTTCCACGATCCACGAGGAGACGGGGCGCCTGAAGGAATCAAAACACAGACTTGCTTTCAAAACCTGTTACTTCCTAGTTGGATTGGTGAGCATGTTTCTGGCCCTTCACAATCAGATCTAGTTAGGTTTAATAAGGGGGTGGATTTAAGGGTACAATTAACATGAGTTGTTGTCCCTCGATGTTCCGTGTGTTTCCTTATTTCATGATGATTTTTGTAGAGTATAGGATGCCTGTATTTGCCTTAGTTAGTATTGTGTCGTTATGATTTGTTTGTGTTTTTCCCTCCCATGTACTCTCTTATCTGCTTGCATTTGATTTATTTTTCCTTATGCAATAAAATTTCATTTCGTTTCATCAAACTTGGTCTACGAGAGTTTTCTCTACATTGTAGTTCCTGCCCCAAAGTCCAGAGTATAGAATCTAAGGGGCGAGTGGGTCGAACCACTCAAGGTTTTACTGTGCAAGAGAGAGAGGCCTCTAGAGAGAGAAACCTCTGCGATCTAAAACCCCTTACAGCAGGACCGTATTGCACCCATCAAACCCACCTCCGGCAAATTTACGTGGAGGTGGGTTGGAGGCGGGTTCTGAACCCGCCCTCAGTTTTTGCCATTTTGCCAACTGTCTTGCCTCCAAACCTGCCTCCTCGGGGCTGGGAAAATCGCTCCCATAGTATTTCAGTTTAATGCCTCATCCAAAGGATAGTACCTCTGACAAAGCAACAATCCCTTAGAATTATACTGGAGTATCAGCTTAAGATGTAAATTTGAGTATCATCTCAGTCTACTTTTGATCAGCATAATCATGCATATACTGTACGGGAAACCCGGAAGTTCGGGTTTGTCGCATGCCTTCGAGTTTTGACTCCACAGCATGCGTAGTTTTGCTTTGACGGTTTCCCCGCCTGGAAGTCAGCCTGATTGACAGGCTTGGCTTCCATTCGGACGGGGAGCACTCCAAAGGACACCGCAGCCGCAGGTAAGTCCCTTGCTGCCGTTAGTGGAAGTGACGGGGCCGGAGGGAAGCACTTACCTTCTGCCCAAAGCTGTCCTCTCCTCCTTTCAACTGCTGGGTTTCCCGAGGCCTGAGAAACCCAGTCGATTAGGGTTAAACCTGCAAAGCTGGTTACATCGGAGGCTGCCAGCCTCACTAAAATATTTAAATAGCCAATCTGCCTCCTGAGAGCAAGTTGGCTGCCCGCCCCTGGTCCCGCCTCCGTTAAACCCGGATGTGGGTGGGTTGGAGGCGGTTTGGGGTCGGGTTTGAGATTTTCAAAGTTTTAACAACTCACCTGTCCCCAACCCACCTGTTTTTGGGAGTTAAGATTAAGCCCGTACATGTCTCATCTGTCCAACCCTTGGATCTTTAGCAGGTGATAATCACAGTGATGGAGCTATTTAACTGCTGTGGTGACACAGAAAATATTGATGGCTGTTTAATAAAACATCTTTTTTGGCTTTTGCAAATCTCAACATTGCAAGAAACCTTGAAGGTAATGAAAGTTTATGAGACTGAATAACTGACTGATGACACTTGACAATACCACACACTCTATCCTGCACACACAGACACATACAGATATTTGTGGTAAGAATGATGTGAAAAATAATCACAGTCCTGTAAGGGAGACAATGCTCCCTTTAATTGTCAATGTGAAAAAGGTAATGAATGAAAATAAAAGGTGCTTCTCCATGAAGGATGGGATCTAGTTAACAGGGATAATTGGGTGACTGGGTATGGTGCAGCATGTTTCGGCCCTGAAAAAAAAGGCCAGGGAACGGAAAGAACCACAGCTAGAATGTGACCCAATCTACAGACTGAGCAGGTATAGCAGCTGTTTCTGACATAACATAACCTTCAAAAAAATGCATTCTCTCTCTCTCTACCCCAAGAAATACTTGTCAAGTGAGATACTAAATTTTAACCAAGAATTGTTTGCTAGCCTGCAGATTTGCTAGATAAATCTGAATTTTCTCTCCCTCATTACGTGACAAAGTCTTCAGAAGACATCACCTTATGCACTCTCAGAGTAGAAAAATGGTGTGTGGGTGGGGTGTGTACATGAAGAGCAAATGGAAAAAATGGGAATGGTAAAGTGGCAACTACCTACTGACTCACACAAAATCTGATAGACTTATCACAAGGGCAGCTCACAGATTTTAGTGATACGCAGCTCTGAAAAATGAATGCTCCTACAGGCAAAATACAATGCAGTCTTTCAGAATTCAAAGCAGGAGCAATTCTGACTGCCTCACATTGCAATTATGTAATTGTAAAATACTTAGACCACTATTTTGCTGTCACACTGCACATAACTATAATTATCTATAAGGAAGATGATATACTCATTTCATTTTTCCTATGGTGTAATAAGTTCAGGATACATCTGACCACATGCTGGTCCACATTTTGGTATACAAAGCATTACACCTGGAAACTGTCAGAAAACATTTGACAATGGCTATTTTGTCATTTGTAAGAAGTCACACAACACCAGGTTGTAGTCCAACAGTTTTATTTGAAATCACAAGCTTTCGGAGCGCTGTTCCTTCATCAGGTGAAGTGGAGAGATGCCTATAGACACAGATTATATAGTCAGAGAATAATGCCAGATGATTATAGGTAATCTTTCTAACTGCCATTTATCGCACCTCGGCAGAGAGATAATCACAGCAATCAAAGGTGTGAATGGTGTCCAAACAGGTCAGTCAGGAAAACATTATATCAAAGAACAATGAGGTGGGGTCACAAGGGGTAAAATGTTGCAGATGCTGGGGTCTGTATGAAAAACAAAAAACAGATAAAAAACATTTTCTTTGCTGGAAATCACAACGGGTCTGGCCGCATCTGTGTAGAGAGACTTGAAGAAGGAAGATGGCTCATACTCCTGCTTTCCTCAAGCCCCTGTTGTTAATGCTAAATTACACTTGTTTTATGCCATTTTTTATGTTCTGGCATTTGCTAATGAGATTGTCAGGAACTTTCAGCATAATTTGCCATTGGCAAGATCGGCATAGAAGCCAGTGTAAATGTCAGTGTATGATGGCGTAACTTGGATCGAGGAAAATTCCAACCCATTACATCTGATTTAAACACTAATACAAAAGCAAAATACTGCAGGTGCTGGAAATCTGAAATAAAAACAGAAAATGCTGGAAATACTCAGCAGGTAAGGCAGAATCTGTGGGGAGAGAAACAGAGTTAACAGCCGCGATTTTGTCATCGGTGTCGGGATGGGTGCGAGACAGCTGGTTTCCGGCTTCCAGTCCCGTCTCCAGTTGCCTCCGCTCCACAGACATGATTTTACCATGATTGACCTTGTTAAGCCCACCCTGCGGGCTTGCCGGCCAATTAACAAGAAGCAGGTCTGATGATGTCATTTGATGACGCGTCATCTGCCGGTTTCCTTAAAGGGACCATGCACAATTTTATATTGACTGTTGATTTCTCAGTGTTTGACAGCATTGAGGTGCTGAAAACACTGACAATCACTGCACAAAGGTGACCTCTTGGACCCAGGCTCTCCAATGACTCCCTCCATGTGCTGGAATAGAGGCAGCTGCAGGTGAGGTGACAGAAGCGATCTGTCACTAGTGAGAGAGGTTCTCCCAATGAGGTGGCATTGGACATATAGTTGGGTTTAAAAACTTGTAAGCTAAAGAAATCTGTAACTGTTTAAAAATTGCAGTAACCAAGATTTTCTTTGCTCTGAAACTCAACATGTGCAACACTGGATCCTTCACATCACTTCTGTAGCTGTCATCAATCCAGAAACATTACACCAGACTCACAACATGTCACACTTACCTGGCGTGGTGTCCGGATGATGGGAAACCCGACCCAGAAGCGGGAAAATCCAAAAACAGGCTGGAAACTACTGACAAGTACCTGTTAATAGGCAGGTTGTTACCTTTAATCTGCTTCCTGCCGCTAGGTGTCAGGTTCATTCACAAATCGGGGACCTGACACTTGGGAAAGCTGTTTGGAGGTGGGTTGATGGTAGGATCGTAACCCGCCGTCAATCAAATCGAATTTAACCTCTGACCTGCCTCCAAACCTGCCCTCTGAGCACCAGCAAAATCGTGGCCAACATTTCAGGTTGATGAACCTCATCTTACCTGCTGAGTAAATCCTGCATTTTCTGTTTTTATTTTACCTCTGATTTAAAGCCATTTTAAGATTTAAAGCCATTTTAAATTTAAAACATCAACCTTTTCAAATGCTTACATTTATTTTTGTAACTTTTGCACTGTTAATTCTGTTTCCATTATTGCTACATTTGAATAAAATGGCACATGTGAAAATGTGCTTTAAAAATACTTCGGAATGAAGCAAAACTCCAGGCACTGAAATGCTCACACCACTATAAGGACCTGGCTCTGGCTGCCTGTATACTGACAAATCACTGCACACAACTACAGTGCAGTCTACTTCTGATAATTCAAAGTTATTTTTTGCACCTAAAAAAAATTGAATCATCCAATAATTTGAATGAAGCAATGAAAATAAAACAGAAAAGTAGGAGTTTGTTGCTGACAACATTTGAATTAACAGATAATTTGAATTAAGCAACTTTGAATTAAGAATAGGCTATATTCCTTTGCCATGACATGTTATTTTATTTTTTATTTATAAAAAGTTTTCCAATTTTTTTCTCACCAATTTTCTTCCATCCTTAATGACTTTCACTCTTTAATGGAGTACAGTCCCACTGGGCCAATCACCTTCACCCAAGTGGCCATTATACCTGTGCATTAACAGTGAGCTATTCAATCGTGGGACGTCACAACCAAGCTCAATTTGTCCTCATCCCCACACATGCACTTTCCAACTGGGCTCATATAGTAATCAGGAGCAAGAATACTGACCATTATCCCCCTCCTTAACTCATGGGCCCTGAAGCTATTTGTAGAACCCCCACCAGTACCCTGGTTAGTACAGACCAGTGAATGAACATGGGACATTCCTGATGTATTGGTCAGGACTCAATGAATTAACTATCCATTAAAATTGTAATGACTATCAGTACTTAACCATGTGCAAATAGAATGCCACACGTTCCTCTTGTGAGCTGACATCTAAATAACTCATGGATCTAAGCAGTTATGAGAAAAACATTACTTTATTGGTGGCATCTTGTGCAGACAGATCACTTTGTTCTTTAAATGCCAAATCATGTCCAGACCTACATGTTATTCTCTATATAACATTTCACATGACTAATAAGAGGCTAGAGCTGATGGAATTTTTTGCTTTTTAAATCAAGCTCACACAAATATTGTAGGATTTGCAAAATTGAACTTTATATTATAAAGGGTCGAATGGCAGAAGAGGCCATGACTTTAAAGACTGTTTTAAAAGAAGCCTAGGAAAAAGGGGCATTTAAAATGACCGCCAGACCCCGTGACCAACTTATTGGAACACTTTAAAATGGTTCCTGCAGTCCTCAGACAGTTTTGTGGATTCAGCTCACAGTAAGTTCTGGAAGCCGTTTCTGAGAGAACGAAACTAGACACCCACATATACATATAGATTGGATGCAGATCCAGTCAAGATCGGCCTGTAGATAAAGGCCATCTAAATGTTTACCCAGACAAAAGGGAACAGTTTCATATTCATGAGAAGAGCATCAAGGACCCATTAAGGACATCACCAGGACATTAAAAACAATTAAGGTCATTCCAGACCAGAGATGGCCCTTTACCGGCCATCCCAAAGTATTTTAAAATATAATAACTACCCCGCTGTGCGATAAGCCCGCCAAAAGTTAAACAAAGACTAACCCGATTTGGCGCGAGATAAGGGCTTCTGATGAGAAGTATATCTGGGGAACCCAGGGGTAGCAGAAAAGACAGTCATCGTGGTGCTACCATCGTTTTCGGTGGCATCATCGCTTGAAGAAGGGGAAGAAGGCGGTTTGAGCTGGCATCCCGCCCCGGGGTAAAACATCGGGAGATCATCGACCTACCCCGGGCCGTTTGACGAGACCAAGGACTGTAGTCCTAAGAAACCTATATGAAAATGGTCAAACAGATGGTCGTCCTCCACACTGGTGTCCAGGCCCGCTGAGATCCGGCCTGCTCATGACCTTCATATCAAGGAAGAGAGCAGTGTGGCGCAGCCCACAGCGCACACCACGAGAAGACAGGACACCTGAAGGGATCAAAACGCAGACCTGTTTCAAAACCTTACACTTCCTAGTTGGATTGGTGAGCATGTTTCTGGCCCTTCATAATCAGATCTAGATAGGTTTAAGGGGTTGGACATTTAAGGGTATAATTAACATGAGTTGTTGTCCCTCGATGTTCCGTGTGTTTCCCCATTTCATGATGATCTTTGTAGAGTATAATATGCCTGTATTTGCCTTAGTTAGTATTGTGTCGTTATGATTTGTTTGTGTTTTTCCCTCCCATGTACCCTCTTATCTGCTTGCATTTGATTTGTTTTACATTATGCAATAAAATTTCATTTCATTTCATCAAACTTGGTCTATAAGAGTTTTCTCTACATTGTAGTTCCTGCCCCAAATTCCAGAGTACAGAATCTAAGGGGCGAGTGGGTCGAACCACTCACGGTTTTACTGTGCAAGAGAGAGAGGCCTCTAGAGAGAGAAACCTCTGCGATCTAAAACCCCTTACAATATAATGCAACTGTTTAGGATTGCTGATAGCTGTTAAGGAAATTTGAGGAATTTAACTTCTGTTCAAAACTCAATGGGAGCAAGTTCAGTCTTCCGGTGTAAAACAGTTATTATTTGGTTAGCGCTGCTTTAAGACCCATCTGAATCTCAAATTCTAATAGCATTAATGTTCCAGTTTCAACTCATTTGAATAATTATTCACAATCCAGATGTAAACTCGAATTTGCCTAGGGATGCGACCACTGGTAGGAGAGAACAATTGTGTTAGTCAAATTTAAAGGGGTGGCGACAATCATAAAGGGGAGTATCACAATCAAGGAGAAAAATTTAGAAGGCTTCTGGAGAGTATAAAATGGCATCTCAACGTATCAGCAAACTTTGCCAAGGCTGAAGGGGGAGGGGATTAAGAAGTAGCAGGCCAGATGAAGGGAAAGAGACCCTTAAGCACAGGCATGAGCTTAAAGACAAGTGATGATGTGGCTCAGTACTTGGCCTCTTTAATGGCTGCTGAGGGTGTATTGATGCTACATGAGATGCTTGGGAGGATCTTTTCCTCTGGTGCCACTTCACAGCACCATCCCACTGGTCAGCACTGCAGCATACCAGCTGGAAGGTGTAGCTGAGTCTCAGGCCACAGCTGACCATTACTGTTTCTGAACATGTGCAAGCTCTATGTTGCAAAGTACCACAGTTGTCCTTGCAGCTAATGGCAGAGCTCAACATCTTGCCTTCTGCTAATCCCAAGCCCGAGACGGCTGGTTACCACAGATATTCCCAGACAATATGACTGGGATTTCAAAACAAGATGCACAATAGCCATTTTAACTGAATGTTGTTATTTTAATAGTATATAATAATGAAGTTTACATTTGAAAAGAATAATTAGAGCCAATTCTTCACCCACCCATAGCCGGGCACCACAGGTGCAGCATACCTGAGGTGTGCTGCACGTATGAAGGGAGACAGAGCAGCCACATTTCCTGGCCTGGACTCTCCTGGCAGAGGCCTACCCTTGGCAAGGCCTGGCACTGGGAATAGGGGAGAAGAGGAAACAGCACAGATACAGGCCTGTGAGCAGCAGCCGGAAGGTTCTTAGGCCTAAAGATCAAACAACTGGCAGTGGCCATTTTCAAGGTGCTCCTAGGCCACCTACAGACACTAAGACCAAGACGAACGAGTGCCAGTTTTTGTGGCGACCATGCGTTTGGGAATTCCGCATGCGGAAGCAGCAGAAAGTGTGGTGAGAGGGCAAAGAATACCTATAGCAGACTCAGGCCCAGTTACACGCATTTTTCACTCCCCAGGCAATCTGGGAGTAGTGTTAAGGGCTGGAGATCTGATCTAATGGGTCTCTGCCCCCTTTTCCTTTCTTTGAGGGATCATTAAGTAAAACAAAATTCAAATGTTGTGAATGACAAAAACATTCATCATGGATCATCTAATCCTGTAATATTTTAATTAACAAATTGCATGCTGGAATTATTCAAAGAAAGTAATTAAGATTTCAAGATTTCTTATAGACATAAGCATAAGCAGAGCAAATCCTTGATGGGTGACAGGTCGTGGATTGCTGCCTGTTCTACTTATTTTCAATATATGCCTATGTACAATTGATTTCTCTTGTCATGGTCACCATATAGAATTCACTGTGACAGGGAATTGAGTCCTGAATAAATGCTGCTACATTATAGAAAAGGTAAAGTGAATTAAAGTTGTTTTAAAACTAATTAATCTTCTCTGGTCAAAGGCATTTATTTGTGAACAATGTAAAAATAAATATATAATAAGCAAGAAATAAGTAGCAGTTCCATGGTTAGAGGGACTACAACATGGACAGTGTACATCTCCCATCTGAAAATAATTGGGTCAGCTAGTGGATTCACTTTATCTGCAGGAGTTCCTCAGGGCAGTGTCCCAGGCCCAACCATCTTCAGCTACTTCATCAATGACCTTCCCTCCATTATAAGGGCAGAAGTGGGGATGTTAGCTGATGATTGCACAGTATTCAGTTCCATTCACAACTCCTCAGATAATGAAGCTGTCCGTGCCCACGTGCAGCAAGACCTGGACAACATTCAGGCTTGGGCTGATAAGTGACAAGTAACATTCGCGCCAAACAAGTGCCAAGCAATGACCATCTCCAAAAAGTGAGTGTCTAAGCACCGCCCCTTGACATTCAATAGGATTGCCATCTCCAAGTCCCCCAACATCAACATTCTGGGGGTCACCATTGACCAGAAACTTAACTCGACCAGCCACATAAATACTGTGGCTATAAGAGCAGGTCAGAGGCTGGGTATTCTGCGGCGAGTGACTCACCTCCTGACTCCCCAAAGCCTTTCCACCATCTACAAGACACAAGTCAGGAGTGTGATGGAATACTCTCCACTTGCTTGGATGAGTGCAGCTCCAACAACACTCAGGAAGCTCGACACCACCCAGGACAAAGCAGCCCACTTGATTGGCAGACGATCCACCACCTTTAATATTCACTCCCTCCACCACTAGTGCACCATGGCTGCAGTGTGTACCATCTATAAGGTGCACTGCAGCAACTCACCAAGGCTTCTTCGACAGCACCTCCCAAATCCGCGAACTCTACCACCTAGGAGGACAAGGGCAGCAGGCACATGGGAACAGCATCACCTCCAAGTTCCCCTCCAAGTCACACACCATCCTGACTTAGAAATATATCACCGTTCCTTCATCGTCGCTGGCTCATAATCCTGGAACTCCCTCCATAACAGGGAGGCCTAGAAATTGAGTGCCCTTAGCGCTGATTTTGCGGCGCTAGAGGGCCTAGCGCTGCATTTGGCGCCGGCGCCGAAATTGCCTGGGGCCCTTACGCCGCGGTAGACCGGTAGCGCTGCGCCGGCACCGATGACGTCATCGGTGTGCGCAGCGTCCCGGTTGCCATGCCGACGGGCCCCAGCGCCGAAATTCAGTTGCGGCCGCCTCGCCCGTGACAGCCGCAACTAAGACTCTGGCAACAGAGTCTTACGAGTCTTTGCGCCGGCGCATTAAAGGCCCCGCGGCAGCCGGCCGCTTTCCCGCCGGCCGCCTGGCCGCAGCTCCCTCCCCGGACTTCCCCCCCCCCCCCCCCGGAACAGAAGCAAGCCCGGCACTTGTCCGAGGTGCCGGGCTCATTTTTTAAAAGATTTTCACGGGCCGCGATCGGGTGCAGGCAGCTCCTCCTTAAGGGAAGGAGGAGGCCTGCACTTCCCGAGCCTGCCGCACCGCATCGGGTGCCGCAGCGCCGGAATTGCGGCGCGAAACGGCAGTTAGCGCCGATTTACCGCCGCAAAGACCCTTCAGTAGCGCCGGCAGCCGTTTGGGCGCGGCCCTGCTGAATTTTTGGCGCGCGCAGGGGGACTTAGCGCCGGCACTAACTTCCGGCGCTAAAGCCCTGGCTAAGCCAAAACTCAATTTCTAGGCCGGAGTACCTTCACCACACGGACTGCAGCAGTTCAAGAAGGCAGCTCACCACTAACTTTTCAAGGGCAATTAGGGATGGGCAATAAATGTTGGCCTTGCCAGTGACGCCCACATCCCATGAACAAATAAAAAAAAATCTCTCACTCAATATTGTTGAGTCCAAAATTTCTGTTGGGTTTAAGATTGGTACAGCTCATTTAGTAGCATTCTTGCCTCTGAGTTAGGAGTTTGTAGGTACAATTCCCATTCCAGAATATACATTTATGATAAAGATTGATAGTCTAGTCCAATGCTGCACTGACAGAGATGCTGTCCTTTGGATGAGTTGTTTAAACTGAGGCTGACCTACTCAAGTCAGATTGCAGATCCCATGGCACTAATTGAAGAACAGCAGGGGTGTTCCCTCCTTATGTGGAATTATTTTGGGGAGTATCAGTGCAAATCCAGTGGGAGCACATAGCACAAAGCAACTTTAGCACTGAATACTCATGCTCTCTCAGTGAAGCCATAGGATAGCTGGTGTGGAAATTGGTGAAATTAATTCTGGTATAGTATGAGGGCAGAGAGGATGGAGCATTACTCTACATTTAACCATGCTATTCCTGAGCTGCAAGTTGATATTGGCACTGCTGCTCAAAGCAGCATTGAAGAACCTGCACCTTAAAAATGCACAAAACCCAATAAAAAGTTATAAATTAATATCCAACAATGGAAGTAAACAATATGAAACAAAATGCAATCCACTGCTAAGTGATATAAAGATGAAAGATGTATGTCTCTGATTTAACTTCTAATAAACAGCAAATCCGAGGCAGGATTAACATTTGTAAGCTCTGTTGCAATCTGTCTTGTGCCATTCCATATTGCTCCTCTTGAAATCTCAAGAAGCTACAACAACCTGACGTTGGACTCATCCAAGTGTGATGCAGATTATTGTTCAATTCTCACCTCAGCTAGATCCTCTAGCGATGGTGCCAAAACAGAGGCAAGGTGTTTATGGTGGAGCAGGGGAAAAAAACAGAGAGTATATCAACAGTTTGCTTTTACAGATCTAGTGGTTAGTGCAATGTATCTTGAATATTTCAACTTCAATATACAGAGCACATTACTCACAAAATGGCAGATGCAGGACTCTTTACAGCCTGTTCACTGCAATGATATCTATATTCATGTGCAGCCAAACATCTTCACAGTTTGAATTTCTATTCCTGAGTGCGCCAATATCTACTTCTTCTTCTTCTTAGGCAGTCCCTCAGAACTGAGGATGACTTGCTTCCACATTAAAAATGAGTTCTCAGGTGACTGATGAGTCCAATGCGGGACCTACAGTCTCTGTCACAGGTGGGGCAGATGGTGGTTGAAGGGGTGGGTGGATGGGGTGCTTGGGTTGATGTGCGCTCCTTGCGCTGCTTGCGCTTGGCTTCCCCTTACTCCTGGCGAAGAGACTTGAGGTGTTCAGCATCTTCTCGGGTGCTTCTTCTCCACTTTGTGCGGTCTTGGGCCAGGGATCTCAGGTGTCGGTGGGGATGTTGCACTTTTTCAAGGAGGCTTTGAGGGTGACCTTGAAGCATTTCCTCTGCCCACCTCTTGCCGTGCCAGAGCTCCGAGTAGAGCACTTGTTTTGGGAGTCTCGTATTGGGCATGCGGACGATGTGACCCGTCCATCTGAGCTGATCGAGCGTGGTCAATGCTGGGGATGTTGGCCTGAGCGAGAACATTGACATTGGTGCGCCTATCCTGCCAATGGATTTGTAGGATCTTGCGGAGGCAGCATTGGTGGTACCTCTCCAGTGCTTTGAGGTGCCTGCTGTACATGGTCCATGTCTCTGAGGCATACAGCAGGGCGGGTATCACTGCTGCTCTGTAGACCATGAGCTTAGTGCCTACAATATAGTGCATCATTTAATACACTACAACGGACTAAAGATAAGGATTAGCAGAAGCTTCCAAACAGATTGCTGGCTTGGTATGTTACTAGGAACTGGTGAGGATTATGAAGAAAACCTAAAAAGGGAGTGTAATTAATGTACAAACACGTGTGTGGGGAGTAAAGAGAATCAAATGACAACTATACCCAGCAATTTTAGTGCACTGAGCCAATATAAGTAGTCCCCATTTATTCTGTGTGGTACTGTATTAAACATCAAAAGACAATTCATTGGGAAAGTTTAACTGCATTTACATTTCTTTTGCATGATTTCCATACATTTTTCTGGTATGCTGCACTAGGCTTCTAAAAGCAGAATATGGATTGTTTGGTAACATTTGACATCTTATCACAAAACTGATGGTGTCATGAATAAAATAATATGCAAACAGGTTGGAATTGCTCCAGTGGTAGTATTTTCTCTCAAATCTCTGAAATGATCAAAACTATTTTCTGAAAATATTCAGTGAACATTGAATCGTTAGAAATTAGACATTTAAAGGAGAATAATATGAGAGAATTTTGTTCTTGTCGTCTAATATTGTGGCAAAAATGAACAGCATGGAATAACACTTTTTTATTTAAAAATGTATCTTGATTTAAAATGTTTAAAAAAAATTATTTTGTGAGTCAAACATTGCAAAATGGTCAGCGACGAACGAACGGCGCCAGCCATTCATTACAGACTTTCTATGAGTTTTTGCACTGGAACTTGCTGTGATTAGAGAGCCATTTCGGCGTGGTGTGCTCTACAGGGGATCTGGGACCTGTGTGAACAGGCCAAGCAACTGTATATCTCCTTACCCAATCAGATTGAAGAATCCATACTGAGACGTGCAGCATCTGAACCATGAAGTGTAAGTTAGAATAGTTAATTCAATGTCAAATCATGTACAGAAAGCAAAATAAAGAGATGGAGAGAAATATGTGATTACGAGAGAGAGATAAAAGAGACAGAAAGAAAAAAGTTAAAAAATTACTCACATTTTTTAATTTCTTTAAATCTCCAACAACAATTAAAATCAGAAGGAATGAGACTCCACACTTCTAAAAGTAAATTTTCTGTGCCAGAGAGGTTGTTTAGCAGTAATTAAGAGTTAACACACCATTACAAATTACTTACGCTGGACTGGACAAGCCCTAATTTTTTCTGGTGAGTTTAGTGGTTTTCTACCACATAAGTACAACAACTTCACACCATTCCAGGTATTTCAATGTATAGTCTCTCGGCAAGATACCAGTACAGCGAAGATCCTGGAGGAGCAGGGCAACTCAGACAACAACTCCCTGATTTCCGTGTTTATCTGCACATGTGCGATCGCCAGAAGTTGCTGTCCGATTTACACTTTAATAACGGTGAGCTTTGATAGCCTCACCGTTACTTTTACCAAAAAAGCTGGACCATTATAATGTTGCATGCATGTGGCAGCATTCAAAGTAAGTTTACATTGTTCTTCCTCAGGCATAAGACAGTGCCTTTGTAACAATACTGGAATTACAGTACTTTGTGCCATTATCGTATTGCTAAGAGTGCTAATAAGTTGCATATTAAAGGATCACCAGGGAGGAAATAAAGATATTCATAGAACACATTTCGTTTTCTGGCACATACACAGGTAATTTTACATGTTTACACTCCCATTGGGGAGCTTCAACTGCTGAGATTACATTGCCCACAATTTTCTGCCCATTCAGTGGCAGAATGAACTTGTAAAATTACCTCTACTGTCAGCAGGAAGCACTCACAGGGTAAGTATAGCACATTCCCATGCTGAAGAAGGTTCTCTCAACACTTCCCCAACACTCTGCTTCTACACAATCTGATAATACCCCATGGTAAATCTTCAGTGTGAATTTTCTTCCCATTTTCCACCAGATGTTCTTGCAGTCTGCCAAGTTAATGGCAATTTTTGCTGAATTATCAGTAGCTTTGTGTTGTAGACTCATGCCCTGGGGAGGTGGGTGAAAATGCCCATGTTGCGATCCCAGCAGTTCTGCCCAGATCGTTCCACCAGTGCCCTTCAATGCAGACACTTCAGGCTCTGCCAAAGTTTCAGGCACCTTATTACCACAGGACAGGCATCACTTAAGCTGTACCTCCAGTGTGTGTCTGCCATGGCAGCTGGAAGCTCCAGCATCCATCCATGGGGAAAGCGGGTGCCCAGGCCCCCTTTCCCCAATCCTAGTTATGGCCCCAAGGACCCCTTTGTGACCTGTAAACATTTTTTTAAATCCTTCTTTTTAGGGGCCAAGACCACCTCTCTGGCTGTACCATCCTCCACAGATTGTTTTTTTAATTCATTCACGGGATGTGGGAATCGCTGGCAAAGCCAACGTTTCTTGCCCATCCCTAAGTGCCCTTGAGAAGGTGGTGGTGAGCCGCCTTCTTGAACCGCTGCAGCGCATGAGCTAAAGTTTCTCCCACCGTGCTGCTAGGGAAGGAGTTGCAGGATTTTCACCCAGCGACAATGAAGGAACTGCGATATATTTCCAAGTCAGGGTGTTGTGTGACTTGGAGGGGAACTTGCAGGTGATACTGCTCCCATGTGCCTGCTGCTCTTGTCCTTCTAGGAGGTAGGGGTTGCGGTTTTGGACGGTACTGTCGAAGAAGCCTTGGCAAGTTGCTGCAGTGCATCTTGTAGATGGTACACACTGCAGCCACCATGCGCCGGTGGTGGAGGGAGTGAATGTTTAAAGCAGTGGCTGGGGTGCCAATCAAGCGGGCTGCTTTGTCCTGCATAGTGTCGAGCTTCCTGAGTGTTGTTGGAGCTGCACTCATCCAGGCAAGTGGAGAGTATTCCATCACACTCCTGTCTTGTGCCTTGTAGATGGTTGAAAGGCTTTGGGGAGTCAGGAGGTGAGTCACCCGCTGCAGAATACCCTGCTCTTGTAGCCACAGTGTTTCTGTGGCTGGTCCAGTTAAGTTTCTGGTCAATGGGGACCCCCAGGTTGTTGATGGTGGGAGATTCAGAGATGGTAATCCCATTGATTGTCAAGAGGAGAGGACTAGGCTCTCTCTTGTCGGAGATGGGCATTGCCTGGCACTTGTGTGCCATGAACGTTACATACCACTTATCAGCCCAAGCCTGAATGTCATCCAGGTCTTGCTGCATGCGGGCACAGACTATTCATTATCTGAGGAGTTGTGAATGGCACTGAACACTGTGCAATCATCAGTGAACAGCCCCACTTCTGACCTTATGATGGAGGCAAGGTCATTGATGAAGCAGCTGAAGATGGTTGGGCCAAGGACACTGCCCTGCAGAACTCCTGCAGTGATGTCCTGGGGCTGAGATGATTGACCTCTAACAACCACAACCATCTCCCTTTGTGCTAGGTATGACTCCAGCCAGTGGAGAGTTTTCCCTCTGATTCCCATTGACTTCAATTTTACTAGGGCTTCTTGTTGCCACTCTCGGTCAAATGCTGCCTTGTTGTCAAGGGCAGTCACTCTCACCTTACCACTAGAAGTCAGCTCTTTTGTCCATGTTTGGACCGAGGCTGTAATGAGGTCTGGAGCCGAGTGAGCCTGGTGGAACCCAAACTGAGCATTGGTGAGCAGGTTATTGGTGAGTAAGTGCCACTTGATAGCACAGTTGATGACACCTTCCATCACTTTGCTGATGATTGCGAGTAGACTGATGGGGCGGTAATTGGCCGGATTGGATCTGTCCTGCTTTTTGTGGACAAGGCGTACCTGGGCAGTTTTCCACTTTGTCAGATAGATGCCAGTGTTGTAGCTGTACTGGAACAGCTTGGCTAGAGGCGCGGCTAGTTCTGGAGCACAAGTCTTCAGCACTACAGCCGGGATGTTGTCAGGGCCCATAGCCTTTACTGTATCCAGTGCGCTCAGCCGCATCTTGATATCACGTGGAATGAATTGAATTGGCTGAAGACTGGCTTCTGTGATGGTGGGGTCTTCAAGAAGAGGCTGATATGGATCATCCACTCGGCACTTCTAGCTGAAAATGATTGCAAACTCTTCAACCTTGTCTTTTGCACTCACGTGCTGGGCTCCACCATCATTGAGGATGGGGATGTTCATGGAGCTTCCTCCTCCCATTAGTTGTTTATTTTTCTACCACCATTCACGACTGGATGTGGCAGGACTGCAGAGCTTTGTTCTGATCCATTGGTTGTGGGATCACTTAGCTCTGTCTATAGCATGCTGCTTCTGCTGTTTAGCATGCATGTAGTCCTGTTTTGTCACTTCACAAGATTGGCACCTCATTTTTAGGTATGCCTGGTGCTGCTCCTGGCATGCTCTTCTACACTCCTCATTGAACCAGGGTTGGTCCCCTGGCTTGAGCTAATGGTAGAGTGAGGGATATGCCGGGCCATGAGGTTACAGATTGTGATGATATACAATTCTGCTGCTGCTGATGTCCCACATTGCTTCATGGATGCCCAGTTTTGAGCTGCTAGATCTGTTCTCAATCTATCCCAATTAGCGCAGTGGTAGTGCCACACAACATGATAGAGGGTGTCCTCAGTGTGAAGACAGGACTTCGACTCCACAAGGACTGTGCGGTGGTCACTTCTACCAATACTGCCATGGACAGATGAGGATGAGGTCAAGTAGATTTTTCCTTGGTGTTGGTTGTCTCACCATCTGCTGCAGGCCTAGTCTGGCAGCCATGTCTTTCAGGGCTTGGCCATCTTGGTCAGTAGTAGTGCTACCGAGCCACTCTTCGTGATGGAAATTGAAGTCCCCCACACAGAGTACACCCTGTGCCCTTGCTTCAGTGCTTCTTCCAAGTGGTGTTCAACATAGAGGAGTACTGATTCATCAGCTGAGGAAGCGCAGTAGGTGGTAATCAGCAGCAGGTTCCCTTGGCTATGTTTGACCTGATGCCATGAGACTTCTTGGGGTCTGGAGTCAATGTTGAGGACACCTAAGGCCACGCCCTCCCGACTGTATACCATTGCACTGCCCCCTCTAGTCTGTCCTGCCAGTGGAATAGGACATACAGATGAGTCACTCACCACAGAATACCCTACTCTTGTAGTCATAGTAAGTTTCTGGTCAATGGTGACCCCAGGATGTTGATGGTGGGAGATTTGGCGATGGTAATCAGGGCAGAACATCAGCTGGAAGAAGCAAAGACCTTGTACAGCCTACTTTTGCTTAAAGGCAAATAGCAACACTGGAGGAAGCAGGAAATCTGACAGAGAAGGATGGCAGACAGATTGAAGCCACAAGTGGCAAACTTCAGGTAGTTAGACCTGAATAGCCTTCTTATGGAAAATATGGTGCAGGAGCAACAAGCCCGTTTGGAGTCAGAGGCTGGAGACCAGCTAAATATGCGGTGCACACTTTGTGGAGGGAGATGGCTGTGGCAGTGAGTGACACCTTTTTAAACCTCAGTACAATTAACATCCACCTTCATGGTACTGTTCTTTCTCCTGATGACAGCTCATGTGCTTTTTCCAGTGTAGGAATTGAGAGGGGGGTTTGGGGTTATTGCCTCTAGCCAGTCAGAAGTCTCTGAGCTGCTCCAGAGCCCTGTGTGGTTTTGAATCGCTCCCCTTTCCTGGTTCTGACCACCGGACTTATTCAGCAGCGATGTAGACAGAAACGAGACACATCGTTGGGTGCAAAACAGACCAGTATTTATTGAAACAAAAAGAAATAAATTGAAAATAATCAATACAACACTCCTATGTTTAATACAGCACTTTACTTCTCACAGTACACTTAGTGTCTACTACAGCACTCTTCTGCTTAGTACAACACTCTTTTACTTAAATACAGCACTTTTAACTAGTGCAGCACACCTTTAATACAGTACACTTTGCTTACTACTGCACCTTTGCTTAGTACAACACTCTTACTTAATAGGGGAGGAGAAAACGGACACAACAAGGGAAAATTGACTAAAATCACAATTTAACAATAATTCCCCTTAATTCCCACCCCTAAATACCTTTCTAAGTTGCCTTGTAATGGGTCAGAAAATCTATGCTCACCAGAGAACGCCTGCTCCATGCCCTTGCGGTCTTAGATTCTTCACCACCCTGAAATGGAGATACCCCAGTGTTTAAAAGTAACTGCTGGTATTCCACTCCTTTGGGTGGGCTTGTTGAGCTGTTCTTCTGAAGGCAGAGCATGGAGGCGAGGCGGCAGAGAGAGAGAGAGATGGCTTCCTGAGAAGCTATCTTTATATCCCATTTGGAGCCGAAATCTTTGTGCCCAAATCTGGATGTATCTGGGCTAAACAAAAGGGATCCAAACTGTCCCCATTGACTGTGGTGGGGTTTGGATGAATTACCCATTCGTTTAAACTGGGTTGAATAAAGCTGTCTCAGTTTGAAAAAAAATGTCTGTTTCCTTAATTGCTGGGTAAACAGCCCTTGGATGTTAGTATAAACAAAGCCATTGTCCTGTGGTCAGTGCAACTGCAATTGATTGACAGCTTTAAGTGGTTAAGCCTTTGTGTCAACATTGTAAACTTCCTGTGAACAAACATCGATTGTCCTGCGGTGTAACTCCCTAAACTGCCTTTGATTGACAGTTTAAATACCTCATTGCTTCAGAGGCTGTTTTTTTTTCTAAATCCTTTGTCAGCCATCTTTGATTTTCCTTTCCATATGCACACAGGCTGTGTTGTGCCTTTTGCCACGAGGCCGGACATCCATCTTTGATTTTCCTTTTTCACAGACACGCAGGTTGCCTTTCAAGTCCTTTTTGTCAGCCCGTGCTTTGAAGAGAGACTATCTTTTGTCTTCTGCCACGAGGTCTGATGGCCATTTTGATGCCCTGGATTTTTAAAGGTATATTCTACCCAGGTTTATCTTTAATCAAAAACATAGTCTTCGGAGCTGTAGAAAATTTCAAAATTATTGGGAAGTCCTACTCAGATGACTGCTCATCTATGCATCAGGATACATGTTTACCACTCATCTGTAGTGGCAATGCAGCCTGCTGCAGATTGCTCCTGGGACTCAGAAGGCCTGAGACAAGAGCTACCTCATTCCCAAGAGTCTCATAAAACCACAGCATAGCCAAGCACCACTGGAATTTCTGGCTTTCTGGTAGTACTACGGCCCAGCACCAGGCTATGTTTAAGAACAGCACAGAGAGGAACTCGGGGCAGACACAGTGGTTAAAAAAAAATTGTTGTCAATATACCTGTGCACAGTAAAAAGATAAAAAAGTCTTACATTTATATAGCATATTTCACCACTTCAGGACGGCTCAAAGTGCTTTACAGCCCATGAAGTATAACTACCTTTTGATATGAAGTCAAGTGTTCAAAAGTATTTCTGTTCTTTGTTTGGTTTTGTGTTTGAAAAGATATTTGGAATTAACACGCAATGCCTGCTTAATGAACCATTGCCTCCTTAATCAGATCTCTTTCTGATTCATTCTCTAGGGAGTGACCTGATCTAATGGTGGAAGGGTTGGTCTTTTTCTCCTTTGGTGCACCTTAATCTGCATGGTTCTCTCATTTCCTTTTCATCCTGCTTCTGTTTTGCCTTAATTATAAAAACATATATGGGAATGACCATAGTGAATCCTATGGTAAGGGCTTCGTGACAGAAGGGTGACAGAAGATAAAGATATCCCTGCTTCAACCTGCTGAAAGGCAGTTTGTAGAATCCTTTCTTATCAGCACAGCTGAGAGAAAAATTTTCTAATCGTTCTAATCAGAGCTCATGTTTTTTAAAGTTTGTGGACATGCAAATCCTGTAAATGCAACCACTTCCTGGTTTAGTTGACAAGTCGTGCAGGTAACATGCTGGCTTAATCAGGTGAAGATCTGGTGCACATGGCAGAATTTCTGGGACAGCAAGTTTTTCCCTCATCATCCTGTCATTTGTAAACATACATCACTTTGGGGACAGGCTCATCTTCTGCCAGGATGCAGAGCCACCAGAATTTTGTATGTATTTTTAAATGGGAGTAACTGAAATATCTGACTTATATCCCAAATCCTAGCACCTATCCCACTTTTTCCCCTTAAAAATTATGAAACTTTGGCCTTGCTGTATTTTTTAATGCCAATTTATGTCTATAAAATGTGGTAATTTGTCATTTTGTCACCTTACTTCCAATCTCACTAAGGTTAGGTTCACTGTCAGATGTAGCAGTTAGTTTGCTGTTACATTTGAAAGTGACACAACGGTTGTCAAAAACAAGGTCACATGGGGATGTAGAAGCCAGACCATGGCCCAGAAATTCCGATCGCAGGCCTCCCACTCGCGGGAGGCCTGCGATCTGGAAAAATCTGCGCCAAGACTGGAGGGCTCCCGGGAGGCGCAGAGTTCCGATGCTGGGCCTCTCCAAACTGCCGGTGTGCAGGGCCAACAAATTCCAGAGGCGCAGGCAGTTCGCAGTGTCCCTGGGATCACGTGAGCCATGGGGAGCCAATCAGAGAAGGGAATCTCCCTTCATACACTTGACAGGATGACCTGTCAAATATATGAATGGAGATCACCCCCAAAACATAGTAAAACTTTAAATAATTTATTTTTTTTAATCGCATTTCTAAAATGACTTGAAATTACATAAATTAACTATTTTAAACAAAAATTTAAATTTTTGAAAAAACTAATTAAAGCTTTTAAAGCCAAAAATAAACTTACCTTTCTTTAAAGTATTTTTAAATGATAAATCAGTGGAATTTTTTTTAAAACTTTTTTTCAACTCTTTTCCTGGTAAAAGCACGCCTTTTACCAGGCACAAGAATTGTAAGTGTTTTCTGTGGGCGGAGTGTCTCCAAAAAGTGGAACTCTCCGCCCGCAGAGGCCCTGCGCCAGGGCAGCCGGAGGATCTGTCAAGAGCTTTCTTGACAGATTGGAAATGCCGGTTTCCAGCACATGCGCAATGCATGCCCGAAACCAGCATTTCCGAGGTCCCTACGGGTGAGTACACAGCGTGTACACACCCGTAGGGATCGGAATTTCTGCACCACATATGTTATCAATTCACCACAGTGTTCACCTATCATAAAGGATTACACTTAGAACAACAACAACCTCCATTTATATAGCACCTTTAATGCAGTAAAGTATCCCAAGGTGCTCCACAGGAGTGTTATCAAACCAAATTTGACACCAAGCCACATAAGGAGATATTAGGACAGATAACCAACTTGGTCAAAGAGGTAGGTTTTAAGGAGCATCTTAAAGGAGATGAGAGAGGTGGCGAGGCGGAGAGGTTTAGGGAGGTAATTCCAGAGCCGAGGGCACAGGCAGCTGAAAGCATGGCCGCCAACGGTTGAGCAATTAAAACCTAGAATGCCCAAGAGGCCAGAATTGGAGGAGCGCAGAAATCTTGGAGGATTGTAGAGCTGGAGGAGGTTACAGAGAAAGGAAGGGGCAAGACCATGGAGGGATTTGAAAACAAGGATGAGAATTTTAAAATCAAGGCTTTGCCAGACCAAGAACCAATGTATGTCAGCAAGCACACGAGTGATTGGTGAACGAGACTTGGTGTGAGTTAGGATATGGGCAGCAGAGTTTTGGATGAGCTCACTTTTATGTAGGATGGCAGATGGGAGGCTTCCCAGGAGAGCATTGGAATAGTCAAGTCTAGAATAACAAAGACATGGATGATTGTTTCAGCAGCAGATGAGCTGAGGCAGGGGCAGAATCGGGCGATGTTACGAAGGTGGAAGTAGGTGGTCTTGATGATAGAGTGGATATGTGGTTGGAAGCTCATCTCGGGGTGAAATACGACACTAATTTGCAAATGGTGTGATTCAGCCTCAGACAATTGCCAGGGAGGGGGAACAGAGTTGGTGTTGAGGGCTGAAGACAATGGCCTAGAAATTCAGTTGCGTCCGCCAGCCGTTAGCGCCATAAGAGGGGTAGATTTCGAGCGCTAGGCACTTAGCGCCCGGGCGCAGGCCGCTCTGCGCCTACGCCCAACTTCAGTTGACATTTAGCGCCGGCGCAAAGTGTTTGCGCCCACTCAGCTGCGCGCGCAGCTTATGACGTCATTTCGTCGTGCAACGCTGTTTGTGCGCCCCAAACCTGAAATTCAGTGGCGCCCGCCCAATGTGGGCGTGGCGCTGTTAAGAACTGTGAAGTGGAACGCAGCAGAGGCCCTGCGGGCCTCGGGGAGCGCTAATTAAAGGGCACTTAGACTGAACTATAAAGGCCAGCCATTTTGCTGCAATGACTTTAGTGTTTTGGATTTCTGGACAGAGACCAAGGAACAGACCTTCCTGATTTGGGACAACATAGGAGAGGTATTTTTGGCTTCTGGCCAGAGCTTGGAAATTTCACTCATTGTGATTTCACTGTTTGCAAGTTTATTATGGGGGCTGCATGGGGTTCCAACCCTCAGTTCCAGCATTATGTGCGAAGGGCTCGCAGACGCTGTGTGAGAGGGCCAGCCATGCCTAGACGCAGAGGGGCCATCAGGCGTTGGCAACGTAGGCCTTACCCACTCAGGGAATACCGGCAGCAGGTGTCCTATCTCACCATGACTGCCGCGCATTGTGTTAAGAGGCTGCGCTTCAGAAGGGAGGTGGTTGCAGAGATCTGCCAGCTGCTTCACAGAGATCTGCGTCCACAGCTGATGTGCAGGACGTCTCTGTCGGTGGAAGTGAAGGTCACGGTGCTCTGAACTTTTATGCAAGCGGCTCATTCCAAGCCGCTGCTGGGGACATAGCGAACATTTCCCAGTTCGCCATGCATCGCTGCATCCGGCAGGTCACCGAAGCCCTTTTCGCAAGGAGACACCAATTCATCTCCTTCCCCATGACCCTAGAGAGGCAGGAGCAGCGTGCAGTCGGATTTGCCAGGATCGCCGACTTCCCCATGGTGCAGGGCGCCATTGACTGCACGCATGTGGCTATGCGGGCACCTATCGACAAAGCTGAGGATTACCGCAACCGGAAGGGCTACCATTCCCTCAATGTACAGCTGGTGTGTGACCACAGGCAGCGCATCCTAGCTGTCAATGCCCGCTTTCCAGGAAGCAGCCACGATGCATTTATCCTGCGCCAGACTACTGTGGCTGACATGTTCGAGGTTCAGCCTCCACCAAGGGGATGGCTTATTGGGGACAAGGGCTACCCTTTGTGTACATGGCTCATGACCCCGCTCCGCGCGCCCAAGACCCCTGCGGAGGAGGCATACAACGAAAGCCATCAAGCCACAAGGAACATCATAGAGCAAACGATTGGCGTCCTCAAGCAACGGTTCCGCTGCCTGGATCGATCCGGCAGATCTCTACAGTATTCGCCGGATAGAGTCTCCCAGTTTGTCGTCGTTTGCTGCATGCTGCACAACCTGGCTATCCGCAGGACTCAGGCACTGCCACCTCACGTTGGACCACCACCTCAGGAGGACGAGCAGGAGGACCAGGAGGAGGAGGAGGAGGAGTACCAGCCCAGGAGGGAGCCACAAAGTCCAAGGGCCGTCCGCCGGCAGCTTATTGAACGACACTTCTAGGCCCCCTGTCAGGGAATGGCTTGTGGCAATGAACGCACCTGAATGCAGCCGCTCCGCAAGCCCTCAGCCGTTTAACGCAACAACCACTTGAAACATGACACCTGGACAAGCTGAATAACTAAAAAGCTTTATTTAACAAACTCAGGGCCCTTCCCACATGAAACAGAAAAACAGACAACACCCCCAAAAAACAGTCAAAAACATATCTCACTCCCACAACCTGGGGAGGAATAACAAAACTTGTCCATCCAATTGGCCTTCATCCTCGGCCTAACCAAGACAAACCCCCCCATACAGAACACAAACACCCCCATATAAAAAAACAGTTGCCTTCATCTTCGGCGTTAGCAAAATAAGCCCCCCCCCATACAGAACACAAACACCCCCATATAAAAAAACAGTTGGCAACACACTCTACTTGGTGTGCCGACAGGGCGAGTCCTTGTGCAGGCTTCTCCGGCCCCTGCCCGACCTGTTGCTCCGCCTCAACCTGGGCCCTGTGGGTGTTGCAAGGCTGGGGGAAGGCTCCTGAGGGGCACAATGCGTGACGGCAGATGCCCTTGGGGGTCGGCCTAGACGAGGTCCGGCCCTGGAGGGGCCGGCTGCTGACTGCTGCAGCTGTGGCTGGGCAGCATCAGTCTCTCCAGCAGCTCGTCGCAGCTTGGCTGGGAGAGTGGCAATGGCGGCCGCATCAATGGGGGCAAGCTGGCTGATGCCAGGCGCTCGCTGGTCGCCAGAGACACTGGCACTCGGCCGGGCTGGCACTGCAGCAAGCGCAGCAATCTGGTGAAGGCCAGACCGCTGTGCTGCAGCAGGGCGGCGGGTGCCCTGGCAATGCTTCCGTGACACAGCGAGTGTGGCAGAAGTGAGTGCCCGAACTGCCCTGGTCTGTGCCCGCATCAGATCAGCCAGTGTCTGCACGGCACCACTCATGAACTCTCGACTCGCGTCCTGTGCTGCCGCGAGTTGGTCGACACCCCTGGCCTGTGAGTCCCCGAAATCGGCCACACTATGAGCCAGGGACTCAATGGCCTGAGGCAACTGTCCCACAACCCCCATGAACTCGTTGTGGCGCCGCTCCGAGGCCGCGGACATTTCATCAAGGAGGCGCACCTCCTGGGCGAGGACCGTCTCCGGACTGGAGGCCGGACTCTCCCTCTGGGGAGAAGGCCGCCGAGCTGCCCGACCCTTCCCGCGTGCCTGGACGCCACTGGGCCCAGCAACTGCCCTCCCCTGCAACACTTCCCCCCTCTGGGGAGAAGGCCGCCGTGCTGCCCGACCCTTCCCGCGTGCCTGGACGCCACTGGGCCCAGCAACTACACCCCCCTGCAACACTTCCCCCCTCTGGGGAGAAGGCAGCCGTGCTGCCCGACCCTTCCCACGTGCCTGGACGCCACTGGGCCCAGGAGCTACACCCCCCTGCAACACTTCCCCCTGGCTCTCCTTCAGGCAAGACGTGTCCCCTCCATTGCCATCCCCTGGCGTGGATGAGGGTTCCCCCAATGTGCCGCCTTCCTCTTGGTCCTCGTCGTCCTCCTCTTCCGAGGGACTGGCACTCTCAGCTTCAGGGACCTCCTCCTCACCAGCTGAAAGCAGGAAGGCACAAGAGTAGCTTTAGAGTGAGGACAGGGCATCAGCGAGGGAGGCATGATTGGTGGCATTATGCGCATTGGTCGGACAGTGGCAAAGGATGTAGATCTGAAGCGCAAGGGGAACGAGAGAGGTGCAAACGGTCATGTCCTTACCATTGGGGCCCAGCACAGGGTCGGCATCTCCAATAGCAACGGGGCCAACCACCCGGGCACGCATGAGTCGAGCCACGCGCTCCTCCAGGTCACTGAGCTCCTGGAACTGGGCACGGCCTCCCCCGGTGACAGTCCGGCTCCTCAGATTCTGCACCAGCTTGGCCTGCAAGAGAAAGGATGGCCTCTAAGTATAGTGTGGTGCCCTGTTGTTGTGTGCACTGCCTCCCATGGTCGAATAGCTTGGCCAGTGTGGTGCCCTGTTGTTGTGTGCACTGCCTCCCATGGTCGAATAGCTTGGCCAGTGTGTGAAGTGCAGAAAGTGCTATTGATGATCATGCCAGTGCCATAGCTGCGGGAGGAGGGCTGGCCATTAGGCCTTTGAGGTCCCTTTGCCCATAATGTGAGGTGCACATGCAAGGATGAGGAGGACACTGGAAAGGGTACTCACCCTGACCAACCGAGTGAGGTCGTTGTACTTCTTGCGGCATTGGTCACCAGTCCTGGGGACATCGCTGTTGGCTGACACCCTCAGGGCGATTTCCCTCCAGGCTCTCCTGTACTGCCTCCTGGTAGCCTTCTTGCCACTGTCCGGGCACAAGATCTCTCTGTTCTTTTCCAACCCCCTAAGCAGCACCCTCAAAGCATGCTCTGAGAAGCGCTGTGCTCGTTCACGGGCCTTCTGCATGGCTTCAGGCGCTATTTGGATCCACCAACAGTGTTCAGGCCTAGCTGCAGGGCTCCACTATCCAGGGCGTGGCAGCAGACAAAGTCGACCCTTCCCCCTTTAAGAGCTGGCCGGCGTCAGGGTGTCTGCTGTCAATCAAAACATGACCGCACCTGCGCTGCGCCCGGCCTCGGCGTTATCAGTCCGCACTGCTGGCTTAGCGCCTAAAGATAGGAGTGCAACGCCAGTTTCAGCGCTCGCCCAAACTCCTTGGCCAAAGCTACTGAATTTCGGTGAAGTGGCCTCCACTTTCCGGCGGGCGCTAACTTTCCCGCCCGCCCGACTTTACCGCCCCAAAAGTGGCTAGACTGAATTTCTAGGCCAATGGCCCATAATTTGCAGCGCGTACGCGCCTATAAGGGCCACGCAAGTTCTGGGTTTTCACGCGCAAAGCGCTTGCGCAAAAACCCAGACCTTGCGACCTTCTTGACAGATCCAACGCATTCCCGGGAAAAGGCCATCCGTGGGCAGAGTGTTGGGCTATTGCCCAACTTCTGCCCAGCGAATGTCTGTGAAATTCTTACGCCTGGTAAAAGCATAAGGCCTGCTTTTGCCAGCGTAAGAGTTTAAAAAAACATAAAAATAACATTTTTTCAATCATTTATACATTAAAAAACCTGTGCAATAATTTAAGTTAATTTTTGGCCACTTTAAAACATTTAATTTCATTTTTCAAAAAATTTAATTTTTGTTTTAAATATTTAATTAAATGGCATTTTAATTAATTTTAAATATGCAATATTTTATTTATTTATTTGATGTGTACGTGTATTTTTTTGGGTATTCCCATTCATGCTTATGAGGTTTCCATACTTACGCATGAATGGGGATTCCCTTCTGTCATTCATTGGGCGAACTGCCTGAGCCCCTGAGATATGTGGGCCACTTCCCGCAGGTACCCGGAGAGGCCCAGGACCACGAATCTCCGTACCTCCCGGACCACCAGGTATGCGAGCATTTTATTTATGGATCAGAGGCATTTCCCCATGGGTAGACTCTGACCACAAATTCAGGGCCAATAGCTTCGGTCTTCCCAATATTTAGTTGGAGGAAACTCATGCTCACGGACAAGTAGTGTGACAAATCACAGACAGTGGAGGGGTCGCAAGAAGTGGTAGTCAGGTGTGGCTGGGCGTCTTCAGCATGCATGTGGAACATGGAGTTGTGTTTTCGGATGATGTCACCAAGGGGCAGCAACTAGATGAGAAATAGGAGCGGGGTCAAGAAGAGATCATAGGGAGACTCCAGAGATAATTATGTGGAAGCAGGAAGTGAAGCGATTGCATTTGATTCTTTGGTTATGACTGGATAGATAAGAATGGAACCAGGCGAGTGCAGTCCCACCCAGCTGGATGATGGTGGAGAGGCGTTGGAGGAGGATGGCGAGGTCAATCGTGTCATGGACAAGAGCATCAAATGAGGATGTGTTTGAGCAGATCGGTAGCTACTAAAATTTTGTGGTGAATGGAGAGCCAAAGGTTAGACAGTTGGGAATGTGAAAGTGCAGTTCTAATTGACTTAGGGAGAGTTTTTTCCAGGTGCGGACACAGAAGGAAGTGGGGTTGGTAGAGGGAAGGGGGATATGGGTGGAGAGCAATATGTGTGAAGTGATCAGAGATGGCCTTATCTGTGATTGACATGATGGGAGTGGAGAGGCCACATGAAATGGCAAGGTCGAGGAGGTGGCTGTGAATATGCATTAGGAAAGGAATAAGAATACCCCTTATCCTGAAAAGATGATTAATACGTATGACTATAAGTGTTGCAACTGATAACATAATGGCCCAGCAATTTGGGTCTCCACGGGTGAGTACGCATGGGGTACTCACCCGTGGGCCCGATGGAAGTGCCAGTTTCCTGCATGCACTGCGCATGCGCGGGAAACCGGCACTTCCGTTCCTCTGAACGAAGGGGTTCAGAGGTCGAACGCGTGCGCGGGGGAGGCTGCGCGTGCGCATCAAACTTATGTTTTTTTTACAGGTTTCTCTGGGATCGTAAGCCTGCAGAATTTAGAAATATAAAAAGCAGGTGTAAGGCCTGCTTTTTACAAGGTAAGTGGTGAATTAATTAAAATTAAAACATTTTTTCCACAGGTTTATTATTTTTAAATACTTTAAAGCAAGGTAAGTTTATTTTTAGCCCCGTTAGAATATAAAATTATTTTTTCAAAAATTTAAATTGTTGTTTAAAATAGTTATTTAATGTAATTTATAGTTTATTTAAAAAATGTGATTTAAAAAAAAAATTATTTTAAGGTTTAGTGCTATTTTGGGGCCGTAGTATATATAAGTCTTGACAGCACTTCTTGTCAGAATTATGAATGGAGCATTCCCTGCTCTGATTGGCTGCCCATGACCCACGTGATCCCAGGGGATGCATCGAACTAACTGCGCCCCTGGGATACGCAAGCACTGCGCGCCGGCAGCTGGACCAGGCCCAGGATCGGAATTCCACAGGGCCCTACAGGTCAATGGCCGGCACGCAAGGTAAGTGCAGACCGGGGGCTTGCACCCGCGGGAAGCCCCCGATGCGAATTTCTGGGCCAATTATTATCATTCCAATGTTCTGTTACATAAGGGGAATTCTATTCTGGCTGATTCCTAAGCAATTAAAATTAGTCACAATATTTAAATACATGCCTTGACTATTTTTATTAAATTCAGTAGGAGTGGTGTAGAACATGCAGGAGGATACTACAGTTATTAGTATTCATTAGTTTCTAATCCAGCTTCCAAGTAAACTGAAAGTGATCAGAACACGGTAGTCCAATCCTGCTTCAGTTTTGCTGCAACCCAATCTGAGTTTCTACAAAATCGTACTAACTTACTAATGCAAAAAACGTGGTGGACTTTCCACTTTCTAATCACATTCCAACAAGCTGTAAGACCATGAGTAAGTTTAATAATGTTCTGACAACCATTGCTGAAATCTGTTTTCCATAATTTCTTATCCCTCTGTGACACATTTTTGTCCTACCTATTTGGTAAATATTTCCCAAACTATGCATCTCTGCCTGCACCCTCCATTCCTCTGATTTTGGTTTGCTATTGTTCCTCTTTGCTTCACATTAGAAGCTAATCATTTGGTCATTATACCCCTGCTCTCTATAGCTCTCTTCCAAAACACTTTGCCTTGCTACCTCTCTCCCTGATTTTCAGTGTCTCATAAAACCTATCTCTTTGACTATGCCTCTGGCCTCTCCCCCTAAATTCTTCCATTTTGTGCCTCTCATCCAGTTTTCCTGCTTGCTAAATGCTCTGAGTCATCCTTCTATATCAGGAGAGCTGTATAAAAGCAAGTTGCTGTTGGATACCCTCTGCCTGGAGTGGCAACTGCCGGTGACATCCCCTCATCAGTACCAGGAGTCTCCTATGCTTGAATCATTAACGGTACTTTCAAGGTGTACCTAGAAGTTACTTGTGCAGGGTCTTTTTTAAAATTCATTTGTGGGATGTGGGCGTCGCTGGCAAGGCCAGCATTTATTGCCTATCCCTAATTGCCCTTGAGAAGGTGGTGGTGAGCCGCCTTCTTGAACCGCTGCAGTCTGTGTGGTGAAGGTACTCCCACAGTGCTGTTAGGTAGGGAGTTCCAGGATTTTGACTCAACGACAATGAAGGATCGGCGATATACTTCTAAGTCAGGATGGTGTGTGACTTGGAGGGAAACTTGGAGGTGGTGGTGTTCCCATGTGCCTGCTGCTCTTGTGGCAGAGGTCGCAGGTTTGGGAGGTGCTGCCGAAGAAGCCTTGGTGAGTTGCTGCAGTGCATCTTGTAGATGGTACACACTGCAGCCACAGTATGCCGGTGGTGGAGGGAGTGAATGTTTAAGGTGGTGGATGGGGTGCCAATCAAGTGGGCTGCTTTGTCCTGGATGGTGCCGAGGTTCTTGAGTGTTGTTGGAGCTGCACTCATCCAGGCAAGTGGAGAGCATTCCATCACACTCCTTACTTGTGCCTTGTAGATGGTGGAAAGGCTTTGGGGAGTCTGGAGGTGAGACACTCGCCGCATAATACCCAGCCTTTAAACTGCTCTTGTTGCCACAGTATTTATGTGGCTGGTCCAGTTAAGTTTCTGGCCAATGGTGACCCCCCAGGATGTTGATGGTGGGGGATTTGGCGATGGTAATGCCATTGAATGTCAAGGGGTGGTGATTAGACCCTAACTTGTGGAGATAGTCATTGCCCGGCACTTCTGTGGCGCGATTATTACTTGTCACTTATCAGCCCAAGCCTGAACATCGTCCAGGTCTTGTTGCATACAGGCATGGACTGCTTCATTATCTGAGGAGTTGTGAATGGCACTAAACACTGTGCAGTCATCAGTGAGCATCCCCACTTCTCACCTTATGATGGAGGGAAGGTCATTGATGAAGCAGCTGAAGAAGGTTGGGTCTAGGACACTGCACTGAGGCACTCCTGCAGTGATGTCCTGGGGCTGTGATGATTGACCTTCAACCATCTTCCTTTGTGCTCGGTATGACTCCAGCCAGTGGAGAGTTTTCCCCCCAATTCCCATTGACTTCAGTTTTACTAGGGCTCCTTGATGCCACACTCAGTCAAATGCTGCCTTGATGTCAAGGGCAATCACTCTCACCTCACCTCTGGAATTCAGCTCCTTTGTCCATGTTTGGGCTAAAGCTGTAATGAGTTTGGGAGCAGTCTGATGCTGGCTCTGGGCTTAGCTGGCATCTTGGTGACTCTGCTGCTCCTATGCCTGTCCTCACAGGATGCAGACATAGGGCCTCTCATCCAGAGGCACAATCATCTGCTGGAGGACAGAAAAGTATGGACCTCGCAACACCCAACAGATCTCTGTGTCCCTTCTTCTACAAATGCCATGTGCATACTGCTGGTTAGCTGCTGCAGTCATAAATTATGACAACCATTCAGCTATCCTTCCCAATCCATGAGGGATCAGTATCTTGTGGAATGCAAGATTCAACACTCCAACTCAAGGAGCCTGAGAAGGGACAGCCAGTAGGGTAGCTCCCCATTCTGCACCTGCTAACCTTGACTAGTGCCTACATCTTCCACCACTTCCTCGCCACTGTGCTGTGCAATATCCTTTGATTTCGCCTGCCCTTCCACATCCTTCATGTAACCACATGTGGTGAGATTGGGTGCTCTTGTGCACCACTTTGGCTCTGACTGTACCCCACAGCTTGCTGCACCATTAACTGTGGAGAGAACGCAGAAGGGATATTTACAAGTACATTCGTACACTTAATACATTCCAACTTAGAAAACTAGCAAAAACAGCTTCAAAAAAGCTCACAAGGTGACAATCAAAAAATACTTCAAATATAAACCTATAGTATGTAAAAACAAGTATCACATTGAAAGTGCATTGGGGCATGAGTTTGTGACTTAGGCTGTGGATGCACTCAAAATCTTCTTTCTTTTGTATTGGAGGATATCAAACTTATGAACATGAAACCATAATGGCATATGATTAATTTTCTCGTGGGATCTAGGAGATTTAGATTTTTGACACTGTTTGGTACCTTTTCCAACATTTTGAAGTCTAAAATGTACATGGACATTGAATTTCCATAATTTTATTGAAAATCATTCTCTACTTATCTTTGAAAACATTGTTTTTCTTTGTATTTTGAATTTCTTTCTCCAAATAGCAGCAGATAATCTATTACCGAGAGCAAAGGTTTAAATTAATTTTCTTTTATTTTTAAACCACTTGCCCAATAGGAAATAGGGGATTTGAAGCTGGGCTCATTGACCCTGGGTTCATTCCTATCAGGTCTGTCGGTAACAAATTTAGAATTGTGCACACTCATTCCAAATATTTCTCCACCATCAGCAATTAGTGATGCACTTCTAAGAGATTTGAGGCATGCTCCTTCAGATTTTTTACATTAAAAGTGGTGTTTGTCTAACTTAAAAACATTTTTATTTCAAAATTAATAGATTTCAAATCTAAGAAAAAAATTAAATAAATGATATTTGGGTTTTCAACAGACCAACCAGATCATAATTTCCCCAAAAACTACCTCAACAATTATCCTTCCCCCTTCTCAAAGTCACACTGCTCCCCACTTCAGAGAGGCACTCTCTCTACAGTTCACAAGTCACAAGATATCTCTCCAACTCCCCCACCCCTCTCCCCTCAGCTCGTAGCAGTGTTCCCTCCTTCTTAATGGGAAGAGGGCCTTGTATTTCTAGCAGTGAGTACGTATCTGATAGTCAACTACATTAGATTGCTGGGACAAAGAACCACTCATTTTCCTCCTTGGTGTTGGTGATCTCATTAGGTTTGGAGCGGGAGGGGCTGAACTTTTTGAGGAGGTAGCAGACAATGGCCCAGAGATTGGGCTACTTATCGCCATGAGTTACCGCCGCAATCCTGGAAAAAAATGGCAGCCGCCATTTTAACGCCATTTTCTGGCATGGGACTCAGCAGCTGCCATTTTGGTGAGGGCCTCAGCACTGCTGATAGCAATGCTGGCCCTGGAGATGCAAATATGGAGAGCATGTTCACTCTGAATTAAACTGACAGAGACGCTGGCAGCACTTCTTAAAGGGACACATCTTTCAGGTAAGTTTGCATTTAAGCTTTTTGTCGAGATTTTTTATCATTTGTTTAAGCACTGGCTTGGTGCAATACATGCTAAAGTTTTTAAAGTGTGCAGGGAGTGCTGCTGGATGCTTGTAAGGCCTCGGATGGTAAGGAAGGCCTCTGAGAAGACAGGAAATGCTGGAAATACTCAGCAGGTCAGGAAGCATCCATGGAGAGGGAAACAGAGTTCACATCTCAGTTCGAGATGCTGCCTGATCTGCTGAGTATTTCCAGCATTTTCTGCTTTTATTTCAGATTTCCAGCATCCGCTCACAGAGGGAAGAGGAAGACACAGAAGAGGAAGAAGCAGAAGAGGAGGAAGCAGAAGGAAGGATGCAACCCAGACAGTCCCTTTCTGGCCGGGTTATCCGAGATGGAATGATCTGATTGCAGTACCAGTGACTACAACCCCAGTTACCCTTTCAACATTTGTCCTACACCTTACCTTCCCTCTGTTACTGACTATCACAGCATCCTTTTGGCCACAGTGCTGAAATAAAAGCCAGCACAAAGCTTCCCAATCCAACTTTATACATCTATCCATCCAATATGACATCAAGAAATCAACTCATCACCCTTATGTATTCCATAGTGACTGTCTTGTGTGTGCCTTTGCCCATCCTACTGATGTCACATAGTGCTACCCCAGTGGCTGCAGCATGGCTAGTGAAAGGCTGGTGACTTTCATTAGGGGACACTGCAAATTGCCTTGCTGGTCGACCTTGAGGAGCTGGTGGCTGGGAGTGTGAAATCGAGTGATGCTGTATCTTCTTCTTCTTCATTCTCCTCTCCCTCTTTTTGGTCAACCACTGGATGGGCAGGCAGCATTTCTTGGGTGTGTGAAATGAGGAAGGCACAAGGGTAGAGTTGTGGTGATGGGAGGGTGGGAAAGCAAGAGGTGCATGCTACAAGGAGGATAACGTGTGAGGATACCAGCATTTTGTTTCCTTTCAGCCCCGCCGCTGACCAAGGGTTCAGCCATGCCCCTGCCAAGAATGGCCAGCACTATCTCCTCCAAGGGGGTGAGGTGATGCTAGGAATGGGAGGTATGCCTCGTTTGGTACAGATTGTTGATAGGTGAGTGATTAGGTGGCGGGGGGGTGTCGTGCATTGAGAAATGTATGAGGCTAGTGGTACAGTTGGTAGTGATGGCTTTTAAAGATGCATTCACTGACCTTTACCACTGGTCTGAGGTCATGAAGCTTCTTTGGGCACTGGAGCCAGGTGGTGGGGGTGACATTGCTGGCAGTGATGGCTTTGGTGATCTGGTTCCATATCCTTCTTTCTGGAGGGCCTCCTGGCCCCTGTGGGTAGAGGACCTCTCTTGCAGTGTTGACCCCTGAACAAATCTGGAGTGCTGTGTGCGAGACCTTGGGTGAACCTTCCATGGCTTGTTGAGCCATTTGTGTTAGTGATGAAGCACTTTTCCCATTTTAGATGCGGAAGGCAATTCCGCTTTAAGAGCTGAAGACTCCCATTTGGGAATTCTTTTTAATGTTCATTTTTTCCCAGAAGACATTTGAGCTATAAGGGCTGAAAACTGCCTATTTTAAAATGATTTTTACTTTTTTCATTTTAGAAGGCAGTACCCCTTCAAGAGGAAACTGTTCTTGCTGCAATGATGCTGCAGCCACGCTACATTGGGCCTCCTGCCAGGACTACCGCCAGAAAAATGGGCTTGCACGGTGAGTTTAGCGCTGGGCCAATGTTAATTAGCAACCTTCGCCAATAGCCTGGTGCTGCCAGCGCCATTATATTTGGTGGCCGTTAACTCCGGCCCGCAGTGGCCCTGGCAGGTTTTAGCGATCTCGGATTTCTAGGCCAATGTACATTGAGGAAATGCTTTGGATGTTGTGCACCAGGACTTTAGGAAATCCTTTGATGTGGCACCACATGGGAGATTACTAGAGAAGATTAGGGGCATGGAATTAGGAGGACTATAGCAAACCCAATTAAAAATTGGCTTGAAGGGAGAAAACAGAGAGCTGGAGTTAAGGGCAGTTTTTCAGCGTGGTTGGAAGTGGGTAGTGCTGTCCCACAGGGATCAGTTCTGAGGCCACTTTTGTTCACTGTGTACATGAATGATTTGGATTTAGACTTAAAGGAAGTAGTGTTGAAATTTGAAGATGATATCAAAGCTTGAGGTATTCCTTAGAAGACCAAAGGAAGCTGCAAAGGGTTATTGTTAATGTTGTGTATGTACCTTTAAGAGAATAACTGGTCTCAGACTGCAGTACCGGCAGTGACCACCCCTGAATAAAAGGCGCTAGAGAGCCTCTGTTGTTTAGTTTCGTTATGGACTTCCACCAGTAAAGATCTATCTGTTTTCACTCCTGCTAGTCCGTGTCTCAATCATTCACGGACTTAACACTGGCGACGAGTAAGAAACGTACTTACCTGCAACTCGGCAGCAGCTCCGATGACGTGTTGAAGGTCGGAGCCAGAAGAAAAAAATTAAATAGAATCCATTGAAACTCGAGAAACGGGCGTCGACCGTCAATCATCGGGTTCAAGGCTTTACAGGAGCAACTTTCCAGAGCCAGGCTGGGTTCCTCGGTCCGTGGTTTCCCAGCTAATCGGGCTGGTGGCAGGTAGTGCTCTGATCCTTCCTGGGCTGCGGCAGGCTGAAGCTCGATCGGGAGGCCTTTCAACGGGGCCGGGCAGCGAGTCGGGAAGCAAAGAGAGAGAGGGTGGAGCACACAGGGCGCGGCCGGTGTTTCAAAACCGGGCAGCGTTCGAACCTAAGAAGAGGGAGGGACGTGTTCCAGAGGGTCCGCTCCACGACAGGAAAATAATAAAAGAAAAAGAATACGCGCAAGAAACCGTGGAAAGCAGCGCTAACAACAGCGGGGAAGAAGACAAAGCGCGGGAGGCGCATTTTGTTAAATCGGGGAAGAAGGCAAAGCGCGGGAGGCGCCATTTTAGATTTGCAAGATGCCGAAGACTGGTTGTATCACTGCTTTTGATAATACATTAGAGGACTGGACCACGTATGTGGAAAGAGTCGAGGTATATTTCGAGGCAAATGAAATAGCGGGGGGGAAAAAGGCATCAATATTGCTAAACTTAATGGGCGCTAGAACGTACGGCCTATTGCGGGATCTGATTACTCCAGCCAAACCGAAGGCGAAGAGTTTTAACGAAATTGTTGCTGTTCTACAGGAGCACTTAAACCCTGATAGCAGAAAGATTTAAATTCCACAGGAGAACTCAGCACAATGATGAGAGCAATGCTGAGTATCTTACGGAACTACGCAAGCTATCAAAGCACTGCCAGTTTGGAGCAGGACTGGCAGATACCCTACGGGACAAATTTGTCTGTGGACTCCTGAGTGAAGGAACACAGAAGAAGTTACTCACAGAAAAAGAGCTGACGCTAGATAAGGCTTTCAGCATGGCAGTATCGTATGAAGCAGCAGCCAGGGGAGCTGCAGAAATTCAACAAAAACCACAGGAATACGGCACCCACGAAATGACACGGGGATTTGCAAAATGTTATCGCTGCGGCAGAACTAACCATGACCAGAAGGACTGCTGGTCCAAAGGCAAAATATGCAGACAATGCGGGAAGATTGGACACATTGCACGAGTTTGTAGGTCTGGGAAGAAGACCAGCGACAACAAAAAGGCTACTAAGGAACCGTACAAGAAAGTACAAAAGATGACGGACAGTAGTTCCGAAGACCAGATGAGCGATAGTGAATCCGAGAACAGGAGATTAAGCTGTCTCAAACTTCACAATGTAATCGCAAAAGAGGATCACCGAACCATTTGGGTCACCCTCACGATAGCAGGGTCCCAAGTTAAAATGGAATTGGATACAGGATCAGCGCTAACCGTCATGAATCGACGAGACTACGAGCGGCTATTTTCACACATACCCTTGAGAGAGACATCCATCGTCTTGACGACGTATACAGGGCAAAAAGTATACCCCAGAGGAAAAATAAGGGTGCCTGTTGAATACAATGGCAAGAAAATACGGAAATTGTATCTCTACATACTGCCAAATGGTGGACCACTGTTATTGGGACGGGAATGGATCAGGAAGATAAACTTAGATTGGCATTCCATTCATGCAATGATGGTGGACGGTAAAAAAGGTGAAGACATCACTCCTAGATGATTGTCAACAATCTTAGCTAACGCCAAAGAGGTATTTCAACAAGAACTGGGCACGCTTAAAGGCGTAACCGCCTCGTTAAAAATAGAAGAGAATGCAGTTCCCAAGTTTTTCAAAGCGAGACCGGTACCATATGCAATTCGCCCAGCCGTCGAGGCAGAGCTGGAGAATCTGGAGAAGGCGGGTGTTAAGTCTGTGTGTTATATTGAGAATTACTACACAGACCACAAGAGTAAAATTTAACAGGTCTTTACTGGTTGAAGGTCAGGGCGGAACTGCCCAATAAATCATTACACAGCACTTATATACCGGTGTGGTTACCGCCGGTATTACAGTATACAGCAGCCAAGATAAAGTAGTGCAACTCTTAAATAGTTCTCTTAAAGGTAGAACGGTTACATACACTACAATCCTCCCTTTTTAGCTTAACAGTATATATATTCCCCATTAAACATAACATCATAACATATATATACAACTTCATGTCAAAACAGTTCACAGATTCAGTCTCTGCGGAGGCGCCTCCTGCGCTTCCTGACTCGGTCCGGATAACGCCTCGGTGGTGTAGTAGTTCTCGGTGGTGTAGTAGTTTCTTTTGGCAAGGTCGATTCGGCTTGAATGCCAGTGTCGGGTTCATCTGGTTGCAGTATCACCGGATCGGAGGTAGATACTATGGGTATCTCTGCTTCATCATTAGGCGTATAAAGTTGTGGTGTAGGTTGTCCCTTTTCGGATGACTCTATGATCTGGTCAGCATGGCGCCTTTCAGGGATCTCTGGTTCTCGTTGCTGGGGTGACTCATCTAATGGTCCTTCACTGGACTTAACAGCTTGAACTTTCGTAACTTCAGAACCAGCATTGTTGACTTCTAAAGGCTCGAGTACCTTGGGAAGTTTTTCTGCTTCCAGACTGATTTGGCTCAGTTCGGAGGGACCACCTGCGTGACCTGGTAGGGGTGATAATGGTTCAGATGAGTCATCATCTTCTGCTTCTTCTCTATTGTCTTCTATTTCCTCCATCACTTCAGCTTTTGCCTCTGCCACCAATCCCCTGAGTGGCTTAGTACTGCTGACACTGCTCACAAAAGGGTGTTCTTTCTTCTTAGCTTTCAACTGATCGATGAATTTGACATATTCCCTTTCTTGCTCAGCTTTGATTCGTTTGGCCTCATCGCGCAGACGGTTTGTGTGTTCCTGCTCCATTTTCTCAATCAGCTGCTTCTGCTGTCTTTCCAGATTCTCCCACTCTGTGTCAAAGAACTTTTTCTTTGCATTCATCTCTTGCTCAAAACGGCGAATCATTTGTTCTAATTGCTGTTGTAGTTTGAAATTGAGTTGAGTTCGAGCCCGGTGTTCCTCAGAAATGTGCATGTCTGTAGACTGGACAGACGCAGAATTCTCTGTCAAACTTCGAGTAGGCTTGCTCTCCACTGGAGCTTTATCCACAGGGGGCTTCAGGAACTTGCTTTCAATTCCCTGTTCCAACTGAAGCAAAGCAACAGCCAGGTAACGCACCACAGAGTTTACATGTTGTGGAGTACTCGCACTGGTAGACACAGAACTTCTCGTTTCAGTCTTGGGTTCCAAAGGCCTGTCTTTAGAGTTATATCTATTGTTCATGCCATCAAGTTCCTTGGCCTCCTCCCCTTCAATTTTAACATTTCCGTTTTCCTTCACATCATTTTCCAGTAATTGAATACCATTTTGTGTAGGACGTGCTTCACTCAATAATTCATACTGTCCAGTTTCCAGCGCTGTTTGCCAGGTTCGATCTTCAATGTCCAGCAGCAGATCCTTCAATCGCAGTTCAAGCTGCTTCTCAGCAGATAATAGGGACATGTCATGTGTGCTGTGAGCACCTTTTAAGGTACTATGTTGTTGTTGTTCAGTGGAATTCTGTTCTGATACTTTGTCATTTATGCACTCCTTCGATTTTCCATCATTAGTCTGCAAGTCCATTTTAGACTTGTCTTTTGCACATGGGCTGGTCCTACCATCATCAGTTCCAGAGTCTGAGCTGATTGTCTTCACCGAGTTCTCACTCTCTGCTTTGTCACTGTCACTGCTGCATATGCCCTCATCCAATATTCTGGACAATCGTTCAGGTTTGACATCTTTTCTTTTTCCGGAATCTACTGTCATTGCTTTTAGGGGGTGCCAGTCCATATTTATTTTCCTGATCCACTCCCGTCCCAGAAGTGGTGGACCTCCCTCAGGTAGTACATATAAGTCCATTCCTTGGTGTTCTTTGCCCTTGTGTATCACCTTGACTTTTATCTTTCCGATGGGGTATACTTTTTGCCCCGTGTATGTCTGCAATACTATCTCCGTATCCCGTAGGGGAATATGTTTGAATAACTTTTTGTAATCTTGCTTATTCATGACCGTCAATGCCGATCTGGTGTCCAATTCCATCTTCACTTGGACTCCTGCTATCTGCAGTGTGACCCAGATAGTTTGTCGGTCAGCTTCCTTACTCACGTTGTGAATTCTCAGACTACCCAGTTCCTTGCTGTTGGAGTCTGAATCCGAATTCTGTTCATCCGAACTCTTCTCAGCCACCTTATGTACCTTTCTGCACTTTTCCTGTGGTGACTTTTTGTTGCTGGTCTTCTTTCCTGACCGGCATACTTTGGCTATGTGACCAAGCTTGCCACATTTTCGACATTCCTGGTTTTTAAACCAGCAATGGTTCTGATCGTGTGTTGTCTTTCCACAACGATAACATTTCGTTGTACCCAAAACCATTTGATCTACGCTGAGTACCGCTGCCTTCAGCTGCATTTCTGCAGTGCCTCTCGCTGCAGCTTCGTGCGATGCTGCAATAGTGACAGCCTTATCAAGTGTAAGATCATTCTCTTCAAGCAGCCGCTTTTGTGTTCCTTCTTTCGACAATCCACACATGAATTTGTCTCTCAGTACCTCTGTCAGGTTTTCCCCAAACTGGCAGTATTTCGCTAGCTTACGCAGTTCAATTAAGTACTCCGCGTTGCTTTCCTCTTTCAGTTGCGTTCTCGCATAAAATTTAAATCGTTCCGCTAACATCAGCGGTGTGGGGTTCAAATGATCCTTCAGGACAGCAACAATATTAGCGAAAGTCTGATCCGCCGGTTTAGCTGGTGAGAGAAGATGCTTCAATAGCCCGTATGTCTTTGCACCCATTGAGTTTAGTAAGGTTAGTGCTTTATCTTCATTTGATATTTTATTTGCCTTACAATATATCTCTATGCGTTCTACATATGTGGCCCAATCTTCAACCTCGGGATCGAAATCGTTGATGTGACCACGCTTAGGCATCCTCGCAATCTTCTTGAGAACAAAATAAATTTTTCCTTTAACTTTTTCTTTCAAAATGGCGGTTTCCCGCGCTTGTCTTCTTCCCCGCCTACTTTCAAAATGGCGGTTTCCCGCGCTTGTCTTCTTCCCCGCCTACGAAAAATGGCGGCTTCCCGCGTTTGCCTTTCTCCCCCCCGCGGGCTGTCTCTTGTCGCTCCCGCTCGCTCGGTCTCGGTCTTGTTCTCCCTCGCTCGCTCGGTCTCGTTCTCCCTCGCTCGCTCGGTCTCCCTCGCTCGGTCTCGGTCTCCCTCGCTCGGTCTCCCTCGCTCGCTCGGTCTCTTCTCTCTCCCGCTCGCTCGGTCTCGCTTGCTCGCTCGGGCTCTGTCTCTCCCGCTGGCTGTAACGGCGATTGCCGTATTGTTGCGTTCGCCCTCCCCAGCGGTTCTCGAATCGCCTCCCAGCCCCCCTTGCAGTCCGGTCCTTTCCCCCCCCGGCTGCAGCTGAGTTCTCCGTGGTTTTTTTATTTTTTATTTTTTTTTATTTTCTCCCGCGCCTTTCGCTGTCCCGGTCGCTGCGCCTCGCGGCCTCGGTAGCTGCCCGGCCTTTTTCACCAGTCGTGGTCGAGCTTGCTCTCGACGCTATTGCACCTCCCAGCCCACTTGCCGTCCGGTCTCTCACACCGGCTGCGTATGCATTCGCTGCGGTCTCTCACACCGGCTGCGTTTGCATTCACCGCGGCTTCCGTGCCTTACGCTGCCCCAGTCTCAGCGCCTCTGGCCCCGACTTCTGTCCGGCTCTTTTCCCCGGCCATGGTCGAGTTCTCCGCCCTTATATCCTCCATTTTTCCCTCCCAAACTTCACAGTCAACGTGGCCGACTCGCTGTTCGTCGCTGATCGGCTTACCCACCACCGTGATAGAAGGGATGATCCTGCCTGTTGCTGATGGAAGGCTTCGTGTTAGAATTCTTCCGGTGCTCTGCAGACCCGAGTCTTTTCTCAGCAGAATGATGAGGGCGGATGCCTCTTCTCAACGCCCGTTAAACTGCCTTGGATGTATCACTGCCGCAGGGTAAGATCGTACTCGTCGCCACTGTTAAGTCTGTGTGTTATATTGAGAATTACTACACAGACCACAAGAGTAAAATTTAACAGGTCTTTACTGGTTGAAGGTCAGGGCGGAACTGCCCAATAAATCATTACACAGCACTTATATACCGGTGTGGTTACCGCCGGTATTACAGTATACAGCAGCCAAGATAAAGTAGTGCAACTCTTAAATAGTTCTCTTAAAGGTAGAACGGTTACATACACCACAGCGGGCGTGTTGTCTAAGGTCGACAGGAGCGAGTGGGCGACACCCATCGTTCCTGTCATGAAGAAAACGTTAAGCAATAAGTCCGGAGAGCCAAGGAAGATTCGCATCTCTGGGGATTTCAAGGTGACGGTGAACCCTGTCCTTCACACAGTACAATATCCTCTTCCAAGGATAGAAGACATCTTCGCCTCACTGTCTGGAGGGAAGCGTTTTACAAAAATTGACCTAGCACAAGCATATTTGCAGATGGAGGTTGAAGAGTCCTCTAGGAAGTATCTCACGATAAACACTCACAAAGGTCTTTACCAGTATCATCGATTGATATTCGGAGTAGCATCGGCTCCGGCGATATGGCAAAGAGCGATGGAACAAGTCCTGCAAGGGGTTCCGGGGACTCAGTGTTACTTGGACGACATCCTTGTAACAGGTGAAGATGACAGTGAACACCTTAACAACCTAGAACAGGTGCTCACTAGACTACGGGAACATGGGTTGCGAGCCAACCGCCCCAAGTGCGAATTTTTTAAGAAACAGATATCGTATTGTGGCCACGTGATTGATGAAGAGGGGTTACATAAGTCCCCTGACAAAATTGAAGCGGTTGTTAAGGCCCCAGCACCTGAAAATGTGTCGCAACTGAGGTCATTCCTCGGGTTGGTGAATTACTATCATAAGTTTTTGCCGAATTTGTCGACAATTCTGCACCCACTGAACGCCCTGCTACGAACGGGGGTAGCATGGAAATGGAGCGATGATTGTAAACGTGCTTTTCAGAAGAATAAGGACTTAATCACTTCGAAGGAAGTATTGGCTCACTACGACCCAGCACTGCCAATCAGGCTGGCGTGTGATGCGTCTCCCTACGGCATTGGGGCGGTACTGTCACATAAATTCCTTGATGGTTTGGAGAGGCCGATAGCTTTTGCGTCACGCTCGTTAACTTCTGCCAAGCGTAACTATGCCCAGATTGACAGAGAGGCCCTCAGCCTAGTGTGGGGGGTGAAGAAGTTCAATCACTATCTGCACGGTCAAAAATTTACTCTACTAACCGATCATCAACCTCTTGTCTCCATTTTCAACCCTCAGAAGGGCGTACCAATAATGACAGCACAACGGCTGCAGAGGTGGTCCCTTTTCCTAGGGACACACCAATATGACATTGAGTACAAAGGAACTAAACAGCATGGAAATGCTGATGGATTGTCACGTCTACCATTGCCGACGGTGGAAGAAGATGACCTTGCAGTGGATCCAATGGAGTTATTCCACTCGACCATAGTCGAATGTCTCCCTGTGACGAATGCAAACATAGAAAAGGAAACATGGAATGACCCGACACTATCACGGGTCTATGATTTAATGGTGAAGGGATGGCCAGCACATGGCAAACCACTGCTGCCAGCATTCTCGCCGAGAAGAGAACAGATGTCAGTGTGCAGAGGAACCTTGATGTGTGGATCCAGAGTAGTAATTCCACCTAAGTTGACGGATAGAATGCTCAATGAGCTTCATGAGGGTCATCTGGGTGGGGTAAAAATGAAGAGCTTAGCCAGAGCGTTTGTGTGGTGGCCAGGAATCGATAGAGAAATCGAAGAGATGACCAAGAGCTGTGCAGGATGCCAGAAGGTCCAAAATGCCCCACCACAAGCTCCTCTGCATCTATGGGAGTGGCCCTCATCTCCATGGCAAAGGGTGCACGTTGATTTTGCTGGTCCCTTCATGGACTCAATGTTTTTAATTGCGGTGGATGCACATTCAAAGTGGCCAGAGGTAATAAAAATGTCCTCAACCACCACGGAAAAAACTATCACAGTTTTACGAACCATATTCGCCAGGAATGGGCTGCCTGAACAGATTTGCTCTGATAATGGACCTCAGTTTGTGTCTGAAGAGTTCCGGAGGTTCTTAAAGAACAATGGTGTCAAGCATTACACATCTGCCCCATATCATCCAGCCACTAATGGATTGGCCGAGAGGTTTGTCCAAACATTCAAGAAGGCTATCAAGGCAATGTGTAATGAAGATATACCCCTACAACACAAGGTGGACAACCTCTTGTTTGCCTACCGGAATGCGACACATGCGGTTACCAACCAAACTCCAGCCATGATGTTCTTCAATCGAAGACTACGATGCCGCTTGGATTTGGCTAAGCCAAACATCCGAAGAGATGTGGAGAACAGGCAGTTTCAGAATATGAATGAAAGGCCGACCAGGAGTTTTAAGATAGGTCAACCAGTTTTGGCCCGGGACTACCGCACTGAGAAATGGCAGCCAGGAACGATTTGTACACGACAAGGACCTCTCATGTATACCGTGGACGTTGGGGAGAACATTGTAAGACGCCATGCTGACCAGATTCTAGAGTCACTGGAAAACGTCAACTCCACACCATGATCTGATACACCTGGTAATGAAATTGACGTTCCAATTGCAGCTACCGCAGAACCGGTAATATTGGAAGCAGATGAACCAAACGACGACATTGATTCCGACTCAACATTGCCAGAAGAACCTGTTACCCCAGAGAGGCGTTATCCAGACAGAATCAGGAAGCCTCCTCAAAGACTGAACTTATAATTGCTTAAACTTAACCACTGTATCTAGTAACAGTAATTGTGATTGTAATTCGTTATCATTTAGTTGTTAAATGAATGTTATGTACTGTTTATCTAAAAGGGGAGGAATTGTTGTGTATGTACCTTTAAGAGAATAACTGGTCTCAGACTGCAGTGCCGGCAGTGACCACCCCTGTATAAAAGGCGCTAGAGAGCCTCTGTTGTTTAGTTTCATTATGGACTTCCACCAGTAAAGATCTATCTGTTTTCACTCCTGCTAGTCCGTGTCTCAATCATTCACGGACTTAACAGTTAAGATGGAGGAATGGATTTAAAAGTGGCATATGGAATTCAATACAGTGAAGCGATGTATTTTTTGTAACAAATAATAGCAGTAATTAGACACTGAATGGAAGAACAGAGGGATTTGGGAGTAGGGAGTAGAGTCCATAATACATTAAAGGCTAGAAAAAGTTAATGGAATTCTAGGTTATAATAACAAGAGATACTGAATATAAAAGCCAAGAGGTAATGATGAGCCTATGTAAAACTTTAATACGATCTCAGTTAAAGTAGTGTGTGTAGCATAGAGCTCCACACAATAAGAAGAATATTGAGGCATGGAGAGTTACAATGCAGATTCACTAGAATGCTGCCTAGACAAGAAAACATTTGCAAAATTGTGCATTTTATTGTTAGAACAACACTGATCATGGGGCGATATGACAGAAATGTTCAAAATTATGAAAGGATAGGACAGAGTAGATAGAAACAGACTGTTTCCAGTAGTCGAGGAGTCAAGAATGAGGGACCATATATACAACATTAAATGTAAGATTTAAAACAGAAGGTAGAAATATTGTTCCACAGAGAGTTGCGAGACTGTGTAATTCACTTCCAGTGTTAATGGCTGAGGCAGAAACAATGGCCGCAATTTTGCCAGCTCTCAGAGTGTGGGTTCGGAGGCGGGTGCACTGTCAAAATCTAAATGATTGACAACGGGTTGGGACCCACTCCGAACCCACCTCCATGTAAGTTTCCAAAGTGTCGGGGCTGCGATTTCAGAATAGACCCAACACCAAGTGGCGGGGGGGAGGCATTTAAGATAGTTAAATGCTTGCTAACTACTATTTTGCCAGCCTATTACTAGTTTCCCACTTTTTTAATGGGCTTTACATCGTTCGGAGATCATGTCCAGTAAGTAGGTCGGGTTCTCTATGTCTCCCCATTGCTGTGAATAGGTGACAGCTGCAAAAGTGGTATGAAAACTACCATTTCACAGCTGTTCACTTTCCAATGTCAGAAGCTTGAGCCTTCAGGACTTGGAAGACACTTTTGAGCTGTATGCAGTTTGGAAGTGTTTGGAGTAAACTCATATCCACTGTCACCTCCTTGGAGCAACCTCTCTCACCTTTGACAGATCGCTTCTGTCACCTCAACTTCAGCTGCCATCTATTCCAGCAACATCAGTGCCCAAAAGAAATCTCACCTTGGTCCTCTGAATGCCTCCATGATCAGCAGCAACACCAACATCACCAGGCACACCAACATCACCAACAACAACACCACCAACCTTCTCTGCAATCACCTGATGCTGCACAGGACACACAGCATCAGCACCTGACCATATTGCTGCCCGGGATGCCAGGGATGGCTTCACCATGGCCAGATTTACTTCACTTGACGCTTTACACCATGGCTGCCACATGATGTGCCAGGTTGGCACCACCCCACACCAACACCATAAAGCATCCCTAGCCCCAGCCATCACCATTATTTCTCACCATTCACTACAACTCACTAAGCCACTTCCAAAGGTGCACACAAATCTGTCCAAGAACGCAAAGTGCTGAAAATAAAGGTTTCAATGTTTGACAGCACATTACCAGAAACTTCACATGAACATTGGCTAAACCACCCAAGTGCCTTGTGTGTTATTAGTTGGTATGCTTGCAGTAGGTTGAGGGTGAGTGTGAGGGGTGGCTAATGAGATGGAGAAGTGATAATGTAGATAGAGAGGAATGGGGGGAGGTGCAAGGTAAGTTTGTGTTAGGAAAGTTGTGCAGGAGTAGTGTAGAGATTCACGTATCTCTGGTAAACAGGATTGAGTGCAAACCAATATGGTGGGTATACCGTGTTTAATCAGAGTTTAGGACGGAATATAACACACTAGTAATACAGCAAAAACATACGACCGTGACAAGCAGCTTGTACCGGACCCAATCAAACAGATGGCTGGCATGCGTGAACAGTCCTCTGGCTTCTGGCCTCTCTCTCTCTCTCTCTCTCTCTAGGGCCTTCGATGTTGAGCATGGGATCACTCTTAAAAGAGCATTCGACCAGCTGTTCGGCTCTCCCTTCCACCATCTTTCTGCAAGCCCTTGGGGTGTCACTTTTTATTCTCTTTTTAGGGATGGGCCTGAGGCCAAGTTATTGACAAGGCCATTTAACCTATAGAGGTTCCTCCAAAATTTCATCAACCAATGACAGCTTAAGTTCTTTCTCTTGGTGTTTAGATGAAAGCCCTCCCCAAAAGAAGGTCTCATTACTTCATCCTTGTTTTTACATTTTGAAGGTTCCTCCATTGGAATCCATCTTATCTCTTTTTACTCTCTCCCCCTTAACCCAGCAAGTACAAGGCCCCAGTCAGAGTGGTCGCACATTAACCAGTCGCTATCTCAACATTTTGACCTTCACAAGTAAGGTGTATGATTTACTCCCTTTTTCGGCTGTGAACTTTTCTCTCAGAACTTTTACTTTCCCATGAATTATGGTTTTGCGCTGCTTTCAGTGTTCAATAGCTGTTGCTTTATACTTTTTTTTGCCCTTTCAAAAATACATAGCAACTTGCAGCTTCTTGGGCTATGTACATTTTTAGGCACCCCTAGTTTCTAACAGTAAGGTAGGGATGGTAGAGTGATGTGGATGTGATGAGTGGCACAGCAGGATGAGGTTGAGTGTGGCTTTGCAGTAACATTTCGTGATCTGCTCAGATCATTGAAAGGCTTGAGCCACTGCAGCCTGGTCCTCCTAATGACATCCCTGCTTCTGCCCTCCTGTGCAATGTGCAACCAGGCTGTGTTGATCTCCTGGGGAGGTCTCTTCCGCCCATGGAAATGGAAGAGAACCTCCCTGCGTGCTGTGACTGCCTGCATAAGCATATGGAGGGAGTAATGGGAGAGCCTGTGTGCAGCCGTGTACCTTTGTGCAGTGCTGGTCAGTGTTTGCAGCACCTCAATGCTGTAGAACACTGACAGCACAACTGTCAAGATCAATTTGGACATGGCCCCTTTAAGGAAACCGGCTGATGATGCGTCATCAAATGATGTCATCAGATCCACTTCTTATTAATTGGCTGAGACCCGTGCAGGGTGAATTTATCAAGGCCAATCAATGAAAAATCGCTTGGAGAGTTCGGGTTGCAGTAGGGAGCATGCTGGGACCCCGGCACGACCCTAGCCACCCTGGACCTGCCTTGGTTGGCAAAATTGTGCCCTGTGTCAGCATTCTAGATTAGATTGAAGGATGAATGAAAAGGGGTTGAAGGGATATAGGAACAGTGTGAATGAATGTGATTAGAAATATTTTCTCGTACGCAGGGTAAATGCTGACACGGACTGGCTGGGCTGAATGGCCTGTTTCCATGTTGTGACTTTATTTTACGGTTGTAGCTTTCTAGTTTGAAATATGCACATTCAGGAACATATGAAGTCACACAGTTCATTTCTGATTTCAACCTAATCCCTACCGAAATAGAAAATGTTTATACTCCCTGATACTATCAAATTGGTAATTTCTCATGCCATAGAATGAGGAAATGATTTCACGATGACTCACTGATCATGCAAGAAGTACACTTAACTTGGAACGGTGCATGGAAATACTATAGCATTAAAATGGAAATCCCATTCAATCTGCATTAATTGATAGCACCTTGCACTAGTTCTTATGTTACTTTGCAATGTCATTTAATTGTGTACCCATAAATATAATTAATGTGTGGTTATAATTAGCCAGTAAATTAATTTCTTAAATTGAATTAACACATTGAAGATTTTATGAATCAAAAGAATATTATAGAACATTTCTCAGAAACTAGTTACTATACCAATGTTTTGTTTCCAGAGCTGGGCATTGCTTACATATTAACTAATAATTAATAGCAACACCTGAAATCAATATGCTACCAAAAAAATTGCTGAGTTGAGAGGTTATTCAATGATTTGACAAACCAGTCTGAGAAAAAGCACCCACAAATTATTGTGCCTTTGTGATGATCTCTTCCAGATGTTAATTAAATATAGACACCTACAATTTACCCTAGGTTTTATGTTCAATATTTAATTATAAAAGTAGTTAGAAAAACATTTCAATGCTTGCTAATTTATCATTTTATTTTATGAGTGCCTATCAATATTTCTTATATTCTAAGGAGTGCAGCTTAGTAGGAGCATTGAATTTGTTGGAGGATTTACCTTTGGAAATTGCTGAGCAGTGCAGACTCAGAGGGGAATTTGTTTGGTTGTCATCTGAATTTAGTTCTAATTCTTCCAAATTGTTTGCCTGAAGTATAATCTTTAAAAAATTTCCAGTTTGTTATATTCGGAGTCCATTACCTTAAGTCCTGAGTCAAATTTCTTCTTACAAAGGCAAAGAGCACGAAAAACTGAGCCTTGATTGTAAGTGGTGTTGAAGCAAGCAATTTTCCTTTCTGTAATTGAAGTGTTATTAGTTGAGAATAGCTTTCTTTTAACTTTGTTGTCTTTTAGCATTTTTTACCAAAATATATGATTTGGAATTAATGATTGGTTTCCTTATTAGTTGTTTTCTAGTACATGCTGTAGAATCTCAATTGTGACAAAATAAATACACATTACATATCATTGTTCCATTTTCTTGTCTAAATTGTAAGACTATCAGGCCAGAGCACTGAGTAGCACAGTCTGTTAAAAGACTGCGGTAGATTCTCATCTTCACAGCCTGGTCAGTAATGTAGCTGAGCGGATTGCCCGTCCATTGTAGAACCTGCCCAATTCTCATTCCATTGAAATCAATTGGATGAAAATGGGACGGATTCTACAAAGGGTGCGTGATTCGCGCTACATAGATACACAGATACATAGAAGATAGGAGCAGGAGTAGGCCATTTGGCCCCTCGAGCCTGCTCCACCATTCAATGAGATCGTGGCTGATCATCCAAATTCAGTACCTTGTCCCTGCTTTCTACCCATATCCCTTGAGCCCTTTAGCCTTAAGAAATATATCTAACTCCGTCTTGAATATATTTAATGAATTGGCCTCTACTGCCTTCTGTGGTTGAGAATTCCACAGGTTCATCACTCTCTGGGTGAAGAAATTCCTCCTCATCTCTGTCCTAAATGGCTTACCCCTTATCCTTAGACTGTGACCCCTGGTTCTGGACTCCCTGGCCATCGGGAACATCCTTCCTGCATCTAGTCTGTCTAGTCCTGTTAGAATTTTATAAATTTCAATGAGATCCCCTCTCATTCTTCTAAACTCCAGCGAGTATAAGCCCAATCGACCCAATCTCTCCTCATATGTCATTCCTGCCATCCCAGGTATCAGCCTGGTGAATCTTCGCTGCACTCCCTCCATGGCAAGAACATCCTTCCTCAGATAGGCGACCAAAATTGCACACAATACTCAAGGTGTGGTCTCACCAAGGCCCTGTACAACTGCAGCAAGACATCCTTGTTCCTGTACTCGAACCCTCTTGCTACGAAGGCCAACATACCATTTGCCTTCTTAACGACCTGCTGCACCTGCCTGCTTACCTTCAGCGACTGGTGCACAAGGACACCCAGGTCTCGTTGCACTTCGCCTTCTCCCAATCTATTGCCATTCAGATAATAATCTGCCTTCCTGTTTTTGACACCAAAGTGGATAACCTCACCTTTATCCACATTACACTGCATCTGCCATGCTTCTGCCCAATCACCCAACCTGTCCAAATCATACTGGAGTTTCTCGGCATTCTCCTCACAGCACACATGCCCACCCAGCTTTGTGTATTCTGCAAACTTGGAGATATTACATCTACTTCCCTCGTCTAGATCATAAATATATGTTGTGAATAGCTGGGGTCCTAGGACCGATCCATGCGGTACCCCACTAGTCACTGCCGGCCACTCGGAAAAAGTCCCGTTTATTCCAACTCTTTGCATTCTGTCTGCCAACCAGTTCTCTATCCAAGTCAATACCTTGCCCCCAATCCCATGTGCCTTAACTTTACACGCTAATCTCTTATGCGGGACCTTATCGAAAGCCTTCTGAAAGTCCAAATACACCACATCCACTGGTTTTCCCTTATCTATTTTACCAGTTACATCCTCAAAAAATTCCAGTAGATTAGTCAAGCATGATTTACCTTTTGTAAATCCATGTTGACTTTCTCCGATCGTGTCACTGTTTTCCAAGTGCTCTGCAATTACATCTTTTATAATGGACTCTAGCAACTACCGATGTCAGGCTTACTGGTCTATAATTCCCCGTTTTCTCTCTACCACCTTTTTTGAACAGTAGGGTAACATTAGCTACCCTCCAATCCATGGGTATTGTTCCAGAGTCTATCGAATTTTGGAAGATGACCAGCAATACATCTACTATTTCTAGGCCCACTTCCCTAATTACCCTAGGATGTAGATTATCAGGCCTTGGGGATTTATCGGACTTCCCGTCAATCCCGTCAATTTCCCCAACACCATTTCCCTACAAATACTGATTTAGAATAGAATAGAATAGAATAGAATAGAGATAGGAACAGGAGTAGGCCATTCGGCCCTTCGAGCCTGCTCCGCCATTCAATGAGATCATGGCTGATCTTCGTCTGAGATCTTAGCTGATCTTACCAGTTCAGTACCCCGTCCCCGCCTTTTCTCCGTAACCCTTAATCCCCTTAGCCTTCAGAAATATATCCAATTCTCTCTTGAAAATATTTATTGAATTAGCCTTCACAGCCCTCTGTGGCAGGGAATTCCACAGGCTCACCACTCTTTGAGTGAAGAAATTCTTCCTCATCTCTGTTTTAAATGATTTGCCCGCTATTTTTAGACTGTGGCCCCTGGTTCTGTGCTCCCCTGCCATTGGAAACATTCTCTCTGAATTCAGCCTGTCCAGGCCTGCCATAATTTTATATGTTTCGATGAGATCCCCTCTCAATCTTCTAAACTCCAGTGAGTACAAGCCCAAACTATTCAATCTCTCCTCGTAGGTCATTCCCGCCATTCCAGGTATCAGCCTGGTGAATCGCCGCTGCACTCTTTCCATGGCAAGAACATCCTTCCGCAGATGGGGCGACCAAAACTGTACAAAATACTCCAGATGCGGTCTCACCAGCACCTTGTACAGCTGTAGTAAGGTATCCCTATTCCTATACTCGAACCCCCTTGATATGAAGGCCAACATACCATTTGCCTTCTTAATCACCTGTTGCACCTGCATGCTCTCCTTCAGTGACTGGTGCACAAGAACACCCAGGTCCCTCTGCACTTCCCCATCTCCCAATCTATTGCCATTTAGATAATAATCTACCCTCCTGTTTTTACCCCCAAAGTGGATAACCTCGCATTTATCCACATTATAGTGCATCTGCCACGTATCCGCCCATTCCCCCAACCTGTCCAAATCGCACTGTAGCCTCCTGACATCCTCATCAGAGCCCACCCCTCCTCCTAGTTTAGTGTCGTCAGCGAATTTGGAAATATTGCATCCAATTCCCTGATCCAGATCATTTATATATATTGTGAACAGCTGGGATCCCAGGACAGATCCTTGCGGCACCCCGCTGGTCACTGCCTGCCACTCCGAAAACGAGCCGTTTATTCCAACTCTCTGTTTTCTATCCGCCAGCCAGTTCTCTATCCACGTTAATACTTTGCCCCCAATCCCATGAGCCTTAATTTTGCATGATAATCTTTTGTGTGGAACCTTATCGAAGGCTTTCTGGAAGTCAAGGTACACCACATCCACTGGCTCTCCCCCATCTATTTTACCAGTTACTTCCTCAAAAAATTCCAGCAGATTAGTCAAACACGATTTACCCTTTGTAAATCCATGTTGACTCTGTCCGATCCTTTCCCCATTTGTCAAGTGCTCCGCTATTTTATCCTTAATAATGGACTCTAGCATTTTGCCCACAACCGATGTAAGGCTTACTGGTCTATAATTCCCTGCTTTCTCTCTACCCCCCTTTTTAAATATTGGGGTAACATTAGCTACCCTCCAATCCACGGGTACTGTTCCCGAGTCAATGGAGTTCTGGAAGATGATCCTTAGAGCATCTGCTATCTCCAGGGCCACCTCCTTAAGTACCCTAGGATGTAGTTTATCAGGCCCCGGGGATTTGTCGGCCTTCAGTCCCCTCAACTTACCCAACACCATATCCCTAGAGATACTAATTTCTGTCAGCTCCTCCCTCTCATTAGTCCCTATGTTTGCCGATATTCCTGGGAGGTTATTTGTGTCCTCCTTTGTGAATACAGAACCAAAGTATGAGTTTAATTGGTCTGCCATTTCCTTATTCTCCATTATATATTCTCCCGAATCGGACTGCAAGGGACCGACTTGGGATTTTACCAGTCTTTTCCTCCTGATATACCGATAAAAGCTTTTGCAGTCTGTCTTTATGTTTGCTGCAAGTTTACTTTCGTATTCTATTTTCCCCTTCCTGATGAATCCCTTTGTCCTCTTTTGCTGTATCCTGTACTGCCCCCAATCTTCCGGTCTGGTGCTTTTTTTTGCCAGTTGATATGCCCTTTTTTTTGATTTTATGCTGTCCCTAATTTCCCTCGTTATCCACGGTTGAGCCACCTTTTTAGGTTTATTTTTATGCCAAACCGGTATAAACATGTTCTGGAATTCTTCCATTCTATCTTTGAATGCTTGCCATTGTCTATCCACTGTCAATCCCCCCAGAAACACCACCCAGTTTCAGTTCCTCCCTCTCATTGGACCCTATGTTCCCTGACATTTCTGGGAGGTTATTTGTGTCCTCCTTTTTGAAGACAGAACCAAAGTATGTATTTAATTGGTCAGCCATTTCTTTGTTCCCCATTATAAATTCCCCTGATCCTGACTGCAAGGGACCTACGCTTCACTTCACCAATCTTTTTCTCTTCACATATCTATAAAAGCATTTACAGTCAGTTTTTATGTTCCCTGCAAGCTTACTCTGATACTCTTTTTTCCCCTTCTTAATTAATCAATTTGTCCTCCTTTGCTGAATCCTCAGGTTTACTGCTTTTTCTGGCCAATTTATATGTCCTCTCCTTGGCTATTATGCTATCCCTAATTTTCCTTGTTAGCCACGGTTGAGTCACCTTTTTTGTTTTATTTTTATGCCAAACTGGGATGAACAAATTCATCCATGCGATCTTTGAATGTTTGCCATTGCCTACCCACCATCAACCCTTTGAGTCACATTCCCCAATCAATCCTACCCAACTCGCGCCTCATACCATCGTAGTTTCCTTTATTTAAATTCAGGACCCTAGTCTCTGAGTCAACTACTTCACTCTCCATCTTAATGAAGAATTCTATCATATTATGATCGCTCTGACCCAAGGGGCCTCACACAACAAGATTGCTAATTAATCCTTTCTCTGCCACATTACTGCCCAGGCTGTGAAGACCTAAATCAACCCCACAGTTTTTTTTCACTTCTGGTACCTGGGCTTGAATCTAATCAAGCGATGGAATAACAAATTCCTTTCTGCCAAGTGTGAAGGTTGGAGCAGGTTAGATCCATTTTCTAGTGAGCAGAACTCCATAGCACAAAATTATCCATAAAGTAATACATATTAGCACTAAGTTGTCAAACTCACTCAGATAACAGTATAAAAGGCTCCAGAGACCAGTTAAGGCCTCAGTGCGGAGCGAGAATCGGCGGGAATTGTGGGCTGAGCGGCGAGCGGTGAGTATAAAAGACTCCAGAGACCAGGTAAGGCCTCAGTGCGGAGCAAGAGTCGGCGGGAATCGCGGGCTGAGCGGTGAGCGGTGAGTATAAAAGGCTCCAGAGACCAGGTAAGGCCTCAGTGCGGAGCGAGAGTCGGCGGGAATTGTGGGCTGAGCAGTGAGCAGTGAGTATAAAAGGCTCCAGAGACCAGGTAAGGCCTCAGTGCGGAGCGAGAGTCGGCAGGAATCGCGGGCTGAGCGGTGAGTATAAAAGGCTCCAGAGACCAGGTAAGGCCTCAGTGCGGAGCGAGAGTCGGCGGGAATCACGGGCTGAGCGGTGAGCGCTGAGAATAAAAGGCTCCAGAGACCAGGTAAGGCCTCAGTGCGGAGCGAGAGTCAGCGGGAATCGTGGACTGAGTGGTGAGTGGTGAGTATAAAAGGCTCCAGAGACCAGGTAAGGCGTACTAGTCTCCAATCTCGGAACTCAGAGGGAAGGAGAGAAGTAAAAAGAAATCGAAGTGTGACGTCACCAGAAAGCAGGTAAGTGATTGGTTGGTGAGTATTTCTCTCTTTTTAAACCTTAACTCTGTGGTTTATAGTTTCTAAAGTCTCTGTGGTGTAGCGGGGACTGTTTATAAACCAGGGCCCTTAAATATATCATTTAGCTGTAAGGTAACTTCAATTCTGCGGTTTATATTTTCTAGGGTCTCTGTGGTGTAGTGGGGACTTCTGCCATACAAGCGCCCTAGAGTATATCTTTAATTGGTGGTATTGAATTAATTTAAATTAATTAAATGGTAAGTCATGTCAGGACAGCCCAGCCCCGTGTTATGCTCCACCTGTGCTATGTGGGAATTCAGGGACACTGCCGGTGTCCCTGACGACCATGTGTGTCGGAAATGTATCCAGCTGCAGCTTCTAGCAGACCGCATTGAGGTGCTGGAGCTGTGGATGGATGAGTTTTGGAGCATTCGCGATGCTGAGAGGGTCGTGGATAACACGTTTAGTGAGTTGGTCACACCGCAGGTAAGGGCTGCACAGGTAGAAGGGAAATGGATGACCATCAGGCGGAGCAGTAGAAGCAGGCAGGTAGTGCAGGGGACCCCTGTGGCCATCCCCCTCTCAAACAGGTATACCGATTTGGATACTGTTGAGGGGGATGACTTACCAGGGGAAGGCAGCAGCAGCCAAACTCCTGGCACCGGGGGTGCTTCTGCTGCTCAGGAAGGGAGGAAAAAGAGTGGGAGAGCAATAGTGGTAGGGGATTCTATCGTAAGGGGAACAGATAGGCATTTCTGTGGCCATAGACATGACTCCAGGATGGTTTGTTGCCTCCCTGGTGCCAGGGTCAAGGATGTCACTGAACGGCTGCAGGGCATTCTGAAGGGGGAGGGTGAACAGTCAGAGGTCGTGGTTCACATTGGGACCAACGACATGGGTAGGAAGAGGGGTGAGGTCCTGCAGCAAGAATTTAGGGAGCTAGGTAGCAGATTAAAGAGCAGGACCTCAAAGGTTGTAATCTCTGGATTACTCCCAGTGCCACATGCTAGTGAATATAGGAATAGGAGGATAGAGCAGATGAATGCATGGTTAAAGAGTTGGTGCAGGAGGGAGGGCTTTAGTTTCCTGGATCACTGGGTCTGCTTCTGGGGAAGGTGGGACTTGTACAAGTCGGACGGGTTGCACCTGAACCAGAACGGGACAAATGTCCTTGCGGGGAGGTTTGCTAGCACTGTTGGGGGGGGTTTAAACTAACTTGGCAGGGGGATGGGATACAGAGTGGAGCTATAATAGGGGGTGATGTACAGCCAATACAGAGGAAAAAACAAGTCAGCTTGGAAGGCAGAGCAAGTATGTAACAGCACAAGGGAGTTGGGCAAGGCTGGATGGCATTTGTTTTAATGCAAGGAGTCTTGCAAATAAGGTGGATGAACTGAAGGTGTTGATGAACACATGGGAATATGATATTGTTGCTATCATGGAGACATGGTTGAGGGAGGGGCAAGACTGGCAGCTCAATATTCTGGGGTATAGAATCTTCAGGCGAGACAGGGGGGTGGTAAAAGAGGAAGGGGTGTCGCAATATTAATTAAGGAGTCAATTACTGCTGTAAGGAGGGATGATATATTAACAGGTTCCTCTAATGAGGCCATATGGGTAGAACTTAAAAACAAAAAGGGGGCAAGCACTTTGCTGGGAGTGTACTATAGACCCCCAAACAGTCAGGGGGAGATAGAAGAACAGATATGTAGGCAAATCTCAGAGAAATGTGCAAATAATAGGGTAATAATAGTGGGGGATTTCAACTTCCCCAATATTAACTGGGATAGTCAGAGTGTGAAAGGCTTAGAGGGTGCAGAATTCTTAAAGTGCATCCAGGAGAGCTTTTTCAGCCAGCATGTAGAAAGTCCTACAAGAGAGGGGGCGGTACTGGACCTAATTCTAAGGAAATTGGCCGGGCAAGTGGTAGAAGTGTTAGTAGGTGAGCACTTTGGTGACAGTGACCATAATTTGGTGAGATTTAAGGTAATCAAGGAAAAGGACAGAGATGGACCGGAAATAAACGTTCTAAATTGGGGGAAGGCCGATTTTAATATGATAAGGCAGGATCTGGCCAAAGTGGACTGGGATCAGCTACTTGTAGGAAAATTCACATCGGAGCAATGGGAGTCTTTCAGAAAGGAAATTGAGAGAGTACAATGGCAACATGTTCCCGTAAAGGTCAAGGGTGGGACCAACAAGCCCAGGGAACCTTGGATGTCAAGGGATATACGAGAATGGATTAGGAAAAAAAGGGGGGCTTTTGGCAGATACAAAGGACTAAAGACAGAGGAAGCCCTAGAGGAGTATAAAAAGTGCAGGGGGATATTTAAAAAAGAATTAGGAGAGCGAGGAGGGGCCATGAAATAACACTGGTGAACAAAATAAAGGAAAATCCTAGGGTGTTTTATAAGTATGTTAAGGGCAAGAGGATAACTAGGGAAAGAGTAGGGCCCATTAGGGACCAAAGTGGCAATCTGTGTGTGGAGCCAGAAGATGTAGGTGGGGTTTTAAATACATTTTTTGCATCTGTGTTCACTATGGAGAAGGACGATGTAGGCATGGAAATCGGGCAGGGGGACTGTGATGTACTTGAACATATTAGCATCGAGAGGGAGGAGGTACTAGCGGTTTTAGCAGGCTTAAAAGTGGATAAATCCCCAGGCCCGGACGAGATGTATCCCAGGCTGCTGTGTGAGGCAAAGGAGGAGATTGCAGGGGCTCTGACACAAATTTTCAGAACCTCTCTGGCCACAGGGGATGTGCCAGAGGACTGGAGAACAGCTAACGTAGTACCATTATTCAAGAAGGGTAGTAGGGATAAACCAGGGAATTACAGGCCAGTGAGCCTAACATCAGTGGTAGGGAAATTATTGGAAAAAGTACAGAGGGACAGAATTAGTCTCCACTTGGAGAGGCAAGGATTAATCAGGGATAGTCAGCATGGCTTTGTCAAGGGAAGATCATGTCTGACCAATTTGATTGAATTTGTTGAGGGGGTGACTAAGTGTGTGGATGAGGGTAGTGAAGTGGATGTGGTATACATGGATTTCAGAAAGGCTTTCGATAAAGTCCCGCATAGGAGACTGGTCAAGAAGGTAAGAGCCCATGGGATCCAGGGTGCCTTGGCACATTGGATCCAAAACTGGCTTAGTGGCAGAAGGCAGAGGGTGATGGTCGAAGGTTGTTTATGTGACTGGAAGCCTGTGTCCTGTGGGGTACCGCAGGGATCGGTGCTGGGTCTCTTGCTGTTTGTGGTCTACATTAATGATTTGGATGTGAATGTAAAAGGTATGATCAGTAAGTTCGCAGATGACACGAAAATTGGTGGGGCGGTAAATAGCGAGGAGGGTAGCCTCAGTCTGCAGGACGATATAGATGGGTTGGTCAGATGGGCGGAATAGTGGCAAATGGAATTTAACCCTGAAAAGTGTGAGGTGATGCATTTTGGAGGGACTAACAAGGCAAGGGAATACACAATGAATGGTAAGTCCCTAGGAAAGACAGAGGATCAGAGGGACCTTGGTGTGCATGTACATAGATCCCTGAAGGCAGCAGAACAGGTGGATAAGGTAGTTAAAAAGGCATATGGGATACTTGCCTTCATTAGCCGAGGCATAGAATATAAGAGCAGGGAGGTTATGATGGAGCTGTACAAAACGCTGGTTAGGCCACAGCTGGAATACTGTGTGCAGTTCTGTTCGCCACACTATAGGAAGGATGTGATTGCTTTGGAGAGGGTGCAGAGGAGATTCACCAGGATGTTACCTGGGCTGGAGTGCTTCAGCTATGAAGAAAGACTGGGCAGGCTGGGGTTGTTTTCCTTGGAGCAGAGAAGGCTGAGGGGGGACCTGATTGAGGTGTACAACATTATGAGGGGCATAGATAGGGTAGATAGAAAGGAACTTTTTCCCTTAGTAGAGGGGTCAATAACAAGGGGGCATAGATTCAAGGTAAGGGGCAGAAGGTTTAGAGGGGATTTGAAGAAGAACTTTTTCATCCAGAGGGTGGTTGGAATCTGGAACTCACTGCCTGAAAGGGTGGTAGAGGCAGGAACCCTCACAACATTCAAGAAGCATTTGGATGAGCACTTGAAATGCCATAGCATACAAGGCTACGGACCAAATGCTTGAAAATGGGATTAGATTAGACAGGGCTTGATGGCCGGCGCGGACGTGATGGGCCGAAGGGCCTCTTTCTGTGCTGTATAACTCTATGACTCTATGGCCTAGAAATTGAGTTTTGGCGCAGCCAGGGCTTTAGCGCCGGAAGTTAGTGCCGGAGCTAAGTCGCGCTGGTCGGGCCCAAAATTCAATAGTTCTGCGCCCAAACGGCTGCCGGCACTGCTGAGAGCTGTTTGCGCCTGAAAACTGGCGCTACGCGCTGAATATCGGCGCTATTCCGGCGCTGCGGCGCCCGCTGCGGTGCGGCAGGTTCGGGAAGTGCAGGCCTCCTCCTTCCCTTAAGGAGGAGCTGCCTGCACCCGGCCGCGGCCCGCGAAAATCTTTTTAAAAATAAGCCCGGCACCTCGGACAAGTGCCGGGCTTGCTTCTGTTCCGGGGGGGGTGGGGGAAGTCCGGGGAGGGAGCTGCGGCCAGGCGGCCGGCGGGAAAGCGGCCGGCCGCCGCGGGGCCTTTAATGCGCCGGCGCAAAGTCATGTAAGACTCTGTTGCCAGAGTCTTAGTTGCGGCTGCCACGGGCGAGGCGGCCGCAACTGAATTTCGGCGCTGGGGCCCGTCGGCATGGCAACCGGGACGCTGCGCACACCGATGACGTCATCGGTGCCGGCGCAGCGCTACCAGTCTACCGCGGCGGAAGGGCCCCAGGCAATTTCGGCGCCGGCGCCAATTGCAGCGCTAGGCCCTCTAGCGCCGCAAAATCGGCGCTAAGGGCACTGAATTTCTAGGCCTATGACTAAATCAGAAAGATAAATCCTACTGCAAAAATGCAATTTTTTTCCCATTTGTGCGAAATAGAAAAAATTGTATTTGTGCAGCAGGAGTACTTTTCTGCAGTTAGGGTTAAAGCACGTTGTTGGGGCAGAAGGGAGTGAGGTTTACTTTTCAGCTGTATCATGCTACAGTATACCTAACTGGGAGTGCCTGGCGATAATACAGTGTGGCAAAAATACAAACGTGCTCCTTTCTTTAGCACAGATGCTTTTTCCAGGGAACATAGCCATGAAAGATCAAAAGTTAGGAATTTGGTCAGTGCAAGAGACAAAGGATCACCATTGGGAGGAGATGGTTACCACCTTCAAATCTGCTTCATCATTGTGACAAAAATGGTAATATGATTTAAGGGATAACCTCAGCCATGTTAATACCTGAAGCACTGATAATATATAGCAAACATATAGTAGTGTAGTGGTTATGTTACTGGACTAACAATTCAAAGGCATGGTCTGATAATCCAGTAAAACATAAGTTCAAATTCCACCATGGCAGTTTGAGAATTTGAATTCAGTTTAAAAGCACTGGAAATAAAAATTTGGTAAAAGTGACCATGAACTTGCTGCTCTTACCCGGTCTGGCCTGTATGGCGACTCCAGTTCCACAACAATTCGATTGATCAAGTGCCCTTCAAGATGGGCAATAAATGCCATCCTTGCCAGCAATGGCCATATGCCGAGAACGAATATAAAAGAAGGCCAGCAGACTGGATTAAGAACTTTAAATGTGTTCTCGTTGCCATGAAAGCAAATAGAAGCAATGAATGATGAAGGGTTCTTTTTCCTTATCAATCCAACAGTTTTTAATGCATAAAAACCAAGAGCAGGGAGTAATTTTAAACTGTTCTGCCGACATTAATGCCAGTTAGGGTGCACAGTAAAACTATATTTTGCAAAATAGAGTGGAAAATCCAGGCCAAAAAGCCAAAGGATACTTTCCACTGTGTGTGGGTATGAATCTGATACATTCTCACAGTTCCCCTATGCACAAACCACAATGGACTTTCGGATTCATGAGGAGGATGGAGGGGGCATGCTAGTATGTTAAAATATCCAAAAGGATCCTAGGTATACTGCTGTCCTCAATTTTGTCTGATGTTAAAGTGTATTCGCTATCAATTTCTCTGTATTTTTAACATTTATGAATTAGACATCAATTTACATTAGGACAAAAGGAAATCGCTCACTGACTCCAAAGAGATGGTCCAAAAATAATAGTCCATAAAATCAAAAGATGGTGCAGGTAATAAATTAAATTGCTGCCAAATCAGGCACAGACATTTCTTTATATGCAAATAGTCTTGTGTATGGTATATACTGTATGGATGGCGCAAAATGGAAATGATGTGCACCATGGCAGCCAAAACACCTGTGCTTGCCTGAAATGTGTATCGGTGATGCAGTATGGAAAATGTGATCCCAAAAGTGCCAATGTAACAGAAAGCAATGTTACTTAGGCACCTGATGAAATAAATATTGATCTGCATTTTTTGCTAATATTTTTAAACCTTTTCCCTTGAGTTTTAAAAATGATTTTATCCTTTAATTATGCTATGCACAAAAGTTGTAAATACATTAGCCTTGGAATATTAAAAGCATAACTCAAACATAGGAATTAGTTCTAAACAACATAAACTACACAAATACAACTTTTTTTTAATGGTTTTGCAATTTTTTCCCCTATTTCCTTTTGAAATGTTCTACCTTTCTAATCTTCCTCTCTGCAAACAGCTCCTGAAATCACATATTAATGCATTAATGACTCGAGCAGGATGGTGGATGAGTGGTTGCAAACTATTCTGAAGCTTCGTATAATTAGAAAGCTCCGTGGATCAGCAGGAAGAACATATGAGATCAAAAACACACTGCTGGCTTTTTGTTTTCAAGGCATGACATCCAGGATGGAAACTGGTAGAATTTATAAAAATGAATATCAGCCTTCAGCAGGACCAGACTGGTAGCAATAAGGATATGAGGTGATTTAGCATCACCAGACTGCCTTCATTAATAACACTTAACTCTCTGCATCCCATAGCCTCATTGTCTGCATCCCACAACCCCAACTGTCTGCATCTCACAACCTCATCTGTCTGCATCCCATAGCCTCATTGTCTGCATCCCACAACCTCAACTGTCTGCATCTCACAACCTCATCTGTCTGCATCCCATAGCCTCATTGTCTGCATCCCACAACCTCAACTGTCTGAATCCCACAAACTCATCTGTCTGCATCCCATAGCTTATTTTATTTCTACAGATTAACCACAGCATTAAATTTGCTAAGAAGCTGAATTTAATAATTTAGGTCTGCTTATATGCATTAATCATAGGATTAATTACATGTACAATAATAAATGCTAGTCTGAAAGCAGACTGTTATAACTGCGTGAGATTAAGTTCGGCTATGGGTCTTCCTCCAGCAGAGAACACAGCTCTGTAACTAGCTTCCTCCTGACTCAGAACATGCAGAGGCAGTTGTCCTTAGTCATTACTAATTAGGTGTACCCAGGCTTACAGATATAATTGGTGGCATAATGGTAGGTGTGGGAAGTATGGTTCTGGTGATTGTTGAACTCTCTAGTATTCCTTCTATTAATTGAACCATTAAAAACAAAATGTATTTTGGCTTTACAACCATCCCCATCATTAATCTTAAATTAACTTGGTAACTGCTACTGGGCTCTGTAGCTTGAACTTGGATACCTTGTCACTCCTTGAGTTCTTATGAAATGTTGTCTTGTACGAGGTCCTTGATATATCGTTTTGTTTAACTCGTCCTATCCTGAAGTCTTGCAAATGCTTCAATCGCAATTAGCATTTCAGTGATATTGAGGATATTTGGATCTTTTGGTTTCAACATAAATATTTCATACATGTTTTGAAAAAAAGCCTAAAATAAAAAAGAACAGAGAAGAAAACTCTGAGAAGAAAGCAAAAAAAAAGCAACAAAATGCAATACTAAGGCAGCACTGGAAAAGTGAAAGTTAAAAAAACTTCACAAAAAAAGCATTGGCTCCTTTAAGAGCTCCTTTGAACATGAAGCTTCCCTTTTTGGCCACTCCAGAAGGGCACAGCACGAGCCCATGGATGGAAAATGTTGTGTGAGAGGACTTTAGGTTGGCCTAGGAGGTCAGAGGGAATTGTACACTGCATGAATCAGACGGGGGCATCCTTGCGTATTTCCACAAAATTTCCCAACTCCCAATCACACGTTCCTCAACCAAGACCACTGGTTGGAACTCTCTTGTTCTTTTTGCCGTTCAAAAATGAATAAAAACCATCTTCCTTCCTCATTTTGTACTTCATACTTTTACAGAGAGTGGCAGGCAGTCCTAACAAATGCTTGCTTTTGCTGGAATGATCAGCTGTTATACTGGAAGCCCTGAAGTTTTTTTCTTGACTTTCAATACAATACAAAATACTTTCTGCTTTTGTTAAGAGATTAAAATGTGTTTGGGATATAATTCACATCACACAGCTGGCTGCTAATACTGAATCACTCTAATTAGCAACTGCAGAGAATGCTACATTCAACTTCAGGACCGTAACTTGATATTGGAAAAGGCTGGGAGAACTTGGCTCTAAACTCATGCCAACTTTAATTTCATCAATTTAAATAATGGATACAGCTATGATTATTTATAGCCATGCAAAATGAAAAACTGAAGATTAAAATACTCAGGTTATTTGAAATGTTCTGTGGTGCATTGCCTAGAGACGGCTGGATTTTATAGCCTTTGATGTTATAAATGAGCTTCTGTTAACCCTGAGAGCACTGGCAGACCTTTACTCAGCTTTCAAAAGGTGTACGGCTTTTCTTTCAGTACTTATTTTTGTAAATTGGCCATCAATATAATTTAGATTTAGAAAGCTGCCCAGTACCATCCGATTCTTTGTAATATTAAAAGATGAACAAAAACTCGTGTCAATGTATTCATATGTGCTAATTGCAAAAAGAATAAAAATCTGGATGATTTTATATTTATAAACTGAATATGCTACAATATTGGTGGCAGTACAATCAGCAATGATATGGTAATTCTAATTGCTGTGTATTCTCTTAAACGTTCAGTGAGTGTCCAAACAATACAACCTATTGAGACAATTTTAGTGGGTGGATTTGACTAAAATAAATAAGGAATACATTAAGCTAGTGAACCAATTTCAGAGCCAATGTGCAATATTTAATTATAACTGAAGTAGGTTAAATACCAACTGCCAAGTACTACTGGTGCCGGTTGTGTTCAGGGCAACCCAATTTTACAAAGACGGCCTCAAACAAGCATTAGGCCCCAGCGCCTAGGGATGTTGGGACGTTTTACTACATTAAAGGTGCTATATAAATGCAGTTGTTGTGGTTGTATTTTTGATATGCAAAGCGCCTAACACCTGTTTCAGGTGCGGGCCCTGGACGCCTCTTTTTCTGACTTTATCAATATGGTGGGCAGTGCACCTCCATCACATAATGATAACATCCGCCATATTTGGATGCTTAGGTGCACATTTTGCGCCTGAAAAATGGGAGCAGCTTATTGAACTTCTAAGCCCTGGTGTCTCATTGGCCCTTCTTACCTACCAAAATTTAATGCGGAAAATCAGAAATGGCAGCTATTTACCACAGACTAGTGCTGTAGCTAATTTGGGGCTAAGCGGGCCAGGTGATATTCGAGGTCGACGCGATACCCAACAGAAGCTTTTTAGAGTCAATAAAACTCCGACTACGAGTTGAATGGCAAAGTAAAAGAATACTTTATTGCAGAGCTCTGGGAGAAACCGTTACACACGCCTTGTGTGATCACCAAGTTTCTCGTTTTACACACATAGGGCTCCTATCTTTATACAGGAGTCAAAACAACTTCGACAGTTGATTACATAATCACAGCGATCCCCCGTGATATCTAAAATGATCTAAAACGGCTATCTATTCTTAAGCAAGCGATGGCCATAGGTTAAAACCTTTTGGGACCTCTGGCTGCAGACGAGATAAGCAGAAGTAAACAATGGTTCCAGACTGTTCATCATTGCAAGGTGACCACAAATGTTCAATAATAAAACTGCAGCTGACAATTACCTCACCCCTGCCTACGTGCGAGCTCGGGGGCCCCTTGTTAACCAGTTTTAATGTCAAGTATCCCGACAGTCTTTGCAAAGTCCTTAATACTGAAATTCTCCTTAACAATCCCTCCTTTTGGTCCTGGATCACGATCTTCTTGTTCCCGCTGACCATCAATCTTCTTTCTTCACAGTGTTGTTCTTACAACCACTGCCTCATCCCGGGGACGTCAGGCAGCTCAGGTTCGTCCGCCTTGTCCTCTTCCATAAGCGATAGTTCATCCACCTGAATAACACCGACTGGCATTACCGGTGTCATAGCCATTTTGCAACAAGCGTTTACAATGGTTAACAGGCAGCATATAGCAACGCATATCGCCACTACAATTACCATTGTATGCATTATCCATGGACCCCATCCTGTTAGTCCTAGCCATTCCAACCATCCTGTTCCAGGATCAGTATGGAGTTTCTTCACTTCCTCCCTCATATGGTTTACCAAGTTTGTGATATTCTCTGAACTGTCTGGGATGTAAGTACAACACTCCTGCCCTATCAGGGCACATGTACCGCCCCTCTCTGCTAACAAATAATCCACTGCCATTCGGTTCTGTAAGGCAATGGTTCGTATCGCTGTCATCTCATCACTTATAAATGTGAATGCCTCCCCGGTGTCATTAGTTACTGACTCTAACAATGACGCCACAAGCTGGATTTCCTTTATGGCTCTGCCTACCCCATAACCAGGGAATAAAATGGCGAAATACCTCTCGGTCTCTGTAATGTCACGCTTGGCTCGGTATTGATGGTGGTCCGTTAGGGAGGACAGATGGTAGACATATGGGAGCACGTACCCCAAATAGCAAGACCCGGTCCAAGACCGGGGCAGCCACGGGTAGGCTTTGTGGCCACAGATAAAGTATGTGCCGTTGTATGCCTTTAAATGATCTAACCCAGGGCTTGGGTTACCTGGATCTTGCTCCCAATTGTATGTGCCTGGTCCCGTTATGATAACTGACTCCGTGTACCCTGGTCGGGGGGGAATCAGAATCCTACTTGCTTGGGACGTCCCGTTCGGCCCGGAGGTACAGTTAATGATCTTATAGCAGCTACTGTTTCCTACCGGGACACCACCTTTCTTTATGTTACGCATAATACACATTCCCGTATATGGGTTTCCCATTCCACTGGTATTGGTTAGTACCAGATAAGGGGGGTTTACACTACACTAGCCCTGTCCCTGGTTATCATATATCCAAACCAGCAGTAAACCGTTACCACATTTTGGGTACAGCGTGGGTCGCCGCATATTGAGTGGAGGCCGGGAAATAGCACCACAAAAATCAGTCAGTGCCAATATTACACAGAATTCGCCACTGAATTCCCAAGCCACCTTGAGCCTGATTTGATCACAAATCCACTTAACCTTTGTTTGCACTGCGCTGTGTGCTGCACAACCTTTGAGCTTTTCATTTCTGTTAAGCTGAGATCATTTCAGGTCAACTGAACTTAATGTTAATAGAAAGTTAATTGCTTAATAGATTCCACAGCCATTAAGTAGAGTGATAAATTCTACTAACAGCACCTACCTTATGTAAATCTTTCTCAGTGGATTATTATCGATGTGAGTTGTGCTGTTAATTACTAATGTTTATTGCAGCACTTAGGACACCAGTAGATTGTAATAGTGTATTTCCAGTGGCATTGCTCGTAGCAATTTGATTAGTGGTTCTCAAACTTTTTGGGTTAAAAAACCCCTTTACAAATGGATTAATAATCACGGACCCCCCCCCCCCCCATCTAAATTATAATACTACTGAGGACTTATACAAACCTTAGAACACATATATAGGATTTGTTTTTCACACACCTATAAATTGTATTTTCACTTCTCCCATGGTTTAATCACTCTATACTTGCATTCTGTAATTGCAGCGCAGTGGCTAAGACTCATTCTGTGTTCAGCTACATTTATTCAGCTCGTGGTCAGGACCAGAAGGCACATATCTATTGTCAGTAAACAATGCACTCATTAGTGATCCCTTTATGAAACAAGTCTTTCTGAGTTGATATACACATGTTTATAAATGTGCCCACAACGTTGGTCTACTAACACTGTTATAAGTGTTGATTGTACAGATATAATTATACACATATAACATACACATACTTAATTCACACATAATGGCCCAGTAATTCCTCTCTGAACGCGTGAGTACAGTCGGTGTACTCACGCGTCTGGCCGGTGGAAATGCCCGTGTTCAGCATGCACAGCGCATGCGGAGAAAACCGGCATTTCCAGTCCTCTGAACGAAGGGGTTCAGAGGCACAGCGCGTGCGACTGCACAGGCAGCGCTTGCGCAGTGAACTTCGTCGATTTCATTCATGGATTCAGCGAGGGTAAGTCCTTACAAGTTACACTTGAAAAAAGCATGTGTAAAGTTGCTCCAAGGCTGCGGAGGAAGATATACTTTATCGTGGAGCTTCTGAAAGGCAATATTTTTGTTTGGGAAAGGGAGGAAAGTTATTTTAAGAAATGCTGAGGTAAGTTTTAAAGTATAAATTTTTTTTTTAAATGGGTTTTCAGTACGGTAGGTAGAAGGAGCAATTGTGGCTGTGTGAATTGAATGTGAAAATGAGTGTTCTAAAATGAGTAATGTAACATTTCCAACACTTTTAAGAAAGAAACTTTTCATCAGTAATAAGTAATTATGTATGTATGTCCGCATATATTCCTTTACGTATATGTATGTATGTTTTATATTCCTTTACTTATGTGTATGAATGTATAATTTTAATTATGATTTTCCAATAAGTTACTTTCTCTGAAAGTCATAATTAAATACATACATTCATACACATAAGTAAAGGAATATATACATACACGCAAAGGAATATATACAGACATACATACATAATTACTTAAAAGAATATATTACTGATGAAAAGTTTCTTTCTTAAAAATGTTGGAGTCATTTTTACATTAATAAACACAGCAAATTCAATTCACATAGCCACAATTGATCCTTCTACCTACAGTACTGAAAACCCATTTTAAAAAACAAAAATAAACTTTAAAACTTACCTCAGCATTTCTTAAAATAACTTTCCTCCCTTTCCCAAACAAAAATATTGCCTTTCAGAAGCTCCACGATAAGAAATATCTTCCTCCGCAGCCTCTGGAGCAACTGTACTCATGCTTTTTTCATGTGTAAGTTGTAAGGACTTGACCTCACTGAAAGCATGAATGAAAGTGGCGAATTTTACTGCGCACGCGCTGCCTGTACAGTCGCACGCGTTCTGCCTCTGAACCCCTTCGTTCAGAGGACAGGAAATGCCGGTTTTCCCCGCATGCGCTGTGCATGCTGAAAACCGGCATTTCCTCCAGCCAGACGCGTAAGTACCCCGACCGTACTCGCGCGTTTGGAAGGGAATTACTGGGCCAACATTTTACATGTCAATAAAATGAAAAATTTAACAATTGCACGATTTGCCCCCTCGCATCTGCGACTGAGGGTCCAAGGAGGTGCATTGCGCAAGAGGTCATCGTCGTATGTATCCTCACACTGTTCCCTTTCGGGAACTGTATGAAGTGGTGGAAGGATTTCTGGCCACGTTAACACTCCTTCCGTGACCATAACCATCTTCATACCAGCCATTAGGGTGGTTAGTCCTATGGCGTGAGGGTTTTACGGGCTCCCACAACCCATCTGAGGGGGGGGGCCACCCACACCCGCGGACGCAAGTATCCCGCTGGATGTCCACCCAGAATTTATAGTTGGAGCTCCGACTCCACTTGCCGGGACTGTCTGGAGCGGGGTTCGAAACCCTACTCCTTCTGGCCCAGTGGCGAGGATGCTTACCGCTATGCAAAAGGCCCACTCCGCGCAAAAGGTGACACCCATACGTTTCCTGCGCCTTTTCCCTCCCCGTGACTGGAGCTCTATGCTGCCACTTGAAAGACCAAGCTATCATCTGTCCTTTTTGCGGCGCCTTTGACTTCTCATTACCAATGATGAGCAGGCGCTGCGCCTCCACCTCGTTGAGGAGATTGCTGAGGTCATCATCAGTTCAATTGTGAATTCTTTTAATGCCGTGAATTGTGCTCATTCCAGCCATTTCACGTTGCTAATCGGATTGGGCCTTTGGCGTAGCGGTAGGATCCCCGCTGCTGGGCCAGACGGGGTAGGGTTTCGAACCCCGCTCCACACAGTCCCGGCAAGTGGAGTCGGAGCTCCGGCTCTAAATTCTGGGTTGACATCCAGCGGGATATTTGCGTCCGTGGGTGTGGGTGGCCCCCCCTCCTTGTATAGCTTGTGGGAGCCCGTAAAACCCTCCCGCCATAGGACTAACCACCCTAATGGCTGGTTCAAAGATGGTTACGGTCACGGAATGAGCGTTAATCACGGCCATAAATCCTTCCACCACTTCATACAGTTCCCCAAAGGGAACAGTATGAAGACACGTATGACGACGACATTGCTAAATAAATAAATGGAATAAAAAAAATTCTTTTAGGGCTTTTAAAAGTCTTTAAATTGCTTTAATTCTGTTTAAAACTACTTCAGATTCTTCAAAATAATGTAAACGTTTTTAAAATTTTATAAAAGTTCACAAAACATTCATAAAATAGCAGATAACTTACTTTCCCTGCAGCTGTGTAACTACAAAGTCCTCTGCAGCTGCTTGGAGAGATTGGGGGCGTGTCCTACTACAATGAGACCTTAAGGGGCGTGTCTCACTTGCACAGCGCGCTCCAGGCTTCGCGCTGGCTGCACTCCTGGGTGGCGTGACGTCAAACGCTGCCCGGGATTCTTCTGTTTCAAAATGGAATTCCAGGCGTCCCTGGAGGTGAACGGCAGGCGCGTCGGGTAAGTGCATATCGGGGGCTTGCACGCGCGGCAAGCCACCGACCCGAATTACTGCCCCAATGTGAGGAAACCATCCGTATTATATTATATACTCGTACATCCAGTCAAAGCTTCATTATCTGCTCCTAACTGCAAATTGGCAGAATGTTGAGTCCCCATATTGCAGTCTTACATATACAGTACATCAATCCCCTATGCAGGGAAATAAAGCCAAATACGATACAAATTAGAAAAACATCATGGGCCTGAATTTGCGGTCGGAGGCTTCCCGCGGGCGAATGCCTCCGAACCGCAAGAAAAGTACGAACCTACTTGATGGTCCCAGAGGTTCACACACTTGCACTCCTGGGCCTGCAGGCATACGCATGCGTAAAAGCCCACGTATCCCGGGGCGCACACGGTTCTCAAGGGCCCCTGGGATCACGTGGGCCAGGCCAACAAATCAAAAAGGGGATGCCCATTATGCGTATGTGGATTCCATTTATGTATCGAATCCCCAAAAGCATGAATAGGAATCACCCAAAAAACACAATTACACACTAGTTGAATAAAAATAAATAATTACAGGTTCAAAATTAATTAAAATACAATTTAATTAAACATTTAAAACAAAAAAATTATCTTTTGAAAAATAAATTTAAACATTTTAAAGGGGGGGAAAATAACCTATAACTAATTTTGAAGTTTTTTATGTTTAAATAATTTTAAAAATATATTTTAATATTTATTTAAACTCTTATGCTGGTAAAAGAAGGCTCTATGCCTGCTTTTACCAGGTGTAAGAGTTTCATGGGCATCCACTGGGCAGTAGCCCAACTTTCCGCCCGGGGATGCAGTGGATCCGTCATGCTGAAACTTGACAGATCGCAAGTTCTGGGTTTTCACGCATGAGCAGTGCATACGGAAACCCGGAACTGGTGCGTACGTGGTCAAAGGCCCCAGAAAATCCGGGCCCATGTAATTTTGATGTCTCGTGTAAGGTTTAGTCCCATGAAAGGCAGATCATTGAAATGCAGATAATAGAGATTCCATTCTATATCCATATTATATAAGGAATATAATCAAACTAAGTTCAAAACAGTTTACTTCAAAACGTGTGATCAATCAGAGAGCCTGCCATCTATCACTATTTGGCATGAAACAAGACCCACCGCCACAGAAAAAAACTTACAGAAAAAAATGGAACAAACCACCCATCTGATTTGTATATACTGTACACGCATATACTATATAGACTGGAGGCGGGCTTGGTGCGAGCTGGGAGGCGGGAGTGGAGTGCAGTTACCACATGTCCCGTAAGGCAGGCTCTGCTCAGTACTCTCATTATTTCACGAACCCCCTGGAAAGTCTCTACGGACCTCAAGGGATCCGCAGACCCTAGTTTGAGAACCACTGAGTTAGATGATACACCGTTTTATGACAATATTGGACATGTTGGAGAGTTAAGAATCAAACTGAACTGTATAACTATAACTGGTCATGGAGCAACAGGCTGAGATGGAACAGTAGGCTGCCTATGAGCGAGGGGGAGGCTGAATTATGTTACGCTCCATGGGCTGGATTTTACCAGCCCCGAGGAGGTGGGTATGGAGGCAGGACTGCCGGGAAAGTGGCAGAATTGGGGTTCGGGTGGCAAACCCACCCCCAACACGCCTCCGCGCCCTCTTGCCAGGAGGCGGGAAGCCATCCCGCCCCGGGTCCCGTCTCCTTGGAGGCGGGAAGGGATTAAAGTCTATTAACTGCCTGTTAACAGGTAGTGAACAGGCAGAAAATAGGATTATCCCAATTTTTCGTCCTGTAGTGTGGGCTCCCCGACCTGGGGGAATGCCGGTGGGGTGTAGGAGGTGAGTAGGAGGTCTGCGGGGGTCAGGGGGGTCTGAAAGGGTGATGTAGAGGTGCGTGATGGGTGCAAGTGTGGAGTGGTAAATATGTGAGGTGAGTGTAAAGTGTTAGAAAATGTTAACTTATCTTTGTTTCTACCTACAGCCTTCAGCCGCTATGGAACCGGAGTCCCCGACATCTCCATTGTAGAGATCACAGACTGGCTGTTGCAACAAGGACTCATCAAACTACATAGAATGTCAGTGTTTGACAGCTTCACAGAACTGTCAAATGATGACATTTCTTCTCTCAAAAGTTCGTGACAGATGACACGTCATACGTTGACGTGCTCTGTCACTGACTTCCCCCTAATTGGCCTGCTGAGCCCGCCGGGCGGGCTTAACAAGGTCAATCAGGGGAAAATCCCACTGGTTGGCCAGAAGCTGATGGAGGCGGGGCTGAAACCCGGCAAGCAGCAGTCCCGCCTCCAACACGTCTCCATTCATAAAATCCAGCCCTATATGTCGTCACATCATCTGCGTGGAATGCCTGTGTAAGGAGATACATGACTCGAACATTGACCAAGAGTGATTAATGTACAACTTTGGTGATTAGTGTAACAATTAATGCAGCGTACCTAAAAATGAGGTGCCAACCTGGTGAAGCTACAATACAAGACTACATGTATGTTAAACAGCGAAAGCAGTGGAGGATGCTCCATGAACATTTCCATCCTCAATGATGGTGGAGCCCAGCACGTGAGTACAAAAGACAAGGCTGAAGCATTTATAACCATCTTCAGCCAGAAGTGCCAAGTGGATGATCCATCTCAGTCTCCTCCTGTTGTCCCCAGCATCAGAGAAGCCAGTCTTCAGCCAATTCGATTCACCCCACGTGATATCAAAAAAGAGCTGTGCATACTGGATACAGCAAAGGCTATGGGCCCTGACAACTTTCCAGCTGTAGCGCTGAAGACTTATGCTGAAGACTAGCCACACCTCTAGCCAAGCTGCTACAGTACAGCTACAACATTGGCATATACCCAATAAAGTGGAAAATTGCCCAGGTGTGCCCTGTCTACAAAAAGCAGGACGAATCCAATCCGGCCAATTACCATCCCATCAGCCTACTCTCAATCATCAGCAAAGTGATGGAAAGTGTCATTGACAGTGCTATCAAGCAACACTTACTCACCAATAATCTGCTCACTGATGCTCAGTTTGGGTTCTGCCAGGACCACTCTCCTCCAGGCTTCATTATAGCCATCAAGGAGCCCTAGTAAAATTGAAGTCAACAGGTATCACTGGGACAAAGGTTGTGGTTGTTGGAGGCCAATCATCTCAGCCCCAGGACATCACTGCAAGAGTTCCTCAGGGCAGTGTCCAAGGTCCACCCTTCCTCAGCTGCTTCATCGATGACCTTCCCTCCATCATAAGGTCAGAAGTGGGGATGTTTGCTGATGGCTGCACAGTGTTCAGTTCCATTCGCAACTCCTCAGATAATGATGCAGTCCATGCCCGCATGCAGCAAGACCTGGACAACATTCAGGCTTGGGCTGATAAGTGGTAATTAACATTCACCCACACAAGTGCCAGGCAATGACCATCTCCAACAAGAGAGAGTATCGCCATCTCCCGTTGACATTCAACGAGATTACCATCACTGAACCCTCCACCATCAACATCCTGGGGGTCACCATTGATCACAAACTTAACTGGACCAGCCACATACACACTGTGGCTACAAGAGCAGGTCAAAGGCTAGATATTCTGTGGCTAGTGACTTACCTACTGACTCCCCAAAGCCTTTCCACCATCTACAAGGCACAAGTCAGGAGTGTGATGGAATACTCTCCACTTGCCTGGATGAGTGCAGCTCCAACAACACTCAAGAAACTCAACACCCTCCAAGACAAAGCAGCCCACTTGATTGGCACCCCATCCACCACCTTAAACTTTCACTCCCTCCACCACCGGTGCACCGTGGCAGTATGTACCATCTGCAAGGTGCCCTGCAGCAACTCGCCAAGGCTTCTTCGACGGCACCTGCTAAACCCACGACCTCTACTACCTAGAAGGATAAGGGCAGCAGGCACATGGGAACATGCAAGTTCCCCTCCAAGTCACCTGCAAGTTCCCCTCCGAGTCACACACCATTCTGACTTGGAAATATATTGCTGTTCCTTTATCGTCACAGGGTCACAATCCTGGTGCCCCCTCCCTAACAGCACTGTGGGTGTACCTTCGCACTACAGACTGCAGCAATTGAAGAAGGCAGCTCACCATCACCTTCTCAAGGGCAATTAGGGATGGGCAATAAATGCTGGCCTCATCAATGACGCCCACATCCCACGAATGAATTAAAAAATAAGCAAAGAGATCAATTAACCGTAGTAAAGAATGGATCTCTGTTAGAATTTGGGTAAAAAAGCTATCCTTGGGAAGTTCCGGAGACAGGAAAATCATAAAGTCTGAAGGTAATTAATCAGGAGGGAGTTGGACAGGTTAGATGTCGGAAGGTTTTAATATCTGTGAAATATACTTTTGAAGTAAGCAACTAAGCTATATAAGGAGGGTTTTCCTGAGCTAGTTAAGTAGCTGGAGAGAGAGGAAAATCCAATGCTACTCTCGTACTGTATAGATTGATCACCTATGCTGTATGAATATAATCTGTTCAATATACTGAGCTGTGTTGTGAATGTCTTACAGCGTGTGCTGTGAACCATAGAAGGAAGGAGGTTGACTCAACAAACATCAGGAGCACAATACATGATCTGTCCCTTTAAGGCCATGAAGTCTAATAGCTGTAAATAGCCTTATCCTGTGGCCAACTACGCTAATTGCCATTGGTGCCAAATGTTTTTACATTGGCTCCTACTTTTCCTTGGGGAGAAGTCATGCTATCAAAGTCAGAAGAACCAAGCAGGAAATGATTGTCTTTCTTTCTCTTCTTAAAAAAAATACTTTTTATGGTGCTGCTTGTTTGCTGACAGAGTCCCAATCTGTTCAGTTATGATTTGTTGCTGTTTATGAATATGAAATTTGAGCCAATCAAGCATTTTATCCGCTATTGTGAAAGAGTGGGGCAGGTTTTATACATGTAACATTTTCAAGTGGGATGGACACACCAGACACAAGATTGTTATTAATCTGTGTATAAAAAATCTGAAAAACACACAGCCAGTCAAATAAAAAAAGATTTATATAGCACCCTTCACGACAACTGGACGTCCCAAAGCGCTTTACAGCCAATGAAGTACTTTTTGAAGTGCAGTCACTGTTGTAATGTAGGAAACACAGCAGCCAATTTGCGCACAGCAAGCTCCCACAAACAGCAATGTGATAATGACCAGACAATCTGTTTTAGTGATGTTGATTGAGGGATAAATATTGGCCAGGACACCAGGAATAACTCCCCTGCTCTTCTTTGAAATAGTGCCATAGGATCTTTTACGTCCACTTGGTTTAACGCCTCATCTGAAAGACGGCACCTCCAACAGTGCAGCACTCCCTCAGTACTGCATTGGAGTGTCAGCCTAGATTTTTGTGCTCAAGTCTCTGGAGTGGGACTTTGAACCTACAGCCGTCTGACTCAGAGGCAAGAGAGCTACCAGCTGAGCCAAAGCTGACACTGTCAATCAGTATCTGTAAATAGAACATGCAGTTTATGAGGATTTGGATGTATACCCTTCATCAGAATGGGCTTCATGTTTATTTTATTCATTTATATATAACATTTGTACTACACATCAATCTTTGTGTATTTTTACAGTTTGGAGTCTGGGATTGGAGAATTAAAATAGTTCTAGCCTATTAATAGCAAGAGTTTTATCTTACATATTCCTTATTAACGGATTTTGATCATTCTTTCAGCTTTGTACACAAAACATATCTCGGTGAATTCATCAGGATCCCACCGAACAAAACTAAAATTACTCCAGGAATACTAAATGCAATAGCAGTCTGGCATCAGATCACGTGCCTGTTATTATTGGAGTGCAGTACTGGGGCAGATAAGAAGAAAGTTGTAAACTTTCCATTTAGTTATATTTAAAACTGAGAAGATGGTGCCATAATTCAATGGAAGGTAAGAGAGAAAATAAGCGTAGGTCAGACACTATCTCATGTTAAAGCTTCCAGATGCAATTGTTACATGCCTGAAAATAAGGCTTTTAAAAGGGGGAAAAATTGGGTTGCTGTGCGCCTCCTGTTACCGCCCCCAGGGGGGCGCCGACGGGGCATAAAGCCTGAGTGCCCGGGCATGACGCCACCAACTTCTCCCGCAAAATTCAGTGGGAGGTTAGCGGTGGCGGTAGCCAGTAGCACCCCGTGCCACCGCACTGCCGGCGAAACTGTCATAGCCGTGCGCAGCGTCCTGCTCGCGCCCCAGCCGCAAACTTCGGTTGCGCCCCCTTACCTATCGCTGGACGATATGTCCGACAGTGTCAGGGTGGCATTTTTGCAGCCGCAGCGGCGCAAGTTAAAGGGCAGGTGTCTGGCGGCCATTTTTTTGGGCCGACTGCCAGCACCTGCCCCCTTCCCCTTTTTTCTTTGGGGTGCCGGCCGCAATCACTTAGCCCGGCACTCCTCTTGAGTGCCAGGCTGTTTTCCCGGCACCCTGCTGCCTGGTGGTCCAGCAAGGCCCCGGTGTATGCAGCGCTAGGCCTCCCCTTTAATCAGGGGAGACAGGCCTGGTACATGCCGACGCATGTGGTGCTGTTGCATGTATTGCTGCAAAATTCAATGGTAGCGCCCCAAGAAGGAGGAGGAGTGCTTCCAGTGTTTGGGGTGCTACCACTGAAGTTATGGCGCAGGGGCGCTAACTTTCCCGGTGAAGTTAGCGCTCCAAATGAGGCGCCACCGAATTTCTCCCCCTTAGATTTTTCATTTCCACTTGTAGTTAGTCAAGTTCCAGAGCTGTAAAAACACACTTGGAACGGGGCGATGTGAAAACCTTAAAACTTTTAAGCTCATACATAAACATAACATAATATACAACAAAGCATTTTATATGCAAGTGGCTTCTTTCTCCGTGCAATCCTCAAAATTTCTTAAATTTGATTCTATAATTTGATTGGAATTGGAGTTAACATCTTGAAAATAAAATGACAACATGAATGATTCAAAATTTATTTTCTGTTTAAGTTTTCAAGTCAAAATAATTTACCTATTTTCTGCTATTAAATACTAATGAATGGAAAATATGCACCAATTTCTTTTTAGCTGTCTCAGTGCTGCACACTGGTGATCATGGGGTTTTCAACTTAATGTCAGGTTGTTACTGATTCTTGGGAAGAATATAGCTGTGTTGAAAATAATCAATTTGAGTCTGTGCTTTGTGACATCTGAAAAATTCAGTTAAAAAGCAGTGACAGTGATAGAGTACATACATTACAAGGTCACAAGATAACGAAGGCTGTTCAGCCCAGCTTGACTCATCCATTGACAAAGACCTGCAGTTCCCCCATCATTGTATCCAACTGTCTCCTAAACTGCTTTTATATTGGGTGTTATGGCATGCTCGCGTTGCCAACTCCCAACAAGAGAGACTTGCACAGACAGCAACAATGCGAAAGTAGATTTTTCAGATTCATTAAGGCCGGTAGCAGGGAAGACCCTTTTTACCAAGTCTTCTGGGCCAGCAACATGAGACCTGTATCACAGAATCACAGAAACCCCACAGTGCAGATAGAGGCCATTTCGGCCCATCGAGCCTGCACCGACACATATCCCACCCGATCCCTGTAACCCCTACACCAACACATATCCCACCCTATCCCCGTAACCCCACGTATTTAATCCCCCTAACACTAAGGGTCAATTTATCATAACCAATCAACCTAACCTGCACATCTTTGGACTGTGGGAGGAAACCGGAGCACCCGGAGGAAACCCACGAAAACACAGGGAGAATGTGCAAACTCCACACAGACAGTCACCCGAGGCCGGATTTGAACCCAGGTCCCTGGCGCTGTGAGGCAACAGTGCTAACCACTATGCCACCGTGCTGTATGTTGGGAACTGGCAGTACCATCAGGCAACTAAACCAAATATAAAATAGGTTTAATGAACACAGAAAATGCTGGAAATACTCAGCAGGTCAGGCAGCATCCATGGAGAGAGAAACAGAGTTAACGTTTCAGGTCGATGGCTTTTCATCAGATGTAACAGATTTTAAGCAAGTCCAGAAGCAGGGAAAACATAGAAACATAGAAACATAGAAGATAAGAGCAGGAGTAGGCCATTCGGCCCTTCGAGCCTGCTCTGCCATTCAATGAGATCATGGCTGACCATCCAAATTCAGTACCCTATCCCTGCCTTCTCCTCATATCCCTTGATCCCTTTAGCCTTAAGAAATATATCCAACTCTTTTTTGAATATATTTAATGAACTGGCCTCCACTGCCCTCTGTGGCAGAGAATTCCATAGGTTCACCACTCTCTGGGTGAAGAAATTCCTCCTCATTTCAGTCCTAAATGGCGTACCCCTTATCCTTAGACTATGACCCCTGGTTCTGGACTCCCTGGCCATCATAAACATCCTTCCTGCATCTAGTCTGTCCAGGCCTGACAGAATTTTATAGGTTTCGATGAGATCCCCTCTCAATCTTCTAAACTCCAGTGAGTATAAGCCCAATCGACCCAATCTCTCCTCATACGTCATTCCTGCCATCCCAGGTATCAGTCTGGTGAATCTTCGCTGCACTCCCTCCACGGCAAGAACATCCTTCCTCAGATAAGGCAACCAAAACTGCACACAATACTCAAGGTGTGGTCTCACCAAGGCCCTGTACAACTGCAGCAAGACATCCGTGTTCCTGCACTCGAATCCTCTCGCTATGAAGGCCAACATACCATTTGCCTTCTTAACCGCCTGCTGAACCTGCATGCTTACCTTTAGCGACTGGTGCACAAGGACAGCCAGGTCTCGTTGCACTTCCCCTTTTCCCAATCTATTGCCATTCAGATAATAATCCGTCTTCCTGTTTTTGCCACCAAAGTGGATAACCTCGCATTTATCCACATTATACTGCATCTGCCATGCATCTGCCCAATCACCCAACCTGTCCAAATCATATTGGAGCTTCTCTGCATCCTCCTCACAGCACACACACCCACCCAGCTTTGTGTCATCTGCAAACTTGGAGATATTACATCTAGTTCCCTCGTCTAGATCATTAATATATATTGTGAATAGCTGATGTCCAAGCACCGATCCCTGCAGTACCTCACTAGTCACTGCCTGCCACTCGGAAAAAGAACCGTTTATTGCAAATCTTTGCTTCCTGTCTGCCATCCAGTTCTCTATCCAAGTCAGTACCTTGTCCCCAATTCCATGTGCTTTAATGTTGTACGCCAATCTCTTATGCAGGACCTTATCGAAAACCTTCTGAAAGTCCAAATACACCACATCCACTGGTTCTCCCTTATCTATTCTATCAGTTACATCCTCAAAAAATTCCAGTAGATTAGTCAAGCATGATTTACTTTTGTAAATCCACGTTGACTTTGTTCGATCCTGTCACTGTTTTCCAAGTGCTCTGCTATTACTTCTTTTAAAATGGGCTGTAGCATTTTCCCCACTACCGATGTCAGGCTTACCAGACTATAGCCCCCCTTTTCTCTCTACCACCTTTTTTAAATAGTGGGGTTACATTAGCTACCCTCCAATCCATGGGAACTGTTCCAGAGTCTATAGAATTTTGGAAGATGACCAGCAATGCATCTACTATTTCTAGGGCCACTTCCTTAAGTGCCCTAGGATGTAGATTATCAGGCCCTGGGGATTTATCGGCCTTCAATCCCATCAATTTCCCTAACACCATTTCCCTAAAAATACTGATTTCATTCAATTCCTCCCTCTCATTAGACCCTATGTTCCCCCAAATCTCTGGAAGGTTATTTGTGTCCTCCTTTGTGAAGACAGAACCAAAATATGTATTTAATTGGTTAGCCATTTCTTTGTTCCCCATTATAAATTCCCCTGATTCTGACTGCAAGGGACGTACGCTTGACTTCACCAATCTTTTTCTCTTCACATATCTATAGAAGTTCTTACAGTTAGTTTTTATTTTCCCTGCAAGCTTACTCTCAGATTCTATTTTCCCCCTCTTAATTAATCCCTTTGTCCTCCTTTGCTGAATCCTAAACTGCTCCCAATCCTCAGTTTTGCTGCATTTTCTGGCCAATTTATATGTCCTCTCCTTGGATCTTATGCTATCCCTAATTTCCCTTGTTAGCCACGGTTGAATCACCTTTTTTGTTTTATTTTTATGCCAAACAGGGATGAACAAATTCTTAGTTCATCCATGCGATCTTTAAATGTTTGCCATTGCCTATCCACCGCCAACCCTTTAAGTAAGGTTCCCCAATCCATCCTAGCCAACTCACGCCTCATAGCATCGTAGTTTCCTTTATTTAAATTCAGGACCCTAGTCACTGAATCAACTACTTCACTCTCCATCTTAATGAAGAATTCTATCATATTATGATTGCTCCTCCCCTAGGGGCCTCGCACAACAACATTGCTAATTAATCCTTTCTGATTACATAATACCCAGTCTAAGATGGCCTGATCTCTAGTTGGTTCCTCGACATATTGGTCCAGGAAACAATCCTGTATACACTCCCGGAATTCCTCCTCCACAGTATTATTACTAATTTGGTTAGCCCAATCTATATGTAGATTAAAGTCACCCATGATAACTGCTGTGTCCTTATTGCACGCATCTCTAATTTCCCGTTTAATGCCATCCCCAACCTCAGCATTACTGTTTGGGGGTCTGTATACAGCTCCCACTAATAATTTCTGCCCCATAGTATTTCTCAGCTCTACCCATACAGATTCCACTTCATCCGAGCTAATATCCTTCCTTACTATTGTGTTAATCTCCTCTTTAACCAGCAATGCTTCCCCACCTCCTTTTCCTTTTTGCCTGTCTTTCCTGAATATTGAATACCCCTGGATGTTGAATTCCCAGCTTTGGTCACCCTGGAGCCATGTCTCCATAATTCCAATTACATCATATCCGTTTACATCTATTGTTTCTTAACTCTAACCAATCTTATGCTCTACTGATTTTGCTATGTATTTCAACATTCTGTTATCTTTATTGATGCTGCTCTATGGTGACTGGACATGTTGGCCGTGATTTCGCCAACTGAGGCAGGTCCGGGGTGGCCAGGGTTGGTAGCCTGGTCCCAGCCTGCTGCCTGCTCCAGCCTGCACTCTCCAAGTGATTTTCCATTGATTGGGCTTGTTAAGCTCACCCAGTGAGATTCCCAGCCAATTAAAAGGTAGTGGGTCTGATGACATCATTTGATGATGCGTCATCAGCCAGTTTCCTTAAAGGAGCCATGTCCAAATTGATTTTGACAGTTGTGCTGTCAGTGTACTACAGCATTGAGGTGCTGCAAACACTGACAAGCATTGCACAAAGGTACACAGCTGCACCCAGGCTCTCCCGTGACTCCCTCCATATGCTTATGGAGGGAGTCACAGCTTGCAGGGAGGTTCTCTTCCCTTCCAATGGGCGGAAGACACCTCCCCAGGAGAACAACACAGCCTGGTTGCACATTGAACAGGAGTGCACAAGCAGGGATGTCATCAGGAGGACCAGTGGCGCAAACCTTTCAATGATCTCAGTAGATCACAAAACATTACTGCCAAGACACACTCAACCTCATCCTGCTGCAAACATACCAACTAACAACACACTAGAGTAACCACTTCAGTGGTTTAGCCAATGTTCATGTGAAGTTTCTGTTAATGTGCTGTCAAACATTGAAATCTTTATTTTCAACATTTTGTGTTCTTGGACAGATTTGTGTGCACCTTTGGAAATGGCTTAGTGAGTTGCAGTGAATGGTGAGACGTAAGTGTACCCCCTCCTCCCGCAATGGTGATGAGTGTGAAACGAATGGCTTAGACATTGTAGGGATGCTTTAAGGTGCTGGTGTGGGGTGGTGCCAACCTGGCGCATCATGTGGCATCCAGGATGTACAGTGTTAAGTGAAGTAAATCTAACCATGGTGAGGCCATCGCTGCCATCCCAGGCAGCAATGTGGTTGGGTGCTGATGTCCTGTGTCCTGTGCAGCATCAGGTGATTGCGGAGAAGGTTGGTATTGTTGTTGGTGATGTTGGTGTGCCTGGTGATGTTGGTGTTGCGGCTGATCGTGGTGGGATTCTGAGGACCAAGGTGAGATTTCTTTTGGGCACTGATGTTGCTGGAATACATGGCAGCTGCAGTTGAGATGACAGAAGCGATCTGTCAATGGTGAGAGAGGTTGTTCCAAGGAGGTGACAGTGGATAGAGAGTTTAATCCAAACACTTCCAAACTGCATAAAGCTCAAAAGTGTCTTCCAAATTCTTAAGGCTCAAGCTTCTGACATTGGAAAGTGAACAGTTGTGAAATGGTGATGGGAACCTCGTGGAAAAGTTGGAAAAATGTCTAGAAGATAGTAAAATGCTATTCAACTGCATTTAAAGACCCTCTTAACTAGTGCCGGGTCTGCAAAGCGCAGGCAGACCCTGTACTTGGGAAATGTACATGGAGGCGGGTTCAAAGCAGGATCCCGACCCGCTGCCAATCTTTTAGATTTTGACAGCAGACCCGCCTCCGAACCCGCCCTCTGAATGCCAGCAAAATTCTGGCTGTTAAATGCCAAATCTACTAATAATCCTGGGTCACTTTCAACTTCACCTTAAACTATTCCACACCATTCATGTAGTACATACATCATCTTATTGTAATGGCTTCAGCGGCACTTCCCTCTGCTCGCCGCCTGAGGGCGGTTTTTGAGGCCTCGGTGCACTGCTGCCGTGCCTTTGGGCCCCTCTCCTCACTTGTTTCTCGAGTAATTGATCTCATCAGAGTAATTAGGCTAGTTAATAAAGTTGTTCGGTTTTTTGTCCCTCTTTTGGTAGGACCAATCAAAAACAAACAAATAAACTGTAACTAACAGAACCCCACATAAACGTTAATAAATCAAATCAGAATTTGGTTATCCAAATTAATTATGCACTTCGGTTTTTTGTCTCTGTGCCTCTGGCCTCACCTGTGTGTTGTTAATGTATTTGTCTCCTGTCTCATTTGATTAATTATGTTACGTGACCACTCTGGCCTGTATTTAAGCTTCCTGTTTCCTGTCCTCTTTGCTCAGTCCTGGGTTCGCCTGCCTGCAAGTAACAGCTCTTGCTGTGTCTCTGGCGTTCTCGAGTTTCTCTGTGTTTTCGAGTTCTACCCGGTCTCGAGTCCTTGGATAGGTTTCCTGCGCTTGGGTCCACTACCGAAACCCTAGCAAAACGGCCCCATGAATCTTATTTTTTACTCCTACCACTGGATCTTCTGCGACTAAAAGCTGATTCATAGGAGCAGGAAGTACCACACAGTGTATTACTTTTCCACTATCGTGGAGCTGTGTTTAAGATAGCCTGGCCCTTTAAGACTGAAAAGTGCTGTAAGTAAATGCATGTGAGGTCAGAGCTTAACTAATCTTTGAAGAGGGAAGTCTTCTGATTGGCACGTGCTGATAAATTTTCAGCTCCAGGTCAAAAAATACCATAGTGCAATGACTGCGTTTCCTTTTTTTATATACTTTTGATACTGTGAAATTTAACATCTAAAGTGTAATGGGCGCTATCAAAATTTTGATATAGATAGAAGTCCTCATCTGCCCTTGGTCTACCTGCCGATAGATTTTACCATTGTTTTGTTCATTGCTTTGCCACGATCACTGGACATATTAATTATATATGGATTAAAGACTAATTAATTGTTGTTCAGAATAGTCTTTTAATCAATTTCTGGTGGCGGTATATTGAGGAGTATTTCTCCATACGCTCAGCACTTTGCAGATACAATTTGTTGAGCTGTAATGCTAGTTATGGCACAACACATTAATTTTCTGAAATCAGTGACTAAAATCATTTCTGAAAATGATTATGTCAGCAGATGAATCATACCAGTTGGAATACTTCGAAGAGAAGCTGTAATAGAGAAAGAAAAGTAAGTATAATAATTGGAGTCTACATTAACTTGACATTTGAAGATACGCTTATGATGTGAAGTATTTTATTCCATTAGAAAACAGTTAGCTGCATGACAATTCAAAGAGTGCACAGTAGAATGTCTAACTGCTTTGGTTCAAAGTATTGGCACAGAAAGGAATTTTATACAAATTTAAGATTTGCCAGGAGCTCTACAGGTCGAGAATTCTGGTCAATGATAAACTTCGTAACATATTAGAGCTAAAAATACCCACATTCTATGGCACTACCAGCAGATATAGGAAAAAAAAACAATTGGCAAAGAGAACATTAATATTTAATACAAAAACAGAAAATGCTGGAAATACACAGGTCATAGAAAGGCTAGCAGAATTGGGCAGACAAGTGGCAGATGGAATTTAATATAGAGAAGTGTGAGGTGAAGCATTTTGGCAGAAGGAACAGATAGAGGCAATATACACTTAATGGCACAGTTTTAAAGAGTGTGCAGGGACAGAGGGACCTGGGAGTTAATGTGCATAGGTCCCTGAAAGTGGCAGGACATATTGAGAGAGTGGTTAGCAAAGCATATGGGATCTTGGGCTTCATAAATAGAGGTATTGAGTACAAAAGTAGAGAAGTTATGCTGAACCTTCATAAAGCGCTGTTTCGGCCACAACTGGAGTATTGCGTCCCACACTTTAGGAAGGATGTGAAGGCCCTTGAGTGGGTGCAGAGGAGATTTACTGGAATGGTTCCGGGGATGGGTGATCTTAGCTACAAGGACAGGTTGGAGAAGCTGGATTTGTTTTCATTTGAGCAAAGGAGGTTATGGGGTGATTTGATAGAGGTGTACAAGATTATGACGGGTTTGGATAGGCTAGACGGGGAAAGGCTGTTCCCACTAGTTGATTGTCTTGCCTATTAGGCAGTCCCTCAGAACCGAGGATGACTTGCTTCCACATTAAAAATGAGTTCTTCAGTGACTGATGAGTCCAATGTGGGACCTACAGTCTCTGTCACAGGTGGGGCAGACGGTGGTTGAAGGGGCGGGTGGGTGGGGTGCTTGAGTTGATGTGCGCTCCTTACGCTGCTTGTGCTTGGCTTCCGCTTGCTCCCGGCGAAGAGACTTGAGGTGTTCGGCGCCTTCCCGGATGCTTCTCCTACACTTTGTGCGGTCTTGGGCCAGGGATTACCAGGTGTCAGTGAGGATGTTGCACTTTTCAAGGAGGCTTTGAGGGTGTCCTTGAAGCGTTTCCTCTGCCCACCTGGGGCTCTCTTGCCGTGCCGGAGCTCCGAGTAGAGCGCTTGTTTTGGGAGTCTCGTATCGGGCATGCAGACGATGTGACCCGTCCATCGGAGTTGATCGAGCGTGGTCAAAGCTTCGATGCTGGGGGTGTTGGCCTGAGCGAGAACACTGACGTTGGTGCGCCTATCCTGCCAATGGATTTGCAGGATCTTGTGGAGGCAGCGTTGCTAGTACCTCTCCAGTGCTTTGAGGTGCCTGCTGTCCATGGTCCATGGACTAGGGGACACAGATTTAAGGTTTTGGGCAAGTGATACAGGGGGGATGTGAGGAAAAACTTTTTTACGCAGCGAGTGGTGAGGACCTGGAATTCGCTGCCGACGGAAGTGGTGGAAGCAGAAACACTCAATGTTTTCAAGGAGTGACTGGATAGGCACTTGAGGGAAATAAACTTGCAGGGCTACGGGGATAGAGCAGGGGAATGGGACTGATTGGAATGCTCTCCAGAGAGCCGGCACAGACTCGAGGGGCCGAATGGCCTCCTTCTGTGCCGTTATCACTCTATGGGGGAGAAATTGGGTGAGTAGCGCCACCTGTTAGCGCCTAAAGAGGCAGTCAGTGGCTGTAGCGCCACTGGATGCGTCTGCGGCGATATTCAGTAGGGGCACTAATGGTGGCGTTAGGCATTTGCGCTGCGCCGCCACCGATGACGTCATCGGTGTGCGCAGCGCCCCATTCGTGCCCCGTTCACGATATTTGGTAGCGAATGCCGCAGTTGCGCCGCTCGCTACCCGCGCCCGGTTCACGGGGCCTTACTGTGCCGGCAGCGGCGCAAGTTAAGGTGGAAGTGCGGGGCGGCCGCTTTTTCGGCGGCCACCTGCCAGCACCTCCGTCCCCGGCCTCCTAACCCCCCCCCCCCGCGGCATTGCCGGCTGTTTCCCGAGAGCCCGGCACTTCTCCTTGGTGCCGGGCTCATTTGCCGGCACTCGCGATCGGGGCTCGTGCTGTTGCAGGCACCTCCCCCTTAACAGTGGGAGGAAGGCCTGCAGTACCGCAGTGTGCTGTGCCGCAGCGTGTGGCGCTGGGGCACGTTGCGCTGCGATAATCAGTTTCAGCGCCCTAAGAGGGACGTGGAGCGCCTCGAGCCTCGCCCCGTGTCCCTCGAGGGGCACTGAAACTGAATTTCTGGCGATCAGTATCACTCCGATCGCTGCGCTAAATCCTGCGCTCCGCTGACTTTTGCGCCACTTTGGCGCCCCAACCCAATTTCTAGGCCAATGACTCTATAAAAGATGCTCTATGGAATTGGGGATGGGTAGTCCAGACCCCTGGAGGACATTTCTGATTTTTGTCACTGTTCTGACATCCTGGATGTCCAGCATCCCAAGTACAATTTTTATTGAAAATGACAAGACCCATGCGCAATACATAAAACTGACGGTCATTCACAGCAAGCACTAGTTACAGTCTGGAGCTATTCTTCACCCAGTGCTAAGCACAGGCTGTGCTGTGTGAGGTGAGCTCTGGGAGTGAATCTCAGACCACTGAACTCTAGTGAATTATATAGTCAAATCAGGATCTGACTCCAGAGTTTTCCGCTTTCACATCGATGCATACTCAAAACCACTTTGGTGAAAAAGTAATGGAATAAATGCAGCTTATTTTAGTCTCTCCAGCTTCCTGCTTACTTTTCTTCCTGTTACTTAATGTTTTTCTTCACACTTTTTGATTTTTGACTTTGTGCTTTACTTTTCACTTACTTTTTCCTTTACAACTTTTTAAATCATTGATTGGAATTGGCCAGATGGACCGCAGTGGCCTTTGCCAGTCCTGTTTATTTTTATGTTCCAATAACTTTGAACACTCTTTCTCACTTTCTATTAACTGTTTTCTTCTATTGGTGTAGTCTCATATCCAACCTCAAGGTATGCCTTCCAGCAGCTGTCATACTAAGCCTGAGTTTCTTTATCCGCTATACAATGGATGACTGCCTTCAGTATGGTGGAAGGACCTCTGCTTCATTCAGGTTCTCATGTGAGGGTTCTTTGGTAAAAAGTTAACCTTACTCCAGTGCGGTACTGAGGGAGTGCTGCATTGGCGGTGGTGCTGTCTTTCAGATCAGACGGTGAACCGAGGCCCCGTCTACTCTCTCAGGTGAACCTTATGGATCCCATGGCATTATTTTAAAGAAGAATAGGGGAGGATTCATGGTGTCCTAGCCAACATTTATCCCTCAACCAATATCAGTAAAACAGATCATTTATGTCATTGCTGTTTGCGGGACCTTGTGTGCAAATTATCAGCCGCATTTCCCCACATTACAACAGTGACTACAATTCAAAAATTAATTCATTGGCTGTGAAGCGTTTGATAGGTCCTGAGGTTGTGTAAGGTGCAAAAGTCTTTCTTTGATAATCGAGAAGAAGACTAGAAGATACCAGAAATAGACAGCAGGCTCATTACCATTTGCAAAGAGAAAAGACAGGTTAATGTTTCTTTTTGTCCTTTCAGACGCTGGCTGACCTGCTGCATAGTTCCAGCACTTTCAATTTTATTTCTGATTTTCAGCATATTATTTCTCCTTTTTTGCAAAAGGTGTTGATTACCTAAATTACTATCTGGAGAGAGGTGCTCTTAATTGATTCGCCTATATAACTGCTTTTATGCTGGCACCAGTGTAATTTAGATTCTAGGCAACCGTTGTAAGTGAGCCAGCTCCTGACACTTACACTGTTAAATCTAGATCTCTCATTTTGGAGGCAGACTCATATAATTTTTTCATGGGTCCATGAGTCTGATGCCAGGATAAAAGAGCCGGATTTAGCAGATTAAATGCAGGGAACTGGCCATGGATATTGATCTCACAGAATTTGAATTAAAACGCCACCAACATAAGAGCCGTACATAAGAACATGAGGGAATCTTCCAACTGTCTGGTTAAGCAAACAAATAGCAGGTCCTGCAGTTAACAATGGGCAATTATAGCATCAATACTGGTATTGCTGAAGATCTGGAGTTTCTAATCCATATGTGGAATGGGCTAAAACAAGGAAAGCTATTTTGAGGGCTGTCCTGGTAGATTATGATTGACAGTCTGCAGCATGTCCACTCTGTTTACGTTCCAATATATAATATCATTTTAAAGGTAATTGTGGTATCTTGAGCTGGCCATAGATGGAGACAGACACAGGTTAACTTCGTAACATGGTTTAATCAACCCTTGCACATAAAAGCTTCTGCCATGGGGCAGCATAAACAAAGAGTACCACAGTACAGATCAGACTTAACTCAGGAGAGCAATTGCCACAGCACCACCTGGTGGATCAGGTTACTCATAACCTCCCAGGTTACTACACTCCTCCCCCCTTAAGATTGCCGTATGCAATTCTTAAACAATAACCCTTACTAGGTACTACATTTTAATTAACCAGTATGCTCTAACCATGGTTAACCCCTGACTAATTTAACAGGTTTGTATAAGTCTTTCTGGTTGCTTGCGAATCCTTTGTGAACGTCTTAATTCCACTTGTGGTGGATTCTCAGATTCATTCGCACTTGAGATTGGAGTAGTCTCTGATGTTGGTTTTACTCTGTCCCGCTGTGGCCTGGCAGTACCAGTGTCCACTGGCAGCTTATAAGCCGTGCTGGGTCCTGGAACAGCCTCCTCTACTGCCCTTTGTTCCATCTGAGGCAGTTCCCCCTGCTGCCGGCTGAAAAGCTGATCCACATGCCGACAAACCCCTCGACCATCCCCTAGTAACATGGAGTACGACACAGGTCCTGTAATGTCCTGGATTAGTCCTGGTATCCATTTAGGTCCATAACCGAAGTTCCGGGTGTACACAGAGTCCCCTATGGCGAAATGGCGAGCTTTAGTATGTTTGTCATGGTACGCTTTTTGGTTTGTTTGTTTTGTCTCAACCTTGCTTTTGAGATCTGGGTGTATCAGGTCTAACGTGCACCGCAACTTTCTCCCCATCATCAACTCAGCCGGAGAAAGCCCCGTGGTAGCTTGGGGTGTTATACGATAACTAAACAAGGCTCTATTGAGCTTGGTCTCCAGGGTGTCACCTGAGCTCTTCCTCATGAGCTCCTTAAAAGTCTGCACGGCTCGCTCGGCTAACCCATTTGAGGCTGGGTGATATGGAGCCGAGGTGACATGTGTGATTCCATTCCTTACCATGAATTCTTTGCTCCCTTCACTAACAAAACACTGTGCATTGTCGGATACAATCATTTCTGGAATACCATGCGTGCTGAAGCTGTTCCTGAGACAATTCAGTGTGGCATCAGTCATTGCAGAGCTCACTGGATAAACGTCGATCCACTTTGAGTGAGCGTCAACCAGCACCAAAAATATTTTGCCCATAAAAGGTCCCGCATAGTCTATGTGAATTCTCCTCCAGGGTTTGCTGGGCCACTCCCAGGGATGGAGTGGTGCCCCGGCAGGCGCTTTCCTCTGTTCCTGACATATAGTGCATGACTTTACCTTTGACTCAATTTCAGCATCCAAGTTAGGCCACCACAGGTAGCTCCTAGCCAGTCCTTTCATTCTAGTCATTCCTGGGTGCGATTGATGCAACTGTTCCATCAAAGTAGAGCGTCCCCGCTCTGGGACTATGATGCGTGCTCTCCATCTTGGACACTGAGCTCGTGCTGTCTCTGTCTGTACGGCGCGAACTCCGGTCCCTCACGCTGATCTGGCCAGCCTTTCAACACATACTCACGGACCCTTGACAGAACGGGGTCCTTGGCTGTCCAGCCCTGGATTTGCGCTGAAGTCATCAGGGGTCTGATCTCCTGATCCAGCATCAGGACGTGCTCCTCAGGGGAAGTACTGCAAGGAGATTTTGAGAGGGGCAGGTGGCTGAAAGCATCCGCGTTCCCGTTTTCCTTGCCGGCTCTGTACGTGATCACATATTCATAGGCTCTTAGTATTACTGCCCATCACATTATTCTCTGTGATGCCATTTGAGGCACCGCTTTCATCTCATTCAGTAAGCTAATAAGAGGCTTGTGGTCAGTACTGATTACAAACTTCCTCCCATATATGTACTTATGGAATTTCTTTACTCCAAATATAATGGCCAACCCCTCTTTATCAAGCTGTGAATAGTTCTTTTCCGCAGCTGTGAGCGTGCATGAAACAAACCCGATGGGCCTTTCTGCTCCATCTGGCATGCGGTGGGCCAACATTGCCCCCACTCCATAGGGTGATGCGTCGCAGGACATTATCAGCTCCTTCTTCTCGTCGTAATGCACTAACACCCTGCTGGACTGAAGTAGCTCCTTTGACTGCTGAAACGCTTTCGCTTGCTCTGGCCCCCAACGCCATGGCTCCTCCTTTCTCAGCAGTTTGTGCAGGGGTGCCAGCAGCATCGATAAGTTTGGAAGAAACCGGTTATAATAATTCAGGAGCCCTAGATAGGCTTTCAGTTCAGTCACTGAGGTGGGTGCAGGTGCATCCTGCACTGCCCGCACTTTCCCTGGTAATGGATGGAGGCCTGTGGCATCCACCCGATGTCCCAGGAATGTAACTTCCTTCTCCATGAAACTACACTTACTCCATTTCAGGCGTAGCCCCGCCTCTTCCAGCCGCTGTAGCACTTTGTCCAGTGTTTTTAAGTGATCCTGATCGTCACTTCCTGTTAGCAGAATATCATCTAAGTACACGGCCACCTTTGGAATGCCCTGCAGAATGCCCTCCATAGTCCGTTGGAATATTGCTGGGCTAGAACTGACACCAAATGGTAACCTGGCATACGTGAACAGCCCCTTGTGCGTGTTCACTGTGACAAACTTTTTTGATTCTTCATCTAGCAATATCTGCTGATACGCATGACTCATGTCCAGTTTGCTGAATCTTTCTCCCCCAGCGAGCGATATTAACATGTCCTCCATTCTCGGAATGGGGTACTGTTCCAGTGATGATACTCTGTTCACTGTTAACTTATAGTCACCACACACCCTTACATTACCGTCGGGCTTCAATACCGGGACTATTGGTGCCGCCCAGTCTGAAAATTTCACTGGTTCTATTACTTTGTCCCTTAGCAGGCGATCTAGTTCCGCCTCAACCTTGGTTTTCATTGCAAAAGGTACCGACCTTGGTTTAAAGAAACGAGGCGTGGCATCACTGGCTACATGAATCTTGGCTGTGGCTCCCCTTAAGGTGTCCAGTTCGTCCTTGAACACTAACTCATGCTTCATCAGCACTTCTTGCAGTGCCTCTGTACTGTCCTCCATTTTATTCATTGCCTGCCAGTACACACTCAACTCACTGATCCACCCTCGCCCTAACAGGTTTGGCCCTGACCCTGCTACCACTACCACCGTAAGCTCTTTGGTGACTCCTTTGTGTTCCACTTGTACTTCGGCCGCCCCCAAAATGTCCACCTTCTGTCCTGTGTAGGTTTTGAGACTAATGGGGCATGTACCTAGCTCTGGTACTTTTGCTTCCCCCCATAACTTGGCGTACTCAGTCTGCGGCATTATGGTTACACTACATCCGGTGTCAATCTCAAACTTTACTTGACCTCCGTTCACTATCAAATACTGAGTGAGAGGGGGTACGTTGGGCCTTGAAGTGTCTATACTGTATACAGTGAAAACCTCCTCACTAGACTCACTAGACTCTTCCTCCTCTTGTATGTAATTTGCCTGCTTTGTGTACTTCTCCCTCCCCCCTTTTGCATGCTTTGCCCCTTTAGCACTGCTTCTCTCACTCACTGCCCTTTTACAGACTTTCTTTAAGTGCCCTATTTTTCCACAATTGTGGCACTTTGCCTTTGCAAACCTGCAGTCCTTTGCATAATGGCTCGTCCCACCACATCGGTAGCAATCCCCAACCCCGACTGGTGGACTTTTCGCGCCAGCTTCCATCTTGAAAACAGCTCCTCCCCCTGGTTTACTCCATTTCTCCTTGCTCATACTGTTTAAGTCCTTAATGTCCTTGTTAGCCGTCTCCATGGCTTGTGCTTTTTTAAGTGCCGTCTCAAACGTTAATCCTTCTTCTGACAGCAACCTTTGCTGTATACTGTCATCGTTAACTCCGCATACTAGTCTGTCCCTTAACATGACTGTGAGCGCATTTCCAAAATTACAGTCCTGTGCGAGCTTCCGAAGCTCCTCCACATATTCGGTAGTGCTTTCTTCCAGCCTCCTAATCCTCGAATTGAATTTCCATCTCTGTACTATTTCACTGGGTTTCGGATTGAAATGATTCTTTAGTAGACTCACCAACTTGTCAAAAGATTTTTCTCCTGGCCGCTCCGGGCTCAGCAGATTCCTCATCCGTGTATAGGTTTGCGCTCCCACACAACTCAGTAAAATGGCCCTTTTCTTTTCAGCACTGTCCACCTCGTTTGCCATAAAGAAATGGCTCAGTATTTCAATATACTCCTCCCAAGACTGCGACTTGCTGTCAAAAGGTGCCACGGAGCCTACTGTTCCTGCCATCCTTGGAGTCCGGTCACTTCAGCCAAAAAATCAAACTCCGTTTCGACTCCCGCTGCCTAGCCTCGTGCTTTTCCGACTAGTTTGCTAACCAACCCGAGCACCTCTTCCGAATACTCCAAAACTCTTCCGTCCTTTATTCTCATCGCCATATGTGATATCTTGAGCTGGCCATAGATGGAGACAGACACAGGTTAACTTCGTAACATGGTTTAATCAAACCTTGCACATAAAAGCTTCTGCCATGAGGCAGCATAAACAAAGAGTACCACAGTACAGATCAGACTTAACTCAGGAGAGCAATTGCCACAGCACCACCTGGTGGATCAGCTTACTCATAACCTCCCAGGTTACTACAGTAATATGTCCAAAATTGTGCACAATATTTTGAAATTTATGCTCTAAATTCTCATTGTGAAAGTATCAAGCTAGCTTAAACCATGGTTCCTATATATAAGCTTATGCCCCCTTGCTCTCTCTTCAAGTAGATCATTGTTGAGATGCTTTGTGAAGAATTTACAAATTATGAATTCACTGCACCAGTTACCAGTAACTCCACAGCTCAGTAACCAAGTATGAGAAGATCCTTCTGTATTTTAATTTAGTTGTTTTCCATTTTTGGAGGCTTCTACCTTATTACTTTAAAAACCAGGAAACAGAGTTTCCGCTTTGGGTGCAATCAGGAAATTTCACCCAATGTGTGCTCAAAATTGTACTTGTTAGGTTACAGTTCAAGTTTCCGCTAAAATTAATTTGCCATCAAAATGGTGGTGAGGCTAATTGTACTCACCGTTATTTATGTGCAAATGCCACAGCAACTTCAGGTGAGGGCAGATGCGCGGTTAAACACGGAATTTGAAAGTTTGCTGTCGGAGTTGCACCACTCCACCGTTAGCTCACCGCCTGGCTCAATATTGAAATGCATTGAGCGGCACGAAGTTACAGCTCTACACCTCTCCAAGGTATCTGCGCTCCTCTAAATCTGGCCTCTTGCGCTTTTCCGAATTTAATCGCTCCACCATTGGTAGCCGTGCCTTCAGCTGCCAAGGCCATAAACTCTGGAATTCCCTCCCTGAACCTCTCCACCTCGCTACCTCTCTTTCCTCCTTTAAGATGCTCCTTAAAACCTACCTCTCTCATCTGCCTTAATATCAGCTTATGTGACTCGGTGTCAAATTTTACATGATAATGCTCCTGTGAAGCGCCTTGGGACGTTTTACTACATCAAAGGCGCTATATAAATGCAAGTTATTGTTGTTGTTGTACTTGCACAGTAGATACAAACTAAACTCACCACAGAAAGTTAAGTCAAGTCATTTCAAGTCTAAGTATCCTCTTAACGATGTGATAAGTATTGATTACTGCCAGTCAGCCTCCTTGGCACTGAAAATTAGCTATTACAAGTGTGGAGTCTCATTCCTTCAGATTTTAATTGTTGTTGGAGATTTTTTTCTCTCTTAATCCATACTTTCTTTCCCTCTCTTTATTCCTCTTTCAGTACCTGCTTTGACATTAAATTCACCCATTCTAACTTACACTTCCTTCTCAGTCCTTGCGCTGTGAATTTCACAGTTCTTCCGTCTGATTGGTTAAGGAGATACACAGTTGCTTGCCCTGTTCACTCAGGTCCCAGATGCACTGTAGAGGGTGCTGCGCCATTTCCATCTTGTACTTTCAGCAACTTACCACGCAAAATATCATGGTGAGTAAAAGGGCAAGGGAAAGTCTGACTATCGGCAGGTGCCGTTCGTTGATTGGTTACAGCAAATTTTGGGCCAATATTTTTTGATATGAAAAGACTTTTAAAACATGCCTATTAGTCCTTGTGCACCTAAGAAAATGAGTGCAATTTGAAGAGCCTTCCCCAACCAGTGCAATCAGAGGCAATCGGAATTTCAACTCAGGGGCATGGCCAGATTTATGGGCGGAGCCTGATTCAGGTAAATTGAATCTTGGACCAGAGTAAAAGAATGCGGAAAATATGAACGTACATGATTTTGGGCATAACTCACTTATGTTTAAAATTCCTCGATCTTTTGTACTGGTTTGGCCAATTCTGCCCAGATTACGCAGTTACTACTCGCATAAACAAGCGGAAACTCTACCCCTTTCAAGATGTAGTGGTTTTATACAGGATGACATTAAACTCCTGGCTATCATTCCCATGTCATACACAGTAGATTAACTGCAGGATGCTGTTCTGTTCCAATGTGGCTCAAATAAAGATTAAATTTTCTTCAGTGAATTACCATCTGTAAGATTCGCGAAATTTTCATTAAATAAGCACGTAGGAAAATAGGGTTAATAAAACAGCTTTATTGACCAAAAGAAGCTTATACAGAGAAACCTTTGATAAAAGGGCACACAAAATGGCCGCCAGACCTCGTGACCAGCTTCTGGGACCATTTGAATTTCTGCTACTGCAAGCCAGACAGGCTTGTGGATTGAAGACATTAAAAGCCCGCGGAAACCAGTTTCGGGAAGCCGAAACTCATGGAACTGAGTATACATATTGATTAGATTACAAGTACAGGACAGATTTGGGTGACAGGATGAGACCCATCAAGAAATGGGCAGATAATTGAACGAACGCTTAAACCCATTACAGTGTACAAAGAGAAGCCGTTTAACAGCCATCCAGGGCAATCTCCAGACCGATCAATATACAAACCAAGTTACGGTAACAAAGCAAAGACATTATCGGCCCAGGAAGGCCAGTTAAGCTATCACCAACTCCCGTTATGAAGACAAAACACCCCTGCAGAGAGTTCTGCCCGCCAAAATTATTACAAAGACAGGACTATGATTTGGCGGGAGATAAGAATGTTCCAAAAGGGTATAACTGTGGATTAAGTAAAGTCCATCAGAGAGTTCTCCATCGGTATGCTTCGGGACAGACTCCATTGGAACCAAGCAGCACTTCGGTTCGGACCGTGTTCGGTGTTCGGCCAGGCAAGGCCCGGCCACGACGAGAGGACAACGAGAAGATTTCGGCTTGGAAGCCAGCTCGGCCAGGCAAGGCCCGGCCACGACGGGAAGACGACGAGGGAGGCCTGGGTACTTTTGTCGGGAGATCATCGACGACCCAGGCTGGAGAAGAAGACACCCAGGGCCCGGTACTCCAGTTCATCAACATCACATCGGCGAGCGCTCATCGCAGGAGAACCAAGAGGAAAACAAGCTGCGCCAGAAGCTTCCAAACCCACGTGACGACGGAAAGCTGTGTCGAAAGGCTGCAAAGCCCTTTTCGCAATTCTTAAAGTGGTGAGCATGATCCTGAGTCCCTCAAATCGAAACTTAGTTAGGTCTAGGGGAGGGGGTTAAGGGTAATTGTAATCTGTTACCCCTTTTACGATGTGCCGTGTGTTCCCCATTTCTATAGAGTTAAGTTTATAGATGTGTGCATGCTTGTAGTTGCTTTAATCTGTGCATATGACATGTATTTTATAATGCTGCAAACTGTTCAATAAAGGCATCCATTTCATGCTATTCGACCTGGTCTATTGAGTTTTTCTGCACTACAGCTCCCTGCACCTAAGTCCAAGGTCTAGGATCGTAGGGGCGAGTGGGTCGAACCACTCACGGGTAATTATTGCAAGAAGCCTGGCAGGAGACCAGAGCAAGCAAGAGAAACCCCCTACACATCATTTGTTTCAATCACAAGGTACAAGTATTTACCTTTCTATGTTAGCGCAAGATACCACCTCCTAACAGAAGTCTGAAATATGTCCTTACTGGAGAACTTAGTTGATATGGTTTATAGGGACATTTCATCATTTACTTAATATAAACCAGTTCATTGTTTTTTCCTTTTTAAATAACAAGTTGCATTAGCTTTATGACCTATCGGTATAGAGCAGCCTCTGTTACTGTGAGTTAAATGCCCCATAGCATTTTTGCTTTTTTTGGTTATTCCCTGGTGGAAACTGTCATTTTCTGCTCAGTGATTCCATCACAGTATGTTTGAATTGTAAGCATCAGAGGTGCAATCAAATGATCATAAAGATATATTGATAACATTGTTATTTCAAGATTGACAATCTGCATGTACTACAGGAAACTTTGGTTTATCCGGTGGTTGTATGTCCGGAAACCTCGATCTGACGGCAGAAATCAGCAGCCGTTTTGTTAGGTTTTTTTTCTTTTTTTTTCTTCTCCTAGCATTTTTTTAAACAGTCAGTCTCTGGAAAGCCTCTCTGAAGCTGTTGCTAAGCTACAGAGATGCTTCTAAGGTACGGGCTGACTGTTTACAAGCTGTTGCTAAGCAACAGTGTTTGTTGTCAAATACGGAGATGAAAACCTCCGTATCCTTCAACATTAGCGCTGGTCTGTCTGGAAGTATTCATAGATTGGCATCACGCCGGTCCCGTCGGTGCCGGATATCGCAAAATTTTCTGTAAATAACTAATGATTACTGAAATCATACCACACCGGAACAATTCACTGAAAACAAAATCAAAATACTGCAGATGTTGGGAAACTGAAATAAATACAGAAAATGCTAGAAATACTCAGCAGGTCAGGCAGCATCTGTGGAGAGAGACACAGATTTAAGATTTCAGGTTGATGACTTTTCATCAGAACTGCAATTCATTTCATTTAAAAATTCATCTTTATAGTGAAAATCTGCCTTAGAGTTGTATCTCCAAGAGTTTAAAACAGTGTTAATGTAAACAAGTGCTACACTTTTAACTAATTGATCTGTTTTAATGTTTTAATAATTTTGGCTTAATTTTTGTTATTTGCATAGATTTTAAATTTGTTTTGTAAATGCAGCCAAAGCCTGATCTGATCACATTGTCGGGAAATAATCAAGTTGAGGTCTTATGATGGGTCACAAAACATTAGCCTTTCTTTCTTGTTGAATGCTGTAACACTTTTTGTTTTTACTTCAGGTTTTCAGTATTTGCAATATTTATTTTCTTCCCCTCAAGTTGTGACCAAGTTTTTATTGCTTATAAAGGCATATGGCCCAAAAATTTCCTGGACTCAATGTTCGATTTGGGTTGGACTTGAGGCAGAAGAGACCCGGAGGGGATGACATTACTGGTGAGAACTAGAAATGCCAAGTCTCCTATTGTCACTTTGGAATATCAGCACCTTTAGTGTCAACTGGCTATTTCATTGCTGGAGAGGGCGGAGGAAAATTATCAAACCTGAACCTGATTCTGTTTTCACACGAGGGCTGAAATTCCTCTTTGTGCTATTTTTTTTTACCACACTGATTAATGATTTTGTTAAAATATCTCCAACCAGAATTTGATATGACAGGTAAGTGTTTTAAAAATAGTGCACAGAGGAATTCCAAGCCCCTAATGTCGACATACATGTACTTTACAGCACAGATTGCTGGATAGTAATGATGACCTGGCTGATTTTTTCCCCCTTCTTCGCACAAGGGCATTGAGGCCAGTTGCAGTACCTCTGTTGGTAGAGTGACTGAGACCAGCTAACTAAGCACGGAGCAGGAGCCTGCAACTTTCCTAGCCGGTATGGTTCATTACCAAGGTGGACGCGCAATCGCCCACTGAGGCATCAAGGCTGTCCTCATGTTTTCTTTTTATGCAAAAAATGAAAGCAAACCTCAAATGTAAAACTCCTAGTGAAAAAAGTTGAAAAATGAAGTAAAATTGAGCATAACTGTGAACAATTAGAAGGCCAATTTTCCAAATTCACACTGCCAGCGGGGAGCCGCTCCTGCTGACATGCACGTCAGGAGAACACAGATGCTGCCTATGATCTTTCATCCAAAAATAGATGGAAAATTGCGCACAACGCATCCACCATTTCCCAATATGTGCATCTGGTGGGTTAGGCTTCCTGCCAGCAATGCAAGCTCAGAACATAACCCCTTCTCTGCCAACGATTTGGCAGATGCAATATAATGTTGGAAAGTGTGAGGTTATGCACTTTGGCAGAAAAAATCAAAGAGCAAGTTATTATCTAAATGGAGAGAAACTGCAAAGTGCTACAGTACAAAGGGATCTGGGGGTCCTGGTGCATGAAACACAAAAAGTTAGTATGCAGGTGCAGCAGGTGATCAGGAAGGCCAATGGAATCTTGGCTTTTATTGCAAGGGGGATGGAGTATAAAAACAGGGAAGTCTTGCTGCAGTTATACAGGGTATTGGTGAGGCCACACTTGGAATACTGCGTGCAGTTTTGGTTTCCATATTTAAGAAAAGATATACTTGCTCTCGAGGCGGTTCAGAGAAGGTTCACTCGGTTGATTCCGGAGATGAGGGGGTTGACGTATGAGGAAAGGTTGAGTAGGTTGGGACTCTACTCATTGGAGTTCAGAAGAATGAAAGGCGATCTTATCGAAACATATAAGATTGTGAGGGGGCTTGATCGGTTGGATGCGGTGAGGGTGTTTCCACTGATGGGTGAGACTAGAACTAGGGGGCATAATCTAAGAATAAGGGGCTGCCCTTTCAAAACTGAGATGAGGAGAAACTTCTTCACTCAGAGGGTAGTAAATCTATGGAATTTGCTGCCTCAGAGAGCTGTGGAAGCTGCAACATTAAATAAATTTAAAATGGAGATAGACATTTTCCTAGCAGATAAGGGAATTAGGGGTTACGGGGAGAGGGCAGGGAAGTGGACGTGAGTCTAGATTTGGATCAGCCATGATCCTATTGAATGGCGGAGCAGGCCCGAGGGGCCGTATGGCCTACTTCTGCTCCTACTTCTTATGTTCTTATGATAAGTAAATTATACATTAAGTCATTCATCTTTTAGTAATTGCTCCTTTTGACTTTTTTCTAAATCTCTTTGGTGCATCCATTGTCCCTTTCTCTCTGGAAGATCCTTTAAGTTCAGACACTGGATGCATATTTTTATAGATGTCAGCTAATTGCTTCTTTCCTGGTGCAGTTATTTTCAGATGAAAAGTCATTAGCTTTTCCCATTTCCTATCACATCAAGAACACTAATACCACAAACACAGGCTTTCAACTGTTCAATTTCCCAAATGGAAGAAATAGATCAACCACCAGTGACACTATCTATCTAAATAACCCAAACTGTGGGGCAGACTACAAATGCATGCTTGAAATGTGAGCACATCAAACTATCTGCAACACAAAACAAGTATTGAACTTAAAGTTTAAATCCTGAGCGTGTCGACCCTAATTTTCCGGGTGAAGGATTTTGAAATTGAAGATCAAGTTCAATTTTATTTTCTGAACTGTGCTCAGTATGATAAGAAAAAAATGGTCAGAAAATTGACTAAAATATAGTTTCAACTGTATGATTTGTTCACGAGTCAATCAATTAAAAGAAAACAAATGAGAATGATTACTAAGTTTGTATGATGCTAAGTGCATGTCCATGTATTTTCATATTTTTAATCTTGTAAAATGTTTGAAGAAACCCTGGGGAGAATCATCTGCTTGGTGTAACAGCATGAACACTTGTTTAGCATTGCTAATGTATATTGCATTCTGCCACTGAAGCAAATAAGGGTCTGCTTCAGCTTTGACTCAGTCTCTCTGGCAGATCCAACATTAGAGAGCTAAATTTCTGTGCTACACAAAAGGACCATGTTAACCCTCGTTACACTGGAATATGTCATTTTCCACCCCAAAGTTGGGGCAAGAAGCTTATTGAAAATAATGCCAATTACAAACTATTGTTAACACAATTTAAAGTCTGAATCCTGTAAATATTAAACAAGTGAACTGTAGTTTGTAGGAGCCAAGAATCCTGATTAGAAGTTAAAAAATATATAGAGGGAAAAATTGGGTTGATTTGTGCCTCCCATTAGCATCTAGCATCCGGGCATGGCGTCACTAATGCCTCCCGTGAAATTCAGTGGGAGGTTAGCGGTGACTGTAGCCAGTAGCACCCTGCGGCGCTGCGCCTCTGGCGATGACGTCATCATCGTGCGCAGCGCCCCACTTGCGCCCCGGCCACAAACTTTGCTTGCGCCCCCTGACCTACCGCCGGATGCTATGTCCGATAGGGTCAGGGTGCCGTGTTTGCGGCCGGGGCGGTGCAACTTAAAGGCCAGGTGCCAGGCCGCCATTTTTTTTGGGCCACCTGCCTGCACCTGCCCGCTTTTGCCTCCTCCTGCGGGGTGCCAGCTGCGACCGGTCAACCCGGCACTCCTCTTGAGTGCCGGGCTCTTTTGCCGGCACCCCACTCCCCGGTGGCCCAGCAGGGCCCCGGTGCGCGCTGTAGTACCGCGGCGCTACATTCAATGGGAGCGTGCTAAGAGGGAGGTGGAGCGCTTTCAGTAGCGCCCCGCCTCCTGCATGGGTCGCTACCATTCAATTATGGGCGCGGGGAGTGCTAATGTTTACGGGGTGCTAAAAGTAGTGCCCCGGCAAAGTTATTGCCCCCAAAGGGGGCGTGACCCAATTTTTCCCCCATATAGTCTTAATGAAAACAATACGTTTGTGTAACTGAGCATTTAACTTCGGCTCAAGCTCTGTGCTCGATGGCCAAATTTTTCCTGATGCTAAATCCAAAATGACCATATGTACTTCCCTTTCCAGAGGCTGCAAGGCAATCAATGCTTCTTCCACAGATGCTTACACTGCTGCCGTACTACCCTGGGTGCGGTGGGTGGTGGGGTGGAGGGGGTGCAAAGGAAGAGTGGAATGTGCTATCTCTTCTGGTTTTGACAGGTTTGGGGTCAGTTTCAGAGAACCATAACGCAAGCCTTCATGGACCTCATTGATACCATTCAGTCTGCTGTCACATTGATCAGTGACATTGGTGAGGTAGGGGGTGATTTTCCCACTGGAGATGAGATGGAGACGGGTTTCAGTTTGGGTGGGTTTGAAACTCGCCTCCACTGATAGATTTCAAAATTTTGCGATTTTCCCATTTTTGTCCACTTGATTTCAGAGGTGTGGGATGCCCTTGCTCAATTGGTGTTTTGGGACTGAAACTTGCCTCTGTTGACAGCACTTTTCCAGTCTGATTTTATGGCTTCTTGCTTCCTTGGCTCATTCCACAGCATTTCTGCATCTCCTGCACCACATCCAACATCTTTTGAGAAAGCACTATGTCCAATTCCAAGGCAAGAGCCTACCCGAGACTCTCGGATGAGGTGCTGCAAATGCTGTTTGAGGGGGTGACAGCTAGCATGGAGGTGCTTTTCCACTCATCTCGGAGGAAGGGGCCTGCCAAAGAAACCAAGGCTGTGTGGGTACAGCTGGCAAGGGATATAACCTCCAGATCTGTGCACAGATTGGGAGACTGTTTCTGTGTATTGAAGAAATGCCATCCCTGTTGGAAAGCATTAAAATGATTTGAAGCCAAAATGTTGGTGTTATGCCATCTGTTCTTTTGCCTTAGGCAGCTCCACATTGCGGGCACCGCCACGCTTGCATTGTCAGGTTGTGTTGTGTATGTAATATGTGTGCTACTTTGAACCTATGGACAGGACTGCACTACTTGTAGGGCGTAGTGATACGCAGTACCACTCCTGGCCATAGGGGTATAAATAGTACTGTGGGTACTGATCTCCCCTCAGTTCCCGCCTGTGGGCATGAAGTGAAGACCTACGTATAGTCCCTACCTCCAACCAGTAAAGATCTGTTTGAGTTATACGTTTAAGTCTTTGTGTTAATTGTTCAATACAATACACATACTTAACACTGGCGACGAGTCAGGTTCTTACCCTGCGGCAGTTGAAGAGAGGTTTCAAACATCACCACCCCACTAGAAGCGACAGGCTTTAGGACTCTGAAGCCTCCATCAGCGACTGAGCACTGGAGTGCAGCAGCCATTCTGACAGCTTCCAGCGACTGACAGAAGTCTTTCTGCAGTTTCCTTGTTCAACCTAGGTGGTGGGGTAAGCCGTGCAGCATTGGCTGCAAAGACAGGGCTGGGGAAGTTGGAGAAGATAAGGGCGATCGCAATCCCTGATAAGAGCCGCGGTGAAACGCGCGAGCGGGTAAGCCAGAGCCCGGGAGGGAGCGAGCAAGAGTCGCGCGAGTGGGTGAGCCAGAGGCCGGGAGCCGCTTCAAGTGCGAGGCGCAGCGCGGGCCAGCAATCGGGACCAAAGATAAGGGCCGCACTCGGACTGAAAGGCGCGGCGGCTGCAGAAGCTCAAGGTGCGAGAGCCGCGGTGCACAGCGCGGGCTATCGATCGCGGCGAAGATAAGGGCCGCACTCGGGGGCTGAAGGGAGACGGCGTCGGGGGACGGGTGAAGACCGCCAAGCGCGGGAAAACCGCCATTTTGTGGGTGGAGGACGACGGCAAGAGCGGGAAGCCGCCATCTTTGATAACAAGTAAACAAAATAAAATCTGAGAAATTGCAAATCTACAATGCCTAAACACGGGAATATTAGTACCTTTGATAGTGACCTCGAAGATTGGGCCATATATGTTGAAAGAGTAAAAAATTATTGTAAGGCCAATAAAATTCGTGACCAAGATAAAGCTCTAACATTATTAAATTTAATGGGTGCGAAGACATACGGGCAATTGAAACACCTGTTATCACCAGATGAACCGGCGGATAAGACGTTCGATGAGATTGTTACTGTCCTGAAAGATCATCTAAACCCCACGCCGCTGATGCTAGCGGAACGATTTAAATTTTACGACAGAAGGCAGCTACAGCATGAAAGCAATGCTGAATATTTGCTGGAATTGCGTAAATTAGCGAAATATTGCCAATTTGGAACGGGACTGACAGATGCACTACGAGACAAATTTGTGTGTGGTTTATTTAAACAGGATACACAAAAGCGACTGCTCGAGGAGAATGAGCTGACGCTTGAGAAGGCGGTCACTATGGCAGCAGCACACAAAGCCGCAGCGAGAGGCACGGCAGTAATGCAGCTACGGTCACCGGAGCTCAGTGCACACAAATTGGGTGTGAGTTCTGGCAAATGTTATCGTTGTGGAAAGACAACGCATGATCAGAACCAGTGTTGGTTTAAAAACCAAGAATGTAGAACTTGTGGTAGGCTTGGACATATAGCTAAAGTATGCAGGTCAGGGAAGAAGACCAGCAACAAGAAGTCACCGCAAGGAAAATACGCAAAGGTACACAAGGTGACCGAACAGGAGTCCGATTCAGATGCTAGCAGTAATGAACTGGCTAGCTTAAGCTGTAATGAACTGGCTAGCTTAAGAGTACTCAACGCTGGTAAGGGTGCAGACCTCCAGACAATTTGGGTCACTCTTCAGATAGAAGGAGTCCAAGTAAAACTGGAATTGGACACTGGATTGGCATTGACGGTCATAAATAAGAAAGATTACGGAAAGTTATTCCAACATATTCCCCTACAGGATACGGGGATTATATTGAAAACATACACGGGGCAAAGAGTGTACCCCATCGGGAAAATAGAGGTTGCAGTGGTCCACAAGGGCGAAGACAGTCAAATAATGGACTAATATGTGATATCTGAAGGAGGTCCTCCACTACTAGGACGGGAGTGGATTAGGAAAATGAATATGGACTGGCATTTCCTACAAACAATAACGAGTGAGAACTCGGTGAAGATAGTCGGCCCAGACTCTGGAACGGATGATGGTAAGCCCAACTCAGGTGCAAAAGACAAAGTTTCAGCACAGAATTCCACTGAGCAACAACAACATAGTTTAACTGTGGATTCTGAGTCTGGCAAGTCTACTGATGTGCCCATTTCTGAGGGACACCGGGCTCGAACTCAACTCCATTTCAAACTACAACAGCAATTAGAACAAATGCTTCGCCGTTTTGAGCAAGAGTTGAATGCAACGAAAGAGTTCTTTGATATAGAGTTGGAGAATCTGGAAAGACAACAGAAGCAGCTGATGGAGAAAATGGAGCAGGAGCACACAAAACGTCTGATGTCAGAGGAGTTAACGGTCAGCCAACTCCTGCATATGCTGAAGGACAGGACTCTGAAATGGGAAAAACTTGAACACGAACTTCAATATTCAAACGAAAGGGGTTCGGAGCTCTCAAAGGTTATTGGAAGAGCTGAGGTGGCAACACAGACTGAGATGACTGCAACAGAGCAGCCCTTGGATGCCAAAAGTACGCTGACTCACGTCAACGTAGAACAACAGACCGCTGAAACAGTAGAGGGATTGAATAGTCCGATCAATCAATCTCCAAAAGAAGTTGAAGTAGTAAAATCTCAAATGAGGTCATTAGTAAACGACTTGCTGAAAGCCCAGAAAAAGCTGGATGAAGAGGTACGCATGAAGAAGTCTCTTCAGGAAAGATGTCTGGACTTGGAACAAAAGCTGGCTAACGCCCAGCTGGGTATGGAGGAAATAGAAGACCCTCTCGCTGGCCTAGATCAGGACGACACCGAATATTACTATGTCCTGTCCTGCCCAACTTGTAACTTCGACTCCCACCATACAGAAATCATGGAGGAGCACCGAAAGTCTACAGAACATCGGGAGAAGGTGGCTCTACTACGGAAAAAGGAGGAAGAGAAGGAGGAACTGCGCATGCAGCTGGCAGCTGACGGAGCCCAGAGAGTCTCCAAGAAGCAGAAAAGGAAAAGTCGAAACAGAAGATGACCCATCTGAACCATTATTACCTCTACCAGATCACACACGTGGTCCCTCCGAACGGAGCCAATTCAGTTCGGAAGTTCAAACTGTTAAATCCATGGAAGGACTATTGAATGAGTCACTCCAGCAACGTGAACCGACTACACCACAGAGATTGAATCTGTGAACTGTTTTCCGCAGAGACTGAATCTGTGATCTGTTTTGACATGAAGTTATCTATGTATCTATGTTATTCTGTTATGTAAACCTGAAGTTATATATGTATATATGTTATTACGTTATGTTAAATGGGGAGATGACTGTAAAGCTAGGAAGGGAGGAATGTTGTGTATGTAATATGTGTGCTACTTTGAACCTATGGACAGGACTGCACTACTTGTAGGGCGTAGTGATACGCAGTACCACTCCTGGCCATAGGGGTATAAATAGTACTGTGGGTACTGATCTCCCCTCAGTTCCCGCCTGTGGGCATGAAGTGAAGACCTACGTATAGTCCCTACCTCCAACCAGTAAAGATCTGTTTGAGTTATACGTTTAAGTCTTTGTGTTAATTGTTCAATACAATACACATACTTAACAGGTTGGTGGCCAGAGTGAAAGGAGGCCAGAGAGTCATGTCCATTGTCAATGATGTCCTAGGATGGAGCCAAGGACATGTGCCAACTTGGGCAACCTATGCAAATCTGGCCATGATAAGTTCATCCCTTGCATCCCAGGAAGCCATGTGCTCGCGTGCTGCCGCTGCCGCTGGTCGATATATCGGCGCTCTGACCTCCTCCTCCTCTTCTTCCTCCAGATCCTCCTCCTCCTCCTCCTCATCCTCCAACTCCGCCTCCTCCTCCTCATTCTCCTCTGACGTTGATGCAGAAAGAAAACAAATGGTTCCCATTCTGCTTGTAGATGCCTCCTTTGGGGAAGCGCTCATGCAAGCGGGGAGAGGGTCTTCCAAGGAGGTCGCACAGTTCATGGAGTCAAGCTGCAGCACCTCCGACTTCGGAAGGCCTTCTAAAAGTGCTCAGAGACCTTTTAAAGCCAAGGCCTGGCACCTGCAAGTAATCCTTGCTGCAGTAAACGATGTCTTGTTAGACCTGTAGCAGTGAGGAGGCCATCCACGAATCAACCCGCCAAGTTTACCTGGCGTGGTTCAGGAGGTGCGTGAAGCATGCCGAAATGCTGGGAAATTCACGAGAGCCTCTCAAAATAGGCTTAGAGAGGCCCTTAACAAGTATTTAAGGAAGTTAATTAGCGCAATGGCCAGCTGGAAGCAAGAGCGTTTCCCAACCTCCAAAACCGGCACCGGCAAAATCCCATGGAGGCGGGTTCTGAACCCGACCTCTTTGAATCTAATATTCCCGCCTTTCCCGACTCCAAACCCCCTTCCTCCGACGTCAGAATATTGCCCCCTAGTGTCCAGTAACAGCTACAATGGCTCGGATATTGCTGTCTCTCAGGGTGCAAACACATCCAGAACCTCCATTCAGCCACTTCCGATGCCTGCACAGATATCAGAAAGTGCACAGGGTCAGGCTGCTCAAGCAGTTGCAGAAGTCTCACAGCCTGCAATAGGTCCATCTTAGGATTCAGCTGCTATGAAGTGAGGCCACCTTAGTTCGAAGAGGTTCCTACTGAAACATAGAAGCTGGCCACCTAACACAGTCCTGCCACTAAGGTATCACTTAGACAAAGACCACATTGCAGTTGTTTCCACAAAAGGTGTTCTTGCCAAGGTTTGGGAGCAGCTTTCATTGGTGGCTTTCATGGTACATTTGTGAGCTGCATTGAAAAGGCAGTACATGATGGCACATGAGGAAAGGGTATGTGGAAGATGTAGACAGGTCTATTAATTCAGTGGTCATATTATAGGTTAGGAAAAGGTCTTCAATATGAGAGCTGCATGAATTTCTCTTTCTGCAGCAAAGGGTTCTCTCCCTCTGGCTCTTCTTGGTGCTGTAAAGCTTCTTGCTTTACCTGGAGACCTTGTTCTTCTGTGGCTTCCATGACAATGCCTCTTTGTTCAGTATTCGGCAGACTGCATCGAAACTAGAAACTCTCACTAGGTTGTGCTAAGTACCTGAAGCATGCTTTAGCATGCCTGTGGCGTCCTTGATGATAACGCTGACAGAGGCGTGCATCTCATTATATGTGCACTCCACTGGTGACCTGGGATACCGCAGAGCAGTCATGAGCCATTGCAGTAGAGGATAGCTTTGATCTCCAGGGGCCTTAAAATTGCACTTCAACATCATAATCAACTTTATTGTCATTGTTAGTGCACAAGTGCAGTTCAACGAAATGTAGGCTTGCGGCTCCCGAGAGTGTACATTTAGATTAAGACATTTAAACATTCAACATTCATTTGGCTTGTAATACATTAGCATAAACATAATAAAGTACATTGGCAGATGTGCAGGCTTTAGAGTTTATTTGTGGAGTTCAGTAGGATGACAGCCCTGGGAAAGAAGCTGTTCCTAAATCTGGTCGTTCGGGTGCGAATGCATCTGTAGCGTCTCCCAGATGGCAGGGGGGCGAACAGACTGTGGCTGGGGTGGGTAGGGTCTTTGATGATGGTCAGTGACCTCCGTAAACAGCGTTTCTGGTAGATGTTCTCTATGGTCGGTAGCCGGGTGCTAGTAATGCGTTGGGCAGTTTCGACTACCCGCTGCAGGGCTTTCCGGTCATAGGAACTACAGCTGCCATACCATTGTTCTGCCCTCGCAACGCGATTCTATGCAGAGCTAGACAGATAGCGAACAACTCGATATCTTCCAATAAAATCACAAGGCTTGACTTTTCTTGTAACGCTTTACTGAACGATTCTAATTGTAAAACTGAAATACAACACAGAAATGGAAGCACACATTAGTATACAGGCGCATAACTGATATGTATACACAGATTTAGGTACGTCTGAGCAACACAGTACATTTAGTAAACTGGGAGGCATTCTCTTTAAATTAGCCCTGTACATAGTGTATGAAAATACAGCTACTAGTTAATCAGCTAGGCAGAGAAAAGTTACAACTAAACATTTTCTACAACATACAGTGCACATTAATCATCCATAGCATTCTAAAATACTTACAGACAAACAATTTCCAAGACTCAAGCATGGGGACAATACAACTGCCCAGAGCCTGTGCTGCTGTAGGAGCACCGTGGTGTAGGTCTGTGTCCCAGCGAGGGCTCCACGAGGACTACGTAGCAGTCCTGTGGGGAGCGTGATGACCTCATCACGCTCGGTAGCGTTGTCCGCGCTTGGGGCGTCACGTGATGCGCGTGGTTGCGTTTCTGGCCGTGGAGGCCGAAGTCGGGAGCGGGAGCTGGAGGCCAGGCTGAGCCGATGCTTGCCGCGGGAGCGGAAGATCGCGTCGCTCCCGGCGGCTGGTAGATGCGGCCAAAGACGCTAGGCCGGGCTGTGCCGGCAGCCTTTCTGGAAGGCCGAGTCGGGCCGGCAGCCGCCTCACGCACGTCACGTCGTACGTGCCGTGACGTCAGCACGCTACGTTGTACGTGACGTGACGTCAGCACGCTAAGGCGCGTCTTAAAGGGGCAATGGCCCTAAAAGGTAAGTTAAAGGGGCAACGGCCCCAACAGGTAGGTTATACATATATAAGTAAGTTAAATACATACAGTGAGGTTAAGTTAGAGGGAGAGGCAGCACACTCCCCGCTTGGTACAATTCCATTGTACCACTACAGATACAAAATAAACCTGAAGAAAACGTCCTTTGGCTGCAACATACTCAGAGTTCGTTCTCTAGGTTACTTCAGAAAGGAGGATCTCTGAGACTGGCCTCAGAAACACTTTGATAGGCCCCTCCTTGACAATCTTCACCTCCACCTTGCGGACCCTCTTGTCCCTGGTCGGCAGAGTTTTGACAACCAGGCCCACTGGCCATTCATTTCTGCGTGCTTGGCTGTCTTTCAGCAAGACAACGTCTCTCACTTTGACGTTTGGCTTGTCTTCTGTCCATTTCCTACGGCTCTGTAGGGTGGACAAATACTCTCCTCTTTGCTTGGGGAATGTCTGTCCCTCTTCAAGACATTTGAATTCCTCCTTGAAGACATCATGCTGGACAGAGCGAATGATCACACCTTTGGCTTGTGATGGCTCACTTGTGCTGGATACTTCTTTAGAACATTTCCATCCTTTGCGTTCTATGTTGTCCGAATTCCCCTTGAAGGATGCTGCTACATGAATGAGTCGGGCTGTGGTTCGGCAGAGTGTTCTCCAGCTTGAGAATCGCTCGAAGCTTTGTGAGCCCAACTGAGATTCTGAGGCTTTGGTGACCAGGGTCGTAACTTCAGGCCGAATCTCGGTATCAGCTTCAGGCTCCACAAGGGTGAAGGGATTGGACTCAGGAGTCTCCTCTGTGTTGACATTAGACAGGAAAGAGGGGCCCGAGAACCAACTGCTTTGCTGTAGGTGTGCTGCTGGTATAGACCTGGTAGCATGGTCTGCAGGGTTCAGGTCCGTGGGGACATAGCACCACTGGTCAGGGTGAGTGGATCGTCTGATACGAGTCACCCAGTTGGAAACATACACGTAAAACCTTCTTGTGGAGTTGTGGATGTAACCAAGTACAATCTTGCTGTCCGTGAAGAACTTGACGGCGCCCACATCGATGTCAATCTTGTCTCTGATCAACTGTAGGTTCCATTTTGCTTCTTTTTCAGGGAGGAGTGGAGCATCCCACTCACTCTGATCCGATGAGAGTTCCCGTACAAATGCTTTTCCTTGCATTGTTATGGGAGCTACGAACCCCAAAGGGTCGTACAAACTGTTGACTGTGGACAGGATGTCTCTCCGTGTGAATGGCCTTTCTTCACGGGACACCAGGAATGTGACGCTGTCTGTTTCCAGGTTCCAGGAGAGCCCCAGGCTCCGTTGAAGGGGGGGAGGATCCACTCCAAGGTGCAAATCCTTCAGATCCTTGGCACGGTCCTCTGCAGGGAAGGCTTCCATCACCTGTCCACTGTTCGATGCTACCTTGTGTAGTCTCAGGTTGGGCTCTTTCCATGACCAACAACTTTCAGGACGGCCATCTAACTCCAGAAGGCCCGAACTCAACAACTCTCGGCGGATAAGGCACCCAGCGAGGTCCTGTGTACCCTGTGGCTCGGGTGAGGACTGCTTGGCTGGATTGGCCGAGTGCTGTGGAGGTCTCTGTAGGTAAGTCTTGCTTGTTTCTTCTCCTTTAAGCTCAGTGTCTCCAAAAACAGGCTGTTTGCTACTGTGTTGAGTAGCTGGTTCTGCGTTGAGATAGTTGGATGTTTCCTTGGAGAACAATTTGGAGTGTTGTTGGACACACTCACTTGTACGTTGCACTGGACTGAGGGGCTGTCCCAGAACATATGTTTCCTGGCTGGGCTCCCCGCCTTCGTTCTCCTCACCTTCTTCATAAGCTGCGGCTTTAGCTTTAGCGGCAGCGGCAGCTCTCTGGCTTTGGAGAATGTGGAGACTGGCAGCGAGGTCAGCTCTCTGCTTCATAACCCTAGCTTCTTTTTCAGCAAGGGCCAATTGAGCCTGGGCAGCTTTTGCCTTGGCACGTGCTTTGGCGGCTGCAGAAGCTGTCGATGACGACGGTCTGCTGGACTGCCGAGATGATCTAGTGGATACTTTAGAGGACTGTGCTGTCTGCTTCATAAGGTCAGCTTTCTGCTTCATCATACTAGCTTCGAGGTCGGCTCTCTGCTTCATAAGGTCAGCTTCTTTTTCAGCGAAGGACAATTGAGCCTGGGCAGCTTTTGCCTTGGCACGTGCTTTGGCGGCTGCAGAAGCTGTCGATGACGACGGTCTGCTGGACCGCCGAGATGACCTAGGGGATACTTTAGAGGGCTGTGACTTGGCATCGTTTGCTAGGAGAGGCTCATGCTTCTCGCTTGACTGGTCGACGTCCTCTAGGGTATATTGTTTTCCTGAGCGTAGACTCATGGTAGCTGAGTGGTATCTTCCTGCGCTTGAGCCCGCTGTGCTGTTGTCTTTTTACTGTTCTGCCCTCGCAACGCGATTCTATGCAGAGCTAGACAGATAGCGAACAACTCGATATCTTCCAATAAAATCACAAGGCTTGACTTTTCTTGTAACGCTTTACTGAACGATTCTAATTGTAAAACTGAAATACAACACAGAAATGGAAGCACACATTAGTATACAGGCGCATAACTGATATGTATACACAGATTTAGGTACGTCTGAGCAACACAGTACATTTAGTAAACTGGGAGGCATTCTCTTTAAATTAGCCCTGTACATAGTGTATGAAAATACAGCTACTAGTTAATCAGCTAGGCAGAGAAAAGTTACAACTAAACATTTTCTACAACATACAGTGCACATTAATCATCCATAGCATTCTAAAATACTTACAGACAAACAATTTCCAAGACTCAAGCATGGGGACAATACAACTGCCCAGAGCCTGTGCTGCTGTAGGAGCACCGTGGTGTAGGTCTGTGTCCCAGCGAGGGCTCCACGAGGACTACGTAGCAGTCCTGTGGGGAGCGTGATGACCTCATCACGCTCGGTAGCGTTGTCCGCGCTTGGGGCGTCACGTGATGCGCGTGGTCGCGTTTCTGGCCGTGGAGGCCGAAGTCGGGAGCGGGAGCTGGAGGCCAGGCTGAGCCGATGCTTGCCGCGGGAGCGGAAGATCGCGTCGCTCCCGGCGGCTGGTAGATGCGGCCAAAGACGCTAGGCCGGGCTGTGCCGGCAGCCTTTCTGGAAGGCCGAGTCGGGCCGGCAGCCGCCTCACGCACGTCACGTCGTACGTGCCGTGACGTCAGCACGCTACGTTGTACGTGACGTGACGTCAGCACGCTAAGGCGCGTCTTAAAGGGGCAATGGCCCTAAAAGGTAAGTTAAAGGGGCAACGGCCCCAACAGGTAGGTTATACATATATAAGTAAGTTAAATACATACAGTGAGGTTAAGTTAGAGGGAGAGGCAGCACAACCATACTGTGATACAGTTCGTCAGGATGCTCTCTATTGTGCAGCGGTAAAAGTTAGAGAGGATCAGGGGTGACAGGTTACATCCCTTCAGCCTCCTTAGGAAATATAGGCGCTGCTGGGCCTTCTTCACCAAGGAGGAGGTATTGAGGGACCAGGAGAGGTCTTCCGTGATGTGGACTCCGAGGAACTTAAAGCCGTCCACCCTTTCCACCACAGTATCAAGTATTAGTGTCATCCTGGACTGTCTTAAAATGAAGGTAATGCAATAGCTACTGGGAAAGCAAATATTAACTTGCAGCATTGATGGTTGCAAACGAGTTGCACACTGAGATAGTGGAATCTTTTCCAAAACATGTTGGTAGAGGCATTGAATAATGGAGCACAAGGATCATGTTAATACATGTTTTTATAACCCGTTGCACCTTCAGGACTCCCACCACTCTGAAATTGCGGAGTCCTCCAATAATGCTGTTGGTTTTCCATGGGGAAGGAGATGAACTATGATGTTCAAGCAAACATTGCAACCATGACCTACTTCACATATTTATGCACAATTGATTGGCTGATCTTTACAATGTCCCCAGTAGCAGCTTGAAACAATGGCAACACATAAAAGTCCAGTGCGTTTGTGACTTGCATAGTCAATGGCAGTGCCTTGCCTCTCTCTGGTGGCAGTTAGCTGCAGATCTTCTTTCAGTGTGTGGCATAACTCTGTGCCAGTGTCCCTGGTGAATTGAAGCCTCTGAATGCACCACTCCTTGGACAAGTGCAGATGTGAACACCTCCGCTTGTATATTCTACTGTGGGCGGGAGCTGGTCACCACTCGTCTGGCTTGCCTGCTATCCCCCTCTGTTGTTCCTCGTTCTCATTGATCAAAAACCACAGCTGTTTGAAATCCATTGCGACAATATAGCAGCAGTAATTAAGAAACAAAGAACCACAACAATTGCCACAAAGGATTTTGAAACACCTCAGTAAAAAGAGAGGGGAAAAAAACAAAGCCAACAAGCTACTGGTCTCATTAAACTGCTTTCCAAATGAAGCATAGTGCATAGCAACACAGAACACCTAGCTAATGCAAACAGTTTGAAATAGGCAGAAATGATGGCAGAAATGATGGTAAATGAGAAAATCAGGGATCGATTTCCCAGCCAGGAGCAAGACAAGGAAAATGGCTGCAGCACTTGCCGCAGTGTTGGCTGAAGATTTAAAACCTTTTTTTAAAAACTTTCCTGCCTTGTCTAGTGCAATAGGCAAGGCATCAATTTTTTTAAACCTACTACTGCCCCCTTAGCAACACTGGTTGCTAATGGGAGGAAGTCTGTTGGATGATATTTTCCCATTATCAACGTCTAATTTGAATTCATCTGCCCAAATGTAAGATACATGCATTCACCACTACTGGAAATCCTGGAAATAGCATCAAATGCTGGGGGGCTGGGGGGCGGAGTGGCTCCCCAGCCCCAATTGCCCAACTACCAACCAAAATTGGTCAATATTGCATAAGAACTTCCAGCTCAGCATAGTATCATGTTATTATGCATTAATTTACATGTGACTGCCCACAAACCAAGGAACAGAAAGGGTAGATAAGGGTAATGCAGTATGTGAAGGAATAAGCCATATAACCTATTTAGAAAAAGACACTATCTTATGAAAGAATTCTGGCCTTATTAAAACATGACAAACTGGGTTTGGAAATTTAGAAACCTAACGATGAAATAGCTGTGAAAGAATTCTGGCTATTGAGATAAGATAGCTGTTGACCGTGAATAAATAACCTTATTGAAACAGAAGGTGCATGGCTCCGACAAGCTGACCTTTTGGGAACAAAACAATGGCCCATACTGGATTAAGATGTTCTAATTTAAACTTCGTAAAATGGCACATAAGATAAGGAACATCTGCCCTTGTAAAGATGACATAAAATAAGGAACATCTGCCCTTCACACTGTTTTATATAGTCAACCCAGAACACCTGGAGAAAGACAAGATTCTGGAATATTACAAGCTGGTGTAGCAGTAAGAATTGCAGAGGTCAGCAGAAAGATGAATAGGGATAATTAACTTGCATCAGCAGAAACTTTAAAGGAAATACAACTGGAAAAGGGTATAAATATTGAAGTCTCAAATGGGATATCAGACTCGCTTTAATTGGGCAAAGCAATTCTTGACCACAGAGGTGGCTCTGTGGTCTCCAACTCTTTGTACCTCAGGGAACAAAGGTACCTGATATTGATGGATATCCTGTATAGAAAACTTTAAGAACTGTAATACTGTAGCGAAGTTAAGATTTAAAAGTAAGATTCGCTGTTAATGATAAGATAGTATTTTTTCTCTTTTTAGAACTGTTAACTTTGCGATTGACTAATTCACCAACTGTAAATTGCACGTTGGTTCTTTTAATAAATCTCTATATATTTTTAGAATTGTCTCACATAAGTCTTCTGTATCAATAACTCGCGAACTCAATCTCTGTATACTCTTTGGTGAAGAGTTACAGAATTCTGAAGGAGTTCTCCAGACCCTCATAATATCCAGGATGTTACAGTCTAGCTACACTTATTAAAAGCGCTATCTGGAGGACAGTAACATTCTCAGGTTGTTCCTTTCCTTTAGGGAGAGATAGCCCGGACCTTTAGACCCAATTAAGCATCGTTAGGATTCGACTACCTCTAACATTAGTTAAAAGTGAACGTCTGAGAAATACACCTGATCCGGGATAGGATTAGTAAATACCCCTTCAAGTAGACGTCATGTATTTGGATTCCTGAAAGGCCTTTGATAACATACTGCATAGTAGACTCATGAGCAAGGTCAGAACATATGGAGTCAGAGGACAGGTAGCAGAATGGTTGGCAAGCTGGCTACAAAATAGAACACAGAGAGTAGGGGTTAAAGGTAGTTACTCAGATTGGCAAAAGCTGGGAGTGGTTCCACAGGGATCGATGCTGGGACCACTGTTGTTCACCATTTACATAAATGATTTGGACTCGAATCAAAACTAGAATTTTAAAATTTGCAGATGACAAAATTAGGGGGTATAGTTATTACAGAGGATGACTGTGACAATATGCAGGAAGACATTAATAAACTTGCAGAATGGGCGTGTAATTGGAAAATGAACTTCAATATAGATAAGTCTGAGGTGGTATATTTTGGTAGGAAGAATAAGGAGGCCACATACACCTTAGAAAATAAGTGTCTAAATGGGGTACAGGAACAGAGGGATCTGAGGGTACAGATACACAAATCACTAAAAGTAGCGACGCAGTTAATAAGACCATAAATAAACAAACAAAGCATTTTTAGAGGAATAGAATTGAAAAGCAGAGAAGAACATAAGAACATAAGAACTAGGAGCAGGAATAGGCCATACGGACCCTCGGGCCTGCTCCGCCATTCAATAGGATCATGGCTGATCTGAACCTAGACTCACGTCCACTTCCCTGCCCTCTCCCCGTAACCCCTAATTCCCTTATCTGCTAGGAAAATGTCTATCTCCATTTTAAATTTATTTAATGTTGCAGCTTCCACAGCTCTCTGGGGTAGTAAATTCCATAGATTTACTACCCTCTGAGTGAAGAAGTTTCTCCTCATCTCAGTTTTGAAAGGGCAGCCCCTTATTCTAAGATTATGCCCCCTAGTTCTAATCTCACCCATCAGTGGAAACATCCTCACCGCATCCACCCGATCAAGCCCACTCACAATCTTATATGTTTCGATAAGATCGCCTCTCAATCTTCTGAACTCCAATGAATAGAGTCCCAACCTACTCAACCTTTCCTCATACATCAACCCCCTCATCTCTGGAATCAACCGAGTGAACCTTCTCTGAACCGCCTCGAGAGCAAGTATATATTTTCTTAAATATGGAAACCAAAACTGCACGCAGTATTCCAGGTGTGGCCTCACCAATACCCTGTATAACTGCAACAAGACTTCCCTGTTTTTATACTCCATCCCCCTTGCAATAAAAGCCAAGATTCCATTGGCCTTCCTGATCACCTGCTGCACCTGCATACTAACTTTTTGTGTTTTATGCAACAGGACCCCCAGATCCCTTTGTACTGTAGCACTTTGCAGTTTCTCTCCATTTAGATAATAACTTACTCTTTGATTTTTTCTGCCAAAGTGCATAACCTCACACTTTCTAACATTATATTGCATCTGCCAAATCTCTGCCCACTCACTTAGCCTGTCTATGTCCTTTTGCAGGTTTTTTATGTCCTCCTCACTCACTGCTTTCCCTCCCATTTTTGTATCGTCGACAAACATGGATATGTTGCACTCGGTCCCTTCCTCCAAATCGTTAATATAGATTGTAAAGAGTTGGGGTCCCAGCACTGACCCCTGCAGAACACCACTAGTTACTGATTGCCAGCCCGAGAATGAACCATTTATCCCAACTCTTTGTTTTCTGTTAGATAGCCAATCTTCCACCCATGCCAATATATTACCCCCAACCCTGTGATTTTTTATCTTGAGCAGTAATCTTTTGTGTGGAACCTTGTCAAATGCCTTTTGGAAGTCCAAATACACTACATCCACTGGTTCCCCTTTATCCACCCTGTATGTTACATCCTCAAAGAATTCGAGCAAATTTGTCAAACATGACTTCCCCTTCGTAAAACCATGCTGACTCTGTCCTATTAAATTATGTTTATCCAAATGCTCTGTTACTGTATCCTTAATAATGGACTCCAACATTTTGCCAACCACAGATGTTAGGCTAACTGGTCTATAGTTTCCAGCTTTTTGTTTACTTCCCTTCTTAAATAAGGGTGTTACATTAGCAGTTTTCCTATCTGCCGGGACCTTTCCTGAGTCCAGGGAGTTCTGGAAAATGATCTCCAATGCATCCACAATCCCTACCGCCACTTCTCTCAAGACCCTAGGATGTAGGCCATCAGGTCATGGGGATTTATCCGCCTTAAGTCCCATTATTTTACTGAGTACCATCGCCTTAGTGATTTTAATCGTGTTTTGCTCCTCCCCCCCATTGCCCCCTGTTTGTCCAGTGTTGGGATAGTTTTAGTGTCCTCTACTGTAAAGACTGATACAAAATATTTGTTCAGCGTCTTTGCCATCTCCATGTTCCCCACCACTAGTTTCCCGGTCCCATCCTCTAAGGGACCAACGTTAACTTTAGCCACCCTTTTTCTTTTTATAAACCTGTAGAAACTCTTGCTATCTGTTTTTATATTTTTTGCTAGTTTACTTTCATAATCTATCTTCCCTTTCTTAATTAATCTTTTTGTTATTGTTTGCTGGCTTTTAAATGCTTCCCAATCTTCTATCCTCCCACTAGATTTGGCTAATTTATATGCCCTTGGTTTTAGTCGAATACTATCCTTTATTACGTTACTAAGCCACGGATGGCTGTCTTTTCTTTTACTCCCCTTTTTCCTCAGTGGAATATATTTATCTTGAAAGATGTGAAATATCTCCTTGAATGTAAACCACTGCTCTTGTACCGTCTTCCACTTTAATCTGTTTTCCCAGTCCACTTTAGTCAATTCTACTCTCATATCTTCATAGCCTCCTTTATTTAAGCTTAGTACGCTGGTTTGAGATCCAACTCTCTCACCCTCAAACTGAATTTGGAATTCAACCATATTATGGTCACTCATTCCAAGGGGATCTTTACTAGGACATTTTTTATTAATCCTGTCTCATTACACAGGACTAGATCTAAGATTGCCTGCCCCCTGGTTGGTTCAGTTACTTACTGCTCATGGAACCCATCCCTAATACACTCTATGAACTCTTCCTCAATGCTGCCATGCCCAATTTGATTAGCCCAGTCAATATGAAAGTTAAAATCCCCCATGATTATAGCTGTTCCCTTATTACAAGCCCCAACTATTTCCTGATTTATACTCCGACCAAAATGTTGCAACTGTTAGGAGGCCTATGGACTACGCCCACTAGTGACTTTTTCCCCTTATTATTCCTTATCTCCACCCAAACTGTTTCACTATCCTGATCCTTTGACCCAATATCATTTCTGACTATTGCAGTGATTCCATCCTTGATTAACATAGCAACCCCACCTCCCTTTCCTTCCTGTCTGTCCTTCCTAATTGTCAAATACCCTTGTATGTTTAGTTCCCATTCATGATTATCTTGCAGCCATGTTTCCATAATGGCCACCAGATCATACCCATGTGTAGTTATTTGCACCGTCAACTCGTCAATTTTGTTAGAAATGTGGCGTGCATTCAGATAAAGAACTTTCAAATATGTTTTCTGACAATTTATTACTGCTTTTACCCCTTTTACTACTTTACCTTTATCATTATACATTCTGTCCCTTCCTGACATGCTCTGGTTTTTAATTCCCCCACTGCTACCTTGCTCTATTGCCTTCTCTGCTGTAATTTTTATTTTTCGCTCTCTTAACACCTCCCCCCCACTAACTAGTTTAAAGCCCTCTCTACAGCCCTAGTTATTCGATTCGCCAGGATTCTAGTCCCAGCACTGGCCAAGTGAAGTCCGTCCCAACAGAACAGCTCTCGCCTGTCCCAGTACTGATGCCAGTGTCCCAGGAAGCAAAACCCATTTCTCCCACACCAGTCTTTGAGCCACGCATTTAACACTCTAATTTTATTTACCCTAGCCAAATTTGCACGTGGCTCAGGTAGTAATCCAGAGATTATTACCCTTGTGGTTCTGCTTTTTAATTTGGCCCCTAGCTGCTCAAACTCCCTCAGCAGATCCTCCTTCCTTGTCCTATCTATGTCGTTGGTACCAACATGGACCACGACAACTGGATCCTCCCCCTCCCACTCCAAGTTTCTCTCCAGCCCAGAGGAGATGTCCTTAACCCTGGCACCAGGCAGGCAACACAGCCTTCGGGACTCTCGCTCTCGGCTGCAAAGAACTCTCTCTATCCCCCTAATGATACTATCCCCTACCACTACAACATTTCTTTTAACTCCCCCCACTTGAATGGCCCCCCACTCCACGGTGCTGTGGCCAGGTTGCTCATCCTCCCCAGAGTCCCTGTTCCCATCCTCACAGGGAGTAAGAGCCTCAAACCTGTTGGACAAGAGCAAGGGCTGCAGCTCCTCCAACACTACCTCCTGGATCCCTGTACCTGCCTCACTTCTAGTCACACCATCCTGACCCTAGCCACGGACTACATCGGAATTAATTAATCTTATTGGTGTGACTACCCCCTGATACACAGAGTCCAGGTAACTCTCACCCTCCCTGATGTGTCTCAGTGTTTGAAGCTCGGACTCCAGCTCTTCAACACGGAGCCGGAATTCCTCGAGCAGCCAACACTTACTGCAAATGTGATCACCGTGAGCATCAATGGTGTCCACCAGCTCCCACATATTGCAGCAGCAACACATCACCTGATCTCCCATTCTATGTAATTAATTAAATTTATTAATATTATTTTTAAATACCCTCTGCCCTGATTCTAGATGATGAATATCGCACCTTAGAAACTATAAACCACAGACTTTAAGCTTAAAAAGAGAGAAATATTTACCAACCAATCACTTCCCCACTTTCTGGTGATGTCACACTTGGATTACTTTTTACCTCTCTCCTTCCCTCTGACTTCGGAGACTGGAGATTGGTAGGCCTTACCTGGGTCTCTGAAGCCTTTTTAAGCTTCCCACTCGCGCCTCCCGCCAACACCCGCGGTCTGAGGCCTTACCTGGGTCTCTGAAGCCTTTTTAAGCTTCCTGCTCGCGCCTCCCGCCAACACCCGCAGTCTGAGGCCTTACCTGGGTCTCTGAAGCCTTTTTAAGCTTCCCGCTCGCGCCTCCCACCAACACCCACGGTCTGAGGCCTTACCTGGGTCTCTGAAGCCTTTTTAAGCTTCCCGCTCGCGCCTCCCGCCGACACTTTGGTTGACCACACTTGGAGTACTGTGAACAGTTCTGGTCTCCATATTATAAAAAGGAGAGAGAGGCACAGGAAAAGGTGCAAAAAGGATTTTCTAGAATGATACCAGAACTGAGAGGTAATCTATCAGGAAAGATTGAACAGGCTGGGGCTCTTTTCTCTAGAAAAGAGAAGACTGAGGGCTGACCTGATAGAGGTCTCTAAGATTATGAAAGGATTTGATAGAGTAGACGTAGAGAAGATCTTTCCACTTGCGGGCGAGACCAGAACTAGGAGCCATATATAATCGTCACTAATAAATCCAATAGGGAATTCAGGAGAAACTTTTTTTACGCAGAGAGTGGTTAGAATGTGGAACTCGCTGCCATAAGGAGTAGTTGAGGCGACTAGCATAGATGCATTTAAGGGGAAGCTAGATAAACACATGAGAGAGAAAGGAATAGAAGGATTAGATGAAGAAGGGTGGGAGGAGGCTCATGTGGAGCATAAACACCAGCATGGACCTGTTGGGCTGAATGGCCTGTTTCTGTGCTGTAAATACTACGTAATACTGTATAATTTTCTGGGCTAATATTTGCAGTTACCAACAAAGCTGATGTCAAAAAATAAATAGCAAATCAACACATCTCATTCCATACATAAAATTAAGTATGAAATGCTTGATCTGGAATTTCCAGAGGAACTGATTAAATAGAAATGATGCACTATCTTTAGGGATAAGTGAACATCTCAAATTAACCTGAACCAAATTGAGTCTGTCTGAAGCATTTAAAGAATGTCAGTCAAACCAGGCAGCTGCTGACAGTACAAGAAGGAAAAGCACTGCTACATAACAATAAGCATTTGAGTGTGTTCTTATTACAGGTCATCAACCTAATACGTTAACTCTGGTTCTCTCTCCACAGAGGGAATGGGAGGAGACTCATGTAGAGTTTAAACACCTGCACAGACTAGTTGGGCCGAATGACCTGTTTCTGTGCTGTATATTTGATGTAATACTTAGGCCATCCTTTCAACGCCCATTGTAAATGGCTGCTCAGTGACTGTCACATTGCTCCGATGTTGCAGCCAAAGGGGGGCTCAGTGACAGGAGCTTCACAGACACTCCAGCCAGACGGGGGCTCAGTGACAGGAAGTTCACAGACACTCCAGCCAGACGGTGGTTCAGTGACAGGAGCTTCTTAGACACTCCAGCCAGATGGGGGCTCAGTGATAGGGGCTTCTCGGACAGTCCAGCCAGACGGGGGCTCAGTGATAGGGGCTTCTCGGACAGTCCAGCCAGATGGAGGTCAGTGACAGGAGCTTCTCAGACACTCCAGCCAGACGGGGGCTCAGTGACAGGAGCTTCTCAGACACTCCAGCCAGACGGGGGCTCAGTGACAGGAGCTTCACAGACACTCCAGCCAGACGGGGGCTCAGTGACAGGAGCTTCACAGACACTCCAGCCAGATGGGGCTCAGTGACAGGGGCTTCTCAGACACTCCAGCCAGATGGGGCTCAGTGACAGGAGCTTCTCAGGCACTCCTGCCAGACGGGGCTCAGTGACAGTGTGAAGGAATAAGCCATATTCAGAAAAATACACCATTCTATGAAAGAATTCTGACTTTATTAATACATGACAAACCAGGTCTGGAAATCTGGAAGCCTCAACAATCTAAAGCTGTAAACAGCATACAGGCTATTGAGATAAGATAAGTTGTTGACACTGAATCAATAGCCTTATTGAAACAGAAGGTTACAGGCTCCTGAAGACTACAGCCTTGGAAACAACACAACGGTACACCCTGTTAAGGTTACACTTCAGAAAGAAACACAGAAAATTAAGAAACATATACCTTCGTAAAAATGACATCAAATGAAACACAGGAGACACAATTCTGTGTTGCAACCAGCTGAGGTAAATAAGAATTGCATAGATCACCCTAGTTGAGGTGTTTTAATTTACACATCGTAACAAGACACAAACAGAAGACCTTGGTAAAAATGACATCAAGTAGATGCACCTGCTGGTTACATCGTTTTTTATGATAAGCTTTGAACACCTAGGGTAGAGACATAATTCTTAATGCTACCAGCTGATCTAACTGTAAGAATAGCAGGGGTCAGCAGAAAAATGACTAGAGATAATTAGCTTACATCAGCAGAAAACTTCAAAGGAAATACCACTGCAAAAGGGTATACCTCTTTGTACCTCGGTGGATATCCTGGAATAAACTAAGAACTGTAAAACTAGTGAAGTTAAGATTTGAGAATAAGGATCTCTGATAATAGAATTTTAAGCTTTTTGTATTTGGAACTGTTAATGTTGCGATTGAAACACCTACTGTAATTACATGTCGGTTCTTTAATAAATCTATATATTTTTAGAACTGTCTCACATAATACTTCTGTATCAAACTCATAAACTCAATGGCCTAGAAATTGGGTTTTGGCTTAGCCAGGGCTTTAGCGCCGGAAATTAGTGCCGGCGCTAAGTCCCCTGCGCGCGCCAAAAATTCAGTGGCGCCGCGCCCAAACGGCTGCCGGCGCTACTGAAGGGTCTTAGCGCCTGGAAAAGGGCGCTAACTGCCGTTTCGCGCCGCAATTCCGGCACTGCGGCACCCGATGCGGTGCGGCAGGCTGGGGAAGTGCAGGCCTCCTCCTTCCGTTAAGGAGGAGCTGCCTGCACCCGGCCGCGGCCCGCGCAAATCTGCTTAAAAATGAGCCCGGCACCTCGGACAAGTGCCGGGCTTGCATCTGTTCCGGTGGGGGGGGGGAGAGAAGTCCGGGGAGGGAGCTGCAGGCAGGCGGCCGGCGGGAAAGCGGCCGGCCGCCGTGGGGCCTTTAATGTGCCGGCGCTAACTGCAGTAAGGCACCTCTGACAAAACGCTGGTTGCGGCTGCCACGGGCGAGGCGGCCGCAAATCAATTTCGGAGTTCGGGCGGGTTACCACGGCAACCGGGACGCTGCGCACACCGATGACGTCATCGGTGCCGGCGCAGCGCTACCGGAGCAACGCCGATTTAGGGCCCCAGGGAATTTCACTACTGGCCATAACTCCAGCACAAGGCCCTCTAGCGCCTCAAATGAGGCGCTAAGGCTACTGAATTTTCCGCCGAATCTCTGTACGCTCCTCGGTGAGGAGTTGCAGAATTCTGGGGGAGTTTTCCAGACCCTTATACTATCCGGAACGTTACAGTCTAGCTAAACTTATTAAAAGTGCTATCTGGAGGACGGTAACATCTTCAGGTTGTTCCTTTCCTTTAGGGAGAGATAGTCTGGACCTTTAGATCCAATTAAGCGTCTTTAGGATTCGGCTACCTCAAACTTTAATTGAAAGTGAACGTCTGGGGAATACGCCTGATCTGGGGTAGCCCTAAAGGGGCTAGGACTAGTAATAATCCTTTCAACAGGAGCTTCTCAAACACTCCAGCCAGACTGGGACTCAGCAACAGTAGCTCCTCAGACACTCCTCCAACCACATTATGAGGACGCCCCTAATTTAAATTATTTCTGAGGCCTTAGTGAGCCTTGTGCACTACCCATCTGCATAAGGGAGAGCTGCAGTCATTGGGTACAATGTAGGACTCAAATTTCTGTATCCGATAACATAGGATCCTGGTGGCCAAGACCACCACCATATCTGCCCCAATATATCTTTACAATAATATCATCCAAGTTATGACAAAAAGGAAGGATGTGTTTGCTTTCTGCTACATTGCTATATAATTTGCAAAGCCTAATTTTGCGAAACGTGTAATCCTCAAAATTGAATGTAACAGTTATGCTATGCTCAGTTGAACCCAGCTAAGGCGGTGAAACTTTAATGCTGAACTGAGTTATGCTAGATTAATTTTTCTTTGATATGTCATACTTTCTACCTAATCTTTGTGGCATTTTCATGCATCGCATGTACCTACTTTGACAAGCATAATAGCTCTTTCTCCTCTTTAATATTTATAATTTAAATATGCCACTTTCAGTCAGCTGAACAATTTGCAAATACTTCATTGTATTTTAAACATCCTTCCTAAGTGATTACTTTTGATCAGACGATGGATTTTCCGCTTGGTACTTATATGTTTATCAATAAATTATGCAGACTTTACTTAGTAATTTACATGTTTTTGGGATTTAGCAAATGTCATACGCGACCACCACTTGTTAGACAATGGGGTGCCACTTTTCAGCTGGTGATAGCCGGTACTAGTATTATCATCAGCAACAGCTAGTAATAGTGCAGTGATTTTACATTGTTTCAATGTCAAATTTCTAAAAGCCCTTCAGCTTTTCTCTTTGTACAATGACCAGTGGAATGATTTTACATTATTGGGACAATGACAAATATTTTTCTGAATTATTTGTTCATGGGATGTGGGTGACACTGGCAAGGCCAGCATTTATTACCCATCCCTAATTGCTCTTGAGAATATGGTGGTGAGCCGCCTTCTTGAACCGCTGCTGTCCATGTGGTGTAGGTACTCCCACAGTGCTGTTAGGGAGGGAGTTTGTAGGGGGTGGCGTGTGGTGGTGTTTGGCACGTGCGTATTCCCAGTCAGTTATGCCCCTGACTGTTATGTGAGCAATTCGAATCGCTCCCATGCCCCTGGGTTCTAGACACCGGACTTAGGAACAAGGCAGCGGTACAGACAAGACTCGAGTAGACAGGTAGTTGGATATAAACAAAAACCAAAGATTTTATTGAAGAGGAAATACTTGATACAATCTCATGGAAAAATTACTAGTGTACACTTCTACAGGCGAAAAATACAAAAGAAGAATAACTATACTTATACAGGGAATGGGGAACACACGGCACATCGAGGGAAAACAACTATCTTAACAATCACCTTATCCTTATCCCACCCCCTATACCTAACTAGATTAAGCTATGAGGGGTCAGAACTTCATGCTCACCAAGCAAAAGGTTTGTTAGACTCAAAACAGTGGTTGGGTTCGAGGTTTGCTCTTGGTGCTCTCTGGAGCCTGCCGTCATCACGTGGCCTCTGAGCGCTGCAAGGGCGTTGTCCAGGTTCGAGTACCCCAAAGTTAAAGTCTCTGTTTGGGTGCTTTACCTTGCAGGGATGATTCTTCGTTGACAGCTGCCAGATTGAGTTGATGTGCAGATATTCAAAGGTCGGCTGAGGCTGAAGGCCCGATAATTCGAAGCCTCCCCTCAGTTCGTCTCCTCAGTTGGTCTTCTTCAGCTGGTCTTCCTCAGGTGGCCTTCCCTCCGGTGGTCTTCCCTCCTCCCCTCGTCGTGTCCCGCCTCGCCTGGCCTGAATTGTCCTTGTCCACCCGACCCGGTGCCGGGGCTAGTTCCAGATGGAGTGGGAAACGGGCACGGGCAAAGGCCAGGGGGTAAGCGCGGGATGGGGAAAGAGCAGCAGCCACGAGGGCGAGGGGCCGAAGAGTGGCAGCACCAGCACATCAACCAACAAAGAACACACCACGAACACCGACCGAACACTGATCGCTACCCGAGGGCCTTCAATTATACCTTCGTCGAAAACCCTTATCTGCACGCCAAATCAGGTTAGTTCTTTGTTTTAATCTTGGCGGGCTATTTTAAATAATGGTAGTAATCCATACTAACTGGTTTTAGATGGCCGGTAATCGCATCTACCAGCCCGATAATTGACTTGTATTGTCCTGAAAGTTCCTTGATGGGCCTGTCCGGCCTCGATGGCTCTGTTAATCTGTTTCCGATAATATATGTAGACTGCTTGATGGCCTTAACTATAGGCCTAAACTGAATTTAGATATGACTCCAATTCGGTCTAATGCATAATTCAGAGTCCTGTCTGGTTCCCAAAAGTCTCTCTTCACAGAAGCCTGCAGCTTGGGTTTCGATCCACAAGCTGTCTGCGTTGCAGAGTCCATTTTAAAATCTCATAGGCTTTCTGCCATGAGGCACGGACGCCATCTTGGGTACCCTTTTTGATTTAAAAAGTCCACGCAGGGTCCGGTTTTTTTAATAACAGCCTTCGGGGAAATGCAGAAATTTAGCAAATCTTACATTCCCCCTGTGATACTAAAACTTGCTTGAAGTATCATACTTTTAAGGTGAGCAAAATTTTTCTGACCCTCCATAGTCAACCTTCCCCTTTAATTCGCTATCTAATATACCCACGACACATGCACTTCCCATTCTGCAAAAATGTAGTGTACATCAGCATACAGAGAGTAAAATTACAGACATTACACACACATCCATGCATGGAGGGGGTCCAACACCCCTGCACCACTTGGTACACGTATCTTTATTAAACCGCGTCGCAAAAAAACAACAAAAGAAAAACCTTTTTTAAAAAAAAAAAACAAACACAAAAGAAACGACAATCGTTTAATCAAAATACAGGGAAAAAGACTTAAACCGGCATATCTCCCTCCACCTTTACATAGTGTTCCTTTCAAATCCTCTGGTTTCGGAATTCTGACCACCGACCTTTTCCCTTACACTGAATACAAACTAAATACAACACTATCCCTAACTGGCAAACCACGAGAACGTGGGAAGCCAGACTGATCCACGAAGGGACCTCTATATTACTGAAAATGTTCCACCAGGGTGGAGTCACAATATCCAATATCTCTATCTCTACCGTTTCCTGTTCGAGTGTATAAAAATGTTTCTGCGAAACTATAACGGCTTTGAGTATTTTGGTCAGATGTTCAGGGAGATGGGGAATTTCGTTATCAAAGTGCGCTACGTACTTTTGCAAATCCATAAAATTCTCCTTCACACTGAGGTGAACAGTGGAGGGTTCAGGAACGGGGACAATTCGCTCCTGGGCCACTTGAACTTCTGCCTTGGGTTTAAAACAGAAACTGCTGTCACTAATCAGACACCAACTATTCTGTCCATGCTGGTAGTGGGACGCGCCGGTGGTGACACAATATGTCCCGCCACCTATATATGCTACCTGCGGGGGAACATGGCCTTGTGCCATTGTCTCCATGGTACAATTTATAGGCTTCGCGTCAGCAGCTCTGAACCCACACTACGGTTTTGAAAAGGCATTCAAGTGCTTGGGACACAGCATTCTGTGTGCTCCCCAGCTCCGGCACCCTGAGAGGTCAGTACCTGTCATAGCGTGCTCCCATGTAATGATGTAAGGCGGGACCACTGTGAAACGAATGTGTGCACCCCCTTGAATTACTCCAATGTTCTCCACCCTGTATACCGGTGCGGGTCGGGCTGTCCTACCCATGACCGGCATCCTAACTACTACTCCCATGATCGTGTGGTTGGACCGCCCACAATCCACGGGGACTGGATAGGCTTCGGAGGCTAGCCGGAGTTGGCACGGGCTTAATGCATTCTCAAAAGGGTGGAGGGCTGCGAGGTGCTTGTTGCTAATCCAGGAGGGGAACAAACCTTGTTTTAAATCCTCCAGATTACTGCAGCCCTCACCCAGTAACCACGCCCCATATAACACGCACACCTCATTCTGCACAGCCTGGTCAGAAGGATTTCTGTCCTCCCTTATGAGAGCATTTACCGTCTTTGCGTGTTTTTCCAACTCCGCTATGATCTCTTTTAAATGGACCGGCATGGCCTGGTCCTCATGCAACTCTGAGCCAACTACCTTGTTCTCATCCAGCAATATCCTCTTTAACTGTGTTTTTAAACCGTTTATCTGGGTCTGCAGCTCTATGTCATCCAAGCTGTTGATGACAGATGACCCAGTATTAAAAGCAGTAAAAACATCATTCCATGCACCCCTTCTTTGCCTCCCTGCATTACCCAAAAATTCTCGGTGTGTGGTGTAGAGTTCGGTCTTGTCCATGTGGGCAAAATCGAACTCATAAAACTTTTTGAGCATGTCCTTCAATAGGGCCTGGTATAACTGCTCCGTTTTTTTGGGGCACCACTCCGGTAAATGTACCTCGGTGAGATTTAAAATCACGGAGGCTACCGCGTAGTGTACCCCCTGGTATAGCATCTGATCAGTGGGGACTAATACCAGCCCATTCCCTGGTCCCTTGGTGGTGGTGGGGCAATCTTCCCTGGATAACCTCGCCGCCTGCGCCGTGGGCAAGGGCTTACGGGGGCGGGTTACCAGCTCAGTGGCGTTGACTGGGACCTGGGAATATGGGACCGCACACACTGTCTGGCTGGTATCCCACCTCATCCCCTCCCCGGTGTCGTGCCACTGCCGGTGGAAAACGATGGATATATCTGCAGGGCAGACCTCCTCTGACCCCCACATACAGATGTAAATCCCTTGATCCGGTTCCCACCTCTTGTCCCAACACACGCTTAGTCCTCCATGAGTCCCGGTAATCGTCCGATGGGTGTTGTTTCCCAACCGTTCCCAGTTGACTTCGGGGTTCCTCATGTCCTTGCTCAACTTCCTGGGCCACCACCATCTATCCAGTGGAATGTGTCCTTTACACGTCAAACATATTCGCTTTCCAACGGTGAGATTGGAAAACTGCTAATGTAACACCCTTAGTTAAGAAGGGAAGTAAACAAAAAGCTGGAAACTATAGACCAGTTAGCCTAACATCTGTGGTTGGCAAAATGTTGGAGTCCATTATTAAGGAAACAGTAACAGAGCATTTGGATAAACATAATTTAATAGGACAGAGTCAGCATGGTTTTATGAAGGGGAAGTCATGTTTGACAAATTTGCTCGAATTCTTTGAGGATGTAACATACAGGGTGGATAAAGGGGAACCAGTGGATGTAGTGTATTTGGACTTCCAAAAGGCATTTGACAAGGTTCCACACAAAAGATTACTGATCAAGATAAGAAATCACAGGATTGGGGGTAATATACTGGCACGGGTGGAAGATTGGCTATCTAACAGAAAACAAAGTGTTGGGATAAATGGTTCATTCTCGGGCTGGCAATCAGTAACTAGTGGTGTTCCGCAGGGGTCAGTGCTGGGACCCCAACTCTTTACAATCTATATTAACGATTTGGAGGAAGGGACCGAGTGCAACATATCCAAGTTTGCCGACGATACAAAGATGGGAGGGAATGCAGTGAGTGAGGAGGACATAAAAAACCTGCAAAAGGACATAGACAGGCTAAGTGAGTGGGCAGAGATTTGGCAGATGCAATATAATGTTGGAAAGTGTGAGGTTATGCACTTTGGCAGAAAAAATCAAAGAGCAAGTTATTATCTAAATGGAGAGAAACTGCAAAGTGCTACAGTACAAAGGGATCTGGGGATCCTGCTGCATGAAACACAAAAAGTTAGTATGCAGGAGCAGCAGGTGATCAGGAACGCCAATGGAATCTAGGCTTTTATTGCAAGGGGGATGGAGTATAAAAACAGGGAAGTCTTGCTGCAGTTATACAGGGTATTGGTGAGGCCACGCCTGGAATACTGCGTCCAGTTTTGGTTTCCATATTTAAGAAAAGATATACTTGCTCTCGAGGCGGTTCAGAGAAGGTTCACTTGGTTGATTCCGGAGATGAGGGGGTTGACATATGAGGAAAGGTTGAGTAGGTTGGGACTCTACTCATTGGAGTTCAGAAGAATGAGAGGCGATCTTATCGAAACATATAAGATTGTGAGGGGGCTTGATCGGGTGGATGCGGTGAGGATGTTTCCACTGATGGGTGAGGCTAGAACTAGGGGGCATAATCTAAGAATAAGGGGCTGCCCTTTCAAAACTGAGATGAGGAGAAACTTCTTCACTCAGAGGGTAGTAAATCTATAGAATTTGCTACCCCAGAGAGCTGTGGAAGCTGCAACATTAAATACATTTAAAATGGAGATAGACAGTTTCCTAGCAGATAAGGGAATTAGGGGTTACGGGGAGAGGGCAGGGAAGTGGACGTGAGTCTAGATTCAGATCAGCCATGATCCTATTGAATGGCGGAGCAGGCCCGAGGGGCCGTATGGCCTACTCCTGCGCCTACTTCTTATGTTCTTATGACACTGACCCTCGTGGTAAACACTCGTACCCTGGGGCACAGGAGGGAGGCTTCCCCGTACGTGAATCCGGTTTGGCTGGAGTACTGAGACGAATTCGGTCCCCAGCCATGCTGGCCACCTTCCCTCGTGGAAGTAAACGGCGGTTTCCTCCGCATCCTGTTCACTGCTCCCATCGATCGCTAGGGGCGCCTTGTCTCCCGTACACCCGTAGACGTGGGAGTCTTGGACGTCACCCCTCCTCTCCACACTCATCCCGATCAGGGCGAATAGGATCACGATCCATTCCATCCTGAAAATCTTTCTGCAAAAAATGTAAAAGAACATGCAGCCAGGTTCCCAAGAGATTCTCTGGCTTGGTGAAGCATGGTCGGGTCCCGTGACCTCAACCCAAAGATAGACTCTTAACAGACTTCTTACATAAAACAACCCTCACCTTATTTAACTTAAATTATAAACATCCAAACTTAAGCTAAATAATTACACCTTACTTAAAACTTAAACTAAAACTATATACATCCGCCGCCCTTCTCCGGGCGGCCAGGCTAATCCCTGATCGGACTGCGTCTCGCCGCTACCCCCGGCCTGACCGCACCATCCTTCGCTGTTGGTCCCTCGCAGCCCGTGGCTGCTGGCTGAGGACCTCTGTCCTTGGACATCTCCCTGACACGAGGGGTGGCCCTTGGTAACTGGAGGGCTAGTGACCATGGCTTTCTCGACTGGGGCGTCCGTGGGGACCTTCTAGGGGCTTTGACGGGTGGGGCTTTCTTGGCCGCTGGGCCTTTTACCCGAACCGCTGCTCCCTCAGGCTTGACCCCTCCCGAACCTGGGCTGGGGGCAGGTAACTTTTCGCAGCCTGCTGCCGCGAGCTGAGAGACTCCGCCCCCAGGTCCCATGGCTAGGTCCGGGGCAAGGTTTTCGACCTCAGGTCCCTCCCGCTCTACACCTGCGTTAGGGGCGGGGTTTTTGCTCTCAGGTCCCTCCCCCTCGTCTGGATCCCAGAAGAGTGGGGGAGTGTCCCAACCGATGGGCGGGATGGTCCCTCCCTTCAAACAAGCCACAGCGCCTGCCTGTGCAGTCTGTGAACTCGCTCCTGCTGCAGGCTGAAGATCTTTATCCTCAGACCCTTTTCCAACTGGCTGCTTTCCCCTTTCAGGTGTAAACAGCTTACACTGGTTGATATAACCAGTGGCCTGTTTTAAAACCTGTGCTGAAGGCTCGCCCGCTGCCCCGAACGGACCTTCTAGGTGCTCCCCTTTCTCTTTCCTCACCGGGACGGTCTTACAGACGGGATCTTGGGCCCGGACCCGCTTTTGGTCCGGGGCCAAAACTATCCCCATATGCCTCCCTTGTCCCGGACAGCGGCTTCCGGACCTGCCCGATAGGGGTCCCGGGACTCTCCTTCCCCAGCCTTATCTATGGCCCTTTCTCCAGCGCGCACGGTCAGACCGAGGAATTTCACCTCCTGCTGGCCGATCTGCGCTTTCTTGGGATTTACTTTGAAACCCTTCTGTCCTAACAGCTCCAGCAGTTCGGCCAATAGTGGGCCATGCTCCTCTTTCAAATCAGTGAACAGGAGCAGGTCATCCACATATTGAACCAACTGTCTAGGCTGGCTAAATTCCTTCAAACTGTCGGCCATGCACTGATGGAAAATGCTAGGGCTGTTGTGGAAACCCTGTGGCAATCAGTTCCACATGTACTGTTGCCCTTTAAACGTAAAGGCAAACTTGTACTGATCATCCCTCCTTACAGGGATGGACCAAAACCCATTTGAAATATCCAGCACCATGAAAGTGGTCACAGATGCTGGAATACTCCCGATGAGGTCGGCAAATGCTGTTACTGTGGGTGCGCAGGCTGGGATGTTGCGATTGAGCACCCGATACTCCACCGTGGCCCTCCAGGAATTGTTCGGTTTTCTGACCGGCCATAACGGAGAATTCACGTGAGTAGCTATCGGTCTCAGAACTCCCTGCTGCACTAACGAGGACATGGCTGCTTCCATATCCGGCTCTGCTTCCCTGGGGAATTTATACTGTTTCTGTGGTCAGGCCATGGGGTCCTCATCTACGCTGACCTCAAACCCTGTGACCCTCCCGCAGTCGTGTTTTTGAGTGGCAAATGTGGCCAGGTGGGCCTGCACAAATGCCTGGAACTCTGGTGGAGTGTTGCTGACCATGAGCCCAAGGTTATAATCCTCTTTGGGCTTCATGGTGCAGAGGGTCCCCTTCCCTTCCTTACCCGGGATAACTACGATCTCACCGTTCTTTACTTTTCCTGACCCCCAAAGGCAGTGATTCCTCAAATCCACTAGGATCCTGTGGCCCACAATAAAGTCGGCTCCCAGGACCCCTCTTCCATCCTGCACGTCCCATTTCCTCAGGACACACATCCACTTGGAGCGGAGCGGTCCTATCCGAATGGCGAGCGGGATGGAAACTGATCCGGCCTGTTCCCTACCCGTGAACCCCGATAGAATGTATGGGACCCCGCTGGAGAGAGGTGAGGTGATGGGGTTAGCTGAGTAGATCACGGTGCGTGCTGCCCCAGTGTCCAACAGTTAGGTCCCTGTCACCTTTTCCACCTTCATCTCCAAACGGGGTCTCCTCCACTCATCATACCGGAGCGAACACAGATAAATAGGCTGCACTGGCTCTAGTCACGGCTGTGGGTTAGATGGGGCTGACGGGGTGAGAGCACCGGTGGCAGCTGCTACTCTCCCCTGCCCAGTCAGTAAGGACCTCATGGCGTCCAAAAGTGACTCGGCCTCTGCGGAAGGGGTCACTACCCCCGCCTTTTGGGCTGGGCTGTGGGATGCATTCCCTTGTTATCCTTTCAAGGTTTTTTGCACTCTTTCTGCCAGTGACCATCCTTCCCACACCCGTAACAATTGTTTGTGTTGGGGGGGTTACTCCCTTCCTGGTGCCACTCCTTTCTACTCTGCACTTCTGGTTTTATCTCATGCACCTTCCCCTTAGGTGGGTGTGCATCGGTTGCCCTGCCGTTTTTGTAGGCTAGGGTTAGCTGCCTAATTACCGTGAGTTCTGTGGTCTGGGGATCTTTGGGGTCGAACCAGGTTTCTGCCTTGGCCCGGACCTGTGGCAAGCTGTTCGCCACCAGGCAACGGAGCCAATGCGTCAGGGAATCCCCGTTCAGGGACGTCCGGCCTGGCGTCCCCGGGCAAGCTTTCCGGTACACCGGCCACAGCCGGTCCGCAAAATCCTGGGGGTTTCCCCAGAAAGCTGGATCGTCTTCTCCACGCGGGAGAAGGGACTTCCCTCATCCATCCCCATGGCTTCTAGAACCGCATCTCTAAGCTTCTCATACCCGCTCTGCCCCCTTTTACACTCATCAGAGAGGGATTGGAGGAGATTACTCTCCAGGGGGAATAGCAGCATTTTTGCCTTCTCAGCATCGTCGCAGTCATTGACGCTGGCGGCCTGCTCTATTTCCCTGAAGTGGATCGAGGGGTCTCCTTTGGTGGAAAGCTTCGGGGTATGGTTGACCATAGCCCTAAGCTGTTGGGTGTTAAAGGGTAACACGAACTGGTTTTGGAAGGGTCCCTCATTGTCACCATTGGCGGGTGGGCTGAACCTCCGATGCAGCGCTGGGCACATCGGTCCCGGCTCCGGCCTCTCGGGCCGGGTTGCTATACCTCCGCCTCCACCTCTGGCTCTACTTCAGGTTCCACCCTCGGTTCCACCCCCCTTTGCTGCCAAACCTCACTGAAACTTGGCGCTACGGGTGGTGGCCGTGATGTCTCCTCTCTCTCAACCGGGTCATCCCTAAGCACGACCGGTGACGTTGGAAATGTCCTCCCCTCGTTCCCCCAAAAATCTGCCTGGCTTGCCTTTGGGCTTATGAGGCATACCATGCACTTTGCCTTCCGGAGGGCCCGGCTCAGATTTTCTATCCGCTCTTTACAGGGGCCGTGGTCTGCCTCCTCAAACCCCTGTTCGCTCGCGAACTTGTAAGCAGCTTTTACCTCCTGTACTTTCTCTTCCTGTTCCCTAATCTGCCTTGCCAAGCGGGGGTTTTTCTCCCGCAACCTTAACTCATTTCCCTTGGCCTCAGTGACTTGGCACCGTAGGTATTCCAACTGGGCCTTGTGTTCTCCCACAAAATGCACTCTCTTCTGATTCAAAGCCTGCAAAGCTACTAATAACTTCTCCCCTGCGAGAGCCTTATCCTGGATCTCCAGGGCTGACTCCCTTAACTCGACTGCCTGTGCTGCAGCGAGCCCATCCAAGAGCTGGACCTGCTTTTTAAAGCACATCATCCAAACTGCCTTCTCTAAGGACTTCTTGTGTTCCTTACCCTCTGTCCACGTAGCTGCTGCATCTATCGGACGCCCAGCCCTTAACAGTGTGGTGATCCACTTCTTAGTGATATTCACCTTGCTAAACACATAATCAGAAATCCTTTCCTCCATCACGGTTCGCTCATCCGAAGCACTGTCTACTGCATCGCAACCTTGTTGCCGGTGTCCTGCTGCGGTCGCCATTTCTGTAGGGGGTGGTGTGTGGTGGTGTTTGGCGCATGCGTACGCCCAGTCAGTTATGCCCCTGACTGTTTTGTGAGCAGTTAGAATCGCTCCCACGCCCCTGGGATCTAGACACTGGACTTAGGTACAAGGCGGCAGTACAGAGAAGACTCGAGTAGACAGGTGGTTGGATGTAAATTAAACCAAGATTTTATTGAAGAGGAAAAACTTGATACAATCTTGTTGTGTATGTACCTTTAAGAGAGAACTGTTTTACAGCTCCTGTATACTGTAGTACCGGCAGTGACCACACCTGTATATAAAGCCGGAGCAGGCTTCTGTACTTCAGTCTTGAGACTACTCTACTCTAGTAAACACCTGTTGATTGTTAAGTTACAGCCTCCGTGTAGTTCTTGGGGAAACATTCTATTTAAAGAATCACAGATCTAACAGTGGCGACGAGGTTGATTCGAATCTGCCTGCAACTCTGCAGTTCCTGTCAAGGAGTCGCTCCGGGAGGACGGTGGAAGAAAGTCGAGGCCAGAAGCATGGGCGTCGACCTCGAGCAACCACCCAGTCATCCGGCAGCAAGTGAACATCGCAGGAGTGGCTGTTGAGAGCCACGACGATCCAGCAACAGACTGGCAACAGGTGCAGCGCACACCCTTCACAGACAGCAGCGGCAGGAGCCGACCGATGGCGTAGAAAAACCGAGCAGCGTCGACGGGGTAAGAGAGAGGGTGAAGCGCATAGGGCGCGGCCGGGGGTTAAAGAACCGAGTGGCGTCGAGGAAAAACAAGCAGAGCGAGAGAGAGGGTAAAGCAACAGCCAGGTTCAGGACCGAGCGACGGCAACGGGAAAGGTGCACAGGAGAACGCACAGAGCAAAGCCAGGGCTCAAGGGCTGAACCGCGTCCATGGGGAGAAGAAGGGAGAGCGCGGGAGACGCCATTTAGACAGCTAAATTACACCCAGGGATGGCGAAGAATGGCAGATTCACGGCGTTCGACAATAAAGTCGAAGATTGGGCGACATATGTGGAACGCATTGAGGTGTACTGCAGGGAGAATGAAGTACCAGTTGCTAGGAAAGCACTGGTTTTGTTAAATTCCATGGGTGCAAAAACTTATGGCTTACTGCGAAACCTGATAACCCCAGAGATGCCAGTGGAGTAGAATTTTGAAAGCATAGTAGAAATCCTACAGGACCACTTAAGCCCCACACTGCTGCTGATAGCAGAAAGATTTAAGTTCCACAAAAGGAACCAGCATAAAGATTAAAGTATTGCTGAGTACTTAACGGAACTGCGCAAGTTATTGAAACACTGTCAGTTTGGAGCGGGAGTATCAGATACGTTAAGGGGCAAGTTTGTGTGTGGGCTTCAAAGTGAAGGAACCCAGAAACGGCTTTTATCAGAAAAGGATCTTATGCTGGACAAGGCTTTCAGCATGGCAGTATCACACGAAGCAGCCGCACGGGGCACTGCAGAGATACAACAGAGACCGCAAGAATACGGCACCAATGAAATGTCATATGGAGCAGGGAAGTGTTATCGCTGCGGCAGAACAACACACGATCAGAAGGATTGTTGGTTCAAGGACCAAGTGTGCAGACAGTGTGGAAAAACAGGACACATAGCAAGAGTCTGCAGGTCAGGGAAGAAAACCAACAGCAAGAAATCTCCACAGGAGAAGTACAAAAAGGTGCATAAGGTGATGGACAGTAGTTCAGACGAACAGGGAAATGATACAGACTCCGGAAGCAAGGAGCTGGGTTGTCTGAAACTACATAAGGTAACCAAAATGGAGGATCACCAGACTATCTGGGTCACACTCAAGATAGACGGAGTCCAAGTGAAAATGGAATTGGACACTGGATCAGCCCTAACAGTCATAAACCAAAGGGATTACAAGCGGCTATTTTCACACATACCCTTGAAAGCTACAGAGATTGTCTTGAAGATGTACATGGGGCAAAAAGTCTACCCCAAAGGAAAAATAAGGGTGAAAGTGATACAAAGGCCAGGAAATACCTAAAATGGACCTATATGTATTGCCAGATGGAGGACCACCACTACTAGGATGTGAATGGATCCGGAAGATACAATTAGATTGACATTCCATACAGGCACTGAAGGTTGAGGCCAAAAAGGATGACGACGTCACACCTGGACGACTGTCAAAAATGCTGACTGACGCAAAAGAAGTGTTCCAGGAGGGACTCGGAACACTAAAAGGCATAACAGCAACGATTAAAATAGAGGAAAATGCAAGCCCAAAGTTTCTGAAGGCCAGATCAGTGCCTTATGCGATCAGACCAGCCGTCGAAGCAGACCTGGAAGGGTTGGAACGTTCAAGAGTACTGCCCAAAGTAGACTGGAGCGAGTGGGCTACACCCATCATTCCTGTAATGAAGAGGTCGTTGAGTAATACGCCTAGGGAACCAAAGAAGGTCCGCATCTGTGGGGATTTTAAGGTGACAGTGAACCCAGTCCTTCACACGGTACAATATCCGCTTCCACGAATTGAGGATATTTTCGCCTCGCTATCTGGAGGTAAACGCTTCACCAAAATTGATCTAGCCCAGGCGTACTTGCAAATGGAGGTAGAAGAAGCCTCGAAACAATACCTCACGATCAACACTCATAAAGGTCTCGACCAATACAACCGGCTGGTGTTCGGGGTAGCATCAGCTCCAGCTATTTGGCAAAGGGCGATGGATCAAGTCCTGCAAGGGATTCCAGGGACCCAGTGTTATTTGGATGACATCCTGGTCACGGGCGAAAATGACAGTGATCACCTCGCCAACCTGGGGAAGGTGCTCACTAGATTAAAGGAATATGGGCTACGAGCTAATCGCCACAAGTGCAAGTTTTTCCAGAAGCAGATCTTGTATTGTGGCCACATTATTGATGAAGAAGGGTTACATAAGTCTCCTGAAAAGATTGAGGCAGTAGTCAAGGCTCCAGCACCGGAAAATGTGTCACAACTGAGGTCGTTCCTCGGGCTGGTAAACTACTACCATAAGTTCTTACCAAATTTGTCTACAGTAGTACACCCACTGAATACCCTACTGCAAACGGGGGTTCCATGGAAGTGGAATGACGAATGTAAATGAGCTTTCCAGAAGTGCAAAGAATTGATCACATCAAAAGAGGTGTTGGCCCATTTCAACCCAGCACTACCAATTCGGTTGGCATGTGATGCATCACCCTATGGTATTGGAGCGGTGCTGTCGCACAAATTCCCAGACAGGTTGGAGAGGCCCGTAGCCTTTGCGTCTCGGTCACTAACCTCAGCCGAGCGCAACTATGCCCAGATCGACAGGGAGGCCCTCAGCCTAATATGGGGAGTAAAAAAAATTCAACCACTATCTGCATGGGCAGAAGTTCACCTTGCTGACTGACCACCAACCACTTGTCTGCATCTTTAATCCAAAGAAGGGCGTTCCGGTGATGACTGCACAACGGTTACAAAGATGGTCCCTTTTTCTAGGGGTGAACCAATATGAAATAGAATATAAAGGCACGAAACAGCATGGAAATGCTGATGGGCTATCACGCTTGCCACTGCCTACTGTGGAGGAAGCATCAGCAGTGGACCCTATCGAGATATTTTATTCGTCAATAATTGAACGATTTCCAGTAACTAACGCGGATATAGAGAAGGAGACCCGCAATGACCTGACACTGTCTCGGGTATATGATTTGACGGTGAGGGGATGGCCAACACATGGCGACTCACTGTTGCCAGCATTCTCATCCAGAAGAGAACAGCTGTCAGTATACCAGGGGACAGTAATGTGTGGATCCCGAGTGGTAATTCCACCCAAGTTAAGGGAGAGAGTGCTCAATGAGCTTCACGAAGGCCATCTGGGAGGGGTAAAAATGTAAAGCCTTGCTAGGGCTTATGTGTGGTGGCCGGGGATTGATCAACAAATTGAGGGCCTAACCAAGAGCTGCTCAGGATGCCAGAAGGTCCAAAATGCACCACCACATGCCCCTCTACACCCATGGGAGTGGCCCTCCTCTCCATGGCAACGGGTGCATATTGATTTTGCTGGTCCATTCATGGACTCAATGTTCTTAATAGCAGTGGATGCACACTCGAAATGGCCTGAGGTGATAAAAATGCCCTCAACCACTACAGAGAAAACAATTGCAGTCCTACGGACCATATTTGCCAGGAACGACTTGCCAGAGCAGATTTGCTCTGATAATGGACCACAGTTTGTGTCCGAAGAGTTTCGGAAATTTATGAGAAGGAATGGGGTAAGGCATTACACATCCGCCCCGTATCATCTAGCCACAAATGGATTGGCTGAGAGGTTCGTACAAACCTTGAAAAAGGCGATAAAGGCCATGTGCAATGAAGAAATTCCACTACAGCATAAGGTGGACAATTTCCTGTTAGCCTGCAGAAATGCGACACATGCAGTTACCAACCAGACCCCGGCCATGATGTTCTTTAACTGAAGGTTGAGATCTCGTCTGGATTTGCTCAGACCAAATGTGCGAAGAAATGTTGAGGATAAACAATTCCAGCACATCAATGAGAAGCTGACAAGGAGCTTCAATGTAGGACAACCAGTCTTGGCCCGTGACTACCGAACAGAGAAATGGCATCCCGGAACAATATGCACACAGCAGGGGCCATTAATGTACACAGTGGATGTCGGGGAGAACATTGTGAGACGCCACGTCGACCAGATCTTAACGTCACAGGAACGAGTCAACCCCATGTCTCGCATACCTGGGGATGAACCCGACATACCGGTAGCATCTACCTCAGAAACAGTAGCAGTGGAAACTGATGAATTAACCGACAAAAGGGGGCCAGAATCAACTCCGCACCAAGAACAAGAACCTCAGGGAAGGCGCTGTCCAGAAAGGATCAGGAAGCCGCCCCAAAGACTGAATTTATAAATGGACTATTTTCAGTTAATGTTGCATGTTAAAAATGTTAATTGTTAAATGAATGTTATGGTACTGTTAATCAAAAAGGGGAGGAATTGTTGTGTACGTACCTTTAAGAGAGAACTGTTTTACAGCTCCTGTATACTGTAGTACCGGCAGTGACCACAACTGTATATAAAGCCGGAGCAGGCTTCTGTACTTCAGTATTGAGACTACTCTACTCTAGTAAACACCTGTTGATTGTTAAGTTACAGCCTCCGTGTAGTTCTTGGGGAAACATCCTATTTAAAGAATCACGGCTCTAACAAATCTCAAGGAAAAATTACTAATGTACACTTCTACAGGCGAAAAATACAAAAGAAGAATAACTATACTTATACAGGGAATGGGGAACACACGGCACATCGAGGGAAAACAACTATCTTAACAATCCCCTTATCCTTATCCCACCCCCTATACCTAACTAGATTAAGCTATGAGGGGTCAGAACTTCATGCACACCAATCAAAAGGTTTGTTAGACTCAAAACAGCAGTTGGGTTCAGGGTTCGCTCTTGGTGCACTCTGGAGCCTGCTGTTGTCACGTGGCCTCCGAGCGCTGCAAGGGCATTGTCCAGGTTCGAGTACCCCAAAGTTAAAGTCTCTGTTTGGGTACTTTACCTTGCAGGGATGATTCTTCGTCGACAGCCGCCAGATTGAGTTGGTGTGCAGATATTCGAAGGTCGGCTGAGGCTGAAGGTCCGATAATTCGAAGCCTCCCCTCAGTTCGTCTCCTCAGTTCGTCTTCTTCAGCCAGTCTTCCTCAGGTGGCCTTCCCTCCGGTGGTCTTCCCTCCTCCCCTCGTCGCGTCCCACCTCGCCTGGCCTGAATTGTCCGTGTCCACCCGATCCGGTGTCGGGGCTAGTTCCAGAGTGGGAAAAGGGCACGGGCAAAGGCCAGGGGGTAAGCGTGGGACGGGGTAAGAGCAGCAGCCATGAGGGTGAGGGGCCGAAGAGCGGCAGCACCGGCACACCAACCAACAAAGAACACTCCACGAACACCGACCGAACACCAAGCGCTACCCAAGGGCTTTCAATTATACCTTCGTTGAAAACCCTTATCTGCGTGCCAAATCAGGTTAGTTCTTTGTTTTAACCTTGGCAGGCTATTTTAAATCATGGTAGCAATCCATACTAACTGGTTTTAGATGGCCGATAATCGCATCTACCGGCCCGATAATTGACTTGTATTGTCCTGAAAGATCCTTGATGGGCCTGTCCGGCCTCGATGGCTCTGTTAATCTGTTTCTGATAATATATGTAGACTGCTTGATGGCCTTAACTATAGGCCTAAACTGAATTTAGATATGATTCCAATTCGGTCTAATGCATAATTCAGAGTCCTGTCTGGTTCCAAAATACAAAGGCCCCGATTTTCGGCTTGTGTGGGGAATGGTCGGATTTCCCCGAATGTGGGGTTTCTGACACACGTAAAAAAGTGTCAGCCAGCTCCATGCAATTTTCCCTCAAGTGGCCAATTAATTCCCAGCATGTGGGAAGCCTTGCTAATTGTCCAATTCGAGTCAGAAATCCCCACATTATGATGTCATCATTCGTGGTGCTTTCATGGTCCATAGCAAGCAATGCATCCTCTGAAGGTTTCCAAACGAACCATACAGGATGGCAGAGGAGCCTGCAGCAGCTGTGGCCAGTGCCAGACCCCGAGCTGCCTCCAAATTCGATGAGGCTTCACTGCAGGCATTATTGGATGGGGTTAGGGCCCACAGGGAGGTCCTCTTCCCTAGGTCAGGGAGGAAGAGGCCTCCCACTGAGACCAATGCTGCATGGATGCAGGTGTCAGCAGATGCCAACTCGCTGGGAGTCACCAGAAGAACCTTGGCATTACATCTCTATCTCCTTCCTTTACTCCCTCACAGTGCCATCCAGAGCCCCTGTCCTCACTGTGGAGGAGGAAGAGGCTGTGCAGCCAAACTCCTCAGAGGAAGCTCCAACATCTGAGGGCGCAGCGTCAGCAGAAGTAAGCACACCCAGCACCAGCGCAGACACTCACACCTCGGGGGGACCTTCGGGACATAGAGTAGTGTTGTCACCTGGTGTTTCACAGTTCACAAGTGAGCCTCAGCAGATTCTGGAGACAGGGACAGCAGTGGAGAGCCCTCGTCGGAGGGCGCAGGACTCTGCCAGCTCAGCTCAGCTGCGCTGCATGTCGACCCTCTGCCTCTGGGTCCATCCGCAAGAGAAGAGGTGATGGATCTCCATGCACAGATGCAGGAGTCTCTGGCAGGTTTTGTCTCCAGGGTCGCTGCGAGTGTGGAGCGAATGGAGGAGTCCATAGCGACCATGAGCAGAGCCTTTGTGGAGTCATTGGCGCATGAACGCATCACCATGGAAAGGTTGGCAACCTCCATGCAGGAGATAACTCGCCAGGTTACGGAAAACATGGTGAGTGCTCATAAGAGAATGACATCTCTTGAGGAGCATTGGCCATCTGTTGAACAGAGAAACCAGATCTTCATGGAAGTCCTTCTGAGTAGGACTGCCAGTGCAGAAACGGGTCCCACTGGCCCCCTAAAGCGTAGCAAGGTGCTCTCAAGTCACTTCCAAGCACTGGCCACCTCTGGCCTGTGCAGCTTCAGGTGAGTGAGCAGCAGTCTGGTGCTCCTGGTGCTCATCCTGCTGTTCCTGGTTCTGCTGCTGCCGCCTCTGCTGTTGGAGATCCTCTAATGCCAGGAAGGGAAGGTACCAAAGGCCTCCCATGCTTCTGGCAGATGCCTCCGTTGAGGAGGTGTTGAGTTAGAGTGGTGAAAGGGGCTTCCCAGGAGCTCACACTGGAGAAGTGTGTGAGGCTCCAACTTTCTACAGCTGCTCCTAAGGCTTCAAAAAGTTCCCCCAAGCCTTGACCAACAAGGTCCTGCAGCCTGCAAATGCTGCCTATTTAAATCTCTTCAGCCCTCAGCGACCTGCTGCTGCAAGCAAGCAAGCCAGCTGTTTTCACACCAGCTCAGCTCTCATCGGCGGGGTTCCCCGCAGGCGTGTTTCATGTGGGGAAAGCCCCAAAGTCGCAACGGCCCCGGAAAATCTTCCTTAACAAGGTGATCATTGGTGATTAGTGCTCCGACGAGCAGTCCTGCCAGCGGTGGTGGGACTGAAGTGGGTGACGGACAAACGGCGGTCCGAAAGTCGGACACGGCGGGGAATCAGGCGGGGAGGGGTCCCAACCCGCTTTTTCCGCGATTTTTGGACCCCGGCCGCATTAAAAGCCGCCCGACGGCTGCCAGAAAATCGGGGCCAAAGTCTCTCTTCACAGAAGCCTGCAGCTTGGGTTTCGAGCCACAAGCTGTGCATTGCAGAGTCCATTTTAAAATCTCACAGGCTTTCTGCCACGAGGCACGGATGCCATCTTGGGTACCCTTTTTGATTTAAAAAGTCCACGCAGGGTCCCATTTTTTTAATAACAGCCTTCGGGGAAATGCAGAAATTTTGCTAATCTTACAAGTTCCAGGATTTTGACCCAGCAATGATGATGATGGGGCCTATATTTAAAAAAAAACTTTTGAAAGCAGATTACGTGAGGAGATGGCACTGAGTTTTCTGAGGTACAGTACTTGGGTCAGCTTCTAGCAGTAAATCACAGTTGGATTTTTCAGTAGTCTGGACTGAGTGACAAAATCCTATTTCTGGATATTTGATACATTGTTATAATTTGTAGTTAGCTAAATAACTTGAGCTATTTACAGATTTTGATCTACATTTGGATATGCTATACAAATGGATTTTTACTGAATTTGTTTTTAGAGTATGTCATAATTTTTAAGTATTTTTACAATTTTCCCAATACTTATCTTTTGAAACATTACTGTTATTGAATTACCTGCATTTAAAACGCTGGGGTCAATTTTAGCCCTGCCCACTCGATGAAAACCGGGTGGCTAAGCAGTTAAAAGCCACCAGGTGACTTACCTGCTGATGTCCAGCCTGGATTCTGTCAGCTGCCATTTTAACCTGCTCTTCTGAATAGGCAAAAATGGCACCCCCCTGAAGCCAATGGTGTCCTTCTTTAAATATCCAGATCGGAGTCTGATGACATCATCGGACTTTCCCGACTGATAAGCTTGAGTCAGAAGACAATTGGAAGCAAAAGAGGTCATTCAAGGTAAGTTTTTTACTTTTGTTTGTGAGGCCAGGTGGAGCTGGAAAATTTAGGCCTTCCCTGCCCTTGACACCCCTCCTCCCTTATCCTACTCTGAGATTCCCCCCAAGAAACCCCAGTCCCCACACTTACCTAAGTGCTGGTAGGTCGCAACATTTCTGCAGGCCAACAACTGCTTCCAGGAAGGAGGTCATCCGGTGCCATGTTAATGTTTGAAACTGGTATGGCCTCATTCTGCCGTAGGTAGCGGGAATCTAACTGAAACCAGCAGATGCCCGCTGGAAACCCACTGGCAGTCAAAATCCCTCCCCCACACACTATTTTTGGAGAACTTATAAAAAGTACAGTTTAATAGTTCGAAAGAAGATGCAGAGTTCCCTGTTAAACATTTTCTGTTCACTCTTATACATTATTTAATAAATCAGCACATTATAAGTTACACAGTCTCTTTACTATCACTTCTAGCAGAAGATGCAGCAGGCTCAGGGTGTCACTACTTGGAAGGGCACCCAGATTTCCAGTGCATCAGTGGAGGTGCTGCTGGCAGAGTGAGGGCCAGGTCAGGAAACCCCATGATAATGGTGTAGGCTATCTGGAGGGAGTTGGCAGAGGCAGTCGGTGTAAGGGAGTCTGTAGGAGAGGGCAAGATTAGAGGCAAGCTGTTAAGGGAAGGTTGGTAAAGTCTGGGTAAGGCTCATCTTACACACTCTCAGCTTCATATGCTTTCATAAAGTATTGTCATACCCTTACACTCAACTGCTATTTCTTCAAGGGCAAATATCACTCTGTGCATAGCTAAACAAGCTCTTCTGTATTTCACCTCATAGCCTTGGAGGAAGAGGCTCCTGATGACCGCCCAAAAACTTCCAGATTCAACTCCGCCTGGCATCTTACCTGTGCAAGCACCAGCACAGAGACAGCCACTCAGGAGAAATTAGACAGACAGTAGGGTTGTCACCGAGTCACTGAGCCTGAGTGAGAATGAAGACCTGAGAATATAAGAGCGAGAGAGTGCCATTCCTCGATGGAGGGGACAGAAAAGACCAGCCTTGGATGAAGAGCATAGGGAACCAGATATCAGGATCTAGACTTCAAAAATGCAATGATTCAGGAACATCTAACTCATGTGAAGGCTGTAGACATGGTTTTGATGCATTTGGTTAAGATGATGGATTAGTGAGAGGAGTCTACTATCTACATTTGCAACATATTGCCGGAGGTTCCTTGTGATTTAAGAGCACCCTGGAGACAGTGACATCTCAGGAGGTTGCTTCAGCAACAAGATAACCAGGACACACTTCTAAGGTCTTGCATGGCAGCTACCAATGATTCAAAAGTTGCATTGAGTTTAAACCTGAAAACCACACTTACAATTGGCTTCCAAGACCTCATTGAGACTATTCAGTCTGTGATGACACGAATCAGTAGCACTTCTGAGCTTGTACCCTGTACCATAAGACTGCAAGGAGTGGGCACAAATGTCGCTGTCTCTGCAGAGAGTGGCAATGAACCAGAATTCTTAACATCCTGCAATACGTTCACTTGAGGGGGCTTCAGACATGGCCTAGCACACTTTGCCACTACAAGAGAAAGGCTTTCAGAAGCTGGTACCTCTGGGACAGCAGCTACTCCGAGATGAGAGTCACCTCAGGCTCCCAGCCACTCTACTCATTTCACTCAGTCAGTACTTCATAGAAGCAGTAGATTAGGATCTAGAGAAAGTAAGTTAGCTGGCCCAAAGAGTCAGCAAGGTGTAAAGAAATTGATGTAGAAAGGGAGAATAGATTTTATCAGCACATCCTGCTGTTGTTTCAAGTAAAGATCGTTTAACCACATAGAGCTGTGTGTACATTTCTATGTATGCTTTTAACTTTGGATGGAGGCAGGGAAAATGTTAGACCTCTGTCTTCTGAAGGACTTTGGTGGAAGTTTTGGAAAGAGAGGGACTTTGTGAGTGTGTGTGAGGGCAAACAGGCGGGTGTGAAGCAACTTTATTTGGTGGGTCGATCTTTATTTATTGAAAGCTCTGGGCTATCAGTTGTTCTCTCCTTTCTCTGGCAACTGGTTGTTAGCTCTCCTGTTCCACTGCCTCTATTTCTTGTGCAACCTCCTCATTCTATGGGGATACCTTCTTGGTCTGTAGACCCTGGTGAGTGAATAATTACATTTAGGAAAGAGATACCTTTGGTGATGCCTGGCTCTCAGAGCCTCCGATGTAGTCTCTTCCACGTATTTATCTTTCTTTTCTTCATAACATTAAAATAAACATATTCGCACAAAGAGTATAAAACAATACTTTGAGCAAAGCTGAGTAAAAGTAGCAACAAAAGTTCTGACGCAACTGCCAAAGTACTAAAGATCTCACTGCAGGTAAAGAAACAACAATCTTCAATAGCAGTTCACAAAATGGCCTTCTCAACATGATATTCGCCTTGGGGCTATCTTGCTGTCTTACTATCACTGATTTAGTGAGTCAGTTTGCCAGTGTTACGGAACATAATTGAACAAACAAGACAATAGTCTGCAGTACATTGTAATAACATTCTAATTATGAGAATCTCAGTATAATTTGCTTAAATTAAGCAAAACTCATCACCATGTTTACTCCACTCTTTATTTCCAATCACTAACAATTCCACAAGTGCAGTGATAGGATTGCTCAATAAGGCCAGTTAATGCTTTCACACCAGGTAGAAAGTGGACAGTAATGGTAGTGATGAGGGTCCATCTGGTGCTCGGCAAGGGGCCAGCATGCTGAGTTGTATGGGGTGATAGATCTTAGAGGATCTTCTAAATGTAGCTGGTTTGCCAAACACTTACCGTGAAAATGATGCCTTTTAAAATAGAGATTCTTTTTCACAAAAATCAATTGTAATTAGAAAATGTCCACCTTAATAGAACATTTTTAGTTAGAATTTAACTACTGCACAGGATTCATTGCCAAGAAAAATGTTCTTTGTGACACTGTGTTTCCATTTCCTTCAGTTCATTTGCAAAATGTGTATTATTTGATTACGATGATACTATTATTTTGGGTTCGTCATTTTTTCTCCATTGAATGAATTACAAATCATCCAGACCTGTGCTTTAATGTGAAATGAATATTGGTAGACAAATTTACTTATCTCCTTTTTCCAAAACGAAATAACATAACTTGTATTCTGTATTAAACGAAATTATGTTTTCCAGACCAAAAAAGTGGATAGTATGACGACAAAGTTTGACATAAGTTTCAGAAACTTGATTGGAACAATATTCAAACTATTACTTCACTGGACTCCTGTTCACAGTTACATCACATTTTATTACATTAGTAAGAATATAAAGTTGAGCTGGGTTAGCTGATGATATAAAACCATACAAAAGCAAAATACTGCGGATGCTGGGAATCTGAAATATAAACAGAAAATGCTGGAAATACTCAGCAGGTCAGGTTCTCATTCATTAGATGCTGCCTGACCTGCTGAGTATTTCCAGCATTTTTTCTGTTTTTATATTATATAAAACAATATTTGTGCTTTTATATTATAAACAACTATAAGAACATAAGAACATAAGAAATAAGAGCAGGAGTAGAACATATGGCCCCTCGAGCCTGCTCCACCACTCAAAAAAATCATGGCTATCATCGATCTCAACTCCACTTTCCCGCTTGATCCCCATATCCCTTGAATTCCCCATGAGTCCAAAAACCTATCTATCTCAGCCTTGAATATACTCAAAGGCCTTAAAATTCAGTTGGTAGCGCCAGCTGCTAGCGCCTTAAGAGGGCGATAAGTGGGGCGTGAAGCGGCTAGCGCCCGGGCGCAGTGCGATCTGCGCCTCTTGCGAACTTGAGTGAAGATTTAGCAGCGGTGCAAAACCACAATGCCCACTCAGCTGCGCGCGCAGATCCTGACGTCATTTCATGGTGCAACGCCCTTGGTGCGCCGCGAACCGGAACTTCAGTGGCGCCCCCTTCTTTCCGCCTGGTGCTCCCAGCGACTGGTTGAGTGGAACGGTTCCCAGTCGCTGTGGAGCTGGGGGGGGCGCTATTTAAAGGGGGCTCTTCCTGCATTCTTAGTGGTAGCCATTTTGGACCACTCCTTCTGTGTGAGAGAGAGAGAGATTTGCAGAGAGACAAAGGGAGAGAGCTTTCTGCTTTGTCTCAGCGCTCGCACAGGTACTTCTGGCTTCAGCCCAGAGCTTTGCAGTTGGATTTATTTTTCATTGCCATAGCCTTGAGTGGCCACATATAATGGGGGCTGCAATGGGTGGGAACGTTGGGTTTCTCCATTGCATTGAGAGGGCTCAGAGACGCAGAGAGAGAGTGCCAATCATGCCCAGATGGAGGCGGGCCAACAGGCGTCGGCACAGGAGGCCTTACCCTCCCAGGGTATACCGCCAGCACTTCTCCTACCTCAACATGTCTGAGGAGCAGTGCATTCGGAGGCTTCGATTCAGAAGGGAGGTGGTCACTGAGATCTGCCACCTGCTTCAGAGAGATCTGCAGCCTCAGCTGAGGAGCAGGATGCCTCTGTCAGTGGCAGTGAAGGTGACAGTGGCTCTCAACTTCTATGCCACCGGCTCCTTCCAATCCGCTACTGGGGACATTGCAAATGTCTCCCAGTTCGCGGTGCATTGCTGCGTCCGCCAGGTCACGAATGCCCTCTTGAAAAGGAGATGTCAGTACATTTCCTTCCCCATGACAAGCAGCAAGAGCATGCAATGGGATTTGCAAGAATAGCGGGCTTCCCCATGGTCCAGGACGCCATTGACTGCACGCATGTGGTTTTGCGGGCACCTCTAGAGAATGCTGAGGATTAGCGCAACCGGAAGGGGTTCCATTCGTTGACCACAGGCAGCTGATACTAGCTTTCAATGCTCGCTTTCCAGGCAGCAGCCACGACACCTTCAACATGCGCCAGACTTCTGTGGCAGACATTTTCGAAGCCCCGGCTCACCCAGGAGGCTGGCTTCTCGGGGACAAGGGCTATCCTTTGTGCACCTGGCTGATGACCTCACTCCATGCGCCCACCACCCCTGCTGAAGAGTGATACAATGACAGCCATCAAGCGACCAGGAACATCACTGAGCACACAATCGGCGTGCTAAAGCAACGGTTTCACTGTCTGGACCATTCCGGGGGAGCCCTACAGTACTCGCCTGAGTGAGTCTCCCATTTCATTGTAGTGTGCTGCATGCTGCACAACCTGGCTATCCTCAGGACTCAGCCACTGCCAGCAGACATTGGAGGACCACCAGAGGAGGAGGAGGAGGAGCATCAAGACGGGAGGGAGGCACAAAGTGCAAGGGCCGTCCGTCAGCGGCTTATTGCAAGTTGGTTCTAGGCCCCCTCTCAGGGAATTGCTTGTGCCATTGAAAGAACATGAATGGACCCGCTCCGCAAACCCTGAGCCGGTCAAGGCAACAAATAGTTCAAAGTGCAAACATGCACAATCCGAATAAAGACAATTATTTATTTAACAAACTGTGTGCCCTTCCCGCATGACAAACAAATACAGAGAAACCCCCCAAAAAAGTCAGACACATAACTGGCTCTCACAACCTGGAGACAATGAACAAAAGAGTTAAACAAAAATTACCATGATCCTCGGCCTTCACAAAAAAAACACAACATTTTGCCAGACCTCCTACTTTTTGGCCTGCGAGGGTGATCTGCCTCGCTTGCGAGATTGGCCCCTTCCCGCCCTGCAGCTCCTCTGCAATGGGGCCCCAGTGGCTGCAGCAAGGCTGGGTGAAGGCTGCTGAGGGTCAGAAAGTGAGTCGGCAGATGCACTTGGGGGACGGCCTGGACCAGCTCTGGGCCTGGAGGGCCCGGCTGCTGACTGCTCCAACTCTGCTGGGCGGCAGCAGTCTGTCCTACGGGTGGTGGCAGCTGCAGTGCAGGAGTGACAGTGTTGGCAGCAGGAATGCTTCCAACCTGACAGAGCACAGGCACTCCCTGGTCGGACGAGACACTTGCACTCGCACGGGGCAGCACTGAAGCATGCGCAGCAATCTGCTGAAGCACAGACTGCTGGCCTGCTGCGGCGCGGCAAGGGCCCCGGCAAATCCTGGCCGATCCAGCGAGCATGGCAGCAGTTAGTGCTAGTGTGGCCCTGATCTGTGTCTGCATCAGACCAGCCAGTGACTGCATGGCACGACTAAGCACTTGACTGGAAGCTGCGTGTGCTGCACCGCAGTCCTGCAGATTCCTTGCCTGTTGCACTGACATCCTGCTGACACCTTGCCTGTGCTGCCCCGAAGTCCTGCAGACCCCTTGCCTGTGCTGCCCCGAATTCCTGTACACTCCTTGCCAGTGACTCTATGGAGTCAGGCATCCTTGCCACTGCAGCCATGAGCTCAGTGTGCCTGCGCTCCGCCTGGGCGCCCATTTCACCAAGGAGCCGCACCTCCTCTGCGCTCACTGTAGCAGGACTGGAGTTCATGCTCTCCCTCCGGGGAGTAGGCCGCCGAGCTTCCCTACTGCTGCCCCCCCCCGCCCCCCGTGTTGCTGCAGCCCGCTGGGCCCCGGAGCTTCACCCTCCTCAGACCCTTACCCCTGCTCCCCTCCAGGGAAGACGTGTCCCCATCATGGCCATGGGCTGCCTCGGCTGAGGGTGGCACTGATGTTCCGGCTTCCTCTTCCTCCTCCTCGCCTTCCGATTCACTCACAGTGCCAGCTTGGGGGCCCGCCTCCTCACCTGGCGAATCAGCATCTGAAAGCATGGAGGTACAAGAGTTGCTTTAGTGTAAGGACAGGGCGGCAGCGAGGGAGGCATGAGTGCTGCAATGCACTGCATTGGTTCGATAGTGGCAAAGGATGCTGGTGTGAGGCACAAGTGGAAAGAGAGAGGTCAAAAAGGTGATGACCTTACCATTGCTGTCCAGAACGGGGTCGGCATCTCCAGTGGCAACGGGGCCAATCAGCCGGCCTGCCATAATCCGTTCCACTTGCTGCTCCAGATCGCTGAGGTCTTTAAGTTCAGGACGGCCTCCCCCAGTCCGTTGCTGCTCCCTCCTATTGTGGGCCAGCTTGCCCTGCAAGAGAAAGGACGGGCTCTGAGTACAGTTTGAAGCCCTGATCTTGGCTGTGCTGCCTCCCATGGTGGAATAGCCCTGACAGTGTCAAGCCCTGATCTTGGCTGCACTGCCTTCCATGGTCGAATAGCCCTGACAGTGTGTAAAGTGGTGAATGTCCATGTGATTTTCATGAGAGTCCCATAGGTGTTGGATGAGGGCTGGGCATTGGGGCTTTCAGGACCCTTTGGCCATACAGTGAGGTGCACATGCAGGGATGAAGAGGATACTGAAAAGGGCACTCACCCTGACAACCCGAGTGAGATCGTTGAACTTCTTCCTGCATTGCGTTGGGGTCCTAGGGACCATGCTGCTGGAGGTCACTCTGTATGCCACCTCCCTCCAAGCTTTTCTATATTTGCTGGGCAGCGGCTTCCTGCCACTGTCAGGAAAGAGGATAGGTCGCCTGCGCTCCACTGCGCCAACCAGAACCTTCAGCGCCCCCTCACTGAAGCGCTGTGCTCACTCCCTGGCCTTCTCCATGGTCGTAGGCGTAACGATGTCGCAGCAGGCCTGTCCAGGCCTAGAATCAGGGCTCCAATGTGCAGGGCGTGGCTGCAAGCCAAATCGACCCTCCCCCTTTAAGAGGTGACCGGCGCCAGCGTGTCTGCCTGCAATCGCAAACTGGCCGCACCTGCACTGCGCCCGCCCTCAGTGGTAGCGCCTCGGCTCGCTGGCTTAGCGCCTTAGGATAGTCGTGCACCACCTGCTTTAGTGCAGCAACAACCTCCTGGAGCGATGCAACTCAATTTCGGTGAAGGTGGTGCTAAGTTGTGCCGGGCGCTAAATTTAGTGCACGCTCGAATGTAACGCCCCAAACGTGGCGATACTGAATTTCTAGACCAAAGACTCAGCATTCACAGCCCTCTGAGGCAGAGAATACCAAAGGTTCACAACCCTCTGAGTGAAGAATTTCCACCTCATCCCAGTCATAAATGGCCAACCACTTATCCTGAGACTATGCCTCCTAGCTCTAGACAGTCCAGCCAGGGGAAACAACCTCTCAGCATCTACACTGTCAATCCCCTTCAGAATCTTTATGTTTCAATGAGATCACCTCTCATTCTTCTAAACTCCAGAGAGTATAGGCCCATTGTACTCAATCTCTCCCCATAGGACAGCCCTCTCATCCCAGGAATCAATCTAGTGAACCTTCGTTGCACCGCCTCCAAGGCAAGTATATCCTTCCTTAGATAAGGAGACCAAAACTGTGCATAGTACTCCAGGTGTGGTCTCACCAAGGCTCTGTAAAATTGTAGCAAGCGTTCCTTACTGTTATACTCCAACCCCCTTGCAATAAAGGCCAACATGCCATTTGCCTTCCTTATTGCTTGCTGTACCTGCATGCTAGCTTTCTGTGCTTCTTGCATGAGGATACCCAAATCTCTCTGAACACCAACATAGAAACATAGAAACATAGAAGATAGGAGCAGGAGTAGGCCTTTCGGCCCCTCGAGCCTGCTCCGCCATTCAATGAGATCATGGCTGATCATCCAAATTCAGTACCCCGTTCCTGCCTTCTCCCCATATCCCTTGATCCCTTTAGCTTTAAGAAATATATCCAACTCCTTCTTGAATATATTTAATGAATTGGCCTCCACTGCCTTCTGTGGTAGACACTCTCTGGGTGAAGAAATTCCTCCTCATCTCAGTCCTAAATGGCTTACCCCTTTCCTTAGACTATGACCCCTAGTTCTGGACTCCTCGGCCATCGGGCACATCCTTCCTGCATCTAGTCTGTCCAGGCTGTTAAGTCTGTGTGTTCCAGTTGTATTAAGATTAATTACTGACACAGACTACAAGAATAAAGTTTCAACAGGTCTTTACTAGTTGGAGGTCAGGACTATACTAAATACAATATCACTACACAGTACTTATATACCGGTGGTCACCACTGGTATTACGTATACAGCAGCCAGAGAAAGTAGTACATCTCTTAAGGTGGAACAGGTTACATACACCACAATCCTCCCTTTTTAGCTTAACAGTCATATCCCCATTTAACATAACATAATAACATATATACATATATAACTTCAGGTATAAACAGTTCAAAGGTTCAGTCTCTCAGGAGGCCTTCTGATTCGGTTTGGATAGCGCCTTTCAGTGGTCTCTGATTCTTGTTGCTGAGGTGACTCTTCTTGTTGGTTTCCTATGTATTGGACGTCATCATCAGGTACAGTCCCTGCCGAGGTAAATGCTTCAGGTTCATTAACGTCTTCCACAGTTGTCTCTGTCGCAACCATGGGTTCGACCCTTGCTCTTGATTCTACCAGTTGATCCGCATGACGCCTTATCACATTGTTACCAATATCTACTGTGTACATCAGAGGTCCTTGTCTGGCCCGAATTGTTCCGGACTGCCATTTTTCGTTTCCATAGCCCCTTGCCAACACTGGTTGTCCTACGTCGAAACTTCGAGTGGACTTGTTATTAATATGCCGGAACTGTTTGTTTTCCACTTCCCTCCGCACATTTGGTTTTAACAAGTCCAACCTGGACCGCAACCTCCTGTTATAAAACATCATGGCAGGACTTTGGTTAGTCACTGCATGAGCGGCGTTTCGATATGCCATTAGGAAATTGCCCACCTTGTGTTGTAACGGAATCTGATCATCGTTCATGGCCTTTATTGCCTTTTTGAATGTTTAGACAAATCTCTCGGCCAACCCGTTTGTCACCAGATGATATGGGGCAGAGGTATAATGTTTCGCCCCATTCTTCTTTAAGAATTGTTGGAATTCTTCCGACACGAACTGTGGTCCGTTGTCCGAACATATCTGTTCTGGCAATCCGTTCCTTGCGAATATTGTTCTTAACACCGCAATTGTCTTTTCTGAAGTACTGGTATTCATCTTGAACACTTCTGGCCATTTGGAATGTGCGTCCACTGCAATTAGGAACATGGAGTCCATGAATGGAACAGCAAAGTCAATATGTACGCGTTGCCATGGGGCTGAAGGCCATTCCCATGGGTGTAGCGGTGCGATCGGAGGTGCATTTTGCACTTTTTGGCACCCAGCGCAGCTTTTTGTCAACTCCTCTATCTGTCGGTCAATGCCCAGCCACCATACATAAGCCCTAGCAAGACTTTTCATCTTAACTCCCCCCAGATGACCTTCATGCAGTTCCTTTAGAACTCTTTCCCGTAACTTGGGAGGAATAATCACTCTTGTCCCGTACATCAAAGCACCATGGCAGACGGACAGCTGGTCTCGCCTTGCCGAGAATGCCGGTAACAGAGGATCACCATGTGTTGGCCATCCCTTCACTGTCACCTCGTAATCTCGGGACAGTGTCGGGTCGTTCCTGGTTTCTCTTTCAATACTTGCATTGGTGACTGGTAAACACTCGATGATGGTCGAATGAAATAACTCAACAGGGTCAACTTTCGTCGTCTCTTCTGCTTCAGGTAGTGGCAGGCGCGACAGCCCATCAGCATTGCCATGCTGCTTTGTACCTTTGAATTCTATTTGATATTGATGTGCCCCTAGGAAAAGGGACCATCTCTGGAGTCGCTGTGCTGTCATCACCGAAACACCCTTCTTAGGGTTAAAAATGGATACCAATGGCTGATGGTCTGTCAGAAGTGTGAATTTTTGGCCCTACAGGTAATGATTAAACTCCTTCACTCCCCATACAAGGCTCAGAGCCTCCCTATCGATCTGCGCATAGTTGCGCTCAGCGGAGGTCAATGATCTGGATGCAAACGCGACTGGCCTTTCCGTGCCATTTGGCAACTTGTGTGAGAGTACTGCCCCAATACCATATGGAGAAGCATCACAAGCCAACCGAATAGGCAGTGTCGGGTTGAAGTGAGCCAACACTTCCTCTGAGGTGATCAATTCTTTGCTTTTGCGAAATGCCTTCTTACAGTTTTCGCTCCATTCCCATGGTACCCCCTTCTGTAAAAGAGCGTTCAGCGGGTGCAGTACCGTGGATAGATTCGGTAGAAACTTATGGTAATAGTTAATCAATCCCAGAAATGACCTCAACTGAGAGACATTCTCCGGAGCGGGAGCCTTTACAACTGCCTCTATCTTGTCAGGAGATTTATGAAGCCCCTCCCGGTCAATGACATGACCACAGTACGAGATCCGCTTCTGAAAGAACTCACATTTCTGCCGATTAACTCTAAGTCCATACTCTTTCAGTCTGTTGAGCACCAGTTCCAAGTTTGCGAGGTGTTCCTCGTCACCATCACCTGTAATCAGAATATCGTCCAGGTAACATTGTGTGCCTGGAATTCCCTGTAATACCTGCTCCATGGCCCTCTGCCAAATTGCCGGAGCCGATGCCACTCCAAAAACCAGCCTATTATACCGGTACAAACCTCTATGCGTGTTGATCGTGAGGTACTGGCGTGACTCTTCTTCAACCTCCATCTGCAAGTACGCCTGCGCCAGGTCTATCTTGGTGAAGTGTTTCCCGCCAGACAACGAAGCAAAAATATCCTCAATCCGCGGAAGTGGATACTGCACCGTGTGAAGCACCGGATTAACAGTGATCTTGAAATCTCCACAGATGCGAACCTTCCCTGGTTCTCCTGGCTTGTTGCTCGAAGGACGTTTCATAACGGGAACAATGGGCGTAGCCCACTCACTCCAATCTACCTTAGACAGTACACCTGAACGTTCTAGCGCTTCCAGTTCCGCTTCTACAGTAGGTCGTATTGCATAGGGTACCGGTCTGGCTTTGAAAAATTTTGGTTGTGCATGTTCATCAATCTTGATGTTTGCCGTAATTCCTTTCAGTGTTCCCAGTCCTTGCTGGAACACCTCTTTAGCATCATCCAATGTTTTGGACAATCGTTTAGGTTTGACATCTGTTTCCCCGGAATCTACCGTTAGTGCTTTTAAGGAGTGCCAGTCCATATTCATTTTCCTAATCCACTCCCGTCCCAGTAGTGGTGGACCTCCTTCAGGTAGCACATATAAGTCCATTACTTGGCTTTCTTCGCCCTTGTGGACCACTTTTACCTCTATCTTTCCGATGGGGTACACTCTTTGCCCCGTGTATGTTTTCAATATAATCTCCGTATCCCGTAGGGGAATATGTTGGAATAACCTTTTGTAATCTTTCTTATTCATGACCGTCAATGCCGATCCAGTGTCCAATTCCATCTTTACTTGGACTCCTGCTATCTGAAGAGTGACCCAAATTGTCTGGAGATCTGCATCCTTACCAACGTTGTGTACTCTTAAGCTACCCAGTTCATTACTGCTAGCGTCTGAATCTGACTTCTGTCCGTTCGAACTGGTCTTTGTCACCTTGTGCACCTTTATGTATTTTCCTTGCGGTGACTTTTTGTTGCTGGTCTTCTTTCCTGACCGGCATACTTTAGCTATGTGGCCGAGCCTGCCACACGTTCTGCATTCTTGGTTTTTAAACCAACACTGGTTCTGATCGTGTGTTGTCTTTCCACAACGATAACATTTTACAGTACTCAAACCCAATTTATTTGTACTGAGTTCCGGTGACCGTAGCTGCATTACTGCCGTGCCTCTCGCTGCGGCTTCGTGTGCTGCTGCCATAGTGATCGCTTTCTCAAGCGTCAGCTCATTCTCCTCGAGCAGTCGCTTTTGTGTATCTTCTTTTAATAATCCACACACAAATTTATCTCTTAGCGCGTCTGTTAGTCCCGTTCCAAACTGACAGTACTTTGCTAGCTTACGCAATTCCATTAAATATGCAGCATTGCTTTCATCCTTCAGCTGCCTTCTGCTGTAAAATTTAAATCGTTCCGCTAGCATCAGCTGCGTGGGGTTTAGATGATTTTTCAGGACAGTAACAATCTCCTCGAACGTCTTATCCGCCGGTTCATCTGGTGATAAAAGGTGTTTCAATTGCCCGTATGTCTTCGCACCCATTAAGTTCAATAATGTTAGTGCTTTCTCTGCATCTGGGATTTTATTTGCTTTACAATAATTTTGTATGCGTTCTACATACATGGCCCAATCTTCGATGTCGCTATCAAAGGTATTAATGTTCCCATGTTTAGGCATCGTTGCAATTTATTTATTTATTTATTTATTTTTAAAATTTTATCCCAAGATGGCGGCTTCCTGCTTTTGTCTTCGTCCTCCGCCTACAAAATGGTGGTTTTCCCGCGCTTGGCGGTCTTTACCCACTGGCTGCAATGGCGTTTGGCGTGCCGCTGCTGCTCCCCTTTCCCAGCGGTTAGTAGCTCCCCCGACGCTGTCTCCGCTTCACCGCGGCTCCCTCGGGCATTCGCGCTTCCCCGATGTCGCGCCTCGCAGCCCTTCTTGCAGGCCGGTTATTAGCACCGGCTGCGTTCGCCTTCACCGCGGCTCTCGCGCCTTCAGTCGCCCCAGACGCTGCGCCTTTTTGGCCCGAAAGTGGCCCGGCCCTTATCTCCGGTCGCGATCGATCTCACCGCCCTTATTCCTCCGTCTTCCTCCCCCCGTCTGTACAGCCAATGCGGCCGACTTTCTGCTCGCGTCGCTGACCGGCTTACCCACCACCGAGGTAGAAAGAAGATAGCTGACTGCCGCTGATGGACGCTTCGAGTTCAGGGTGTCTTCTGCACTCCGGGTTCTCGATTCCTGCCGCGCGACGTGTCTTCCAGCAGGGTGATGAGGGTGGATGCCTCTCTTCGACGCCCGTTCTGTGGACGAAGCCGCCGTGGATATAAACTGCCGCAGGTTAAGAATCGGACTCGTCGCCACTGTTAAGTCTGTGTGTTCCAGTTGTATTAAGATTAATTACTGACACAGACTACAAGAATAAAGTTTCAACAGGTCTTTACTAGTTGGAGGTCAGGACTATACTAAACACAATATCACTACACAGTACTTATATACCGGTGGTCACCACCGGTATTACGTATACAGCAGCCAGAAAAAGTAGTACATCTCTTAAGGTGGAACAGGTTACATACACCACACAGGCCTGACAGAATTTTATAGGTTTCGATGAGATCCCCTCTCAACCTTCTAAACTCCAGTGAGTATAAGCCCAATTGACCCAATCTCTCCTCGTACGTCATTCCTGCCATCCCAGGTATTAGCCTGGTGAATCTTCGCTGCACTCCTTCCATGGCAAGAACGTCCTTCCTCAGATAAGGCGACCAAAACTGCACACAATACTCAAGGTGCGGTCTCACCAAGGCCCTGTACAACTGCAGGAAGACATCCTTGTTCCTGCACTCGAACCCTCTTGCTACGAAGGCCAACATACCATTTGCCTTCTTAACCGCCTGCTGCACCTGCATGCTTACCTTCAGCGACTGGTGCACAAGAACACCCAGGTCTGTTTGCACTTCCCCTTCTCCCAATCTATTGCCATTCAAATAATAATCTGCCTTCCTGTTTTTGCCACCAAAGTGGATAACCTCACATTTATCCACATTTGCCATGTTTCTGCCCAATCACCCAACCTGTCCAAATCGTACTGGAGTTTCACAACATCCTCCTCACAGCATACCCTCCCACCCAGCTTTGAAAGTTACTCACCATTTAAAAAATATTCTGTTTATCTATTCTTCTTACCAAAGTGAATAACCTCACATTTCCGCACATTATCCTCCATCTGCCCCCTTACTGCCCACTCACTTAATCTATCTATATCCCTTTGCAGACTCTTTGGCCGCAATTTTTTCAGCACTGAGAGGGCGGGTTTGGAGGCGGGGCAAATGTTAAAATCGTTCTGATTGATGGCGGGGTCTGATCCTGCCATCAACCCACCTCCAAACAATTTTCCCAAGTGTTGGGTCCCTGATTTGTGCATGGACCCGACACCTAGCAGCGGGAAGAGGATTAAAGCCAATTACCTGCCTATTAATAGGTAGTTGATAGTAGTTGACAGGCTTTTTTTAAAATTCGCTGCTTCTGCCTCTGGCTTCCCGATGTCCGGACACCACGCCAGGTAAGTGTGGCATGTTGTGAGTCTGCTATAATGTTTCTGCATTGTTGACAGCTGCAGAAGTGGTGTGAAGGATCCAATGGTGCACTGGTGAGTGTCAGAGATAAGAAAATGTTGGGAAAATCATTTTTAATGCATTTACACATTTCTTTAGGTAACAAGTTTTGAAAACGATGTCTAGTGCCACCTCATTGGGAGAACCTCTCTCACTAGTGACAGATCGCTTTTGTCACCTCACCTGCAGCTGCCATCTGCTCTAGCCTATGGAGGAAGTCATTGGAGAGCCTAGGTGCAAGAGCTCACCTTTGTACATTAATTGTCAGTGTTTGCAGCACCTCCATGCTGTCAAACACTGAGAAATGAACTATCAAAAATAAATTGTGCATGGCCCCTTTAAGAATGGTGTCCTCTGACCAGCTTCCACCTGACCTGCTCCCAACCCGCATCCATTGTCAAAATCGCAGCCTTTGTGTTCTCCTCACAGCTTACTGTCCCACCTAGCTTTGTATCATCAGTAAACTTGGATACATTACACTTGGTCTCTTCATCTAGGTCATTAATATAGATTGTAAATAGCTGAGGCCCCAACACTGATCCTTCCGGCACCCCACTAGTTACAGCCTGCCAACCTGAAAAAGATTTGTTTATCCTTACTCTCTGTTTTCTGTCCATTAACCAATCCTCTATCCATGCTACTATATTACCCCCAACCTCACGAGCCCCAATCTTGTGCATTCTAGAATCTAGGGAATTTTGGAAGATCAAAGCCAATGCATCCACTATGTCTTCAGCCACGTCTTTTAGAACCCTAGTAAGTAGGCCATCAGGTCAAGGGGATTTGTTGGCTTAGTCCCATTAGTTTCTCTAGTACTTTTTTTCCACTTATATTAATTACATTAAGTTCCTCACCCTCATTAGACCCTTGGTTCCCCATAATTTTTGATATGCTTTTTGTGTCTTCTACTGTGAAGACAGATACAAAATATTTGTTTAACGTTTCTGCCATTTCATTATTCCCCATAATAATTTCTCCTGTCTCAGCCTCTACGGGACCAACATTTAATTTTGCTACTCTCTTCCTTTTTACATACTTGTAGAAGCTCTTGCAATCTGCTTTTATATTTCCTGCTAGTTTTCTCTCATATTCTATTTTTTCCCTTTTAAACAATTTTTTGGTCAACCTTTCCTGGTTCTGAAACTCCCCCAATCTTCAGGCTTACTATTATTCAGTGCAACATTATAAACTTCTTCTTTCAATTTAATGCTATCTTAACTTCTTTAGTTAGCCACGGTTGGATCACTTTTCCTGTGAAGTTTTTGTTTCTCAATGGAATGTATTTTTGTTGAGAATTATGAAATATTTCTTTAAATGCTAGCCACTGCTTATCTACCGCCATACATTTTAATCTATTTTTCCAATCTACCTTAGCCAACTCGCCCCTCATGCCTATGTAATTGACTTTATTTAAGTTTAAGATTCTAGTTTCAGTTTTAGGCAAGTCACTCGCAAATTTCATGTGGAATTCTATCATATTATGATCACTCTGTCCCAGAGGATCCTTTACTATGAGATTGCTAATTAACCCTGTCTCATTGCACAATACAAGATTTAAACTAACCTATTCCCTGGTTGGTTCCATGACATATTGTTCTCGGAAACTGTCCTGAATACATTCCATGAACTCGTCCTCCAGACTACCTTTGCCAATTTGATTTGTCCAGTCAATATGAAGATTAAAGTCCCCCAAGATTACTGTATTAGCTTTGTTGGAAGCTCCTACTATTTCTTGATTAATATTCTGTCCAACAGTATAGTTACAGTTAGGGGGCCTATAAACTACCCCTACCAGTGTTTTTTGCCCTTGTTATTCCTATCTCCACCCATACTGATTCTACTTCCTGATCTTCTGAGCTGAGATCCTTTCTTGCTACTGTCCTTATGTCATCCTTTATTATCAGAGCTACTCCGCCTCCTTTTCCATTCTGCCTGTCTTTTCCAAACGTCAAGTACCCTGGAACATATAGTTCCCAACCTTGGCCACCTTGTAACCACGTCTCTGTAATGGCTATTAGATCAAACCCATTTATCTCTATTTGTCTCTGCTTCTCTTAGGCAGTCCCTCGGAACTGAGGATGACTTGCTTCCACATTAAAAATGAGTTCTCAGGTGACTGATGAGTCCAATGCGGGTCCTACAGTCTCTGTCACAGGTGGGGCAGACGGTGGTTGAAGGGCTGGGTGGGTGGGGTGCTTGGGTTGATGTGCACTCCTTGCGCTGCCTGCGCTTGGGTTCTGCTTGCTCCAGGTGAAGAGACTCGAGGTGTTCGACGCCTTCCCAGATGCTTCTCCTCCACTTTGTGCGGTCTTGGGCCAGGGATTCCCAGGTGTCGGTGGGGATGTTGCACTTTTTGAAGGAGGCTTTGAGGGTGTCCTTGAAGCGTTCCCTCTGCCCACCTGGGGCTCTCTTGCCATGTCGGAGCTCCAAGTAGAGCGCTTGTTTTGGGAGTCTCGTATCGGGCATGCGGACGATGTGACCTGTCCACCGGAGCTGATTGAGTGTGGTCAAAGCTTCGATGCTGGGGATTTTGGCCTGAGCAAGAACACTGATGTTGGTGCACCTATCCTACCAATGGATTTGCAAGATCTTGTGGAGGCAGCGTTGCTGGTGCCTCTCCAGTGCTTTGAGGTGCCTGCTGTACATGGTCCATGTCTCTGAGGCATACAGGAGGGTGGGTATCTCTACTGCTCTGTAGACCATGAGCTAGGGGTCCTGGTCTTCAAACACTCTCTTCCTCAGATGATCGAATGCTGCACTGACACACTGAAGATGGTGTTGGACTTCGTCATCGATGACTGCCCTTCTTGACAGTAGGCTCCCGAGGTATGGAAAGTGGTCCACGTTGTCCAAGGCCTTGTCGTGGATTTTGATAATCGGGGAGCAGTACTGTGCGGTGGGGGCAGGTTGATAGAGGACCTTTGTCTTATGGATGTTTAGTGTAAGCCCCATGCTCTCGTACGCTTCGGTGAAGGTGTTGACGATGGTTTGGAGTTCAACCTCCGAGTGTGCGCAGACACAAGCTTTGTCTGCGTACTATAATTCGACGACAGAGGAGGGGATGACCTTGGATCTGGACTGGTGGTGACGGAGGTTTAACAGTTTCCCATTTGTTCTGTAAATTTGCTCCACTCCAGCGGGAAGCTTACTGAGGGTGAGATGGAGCATTGCAGCAAGGAAGATTGAAAAGAGCATTGGTGCGATGACACAGCCTTGCTTGACCCAATCTGTACGTGAATTGGGTCTGTGGTGGAAACATTGGTCAGGATCACAGCTAGCATGTTGTCGTGAAGCATGCCGAGGATGGTGACAAACTTTTGAGGGCAGCCAAATTTGAGGAGGGCACTCCATAATCCCTCACGGTTGACAGTGTCGAAGGCCTTTGTGAGTTAAAAGAAGGCCATGTACAGTGGTTGGTGCAGTTCCCTGCATTTCGCTTGTAATTGACGCACAGTGAAGATCATGTCCATTGTGCCCCTTAGTGGGCGGAATCTGCATTGCCACTCTGGGAGGAGCTTTCTGCCACTGGGAGAAGGCGATTGAAGAGGATTCTTGCGATGACTTTCTCTGTGGCAGACAGCAGGGAAACTCCTCTGTAATGGCTATTAGTTCAAACCCATTTATCTCTATTTGTGCCATTAGTTCGTCTACCTTGTTATGAATGCTTCGTGCATTCAAATAAAGAGCCTATAATTTAAAATTTTTACCATTATTCCCTGCTTTGACCTTATTCTCTGCTGTACTGCTACCGTTAAACTCTCTGTCCCTTCCTGTCACACTCTGCTTATTTTTACCCAAATCGCTACACTGCTCTATTGCCTTGACCTTTCTCTTTAGATTTCTAAATTTTCCCCTCACCTGACCCCGCCCCCCCCCATTTTTAGTTTAAAGCCCTATCTACAGCCCTAGTTATTCGATTTACCAGGATGCTGGTCCCAGCCCGGTTTAAGTGGAGCACGTCCCAACGGAACTGCTCTCTCTTTCCCCAGTACTGGTGCCAGTGCCCCATGAATTGAAACCCCTTTTCCCCACATCACTCTTTGAGCCACGCATTTAACTCTCTGATCTGCTTGTCCCTATGCCAATTTGCGCGTGGCTCAGGCAATAATCCAGAGATTATTACCCTTGTGGTTCTGTTTATTAATTTAGACGCTAGCTCCTCAAACTCCCTCAGCAGAACCTCTTCCTTAGTTCTATCTATGTCGTTGGTTATATATGTTTTCATTTAACTCTGTGAAAAGAATAATTATGATATATTTAAAAATTGCTCTCTGAAGATCAGCTTAATGTCCATCTAGAAGCAATTGGGGAAACATGCTTACTTCAATCTTAAACTATATGGCAAATTCATAAAATGTGACCAGCCTGTGGGCTAACAGTAGCAACACAAATATGATTGATAAACATAATAGAGCAGAAATTGATTTGTGTATCACCTTTTATTTAAAAAAAAACTTTCTACGCCTCACAAATACATCAGGTGTGCCTACAGTATATTGTCTATATCACTGCAAGCCAGGAGCTGGCCTGTCAATGTTGTCATTACACTATCATTTGATATATATTGACTTTACTGTACAATAGCTAAAGTCAGGGTGAGGCCATCATAACTGCCAGATTGCACACTGGATAGTGGCACTGTTCCTCTTACATGATGAATTAATTCATATTTTATATAAATGTATCCGTACCAATATTGATGAAACTGTTAAACAGTGTATTGTACAGAAGCAGGTGATACGATAATGGATAATAAGGAAATCGCAGACTTGTTACATGAATATTTTGTATCCGTTTTCACAGTAGAGGAAGAGGACAAAATATCAAAGGTACAAGGGAAACAAAAAAAAAGTTTAAGAAAGAACATATTGATATAAGTAAGAAAATAGTAATGGAGAAAATAATGGGACTTATGAAAGAATTAAGATAGACAAATCTCCAGGATGTAATGGTTTCCACACTAAGGAATTAAAAGAAACAGGTGGGGAAATTGAAAAGGTGTTAGTTACAATTTTCCAAAGCTCACTAGATTTGGGAATTGTGCCTTTGGATTGGAAAATTGCATATATTACTCGATTACACGGGATGGTTTCCTGGACCAATATGTCGAGGAACCAACTAGAGATCAGGCCATCTTAGACTGGGTATTATGTAATGAGAAAGGATTAATTAGCAATCTTGTTGTGCGAGGCACCTTAGGGAAGAGCGATCATAATATGATAGAATTCTTCATTAAGATGGAGAGTGAAGTAGTTGACTCAGAGACTAGGGTCCTGAATTTAAATAAAGGAAACTATGATGGTATGAGGCGCAAGTTGGCTAGGATGGATTGGGGAGTGTTACTTAAAGGGTTGACAGTGGGTAGGCAATGGAAAACATTAAAAGATCGCATGGATGAACTAAGAATTTGTTCATCCCTGTTTGGCATAACAATAAAACAAAAAAGGTGACTCAACCATGGCTAACAAGGGAAATTAGGGATAGCATAAGATCCGAGGAGAGGACATATAAATTGGCCAGAAAAAGCAGCAAACCTGAGGACTGGGAGCAGTTTAGGATTCAGCAATGGAGGACAAAGGGATTAATTGAGAGGGGGAAAATAGAATATGAGAGTAAGCTTTCAGGGAACATAAAAACTGACTGTAAAAACTTCTATAGATATGTGAAGAGAAAAAGATTGGTGAAGGCAAGCATAGGTCCCTTGCAGTCAGAATCAGGGGAATTTATAATGGGGAACAAAGAAATGGCACAGCAATTAAATACATACATTGGTTCTGTCTTCACAAAGGTGATGTTGGGGAAAATAGGTTCTAATGAGATGGAGGAATTGAATGAAATCAGTATTTGTAGGGAAATGGTGTTAGGGAAATTGACAGGACTGAAGGCCGATAAATCCCCAGGGCCTGATAATCTACATCCTAGGGTACTTAAGGAAGTGGCCCGAGAAATAGTAGATGCATTGCTGGTTATCTTCCAATATTCTATAGACTCTGGAACCATTCCCATGGATTGGAGGGTAGCTAATGTAACCTCAATACTTAAAAAAGTTGGTAGAGAGAAAACAGGGAATTATAGACCGGTAAGCCTGACATCGGTAGTGGGGGAAATGCTAGAGTCCATTATAAAAGATGTAATAGCAGAGCACCTGGAAAACTGTGACAGGATCGGACAAAGTCAACATGGATTTACAAAAGGTAAATCATGATTGGCTAATCTACTGGAATTTTTGAGGATGTAACTGATAGAATAGATAAGGGAGAACCAGTGGATGTGGGGTATTTGGACTTTCAGAAGGCTTTCGCTAAGGTCCCACATAAGAGATTGGCGTGCAAAGTTAAAGCACATGGGATTGGGGGTAAGGTACTGACTTGGATAGAGAACTGGTTGGCAGACAGGAAGCAATGAGTTGTCATAAATGGTTATTTTTGCGAGTGGCTGGCAGTGACTAGTGGGGTACCATAGGGATCGGTGCTAGGACCCCAGCTATTCACAATATATATTAATGATCTAGATGAGGAAACGAGATGTAATATCTCCAAGTTTGCAGAAGACACAAAGCTGGGTGGGCATGTGTGCTGTGAGGAGGATACAGAGAAACTCCAGTATGATTTTGACAGATTGGGTGATTAGGCAGATGCATGGCAGATGCAGTACAATGTGGATAAATGTAAGGTTATAGACTTTGGTGGCAAAAACAGGAAGACAGATTATTATCTGAATGGCAATAGATTGGGAAAAGGGGAAGTGCAACGAGACCTGGGTGTCCTTGTGCACCAGTCGCTGAAGGTAAGCATGCAGGTGCAGCAGGTGGTTAAGAAGGCAAATGGTATGTTGGCCTTCATAGCAAGAGGATTCGGGTACAGGAGCAAGGATGTCTTGCTGCAGTTGTACAGGGCCTTGTGAGACCACACCTTGAGTATTGTGTGCAGTTATGGTCACCTTATCTGAGGAAGGATGTGCTTGCCATGGAGGGAGTGCAGCAAAGATTCACCAGACTGACACCTGGGATGGCAGGAATGACGTATGAGGAGAGATTGGGTCGATTAGGCTTTTATTCGCTAGAATTTATAAGAATGAGAGGGCATCTCATTGAAACTTATATTATTCTAACAGGACTAGACAGACTAGATGCAGGAAGGATGTTCCCGATGGCGGGGGAGTCCAGGACTAGAGGTCACAGTCTAAGGATAAGGGGTAAGCCATTTAGTACTGAGATGAGGAGGAATTTCTTCACCCAGAGAGTGGTGAACCTGTGGAATTCTCTACCACAGAAGGCAGTTGAGGCCAATTCATTATGTATATTCAAGAAGGAGTTAGATATATTTGTTAAGGCTAAAGGGATCAAGGGATATGGGGAGAAAGCAGGGTCAGGGTACTGAATTTGGATGATCAGCCATGATGTCATTAAATGGCAGAACAGGCTCGAGGGGCTGAATGGCCTACTCCTGCTCCTATCTTCTATGTTTCTATGTTTCTATTTAAGAAAAGAGAGAGGGAGAAATCAAGAAATTATGGACCTGTCATTTTAACATCAATTATGGGAAAGATTTTTTTTATTCGTTCATGGTATTTGGGCGTCGCCGGCAAGGCCAGCATTTATTACCCATCCCTAGTTGCCCTTGAGAAGGTGGTGGTGAGCCACCTTTTGAACTGCTGCAGTCCGTGTGGTGAAGGTACTCACACAGTGCTGTTAGGGAGAGAGTTCCAGGATTCTGACCCAGCGAAGATGAAGGAATGGCGATATACTTCAAAGTCAGGATGGTGTGTGACTTGGAGGGGAACTTGGAGGTGTTCCCATGTGCCTGCTGCCCTTGTCCTTCTAGGTGGTAGAGATCGTGGGTTTGGGAGGTGCTGCCAAAGAAGCCTTGGTGAGTTGCTACAGTGCATCTTGTAGATGGTACACACTGCAGCCACGGTACGCCAGTAGTGGAGGGGGTGAATGTTTAAGGTGGTCGATGGGGTGCCAATTAAACAGGCTGCTTTGCCCTGGATGGTGTCGAGCTACTTGAGTGTTGTTGGAGCTGCACTCATCCAGGCAAGTGGAGCGTAATCCATCACACTCCTGACTTGTGTCTTGTAGATGGTGGAAAGGTTTTGGGGAGGCAGGAGGTGAGACACTCACCACAGAATACCCAGCCTCTGACCTGCTCTTGTAGCCACAGTATTTATGTGGCTGGTCCAGTTAAGTTTCTGGTCAATGGTTACCCCCAGGATGTTGATGGTGGGGATTCAGCGATGGCAATGCCATTGAATGTCAAGGGGCGATGGTTAGACTCTTGCTTGTTGCAGATAGTCGTTGCCTTGCACTTGTGTGGCGCGAATGTTACCTGCCACTAATCAGTCCAAGCCTGAATGTCATCCAGGTCTTGTTGCATGCGGGCATAGACTGCTTCATTATCTGAGGAGTTGCGAATGGCACTGAACGCTGTGCATTCATCAGTTACTGGAATCTATTATCAGGGACAGTGTGATTAGTACTTGGACAATTATGAGCTGATCAAAGAGGTTCAGTACGGATTTGTGTGTGCAGGTCATGTCTGACTAATCTAATTTAATTTTTTGAGGAGGTCACTAACATAGTGGACAGGGGAGTGTCTATGGATGTTGTCTATATGATGTATCAGGGTAGTGTTTGAACCAACTGGCACAAATTCCTGCTGGGCTGACAGTTTAATTTCCACGTAGGATATATCTATTAAATTCATTGATGACAGACTATAACTTTCAATCATCCAATACTTCTGTCTTACTACCCATTCTCCACAGCTACATCCCTTCAGATAACTGAAGAAACTGAAAATACAAAAACTTTTATATCAGTGCATCTCCAAAAGATTGCTCATTAAAATCCATACATTGGAATCCTAGCAAAACATAGGAAGCTAAAATTGTTGTCAATGATCCCTAATATGGAACACCAGGTGAAAACTATGATAGGGAATTTATATGGTTGCCTGTTCAGAGATCTGAACACTGTACCATTCGAATTGTCTGGAGTCAGACCTTACAGATTTTCCAATAAATTAATTACATTTTGAAATTGAAGATTGTGCCACATATCAATTAACAAATAGTCATTACTATGTTTTAGCTTTTTATTGTGAATGACAATGTTACAATAGCTTACAAGGATACAAATGATGCAGGACTGCAAACTGCAGAAAACAATTACAAAAATATTTGCATATTTACAATTTCTGTTTTCCTTATCTCCTGAATTATAATTCAAAAGTACCTAATTGGCTGTCGAGTGCTTTCAGATATCCTGAGGTTATGAAAGACACTACAGTATATGAATGCAAGTGTTTCCTTTGTTCTTTCATGATTAGGTTATCCTTTATAGTGGCATAGTGTGTTAAGAGTCCTTAATTGGACCCAATCTAGATTATGATACTTTATTGGTTCAGTTAAAAACTGTTGAATTCACTCAGACATTAACCAACTGAAAGCAGGCTAATAAATACACAGTACAATGGCATATATGCCATTCTAACATGTTGCTTGTGCATGAAAATAGCATGACAACATTTCTCTTGAACCTGAAGTGAAGTCAGCAAACTGATGTCGAATGATCCTTATGATCTCATTGAAAAATTAAAGGCAAATGATGATACTTCTATGGGCCAATCTAAACTAAGCAAACTAAGCACGGTGGCATAGTGGTTAGCACTGTTGCCTCACAGCGCCAGGGACCCGGGTTCGAATCCGGCCTCGGGTGACTGTCTGTGTGGAGTTTGCACATTCTCCCCGTGTTTGCGTGGGTTTCCTCCGGGTGCTCCGGTTTCCTCCCACAGTCCAAAAATGTGCGGGTTAGGTTGATTGGCTATGATAAATTTACCCTTAGTGTTAGGGGGATTAAATACGTGGGGTTTCGAGGATAGGGTGGGATATGTGTTGGTGTAGGGGTTACGGGGATCGGGTGGGATATGTGTCGGTGCAGGCTCGATGGGCCGGAATGGCCTCTATCTGCACTGTGGGGGTTTCTGTGATTTCTGTGATTATACAATGCAACTGGATAAGAAAGCCTATGAGAGTTAATCATGCATCAGAGAAGTCTTTGGAGCTGATGAATTGTAGGACTGTCTAGTTCCTATCCAAAAGACTGAGGTCCACTCAGGCGATCAAATAAACGAGGTTTAATGAAAACCAACAGAGTTTAACGGATAACTACAGGAGAACATCGAATATAGGTCTAGTCAGTTCAGAGGCTCCACGAGGACTGCTTGGGCGGTCCCGTGGCTGATGTCATGACATCATCATGTTTTTTCCACCGGTGGGGGATCACGTGATGAACGGCGTGACATCATCGCGTTTACCCGCGCTATTAAAGTGATCGCGCTCTGTACATGTAAACAGTGAAAACAAAGATACAGACTCAGGCTGTAGCTAACATATTATTAAAGGGAATTATATACAACTGATCGGAGTCCCTTAGTGGCTCCGCCACATGCGCCCCCCCAGAATTGTCTTTAATAGCAAAAGTAAAATGGCGAGGAGGCCTGACAAGCCTGTCAGATCGACTTCTGTAGCCTTGAAGTGGAAGCTGATGGACGGCAGGCGAGCTGGCGAATGGTTGCGTTTGATCTGGCATGGCAACTGTGGGCGGTCGGCCACGTTTCGGCGGTTGTGCAATCTCGACTGGGCGGTCAAGGTCCAAGTGAGGCGGCTTCAACCGGTCAACTGAAATGTGGTCCGGTTATATCAACTGAAAAAGTTTTGTCTCCCGGCTCTATCACGCGGAAAGGACCAGTGTAAGGGGGTTTGAGTGGATCCCAATGCGCGTCGTGGCGGATAAACACATAGTCGGTGTTCTTCAGCTCAGCTGGGACGTGGGAGCTCTGCATGCTGTGATGTGACGTAGGCACTGGAGCGAAACTTCTGGCCGCCTCCTGGTGGCTGATGAGCTGCTGGGATGCGGACCATGGCTCTGTTGGAGTCGGAAGGAAATCTCCTGGTACACGTAACGGCTGGCCATATACGAGCTCCGCCGAGGACGATTGAAGATCTTCTTTAGGCACCGTACGAAGACCCAAAAGGACCCATGGAAGCCTGTCCACCCAGCCCGCGCCTTGAAGGCTGGCTCGCAGTGCGGCTTTGAGCGACCTGTGGAATTGTTCGCACAGGCCGTTCGCCTGTGGATGGTAGGCAGTGGTGCGATGTAGCTTGATGCTCAGCCTCGAGCCACAGCGTTCCAGAGCTCAGAAGAAAACTGCGGTCCACGATCAGACGAGATGTCTGCCGGTACCCCGAAACGGGCGACCCAAGAGGAGATGAATGCCCTAGCAACGTCTGCGGAAGTGGTGGAAGACAAAGGAACCGCCTCCGGCCATCGACTGGTGTGGTCCACCTTCGTAAGAAGATGAGTAAACCCATGCGAAGGCGGAAGTGGCCCCACCAGGTCCACATGCACATGATCAAACCTACGTTCCAGAACAGCGAAAGTGGCCAATGGAGCCTTGACGTGATGCTGCACCTTGGCCTTTTGGCAGACCACGCAGGTTTTGGCCCAGTCGCGAACATCCATGTGCATGCCCCGCCACACGAATTTGGACGCCATCAGCTGTTGCGAGGCCTTCATGCCAGGGTGCGACAACCCGTGTATGGCGTCAAAAACTTTTTGGCGCCAGGCGACCAGCACGATAGGGCGATGATCTCCTACGGAGACATCGCAGAGTAGCGTAGTGCCCATGGCATGGAATTTGACGTCGGCCACTTGGAGGCTAGAGGGGATGGTTCTGTAAGACTGGACTTCCGGGTCCGAGGCTTGATCCGCAGCCATGAGGGCATAGTCGATGCCGAGCTGGACTGCATGAATGGTCACACGGGAGAGGCAATCCGCCACCAGGCTGTCTTTACCGGACACATGCTGAATGTCAGTGGTGAATTCTGAGATTGCTGCTGAGCTGACCACGGTTCGGCGGCCTTGGCCATGGCGAATGTTAGTGGCTTATGGTCCACAAAAGCCATGAATGGACATCCCTCTAGCAAGAACCGGAAATGGCGGATGGCCAGAAAAAGGGCCAGCAACTCCCGGTCGAACGTGCTGTACTTCCATTCATTTCGCCGTAGTTGACGGCTGAAAAACGCCAGCGGTTGCCATGTCCCATGCACCCACTGTTCCTGCACTGCGTCGATGGTGTAGTCCAACGCTTCAGTGGTAAGGGCGATGGTGGAACTTGGCAGCGGGTGCGCCAGCATGGTTGCATTGGCTAAGGCGCCTTTTGTGTCGATGAACATCCGGTCCATGTCGACCATCCAGCTAATCGGATCCTTGCCAGACTTGTCCTTAAGGGCCTTGTACAGGGGCTGCATGAGCAGAGCTGCATTAGGGACGAACCGGTGATAAAAATTTACCATCCCTAGGAACTCCTGCAGGGCCTTGATGGTCTGCGGGTGCGGGAACGAAGTAACTGCCTCCACCTTCATTTGCAGGGGAATTGCGCCGTCCGATGTGATGTGATGGCCTAAGAAATCAATCTGCTGCAGGCCGAACTGGCACTTGGCCGGGTTGATGATCAAGCCGTGTTGACTGAGACGTCTAAAGAGGGTCCGCAAATGGCAGATGTGCTCCTCTTTATTAGGGCTGGTGATGAGAATGCCATCGAGGTAGACGAATAGAAACTTGAGGTCCCGAAGCACAGAGTCCATCAAGCACTGGAAAGCCTGTGCAGCATTCTTCAAACCAAATGGCATTCGCAGAAATTCAAACAGGCCGAATGGGGTGATGACTGCAGTTTTCGGGACGACTTGCGGGTGTACGGGGACCTGGTGGTAGCCACGGACAATGTTGACTTTTGAAAAAATGGTATTTCCCGCCAAATGGGCCGAGAAATCCTGAATATGAGGGATCGGGTACCGATCAGGAGTAGTGGCATCGTTCAGGCATCGGTAGTCGCCGCAAGGCCGGCATCCGCCGCCAGGTTTCGGAACAATGTGGAGAGGCGAAGACCAGGGACTATTCGACCAGCGAATAATCCCTAGCTGCTCCATCGTGCCGAACTCCGCTTTCGCAGCCGCGAGCTTGCCAGGTTTGAGACGCCGGGCCCGTGCGTAGACCGGGGAGCCAGTAGTGGTGATGTGATGTTCGACACCATGTTTCGTGGCCGTGGAAGAGAAAGTGGGTCTGGTCAGGTCTGGGAAATCTCCGAGGAGGCGAGTGAAGTCATCCGGAGGTGGGAACATACAGGAGACAGTGCGCGACACGGTGTTACCGCGGTGGCACGGGATGGAGAGAAAAGTGGCCGCATTGATCAACCGGCGGTGCCGTACATCCACCAGGAGGCCATTGGCGCACAAAAAATCCGCCCCGAGGATGGCTTGAGAGACTTTGGCCGTGATGAAATCCCAGTAAAACCACTGGCCGCCGAAGCACACCTGAACCCGCCGGCTTCCGAAGGTCTGAATGGTACCGCCATTAGCCGCCTCGAGGGAGGGGCCATGCCCCCCGGCTTGTAGATCAAGATTTGACGTGGGTAGGATGCTACACTGCGCCCTGGTGTCGCAGAGGAAACGTCGACTGGATAGGGAGTCGGTGATGAAGAGGAGTTTTCCCGAATCACCGATTGCCATCGCAGCCGCGGGGCGCTCGTTATAACCGGTCTTCTTTCGACAGGGTGGCTGCTGTTTTTTTTGAGCAAAAAGCTGCAGGGAGGGCGGCAGCATCTTGCTTTCGCGCCAAAACGGGCATGGTAGAAGCACAACCCCGCAGGTTGAGGGGCTGGAGCAGCGTCTGTGGGGGATGGGCGCCTCGTGGCAGCGCAGTACTGCTGTGTCACCGCGAAGATCTTGTCCGCTTCGGCAGCCAGCTCTGCGCAGTCTGTGACTTCCAACCTGGCTAGGGAAGCCTGAACTTGCTCCGGTAGCAGGCTGAGGAATAGCTCCCTGAAGAGGAAGCATTCCGGTTCGGAGCCCAGGAGTGTGAGCATTTGGCTCATGAGCTCGGACGGCTTGGACTCCCCGAGGCCGGGCATAGCGAGCAGCCGGCGGGCGCACTCCGACTTCGTGAGCCCAAAGACCTGTAACAACCGCGCCTTTATCGTTTCATACTTGCAATCTTCTGGTGGATTACCAAGCAGGCTGACGATCCGCGAGGCAGTGGCGCTGTCGAGGGCGGAGACCACATAATAGTAATGGGTCTGATCCGCAGCGATGTTCCTGATTGTGAACTGGGCTTCAGCCTGGATGAACCACGTGGCTGGCTGTTGCTCCCAGAACTGTGTTAGCTTCAAAGCAACGGCGTTCGATTCAATGTTCAGTAACTTCTGCGAAAACCATTCGCAAAAGTCGGGGTCACCAATGTAGGAATGTCTAGTTCCTATCCAAAAGACTGAGGTCCACTCAGGCGATCAAATAAACGAGGTTTAATGAAAACTAACAGAGTTTAACGGATAACTACAGGAGAACATCGAATATAGGTCTAGTCAGTTTGGAGGCTCCACGAGGACTGCTTGGGTGGTCCCGTGGCTGATGTCATGACGTCATCACGTTTTTCCCGCCGGTGGGGGATCACGTGATGAACGGCGTGATGTCATTGCGTTTACCCGCGCTATTAAAGTGATCACGCTCTGTACATGTAAACAGTGAAAACAAAGATACAGACTCAGGCTGTAGCTAACATATTATTAAAGGGAATTATATACAACTGATCGGAGTCCCTTAGTGGCTCCGCCACAGAATAACTATTTCAAACAATAACAGATTTGCTTTTGTTACGGTAGTGCTGATATTAGTCCTATTATTTCTGCCATTGTTTTCCTGGTTGTCAATATACAGATTATTTTAATAGATTAGCTTGTGTTGCATGGTGTAGCATCATTTCTGGGGCAATATTTGTTGTTTCGTACAAGTTTATTTTGTAGTGCACAGAAGAAAAGGGAACAAAAGTGGTGGAAGTTCAAATGGCCAACACCCTTTTAAGATAACATTAATGTATGCCATCTCAAATAATTTAAAAATAGCTTGTTAAATAGATATTCACAATGCAGCAAATGCCACTGAAAAATCTTCAATCTTCTAGTCGAAGTCTGGAACAATCAAAGATAAGGACAAATCCACAACTGAGAAAGAAGGAAAATAGTTCTTTTTACAGCATTTGGATTGACGGTTTTTAAAAGCTCCTACACCACTTTACTGAGTCAGAGCAATCATTATAATTTATCAAATCTCAACATGCTGCTCAGCACAGCTCCAGTGCCTTGTATTCTGTCAGAATTGTATGTTACTCTGAGACTATACAAAATGTTCAGTCTGAGTGTGTTCAACTTTTCTTTTCTAAGGCCAAATATTGCTACTGGTGAAAATTTGGGATCAATTGCTTGTAGGGCAAAATCCCCTTGACTGTCTATGAAAGTGTGCCATATAATCACTGTGACAGCTGAAGTCCAAAGTTTAACAGGATGGCCAAATCTGCACTGTACTTGTCATCCTAGATAATTTCTACATCTTATAATTGAATTGGTGTCCTTGTCATCTGCAGTGACAATCTGTAATTCTGGTACATTGTTGCTGTACTGCCAGATAGCCCCATGTAATATTTGTTGATTGTGACTAATATGTATATGTCTTATAGAAACATATAAGATTCTGAGGGGGCTTTACAGGGTAGGATGTTTCCCCTCATGGGGGAATCTAGAACTAGGGGGCATAATTTCAGAATTTAAGACAGAGATGAGGAGGAATTTCTTCTCTTAGAGGGTCGTGAATCTTTGGAATTCTCTACCCCAGAGAGCTGTGGAGGGTGTGTCATTGAATATATTCAAGGCTGAGAGAGACAGATTTTTGAACTACAGGGGAGTCAAGGGTTATGGGGAACAGGCAGAAAAGTGGAGTTGAGGCCAAGATCAGATTAGCCATGAATGGCAGAGCAGGCTCAAGGGGTCAAATGGCCTACTCCTGCTCCTATTTCTTATAGTCTTATGTAAAACACTTCATGCAGCTGTTACCATCTAGTACGTGAAATAGTAACCATGCTGCTCTCGAAGTGAAATATTATTAATCATGTTCAAAATTATATTAAATATGCTAGCGAAGTGTGGAAGTAATGAGGACCTGTTATCAATTAATAGGAGGTGCATTAAAACAAACATACTTGGCAGTAACTAATTCTTGATTTAGGCTAAGCAGATAATTTTTTTTAATTAAAAAAAACAAGGTGAAAGGCCACTATTATAAAATAATATCTAATAAATAAGTGAGGCTCAAAAAGATACGTTTAGATTATTTCTTTACTTTACTTGTGAGACCAGGAGGCACAGGGATGACCCAACAGCCAGTCCCACCACTTACCTGGTCTTAGTGGGCAGCTTTCGGGCTGCCCGAATTCCCATCCCTTTCCCACCTGGAATGGGTGTGAAGTCAGCCGGCAGAATTTAAATGAGGCCCAGAAGTTAACATAACCCTGGCCTCTGTTTTGCTGCAGCGTGTGAATTTTGAACTGACACCAAGACTCACCTGCCAAAAACTGGCCCACAGTTAAATTCTGTTTTCCCTAGGATTTTCCTAAAATCCCTATTTTCCTGCACAGCTGGATCCAAAAGCTCCCATGACACTAATTGAGAAAAACAGTGTTTGTTCTCCTGATGTCATGACCAACATTCCTCTCTCAATCAATACCACCAAAAGCAGATTATCTGGTCATTAATTCATTTGCTGTTTGGGGGACTTACTCTGTGTACTCTTCTGCTGAAGCAGTAAAACAAATAAACTGTAACTTAAAACATTAAAGAAAACGTAATAAATTAAATTAAAATTCCATTGCCAGTGGTGATAATGCACTCCAGTCCCAGCTTTTCAGTGTACTCTTTTGGGTACGAACAATAAACCGTAACTTAACTTAAAACATTAAAGGAAACTTAATAAATTTAATTAAAATTTTGTTGCTGGGGGTAATTATGCACTCCAGTCCCTCCGGTGCCCACCGTGTAAAGTCTGTGGGTTGTGCAGTTAATAAATACACAGACTTCAGAAGTAACAAACAAACAGGTCTTTACTATTCGAAGGTCCGGGCGAATCTGCCCCAGCAATCCTGCCACAACACTTATATACTGGTGTGGTCACTATCGGTATTACAGTATACAGAAGCCAAACAAATAGTGCCACACCGAAAGTAGTCCTCTTAAAAGTGAACGGTTACATTCAATAGTTCACTTAAAGGTAGACGGGTACATACACTACAATCCTCCCTTTTTAGCTTATTACTTACTAAGTCCATAGTGAACATACATTCTAACATATATACAGGTTTATGTAAGACAGTTCATAGATTCAGTCTTTCCGGGGGTTTCCGGATTCTGTCCGGATAACGCCGCAGTGGTGTCGTCATTTCAGGCGGGCTAGGAGGTGCTTCTGGCAAGGTCGATTCGGCTTGAAAAGCCGTGTCAGGTTCAGTTGACTCCAGTATCACTAGATCGGAAGTAGGTGTTCTGGGTATCTCAGTTTCAACATTACCCGGATAAGGTGGTGAAGTCGGTTGCCCATTTGTGGCGGACCCTATGATTTGGTCAACATGGCGCCTTATTATATTGTCTCCAATGTCCACAGTGTACATCAATGGCCCCAGCCTTTTCCCAATAGTTCCAGGCTGCCATTTCTCAGTACGGTAGTCCTGGGCCAAAACTCGTTGACCGATCTGGAAAGATCTAGTGACCCTGTCGTTCATGCCCTGGAATTGCCGGTTCTCTACGTCTCTTCTGACGTTTGGTTTTAGTAAATCCAGCCGGCATCTTAGGCGTCTATTACAGAACATCATTGCGGGAGTTTGATTTGTGACCGCATGTGTCGCATTTCGGTATGCCAACAAAAAGCTATCCACCTTATGTTGCAGACTTATATTTTCATTACTCATGGCCTTTACGGCCTTCTTGAAGGTCTGGACAAACCTTTCAGCCAATCCATTGGAGGCGGGATGGTATGGGGCTGACGTGTAATGTTTAACCCCATTGCTCTTTAAGAATTTCTTGAATTCTTCGGACACAAATTGTGGTCCATTATCAGAACAGATCTGTTCCGGCAGGCCATTCCGAGCAAACATAGTCCTTAACAATGTGATGGTTTTTTCCGTCGTGGTGGTGGTCATCTTAATTACTTCCGGCCACTTGGAGTGGGCATCCACCGCTATTAGAAACATCGAGTCCATAAATGGACCAGCAAAGTCGATGTGTACTCTTTGTCAAGGCGATGAGGGCCACTCCCATGGATGCAGAGGAGCCTGGGGTGGCGCGTTCTGAACCCTCTGACATCCTAGGCAGTTCTTCGTGATCTCCTCTATGTCTCCATCAATGCCTGGCCACCACACAAACGCTCTTGCTAGATTCTTCATCTTTACTCCCCCCAGATGTCCTTTGTGCAGCTCCTTTAGCACCTTCTTTTGGAGTTTGGGTGGAATCACCACTCTAGATCCACACATCAGGGTTCCTCGACACACTGACAGTTGTTCTTTCCTCTGTGCAAATGCTTGCAGTGTTGGTTCGCTCTGTGCTGGCCATCCCTCCACCGTTACATCATAGACTCGTGAAAGAGTCAGGTCATTCCTTGTCTCATTCTCAATCATTGAGTTTGTTATCGGTAGACACTCCACTATGGATGAGTGGAACAACTCTACTGGGTCCACTATACTCGCTTCTTCTACCATCGGCAATGGCAAGCGTGACAACCCATCAGCATTTCCATGCTGTTTAGACCTTTTGTACTCAATTTCGTATTGGTGTGCCCCAAGTAACACGGACCACCTTTGTAACCTTTGTGCTGTCATGGTGGAAACGGCCTTATTTGGGTTGAATATGGACACCAACGGCTGGTGGTCTGTCAGCAATGTGAACTTTTTACATTGTAGGTAATGGTTGAATTTCTTCACGCCCCACACAAGACTGAGGGCCTCCCTATCTATTTGGGCGTAATTTCGCTCCGCGGGTGTCAATGATCGGGATGCGAAAGCCACTGGCCTTTCCGAGCCATTTGGTAGCCTGTGCGAGAGTACTGCCCCAATTCCGTACGGGGAAGCATCGCAAGCTAGACGAAGGGGTAATGCTGGGTTGAAATGAGCCAACACTTCTTCAGAGGTAATCAACTCCTTGCTTCTGCGAAAAGCCTTTTTGCATTCTTCACTCCACTTCCATGGTGTTTCTTTCCGCAACAGGTCATTCAGCGGATGCAGTACCGTGGATAAATTAGGCAGAAATTTGTGATAGTAATTAACCAACCCCAAGAATGATCTTAACTGTGATACGTTTCCTGGAGCGGGGGCCTTCACGACCGCTTCTATCTTTTCAGGTGACTTATGCAGTCCCTCTCGGTCAATGACATGACCGCAGTATGAGATCCGTTTTTGGAAGAACTCACACTTCTTGCGATTAACCCGAAGGCCATACTCCTTCAACCTGGTGAGTACCAGTTTCAAATTTGTGAGGTGTTCTTCCTCATCTTTTCCCATGATTAAAATGTCATCTAAGTAGCACTGCGTGCTTGGAATTCCTTGTAACACCTGTTCCATGGCCCTCTGCCAAATTGCTGGCGCCGAAGCTACCCCAAAGACCAGTCTATTGTAGCGATACAAGCCTCTGTGAGTGTTGATGGTGAGGTACTGTGTAGGGGGTTTTTTCGTGCTCTCTTGCCCGTTCTGGCCTCCTGCCAGGCTTCGTGCAAGAATTACCCTTGAGTGGTTCGACCCACTCCCCCTACGGTTCTAGACCTTGGACTTAGATGCAGAGAACAGTAGTGCAGAGAAAAGGACTCAATAGACCAGGCTGAATAGCATGAAATGGATGCTTTTATTTTTAAACAGTTTGAAGCATTACAAAATACATGTCATAGGCACAGATTAAAGTAACTACAATCATGCACAAATTTATGAACTTGACTCTATGGAAATGGGGAACACACGGCACATCGAAAAAGGAGAAACACATTACGATTTCCCTTAACTCCCTCCCCTATACCTAAACTAAGTTTCGACCTGGGGAACCTGGGATCATGCTCACCACTCTCGAAATCGCGAGAAAGGGGGGTTCGCAGCCCTTTTGGCACCGCTTTCCGTCGTCACGTGGATTTGGAAACTTCTGGCGCAGTCGATATTCTCTCTCTCTCTCTCGAGGCGATGGGGTAGACACAGCCTCGATGAGCGCTCGTCAAGGTTGAGATCCACTAAGCCTGTCGTGGATTTTTGTTCATGGAGTAGAACAACAACCCAATGGGATGTTGAGACACGGAAGTGTCAGGCCCGGACTGTCTTTTTGTCTCCGGCCTGGTCGGTTCTCCAGAGGGTTTCTTCTCCGTCGGCCTGGGTCGTCGATGATCTCCCGACCCCAGTACCCGGGCCACCCTCGTCGTCTTCTCGTCGTGGCCGAGCCTTGTTTGGCTGAACACCGACCACGTTGTCTTTTTACCGAAACCGTCCGTCTTTAAAAAGATGAAAACGTTTTCATCGATTCTGCATCTGCCGAAGTGGAAGAGGCGCCGATCCTGGCCCCGTCCGAAGAAGTTGAAGTAACGTATATGGACTTTCAATCCATAGTTATACTCTTTTGGAACAGTCTTATCTCCCGCCAAATCATAGTCCTGTCTTTGTATTAATTTTGGCGGGCAGAAATCTCTGCAGGGGCGCTTTGTCTTGTAACGGAGCCGGTGATAACTTAAACTGGCCTTCCTGGCCGATAATGTCTTTTAATGTCTTTTGCATTGTCACCGCGGTTCGGTTCGCATATTGATCGGTCCGGAGATTTTCCTTGATGGCTGCTAAACGGTTTTTCCTTTGTACAATAAATGGGTATGAGTGATTTTGCATTGTCCGCCCATATCTTGATGGGCCCCATCCTGTACTTGTAATCCATTGAATATGTATGCTGTTCCTCTGAGTTTCGGTTCCCAGATACTGGCTTTCGCGGGCTCACTGTCTTCAATCCACAAGCCTGTCTGGCTTGCAGTAACAGAAATAAAATGGTTCAGAAACTGATCACGGGGCCTGGCAGCCATTTTGTATGCCCTTTTATCAAAGGTTTTTCTGTGCAAGCTTACTTTGGTCAATAAACAGTCTTATTTTATCCAGTTTTCTTGCGTGATTTTTGCTGAAAATTGCGAATCTTACAACTGGCGTGACTCTTCCTCGACCTCCATCTGTAGATATGCTTGAGCCAGATCTATTTTCGTGAAATGCTTCCCTCCAGCCAACGAAGCAAAGATATCTTCAATCCGCGGAAGCGGGTATTGTACCGTGTGAAGCACCGGATTCACAGTAATCTTGAAATCTCCGCAGATACGGACCTTCCCCGGTCCCCCTGGCTTATTACTCGGTGAGGACTTCATGACGGGAACAATGGGCATGGCCCACTCACTCCAGTCCACTTTTGACAGAACCCCTGATCGTTCAAGTTCTTCCAGTTCTGCCTCCACAGCTGGTCGTATTGCGTAAGGTAACGACCTGGCCTTAAAAAACTTTGGGCTTGCATTTTCTGCAATCTTAACCTTTGCTTTAATACCTCGCAGTGTTCCCAGTCCTTGCTGGAATACCTCCTTAGCTTCGTCCAATATTCTGGACAACCGTTCAGGTTTGACATCCTCTTTTTCGGAATCCACCGTCATGGTGTTTAGTGACTGCCAGTCCAACTTTATTTTTCGGATCCACTCCCGTCCCAGACGTGGTGGTCCTCCCTCAGGCAATACATACAGGTCCAACCGGTGATGATCTTTATCCTTGTATCTCACCTTGACTTCTATCATTCCGATGGGGAATACTTTGTGCCCCGTGTATGTCTGTAGTACTAGTTCCGTATCCCGTAGTGGAATATGCTTGAAAAATTTCTTATAGTCATGCTTATTCATGACCGTCAACGCCGATCCGGTATCCACTTCCATTTTTACTTGGACCTTTGCAATCTGTAGCGTTATCCAGATAGTTTGTCGGTCAGCTTCATTGCTCACGTTGTGAATTCTCAGACTGTCCAGTCCTTTGCATTTGGAGTGTGAGACCGACTTCTGTTCCCTCAGACTCTTCTTTGTCACCTCTTGTACCTTTCCGTACCATTTTTGTGGTGACTTCTTATTGTTGTACGTTGCTCCTGACCGGCATACCTTAGCTATGTGCCCAATCTTGCCACATTTCCTGCATTCTTGGTTTTTAGCCCAGCATTGATTCTGGTCATGTGTTGTCTTCCCACAACGGTAGCATTTTGTTGTGCTCGAAGTAATTTGGTCCACCCCTAGTGCCGCCGCCTTTAGCTGCATTTCCACCGTTCCTTTCACTGCGGCTTCGTGCGATGCAGCTATGAGGACAGCCCTGTCCAGTATGAGGTCATTTTCTTCCAGTAGTCGTTTCTGCGTTCCTTCTTTGGACAATCCGCATACGAACTTGTCACGCAGTGCCTCTGTCAGATTCCCTCCAAACTGGCAGTATTTCGCTATCCTACGCAGTTCGACCAAGTATTCCGCATTGTTTTCGTCTTTCCTCTGCGTTCTTGCGTAGAATTTGAATCGTTCAGCCAGCATCAACGGTGTGGGGTTCAAGTGATCCTTCAGCACTGCTACAATATCATCGAAAGTCTGATCTGCCGGTTTAGCTGGTGAGAGAAGATGCTTCAACAACCCGAATGTTTTCGCACCCATCATGTTAAGTAAGGTTAAAGCTTTTTCCTCCTTAGCTATTTTGTTAGCCTTACAATGTATCTCAATACGTTCTACGTACGTGGCCCAGTCTTCTATCTCCGAATTGAACTCGTTGATGTCCGCCCGCTTAGGCATCTTTCTTTCCTTGGGTACAACACAAGTATTTCTTCAAGTATTCTTATTTATTTGTTTATTTCTAAGATGGCGGTTTTCCCGCGAAAATGGCGGTTTCCCGCTCTTTCCTTCTCGCCCCGCCCACTTCAATCGTCTTCTCCGCCTAATGGCGGCTTCCCGCGTTTCTTCCCTGGTGGAAGGGGTACGCTTTCCCCACAGTGGACAGGTTCAGCCGCTGGGCTGGCTTCCGCACAGCTCCCCTTACTCGGCTCTGTCTTTTCCTCCCGCCCGCACGGCTCTACCGGCGCTGGGTACACCCCGTTAACGGAGGACAGTTCAGCCGCTGGACTGGCTCTCGCGCAGTCTCTCTCTCCGTACCCGGCTCTGTCGCTCTCTCTCCCGCACGTTCGGTGCTACCGGCCCTGGGTACCCCGTTGGTGGAGGACAGCTCAGCCGCTGGACTGGCTCTCGCGCAGTCTCTCTCCCCTTGCTCGGCTCTGTCTCTCTCTCCCACCCGCACGGTTCCTGTTCGCCTCCCAGCCCTCTCGCAGACTGGTGTTTCCCTCCCCGGCTGCGGCTGGGTTTCTCTTCCCGCGCCTACTCCCAGTCTCAGCGCTTCGTGGCTGCGGCGCTGCCCGGCTTTTCCCGCCGATCGCGGTCCGGCTGTCACCCGACGCTGTTGGACCCGACTTCTGACCGGCTCAGCTCCCCCTCGACTGAGGTCGAGTGCTCTGCCCTTATCCTCCGGATATTCTCTACACCTTCCCCTACTCACAGTCTCTTCGGCCGCCTTGTTCCCTGCTGATCGGCTCACTCTGTACCGTGGTAGAAGGGTAGTCAGTGCCTGTTGCAGACGGAAGCTTTTGTTGCTAAAGTCTTCCACCTTTCTCCTGCTGCAGCCTCGTGTTTTCTTCCAGCAGCACGACGAGGGCGGTTGCCTCTCTTCGACGCTCTTCTTGCTTTGGTAGTCTTGCCGCAGGGTACAATCGGACTCGTCGCCACTGTAAAGTCTGTGGGTTGTGCAGTTAATAAATACACAGACTTCAGAAGTAACAAACAAACAGGTCTTTACTATTCGAAGGTCCGGGCGAATCTGCCCCAGCAATCCTGCCACAACACTTATATACTGGTGTGGTCACTATCGGTATTACAGTATACAGAAGCCAAACAAATAGTGCCACACCGAAAGTAGTCCTCTTAAAGGTGAACGGTTACATTCAATAGTTCCCTTAAAGGTAGACGGGTACATACACTACACACCGGTCACGGAAGGCCTAGAGTGTTACTTACTCTGTGTAAATTGGCTGGATGTTTGTCTGTTTAACAACAGTGACTTCACTTCAAAAGTGATTAATTGGTTTTAAGTGCTTTGGGCTGTCTTAAGGATTCCATGAGGTGCTATATAAATGCAAGCTCTTTTTTCCCCTTTCAATTGCAAATTCCAAACAGATTCATTGACTCAGCTGAAATATCTAGGAGAGTCACTTCCCAACAGTTAGGGAAGGAAAGTCAGAGGGTAAATTAATTCAAGAAGCTAGTGTTTAGTTATTAAGTGCCATTGACAAAACAGCTTGGAAATAATGTGTAGTGCAGAGGACATAGAAAATGGGTAGAAGTTTAGAAACGGGATGAAAATGGAAACACAAAATCAACAAATCATTTGTCGAAACTATGGCCAAGGTAATAATTGATAAATGATAAGATTAGTTAAGCAATTTGGGGTTATTAGCAAGTTCTAGTCAAACCTGACCTCAAGAGTAATCCATTCTCATTTAAAAAAAAATGAGATTCTGTATTAGATGATAAAAGAGACAAAGAAAAAGTTTTTTAAAATGTAATTAAAAAAAAAATTCTCCAACAATAATTAAATTCTGAAGGAATGAGACTTCCCATTTGTAAAATTAATTTTTTAGTAATGAGAAGTTGTTTGGCAGTAATTACAACTTATCACAGCATTAAAATTTCACTTAGACCTGTATGCACCAGCCCTAACATTTTCTGCCGTGTTTAGTGGGTAACTAGTGGGTAAGTACCACAACCTCAGACCCTTCATGTATTTTAATGCTGAATCTATTAGCGAGGTACCGGTGTAGCAAAGTTTGTGGAGGAGCATAACAACTCATATAGCAACTTCTCGATTTAATAACAGTGAGTGCTGATAGCCTCACTATTATTCCTATCGCAAAATCCAGGCCATGTTTTAAATATTAACATTTGTACATGTGCATGATCCAAAATAACACAAAGGGAATGGAACAACGGTCTGATGAAAAATCATCGACCTGAAACATTTACCCTGTTTCTCTCTCCACAGATGTTGCCTGACCTGCTGAGTAATTCCAACATTTTCTTTCTTTATTTCAGATTTCCAGCATCTACAATATGTTGCTTTTGTATTCTAAAGGTCATTCATTTCAAAAGGCGGTATAACATTTCTCACATAAATTGTCTCCTAAAGTGCAACCTTTGAGAAATCATTACCATGTGGACTAAAGGCCATTGTGGCTAACAGCGTGCTTTTGTTTTATTAGCTTTAGATCTAGATGAATACTGGATAATTAAGGATCATTAAAGTCAATTTTTATTTCCAATTTCAAAACCTTGTTTGTTTTTCCAGGGGTTTTCAGGTATTATTTTTTAGTGTAAACAAAAAGGAGAAAATCAGTAGTAAAAATGAATGGCAAAACACCCAAGTAAATTCAAAAGAAAATCATTAAAATGGAAGAAAACAAAAAAAATTAAAAAGATACAGTCAAGTTAAGTGAGAGCCCACAATTATTTACATGGTTCACAGACACGACTTTCATAGGCTTACCTTCAGATTCTCATTTTATCCCTAAATAGATTTTTGTGTTTTGTGGATGATTTTCATACTTGTCCTACTGTTCCAACTTTAGAGCGGTATTCCTGACCTTCAAAATGGCTTTCAAGCCAGTAAGATGTTACTCCTAAGACTTTGTTATGGAGTTGCATGAGTGTGTCTGAAATGCTTGAATTTTTTTTAACATGCTTCTCAATCACAGGGAGCAATATCTTATTCTATTTTGATGATATGTAGTTTAAGACTTGCGTTAAACACCATTAAAATATACTTAAATGGTAATTGTTCTCATTGGGAAGCATGTGTGGGGAGAAGGCTGAAACTTCGTTAATTTGTATTTACATTTGTGGAAACCACAACAATGCTTTAAAATCATTAGAAGCACATAAATAACAGTACAGATAAATTAAATTATTTGTCTCTTTAAATGTTAACATGCTACACATAGTTAAATAAAGTGTCCCTAATTTTTAAGCTGCCAGTCAAGAGGCAGGCAGACACTGCCCATAGAATGTTGCCCATCAGTTCATTAGTTGTATTTCCTTTGGTTCTTTCCACAATTTTAAAAGGATTCTTTTGCTTTATAAAATATTTACTCTATGCTAACAATTATTTCTTATGGTGTCATTATACGACATGTCTTAGATCAGTACATCTACAGAGCAACATGGGACCACTGCCAGCTCCAGCATTATTCTCGGTCAAGGGACACCATCGCTAATCCTAATACAGAGCACTGCACATCCATGCGTGTACAATTACAGCAGTATCATTCACTGGCTTCTGAATGTCACTTAAATTTTAATGTTACCAGAGTGCTGGCAGGACCATCCATGGACTGCCTGGGAACTTTTTAAACTTGCGTTCACTTCTGCTATTTTGTGCATGCCAACTTGAACATTTGAGAACCTTTGCTTAGGCAGCAGAATAGGATATTTTTATTGCATCACCAGGAATGCAAAGCTAACAAAAACTCTTATTTCTCTGATTAGCTCAGGAAACATTAACCTGAGCAAATCCAATGGATGTATGAATAAAGAGTTTAATGCTATTGTAAGAGAAGTACTTTTGCAGGCTTCCATTTTATAATAAGGCTTGTATTTTATAATAAAGGCTTTCTATATAAACATTGTATTGTGGCGGTACCACTGGTTGTCCCTTACATTGAGACACATAATTCCCTTTAACTTACCTTACTGTATGTTTAACTTACCTTTTGGGGCCGTTGCCCTTTTAACTGACCTGTTGGGGCCATTGCCCCTTTAAGGCGCGCCCTAGCGCGCTGACGTCACGTCACGTACGACGTGATGTGCGTGCGCCGGCACAGCCCGGCCTAGCGTCTTCGGCCTCAACGGCTAGCCGACAGGAGCGACGCGATCTTCCGCTCCTGCAGCAAGCACCAGCACAGCCCGGCCTCCCGACTTCGGCCTCAATGGCCAGCGACGCAACAATGCGCATCACGTGATGCCCAAAGTGCGGGAACACACAGCAGAGCGTGATGACGTCATCACGCTCCCCACAGGACTGCGAACTCAGTCCTCGTGGAGTCCCCGCTGGGACAAGACCTACACCACGGTGCTCCTACAGTCAGCCATCTTACCTGCTATCTTACCTGCTGTAATTAGCCTGTTCCTGTAAATAAACAGCTTGTTAATAGTTCGTCGAAGTCAATCTCTCTTATTTAGTGGCGATCTACACGAACCGCTACATTGGTGACCCCACGACGTGAGTACGGGAGCTCATCAATTCCAACGCTACAATTGGTGAACCCGTATCCGTGAACGATTTTCACGGTAGCAACGCGCGCCTGAACCTCATCTTCACTCAAGACGACCAACGCACAACCGACGAACAACCACGGAACAGCAACCGCCTAACACCGATTCCACGAAAAGCGACCCCGTCTTTGCGTACGTATTCGCAATGGAAGTGCAGCTTGGAGGTGAGCCCGTTTTTCACGAACGATGTCACAGAGGTAGAGCACGACCAACGGCAACCGTCATCCACCAGCGCTACAATTGGTGGGTTTGTGAACGTCTTTCACAAATGAAGCACGCTATGGAAGCATCAGCCGTTCTGCTGTCGCTACCGCAATCCAGGGAGCCACGGTCTCCCTCGTGCTTTATGCAGGTAGAAGCCCTGTTCACCAAGAACATCGATGCGGCACAGACCACGCACGTGCTCACAGTCTCCGTATTCGACTCTTCTACCGCCACACGGATCGTCCGCCTCTACATCCAAGGCAACAGCAAGTATACATCTCTCCAAGCGTGGGGTACAGCATGTTCGGGCCCACAAGATTGGAGCGCACCCCGCGGGGATACCACGAGGACTCACCCCCGCAAAACACGAGGATGCACTCCTCGCGCACGAGGACCCATCCCTCGCGAACCACGAGAACACATCCCTCGTGAACACCGAAGACTCTTTCCCCGCCGACGACGCACCAGCCCTTCAGCCTGCTGGTTGTGTTACCTACTACACGATTCGGCGTGAACAAAAAGCATGCCGCCCTCCCGGCTGTTTTCTCCTAAATCTATAACTGTTACAAGTGTTGCCGCCCTTTCTCCAGTTTTCCCTTTAACAAACGCAAATGTCTACTGAAGCTGCACACATCGAGGACGGGTCCAACGGGCATCCTGCGGCCGCGATCAGCCACGTGAAAGTTGCTAGCCTCACCGATCACAGATCAACGCAGCAACTCTTCACCCTCCGTTGCGTTCATGTCGTAGCACTATGGCATGCACCGTTCCGTGCATTCCAGCCTCCCGAAGGTTTCGCTCACCAGCCAACGGAGACATCGCCCGCGTCCGCCCAATCTGCCCGTCACTCTGACAAGGCCTGCTGTTTCGCACGTCTCCACGGCCCTTCGCCTGACGGATACGTTTTATTCGCCACGACGCGCGTAAGGATCCGCTCACGAGCAGCATCTTCATACCTCGCCTACCAAGCCGAGACAGCACGACCACCAGCTCGTCAGACCATCTCATCCTTGGACTTTCGTTAAAGCGAATTCTGGGGGGGCCTGTGTGGCAGTACCACTGGTTGTCCCTTACATTAAGAAACATAATTCCCTTTAACTTACCTTACTGTATGTTTAACTTACCTTTTGGGGCCGTTGCCCTTTTAACTTACCTGTTGGGGCCATTGCCCCTTTAAGGCGCGCCCTAGCGTGCTGACGTCACGTCACATACGATGTGATGTGCGTGCGCCGGCACAGCCCAGCCTAGCGTCTTCGGCCTCAACAGCCAGCCGACAGGAGCGACACGATCTTCCGCTCCTGCAGCAAGCACCGGCACAGCCCGGCCTTCCGACTTCGGCCTCAACGGCCAACGACGCAACAAAGCGCATCACGTGACGCCCAAAGCGCGGGAACACACAGCAGAGCGTGATGATGTCATCACGCTCCCCACAGGACTGCGAACTCAGTCCTCGTGGAGTCCCCGCTGGGACAAGACCTACACCACGGTGCTCCTACAGTCAGCCATCTTACCTGCTATCTTACCTGCTGTAATTAGCCTGTTCCTGTAAATAAACAACTTGTTAATAGTTCATCGAAGTCAAACTCTCTTATTTAGTGGCGATCTACACGAACCGCTACAGTATCATTAATAATTACGTAGCTAAAGACTAAAACCTCCTCTACTCAAGCCTGTCCTGGAGCATTCTAAGTAAGGAGGCATTCATTCATTCTTATCTTATGTTTTATAGGATAGTTTCAGGGAGGCCTGGAGAGTTAGGCACTGTGTGTGTTATCTCAGATGATGTAATAGAACAGATTACTGTTAGGCTTAAGACAAAGACCCCAAACCACGATTGATGGGAGGCTTTCAGGGGAACAAGGATAGTTAGGAATAAGGGTGTCTTTTTAATGTATTTAAGGAAGATGTAAAACCTAGATTATTAGAACATTCTCGGAGTGGAACTGGACGTGCTCAAGGCAAGGCACAGCGAGTCTGATCATCTCAGAACTTTGTGATGTTAGTTAGGGTGTATATCAACAGCTTATTCACTTTTTAACTGTTTAATAAGTATAATCATTGTATTTTAACTTCTTTATGCTATATTGTAGTTTAGTTAGTAACTGTAATGAACATGTATACTTTGGAACAAGACTCCAGTTAGCCTCTGAGTATCATAGACCGAATCTAATATAAATCACTTCCATCTATATTGAAAAGATGCCAAGGAATGAAAAATATTCTGTAGATATCAAGTAGACTTTTATACAGCTTTAAGGCCTGAATTTAAAAAAAATTCTATTAAAAGACTTTTGTAGGTCACACACTCCATTAAAAATTGCCATGTAAGCATTTCCTCTGGAAATTCTCAAGTAAAATATTCATACTTTTCTGTTACACTTCCCTGTAACACCAGTAGATGGTACTCAAATAGGCACTTCACCATTAATTTTATGTCGTGTCTGTCACAGCTCCCGGTCACATCACTGCATGGTGCTGAATTATCTTTCCCCATAACTCACTCACAATGCTTTTGGAAAAAACCCTCCAGTATTTTTTTCTCACTAACTGAAATACTTAATATCTAAAGTAAGGTTTAAAAAAAAATTTAAATGCAAAAAAATTACTTATTTCTTAATAGCAGGTTTCCGTTTTATCCATTGAATTGTCCTTCATGTCATTTAATGCTTTCCTCAAAGATTTTACTTGAAGGCTTCAGCCTTGTCTGAAAGTCTGAGCTTGGATTTGATATTTTTGCTCAGAGCTGTGATCTGTTAGTTGAATAGATTGTGTTGTCTGAGCACTGTACTGCATACAATTCTCAGCATGTATCAGTGCCATTTATTCAACTGAACTGCTGGAATATTTTATTTCGGCATTTGTGCTCAGTGTGTTTCAAAATTATTTGCTGAAAAGGGAGAGGAAAAATTTAAATTTTTTCTTTAAAGATAGTCTCCTAGGTATGCGTCTCAGAGTGAAACAATGAAAGACTGCTGATTTTACAGCTGCTGCAAGTTTTGTTTTATGTTCTGTAAACTTCAGAAAGTGTATTAAGCTTTACACAGTTTAATAGGTTTGCCATCGGGGCAAGATTCCCTTGAAAGTCTTCAATATACATAATAAATATACTTAACTGTTTCCTAATTAATCAAGGACAATTGTAATTGTCCCAGCCCAAGCAACTCATGTTAATTTCCTGTTCCATCCATTTCTAGGAAACATCCTGGGACAATCAGCTTTAAGACTCAGACTAATGACCATCTGGTTGGACAGTAAGAAGTCTCCTATTTATACTATGAATGTGTACAGCCTTCTGGTTAAGGCATACTCACCAATGGCCTGAGCTACTTTGCTGCTCAATCCATCACACTTTAAGTAATCTGGCTTTATAGCAAAATCACTGCATACAAACTATATAGATTGCATCTCCAACTATATTTAAATCCTCTGACTATTCTGCCAACTGCCGCACTGCGAGAAGGTGTAGACAAACTGCAGCCATTCAACCCTGCAAATTCTGGGCCATTATTTTCCTTATGTGCACATTAAGCTAAAAACTATTAACAATATTGAGCCGGAATTTGCTGTCAAAATTACTGCAAGGCTAATGGCACTCGCTGTTATTTATGGGTAAATGGTACAGCAACTTAAGGTGAGGAGCAGATGCGCGGTTAAATGTAAATATCCAAACGTTGCTGTCCGAGTTGCGCTGTTCCGCCATTAGCTTTGCGAAAACACCATTGTTGATAACTTAGTGTACAGTAGTGAATGGTAAAAATTGCAAACAGAACAAAACAAAGGGTTCATTTTCACTTTTGGCGACAGCGTAAAACAGGCAGCATCGGATCGGCTGCCCGTTATATACCCCACCCAATTTTCCTTTCTATTGAAGTCAATGGAAAGGAAAGCGGGCTAGGTGTCTTATCTGATCTAGTATTGCCCGTTTTACATTATCACCCTATTTAACTTCCTCCATATTATAATAAATGCCTGATCCAGAATTCTTATTTTCTGTGTGGGGAAGACTGAAGTGACCTGCAAGGTTGCCTAAATTCCATTATTTTATCACTCTGTCCCCCACATCTCCAATAGTGTAATTCAGTACAGCACTTCCTAACTTTACAAGTCAGTTAATTATGATCAGAAAGAAATAATTTTTATTTATATAAAACCACATCCTGTCCTTAGAATGTTCTAAAGTAAGTCACATTTTATAAGTTCCCAATTAAGTAGTCATTGTTATGTAGGTAAGCACGGCAGCCAATTACATGCAGCAAGATCTCGCAAGTAGCAAATGAGATGAATAGCCAGTTAAACTGATTATTTTTGGTGGTCTTGGTTTAGGGAGGAAAGGTGGACAGACCAGCTCCCTGCATCTCTCTGCATAGTACCACAGGATCTTTTACATCTACATGAACAGAGAGATGGGCCTTAATTTAACAGCTCAACTGAATGCAGAATTCCCTCAGTGCACTGAAGTGTCAGCCTAGATTATGTCCTCAAATTCTGGAGTGGAGCTTGAACCCACCACCTTCTGACTCAGAAGCAAAATTACTGCCAAGTGAGTCAAGTTTAATACAATTCTACTCCTGACCCAAATTAACTCTGATTCTTAATTCTCCCAGATAAAGTAATTTGTATTTTACTTTGTAAACTGAAATGTCTTTGTTATTTCTTTCCCTTTTTAATTTCATCTCCGCCTTCTTGTCTTTGCCTTTCCATTCAGTGTCCTTTCCCGGATCATGAATCTTTTATTTTCCAATACAGTGAATCATGCAATTGTGGACTACATCGGGAAAATTTCTGATCAGTGTTTTCAAAGCATCCTCCAGTGACCTGAAACTTGGACAGCCACTCTCAATTTTCTTTCACAATCCAGCATGACATGTTAACTCATCTGATTCCTTTTCCTCACAGTGCCTTTACAATTCATTCAAATTTGATACAGCTTTTGAGGCCTGTTGATGAGCCAATGATGCAGCAATTATTTCTTCTGGTCGGGTATGTTGAATACTCCTTGTTCTGATTCTACTCAGGCCCCCTTTTCCGCTACACTGATTAATGTGTTGGTGCTGCTTCTTGCTTTTAAAGCAAACAGGGGAATTTTATTAACTATGCTTTTAATTTTCACCCATCCCTCACCATCACATGGTCTACTCCTTTCCCCTTCTTGATCTCTCACCAAACATATCTTCCCCTGCCCTCACCAATCCCTCTACAACATACTGGTTCACTCTTCTTCCTCCCCTATTTCCTGCTGCCCATCTCTGGCAACTTCCTGTTTAAACAGAGGAGGAATAACACCTGCTCATTCACCTTCTCCCACAAAGTTGTCCAGGGCCTCAAACATCCCTTTGGTGTGAGACAGCTATTTGTGTACTGCCTCTATCTAATATACTGTATTCATTGATCACAGTGTGTACTCCTTTACATTAGGAAGATAAAATGCAGATTAGGTGACCTCTTTGCTACACCTCTCTGTTTTTTCCACAAGTACCTCACCAAGCTGCCAGTGGCTCATCAATTTAAGGTCCTAAAAGCTGAATATAGGGAGTTAGGAGGTAAATTAAAAAATAGAACCTCAAAGGTAGTAATCTCAGGATTGCTACCTGTGCTACATGCTAGTCAGTGTAGAAATAGAAGGATATTTCAGATGAATACGTGGCTAGAGGAATGGTGCAAGGGGGAGGGATTCAAATTCATGGGACATTGGAACCGGTTCTGGGGGAGGTGGGACCAATTAAAATTGGACAGTTTGCACCTGGGCAGGACCGGGACCGATGTCCTAGCGGGAGTGTTTGCTAGGGCTCTGGGGGAGGGTTTAAACTAAAATGGCAGGGGGTTGGGAACCTGAGCAGGGAGACAGAGGAAAGGGAAACAAGGATAAAAGCAAAATATAGGAAGGAGAAAAACAAAAGTGGCAGTCAGAGAAATCAACAGTTTAAATCAAACATGGCCACAGTAAATAATAATTCTAATAGGTCTCAGAGCATTAAAAAAACAAGCCTGAAGGCTTTGTGTTTTAATGCGAGGAGCATTTGTAATAAGGTGGATGAATTAGCTGCACAAATAGAGGTAAACGAATATGATTTGATTGGGATTACAGAAACATGGCTCCAGGGTGACCAAGGCTGGGAACTCAACATCCTGGGGTATACAATATTCAGCAAAGATAGGCAATAAGAAAAAGGAGGTGGGGTAGCATTGCTGGTTAAAGAGGGGATTAACACAATTGCAAGGAAGGATATTAGCTCTGATGATGTGGAATCTGTATGGGTAGAACTGAGAAATACCAAGGGGCAGAAAACATTAGTGGGAGTGGTATATAGACCCCCAAACAGTAATGCAGAGGTTGGGGATGGCATTAAAAGGGAAATTAGAGAAGCGTACAATAAGGGCACAGCAGTTATCATGGCTGACTTTAATCTACATATAGATTGGGCTAACCAAATTAGTAACAATACTGTAGAGGAGGAATTCCTGGAGTGTACACGGGATGGTTTCCTGGACCAATATGTCGAGGAACCAACTAAAGATCAGGCCATCTTAGGCTGGGTATTACGTAATGAAAAATGATTAATTAGCAATCTTGTTGTGCGAGGCCCCTTGGGTCAGAGCGACCATAATGATAGAATTCTTCATTAAGATGGAAAGTGAAGTAGTTGACTCAGAGACGAGGGTCCTGAATTTAAATAAAGGAAACTACGATGGTATGAGGCACGAGTTGGGTAGGATTGATTGGGGAATGTCACTCAAAGGGTTGACGGTGGATAGGCAATGGCAAACATTTAAAGATCGCATGGATGAACTACAGAATTTGTTCATCCCAGTTTGGCATAAAAATAAAACAAAAAAGGTGACTCAACCGTGGTTAACAAGGGAAGTTAGGGATAGCACAAGATCCAAGGAGAGGACATATAAATTGGCCAGAAAAAGCAGTAAACCTGAGGATTGGGAGCAATTTAGGATTCAACAAAGGAGGACAAAGGGATTAATTAAGAGGGGGAAAATAGAGTATGAGAGTAAGCTTTCAGGGAACATAAAAACTGACTGTAAAAGCTTTTATAGATATGTGAAGAGAAAAAGATTGGTGAAGTCAAATATAGGTCCCTTGCAGTCAGAATCAGGGGAATTTATAATGGGGAACAAAGAAATGGCAGACCAATTAAATACATACTTTAGTTCTGTCTTCACAAGGGAGGACACAAATAACCTTCCAGAGATGTCATGGAACATAGGGTCTAATGAGAGGGAGGAACTGAAAGAAATCAGTATTTGTAGGGAAATGGTGTTAGGAAAATTGACGGGATTGAAGGCCGATAAATCCCCAGGGCCTGATAATCTACATCCTAGGGTACTTAATGAAGTGGCCCTAGAAATAGTAGATGCATTGCTGGTCATCTTCCAAAATTCGATAGACTCTGGAACAGTACCCATGGATTGGAGTGTAGCTAATGTTACCCCACTATTCAAAAAAAGGTGGTAGAGAGAAAACGGGGAATTATAGACCGGTAAGCCTGACATCGGTAGTGGGGAGAATGCTAGAGTCCATTATAAAAGACATAACAGCAGAGCACTTGGAAAAAAAGTGACAGAATCGGGCAAAGTCAACATGGATTTACAAAAGGTAAATCATGCCTGACCAGTCTACTGGAATTTTTTGAGGATGCAACTGGTAATATAGATAAGGGAGAACCAGTGGATGTGGTGTATTTGGACTTTCAGAAGGCTTTCTATAAGGTCCCGCATAAGAGATTAGCATGTAAAGTTAAGCCACATGGGATTGGGGGCAATGTATTGACTTGGATAGAGAACTGGTTGGCAGACAGAAAGCAAAGAGTTGGAATAAACGGGTCTTTTTCCGAGTGTCAGGCAGTGACTAGTGGGGTACCGCAGGGACTGGTCCTTGGACCCCAGCTATTCACAATATATATTAATGATCTAGACGAGGGAAGTAAATGTAATATCTCCAAGTTTGCACACGACACAAAGCTGGGTAGGCGTGTGTTCTGTGAGGAGGATGCCGAGAAACTCCAGTATGATTTGGACAGGTTGGGTGATTGGGCAGAAGCATGGCAGATGCAATATAACGTGGATAAATGCGAGGGTAACCGCTTTGGTGTCAAAAACAGGAAGGCAGATTATTATCTGAATGGCAATAAATTGGGAGAAGGGGAAGTGCAACGAGGCCTGGGTGTCCTTATGCACCAGACGCTGAAGGTAAGCATGCAGGTGCAGCAGGCGGTTAAGAAGGCAAATGGTATGTTGGCCTTCGTATCAAGAGGGTTCGAGTACAGGAACAAGGATGTCTTGCTGCAGTTGTACAGGGCCTTGGTGAGACCGCACCTTGAGTATTGTGTGCAGTTTTGGTCGCCTTATCTGAGGAAGGACGTTCTTGCCATGGAAGGAGTGCATCGAAGATTCACCAGGCTGATACCTGGGATGGCAGGAATGACGTATGAAGCGAGATTGGGTCAATTGGTGTTATACTCGCTGGAGTTTAGAAGAATGAGAGGGGATCTCATTGAAACTTATAAAATTCTAACAGGAGTAGGCAGACTCGATGCAGGAAGGATGTTCCTGATGTCCAGGGAGTCCAAAACCAGGGGTCGCTGTCTAAGGATAAGGGGTAAGCCATTTAGGACAGAGATGAGGAGGAATTTCTTCACCCAGAGAGTGGTGAACCTGTGGAATTCTCTACCACAGAAGGCAGTAGAGGCCAGTTGATTAAATATATTCAAGAAGGAGTTAGATATATTTCTTAAGGCTAAAGTGATCAAGGGATATGGAGAGAAGGCAGGGACAGGGTACTGAATTTGGATGATCAGCCATGATCTCATTGAATGGTGGAGCAGGCTCGAGGGGCTGAATGGCCTACTCCTGCTCCTATCTTCTATGTTTCTATGTTAACTCTCCATCCCACTCTGCTCTTTCTATCCTTGGCCTTTTATACTATTCTAAGGAAACTTAAGCTTTAAGAACAGTATCTTATCTTTCTCCTAGGCACTCTGCAGCCCTCTGATCTGGACACTGACTTCAGTAATTTCAGACTTTAGCTACATCCTCATTTTCAAAACAGTTTTCCTTTCACACCTCACTGCCAGGTTTTCCATCTGTTCAATTGCCTCACATTTCACCAGACCTCCAATTTCCTTAGCTATTATCACATTCTTTGGGCTCGAATTTCCAAGCCCCGAGGAGGCGGGTTTGGAGGTGGGAGTGGTGGGAAAATTGCAGAATCGGGGGGCAGGAACCCATCCCACCCCAACCCGCCTCCGTGCCAATGTCCCAGGAGGCGGGTATCCAACCTGTGCTGGGAGCCGCCTCCCCGAGGCGGGAAGGGGATTAGTGCCAATTAACTGCCTGTTAACAGGTAGTTAACAGGCGTTTTTTTCCTATTCCCTATTTTTAGCCCTGAAGTGTGGGTTTCCCGACGGCTCTGAACCACGCCAAGTTAGCAAGGTGGACCGTCAGTCTGAAGGTGTTGCAGGGGTCGAGATGTCCGTTGTGCAGGTGAGTGATGGGTGCATGTGTCCAGAGCTAAGTGTGTGATGTAAGTGTGAAGTGTTTTAATAAGTTTTTCTTACCTTTACTTTCTCCTGCAGGCTTCCTCCCTTCAGTTCTTGGGAGTCCCTCAACTCACCGGCACAGAAAACAGAATGGCTGCTGAACTGTCAAAAGCTGCAGCCTTTGCTTTCTGGTCTGGAGAGCTCTCTAACTGAGTCTGAGTAGGACTCAAGTTAGAAGACAGATTGTCAGTGTTTGACAGCTTCACAGAGCTGTCAAACGCTGATTTTTCATCTGTCAAAAGCTCTTGACAGATGAAATGTCAATCGCTGATGTCATCAGTAACCAGGTCTCCCTTAACTGGCCTGCTGAGCCCGCTGGGTGGGCTTAACAAGGTCAATCAAGGGAAAATAGCATGGGTTGGCCACAAGTCGATGGAGGCGGGACTACAGCCCAAAAAGTGGGAGTCCCGCCTCCAAAAGCTCCCCATTGACAAAATCCAGCCCAAAGACTCTTTAATGTCTTCGGGGGTTAAATTCGGTTATGCCCCATTTGAGAGTGGTAACCGAATTAACACCTCACATTTAGTGCTCGGGGTGGGAGTACCGCCTTGGCCTTTAAATTGGGTTTACCGCCCAGGTGAGGAAGTGGAGCGCTATCTCTGGCGCTCCACATCCTCTCGGGGCGGCGCATGGGGTGCAAAGCGCAGTAGACTGTTGCGGCACCCTCCAAGGCTTCCAAACCCAGAGGACGACCGCCAAAGGCATCAAAATGGGCACAGCAGGGAAGTGAGCAGCTGCCTCTACATCTGCTGAAGCCACAGGGGAAGCACCACAGAGAAGCACGCGTAAGAGAAAGCTAAAACACAAATAGTCACAATGGTAGTCACTTGGGTGATTTCATAGCAATTTAAGTTTGTGATCTTTATTTCTAGTGTATTAAAGTAATGCGGTGTCAATGATTGAATGCGTTGCTCTATGTGTGCTCAGAAATGGAAGTGGCACAGTGAGGGGTGAGGGTGCCTTTCATCTGCAGTGACGGTGGGGAGAGTGATAGGAATGCACAGTTCATTGTTCAGATGCTGTATTGTGTGGAATGGAGGTCCTGCCAACCCTCATGTGCATGTGCCAGCCATATGTATGTACAGCATAAAGTTACGTGAATCTGGCATGGATTAGTCCATCCCTTGCCTCACGGCCAGCAATGAAGTGACGTGCTGGTAGCACTGGGACAGCGCCTCCACCAGGTATTCCTCAGGCAGTGGTAAGCCACGCTGCAGTGCGATGTTGTGCAGGGCACAGCAGACCACGATGATTCTGGACACCCTGGCTGGTGCATACTGTAGGGCTCCACCAGATCTGTCCAGGCATCTGAAGTGCATTTTGAGCATTCCTATGGTTTGCTCTGTGATGCTTCTGGTGGAAATGTTGCTTTCATTGTAGCGCTCCTCAGCTTCGTTTGATGGCCACCTCATCGGTGTCATTAGCCACATCTTCAGGAGATAGCCCTTGTCTTCAAGGAGCCATCTGGAAAGTTGGGATGGCGGATTGAAGAGCTGAGGCACTGTGGAATGCCGCAGGATGTACGAGTCATGGCAACTGCCAGGGAACTTTGCGCACACGTGCATAATGTTCTTCCTGTGATTACACACTAGCTGGACGTTAATGGAGTGGAAGCCCTTGCGGTTCACAAATATAGTTGGGTTGTGATGGGGTGCCCCGCTGGCCACATGTGTGCAGTTGATGACGCCCTGCACCCTTGGGTAACCTGCCATATTGGCAAACCCAACTGCCCGCACGGTTACACTTGCTTCATCCGTTGAGAAGTGAATGTAATTGGCCAACTTGCCAAACAGGGCATCAGTAACCTGCGTGATGCATCTGTGGGCGGCCGACTGGGAGATGCCGCTAATGTCTGCTGCTGATCCCTGGAAGGATCCTGACGCAAAGAATTTGAGGGCGGTGGTGACTTTGACAGCCACTGGTAAGGGGTGTCCACCAGCTCCCCTGGGCTGCAGGTGTTGGTGCAGCATTGTGCAGATGTCTGCAACTACCTCTCACAAAAGTCTCAGCCTCCTTTGGCACTGCTGCTCAGTCATATTGAGGAAGCTCAACCTCTGCCTGTAAACCCTGTGTTGGGGGTATCTCCTGTGGCGTGGTGCAGCCCTGCGCTGATGGCCTCTGCCCTGTGCAGCATCAGGTGGCTCAGGAGAAGGTTGGCACCCTTGTTGTCGGTGCTGCTGGTGTGCCTGGTTCTGCTGCTGCCGTGGCGGCTCGTCCTCCAAATCTGAGGACCATGCTGAGAGAGTAAACAGCTCACTGGTTGGAGAGGTGAGAAATCTGGTAGCTCCATCGTGGAGCCCAGTTGTCCCAGGTAAGTTAAGAGGGTGGGAGATGATCCTGGGGAAGACTGTGGAGGGTCAGGCATTGGAAGGTGGGTCAATTAATGTCCTTCCTGACCCCACAAAAATCATTTAAAATCTTTTTTCAAAACTTTTTTTGATCAGCCTGCAGAGATCCCTTTAAAGATTTCCCATTAGTCAGCATTAGTTTTTATTCTGCCAGTAATTAGGTTGTAAATTCAATAAAGTGCTGACATTGTAATTGATTGACAGTCAATCCTGGCACCACATACTAATAGCCAGTGTCAATAGAGTCACTAACAATCTAGTTAATGAACTTAACTAAGCAGAAACTATCTATTGTTTTTCGTTAAGAAGCTCACCGAAGTGCTATCAGTTCAGGAACACAGCAAGGAACATTTGAAGTTGAATTTCTAGTTCATAAAAGGTAATATCTATGGGAATAAATGTACTAAACTCAGCCAAAGAACAGATGGTATGGAATAGTTTTATTGCCAAAATAATGCAGTCTCTGCCATCACTATAATTGCTACAAATGAAGGCAATATAATCCCCACTTGCAGAGGAAGCTAACACTACTCTGGGATATACACATATTTCTGAGGACCACAGGAAGTAAATCAGGTAAAGAAGGTGGTACTGGCCAAGGAGTATCAATTGAGGCATTCATGACCAACACGTCAGGAAAGACTTTCATTATATATAAGTGACCGAAGAATTCACAGTAAGTCACAGAAGGATTCTTAATCTCCTTGGTCAATGTTATGCTCAATCTTTTGTCCAAAATGGGAGAAGCCCCAGTTACAAAGTGACAAATATTTTGAAGAAGTCTATCCAGAATTGATCACACATGGGAGGCTTTATCTAGTTTCTTCTGGCTGGATACTGCTGTGGAGAGAACATCCCACTCATCAGTAGATACAGATTTTCATTCTGTTAAGTTTGAGGGATCTGCTGCAGCACATTACCCCTTTGGTCAACCTTGTTGGTCCACATCTTTATCACCAGGTTTCCATTTCCAACCTTTTAGGGATCTGGCCTGTAAGACCTCTCTCAAAGGGGGCAATTTTGTTAATGGGGGTGCGTTGGAGGCGGGACTGCTGCTTGGCGGGTTGATGTCCCGCCTCCATTGATTTGTGGCCAACCCACGCTATTTTCCTTTGATTGACCTTGTTAAGCTCACCCAGTGGGCTTAGCAGGCCAATTAAGTGAAAGCCGGTTGCAGAGCACGTCAACGTATGACGTTGCATCTGTCAAAAAACTTTGACGGAAGAATTGTCATTGCTTAACAGCTCTGTGAAGCTGTCAAACAATGACATTCTCTGCAGTTTGATGAGGCCTTGAATACAAGACCTCATCAAACTTCTTTCTTTTACAGAAATTAGATGGTTGTTGCATCTGAGAATGCAACGGCCACCTCTCATCTGCAACACGGAGGTGTGAGACTCTCCACCTAGACACCGACTGAAGGCTGCAGGAAGAAACAAAGGTAAGTACACTTTTAATAACACTTTGCACTTACCTCAGATACTCACCTCTGCACTCGTACACCCATCACTTACCTTCACAGCACACGTTTGCCCCCCCCCCGACCCCGGCATTAACTGTTAACAGGCAATTAATAGGCTTTAGTCCCTTCCCGCCTCCAAGGAGACGCAACATGGTGTGGGACAGCTACCTGCCTCCTGGGAAGATGGCATGGAGGCGGGTTGGGCACCCGCCCCCAAATTCTGTCATTTTCCCGGCAGTCCCGCCTCCATACCCGCCTCCCCAGGGCTGGCAAAATTGCCCGCAATGTTTCAGCCTGTTCTATGATTAGTTCTGTAGGTTCCCTCTGTACAGGGAATGTCAGAGCAAGGGGCCGAGATGGCCGAAGGCATGGCTGCCAGTAGTAGGTCAAAAGGAAAGGGGGTGCATAAAAGGCTGGAGTCAGAGGAACAGTGACTTCTGGGGGAGGGTGTATCACTGGAGAATGTTACAGCGATAGGGAGAGGCAAGGATGTGGAGGGATTAAACACAAGATGAACATTTAAAATTTAAGGTATTAAGAGCCAATGTAGGTCAGCGAGGGCAGAGGAGATGGGGGAGGATGACTTGGGTGCAGGATAGAATTTGGCTGCAGAATTTTGGATGAATTTAAGTTTATGGAGGATGGGACGCTGCCTAAGGGAGCTTTGGACTAGTCACGCCTAGAGGGGACAATGGCATAATGGTGGTTTCGGTGAAAGTTAGGCTGAGGCACAGAAATAGCCAGGTCAAGATGGAAGTAGGCGGTCTTCGTGATGGAAAGCATATGGGTTCAGAAGCTCAGCTCAGGATCAATCAGTTTGACAGTTTGTTGAGATTTCAGGCAGTCTGGTTCAGCCTGAGACAATGACTGAGAATGATGGAATTGGTGACAAGGGGACAGGGCTTATGGCAGGGGCCGAAGATAATGGCTTTGGTCTTTCCAATGTTTATTTCAAGGAAATCGCAGCTCATCCAACACTGGATGTCAGACAGTCTGACAGCACAAGAGGCAGTGGAGAGATCAAGACAGGTGATAGGTTTTACTGTATGAAATAAATGAAATGTAAGCTATAGCTTTTCACTGTCGACTACTTGTGCTTCCATTTGAACTGCAAGATTTCAAGGTTACGTCCTTAGGAGCAACAATTTGGATTCTATTAACCATATTTCAATGAAGCTCATCAAAATGAATCAACCTGAACTTATAAAACTGTTATTCCATCTGCCACCTAATGTCAATGCAAAAGATCTTGTACGACATTGTTATTCATTGATGTATTCTCTGCTAACAAGTTTTGCAATGCATTATGAGCAATGAATGTTGAAAAGTCCATACATAATAACAGAGAATTGATAATGTGCTAATATTTGGATATATAGTCATTAGTAGCCCACTCTATTAAAAATAAATTGTATTGCAAACACATGGTGGCATTTATACCCAAAACAAGATCTAGCTATGCAATGCAATATATTTTTAAATAGATCAAGGCACTGGGTTAAAAATTCTGTGATAAGAAAAGAATTTGAAATCTGTTCATTCTTTTAATGAATGAACATTCGCTGTGGCAGATAAATACTAAACTGTATTCACAGTTAGGTCAGGCTGCAATACAGAGCTAGACAGCTCAAGCAAGTTAAGAAACTAAGCAATGAATAATTCCACAAATGCATCAAAAACAATTTCAAAAATGGGCAGTGTAATGCTTGTGAATGACAACTTGTGCAACAATTTTGTATTTAGTTGTACCTTGATTAAAATTGAAAGTGAAAAATAGCATAACTATACTCAAAGAACGCCTTTATGTGATGTAAGATGGCTGCAGTCCAAGCAAAGGGGTTAATTCCCAATCGTCTAACCATAGGTATTAACCATCTTGTGTGATTTTAGTACGCAGACAGTTTACTACATATAGGTTCAAGTGACGTCAACCAAAAAGGACTCTTTTATTTGGGTCAAGTGGCCTTGGGCCTTTAATAGATGCCACAGCCAAACTGCTCTCCAAAAAAGGTTGGATGATTTTATGTTTGCATCATCAAAATTATTATTAGTGGAGGCCTATCAGTGATATACTGAATATAGACCTTGAATTTAAACCCACTAAAACTGAACTATAATCTAAATGAAGCACCACCAATGCTGAGAGATTGTGAAGCTTGCAATTAAGTTACTGTTTATACTTATGATGATTTAGTTTCTGTCTTATTGTTAAGAATCAACTTACTTTTACTGTAAAACTTGTGATGACAATGGCGGTTAAATAAAATTGTGTTAACAATACTGAAATATATGTTTGATAATGTTTTAAATGGCAGCTTGATGTATTATTTTGATCATTTTATAAGCAGAATCATTGCTTAAGGGCTGCAATGGTCTGCTAGATGCAGGCTCTGATTGACCTTTGTATCTGATTGTGTGGTGTATGTAACCTGTTCCACCTTAAGAGAACTTAAGCCTGGTCCACCTTAAGAAAGGTACAACTTTCTTTGGCTGCTGTATACGTAATACCGGTGGTGACCACACCGGTATATAAGCACAGTGTAATAATATTGTATTCAGTATAGTCCTGACCTCCAACCAGGAAAGACCTGTTGAATTTACTCTTGTGGTCTGTGTAGTAATTCTCACTATAACACACAGACTTAACAGTGGCAACGAGTCCGATTCGTACCCTGCTGCAGTAATTTCCACGGCGACTTCGTCCACAGACAAGACGTCGAAGAGAGGATTCCACCCTCATCACCTACTGGAAGACACGTCGAGCGGCAGGCATCGAGCAACCGGAGTGCAGAAGACATCCTGACCTCGAAGCCTCCATCAGCGACTGTCAGCTTCTTCTACTACCTCGTGGTGGGTAAGCCGGGCAGCGACGCGACAGAAAGTCAACCGCATTGGCTGTACAGACGGGGCTGGGAAGACGGAGGAATAAGGGCGGTGAGGTCGATCGCGACCGGAGATAAGGGCCGGGCCGCTTTCGAGCGAGAGGCGCAGCGCGGGACATCGATCGCAACCGGAGATAAGGGCCGCATTCGGGCTAAAGGCGCAGCGTCTGGGGAAACTGAAGGCGCGAGAGCCACGGTGAAGTGGAGACAGCGTCGGGGGACGGGTGAAGACCGCCAAGCGCGGGAAAACCGCCATTTTGTGGGCGGAGGACGACGACAAGAGCGGGAAGCCGCCATCTTGGATAACATTAAAAATACGTTAAATTGCTACGATGCCTAAACATGGGAACATTAATGCCTTCGACAGTGATATAGAAGACTGGGCTATGTATGTAGAACGCATACAAAACTATTGTAAGGCAAATAAAATTCCTGATGCAGATAAAGCAATAACATTACTAAACTTAATGGGTGCGAAGACATACGGGCAATTGAAACACCTGTTATCACCAGATGAACCGGCGGATAAGACGTTCGAAAAGATTGTTACTGTCCTAAAAAATCATCTTAACCCCACGCCGCTGATGCTAGCGGAACGATTTAAATTTTACGATAGAAGACAGCTGCAAAATGAAAGCAATGCTGAATATTTGATGGAATTACGTAAGCTAGCAAAATATTGTCAGTTTGGAACGGGACTGACAGAGGCACTTCAAGATAGATTTGTGTGTGGTTTATTTAAACAGGATACACAAAGGCGACTGCTCGAGGAGAATGAGCTGTCTCTCGAGAAGGCGGTCACTATGGCAGCAGCACACGAGGCCGCAGCGAGAGGCACGGCAGTAATGCAGCTACGGCCACCGGAACTCGGTACAAACAAATTGGGTTTGAGTTCTGTCAAATGTTATCGTTGTGGAAAGACAACGCACGATCAGAACCAGTGTTGGTTTAAAAACCAAGAATGCAGAACGTGTGGCAGGTTTGGCCACATAGCTAAAGTATGCCGGTCAGGAAAGAAGACCAGCAACAAAAAGTCACCGCAAGGAAAATATGCAAAGGTACACAAGGTGACAAAGAACAGTTTGACCGAACAGAAGTCAGATTCAGACGCTAGCAGTAATGAACTGGATAGCTTAAGAATACACAACGTTGGTAAGGATACAGACCTCCAAACAATTTGGGTCACTCTTCAGATAGCAGGAGTCCAAGTAAAAATGGAATTGGACACTGGATCGGCATTGACGGTCATGAATAAGAAAGATTACAGAAGGTTATTCCAACATATTCCCTTACAGGATACGGAGATTATATTGAAAATGTACACGGGGCAAAGAGTGTACTCCATCGGAAAAATAGAGGTAGAAGTGGTCCACAAGGGCGAAGGAAGCCAAGTAATGGACTTATATGTGCTACCTGAAGGAGGTCCACCACTACTAGGACGGGAGTGGATTAGGAAAATGAATATGGACTGGCACTCCTTGAAAGCACTAATGGTAGATTCCGGGGAAACAGCTGTCAAACCTAAACGATTGTCCAGAATATTGGATGAGGCTAAAGAGGTGTTCCAGCCGGGACTGGGAACACTGAGAGGAATTACGGCAAACATCAAGATTGATGAACATGCACAACCAAAATTTTTTAAAGCCAGACCGGTACCCTATGCAATACGACCTACGGTTGAAGCGGAGCTGGAAGCACTAGAACGTTCAGGTGTATTGTCTAAAGTAGATTGGAGTGAGTGGGCTACGCCCATTGTTCCCGTTATGAAACGTCCTGCGAACAATAAGCCAGGAGATCCAGGGAACGTTCGCATCTGTGGAGATTTCAAAATCACCGTTAATCCGGTGCTTCACACGGTGCAGTATCCGCTTCCACGGATTGAGGATATTTTCGCTTCACTGTCTGGCGGGAAACACTACACCAAGATAGACCTGGCGCAGGTGTACTTGCAGATGGAGGTTGAAGAAGAGTCATGCCAATACCTCACGATCAACACGCATCGAGGGTTGTACCGGTACAATAGGCTGGTTTTTGGAGTGGCATCGGCTCCAGCAATTTGGCAGAGGGCCATGGAGCAGGTATTACAGGGAATTCCAGGCACACAATGTTACCTGGACGACATTCTGATCACAGGTGATGGTGATGAACAACATCTCGCTAACTTGGAACTGGTGCTCAACAGACTGAAAGAGTATGGACTTAGAGTAAATCGGCAGAAATGTGAGTTCTTCCAGAAGCGGATCTCATACTGTGGTCATGTCATTGACCGGGAGGGGCTTCATAAGTCTCCTGACAAGATAGAGGCAGTTGTAAAGGCTCCCGCTCCGGAGAATGTCTCTCAGTTGAGGTCGTTTCTAGGATTAATTAACTATTACCATAAATTTCTGCCAAATCTATCCACGGTACTGCATCCGTTGAATGCTCTTTTACAGAAAGGGGTACCATGGGACTGGGGCGAAAACTGTAAGAAGGCATTTCGCAAAAGCAAAGAATTGATCACCTCAGAGGAAGTGTTGTTTCATTGCAACCCGACACTGCCTATTCAGTTGGCTTGTGATGCTTCTCCATATGGTATTGGGGCAGTACTCTCACATAAATTGCCAAATGGCACGGAAAGGCCAGTCGCGTTTGCATCCAGATCATTGACCTCCGCTGAGCGCAACTATGCGCAGATCGATAGGGAGGCCCTTAGCCTTGTATGGGGAGTGAAGAAGTTTAATCATTACCTACAGGGCCAAAAATTCACACTTCTGACGGACCATCAACCGTTGGTGTCCATTTTTAATCCTAAGAAGGGTGTTTCGGTGATGACAGCACAGCGTCTCCAGAGATGGTCTCTTTTCTTAGGGGCACATCAATATCAGATAGAATTCAAAGGTACGAAACAGCATGGCAATGCTGATGGCCTGTCGCGCCTGCCACTACCTGAAGATGAAGACACGATGAAAGTTGACCCTGTTGAGTTATTTCATTCGACCATTATCGAGTGTTTACCTGTCACCAATGCAAGTATTGAAAGAGAAACCAGGAACGACCCGACACTGTCCAGAGTCTACGAGGTGACAGTGAAAGGATGGCCAACACGGGGTGATCCTCTGTTACCGGCATTCTCGGCAAGGCGAGACCAGCTGTCCGTCTGCCATGGTACTTTGATGTACGGGACAAGAGTGATTATTCCTCCCAAGTTAAGGGAAAGAGTTTTAAAAGAACTACATGAAGGTCATCTGGGGGGAGTTAAAATGAAAAGTCTTGCTAGGGCTTACGCATGGTGGCCGGGTATTGACCAACAGATTGAGGAGTTAACGAAAAGCTGCGCTGGGTGTCAAAAAGTGCAAAATGCACCTCCGATAGCACCGCTACACCCATGGGAATGGCCTTCAGCCCCATGGCAACGCGTACACATTGACTTTGCTGGTCCATTCATGGACTCCATGTTCCTAATCGCGGTGGACACACATTCCAAATGGCCAGAAGTCATCAAGATGAATACCACTACTTCAGAAAAGACAATTGCGGTGTTAAGAACAATATTCACAAGGAACGGATTGCCAGAACAGATCTGTTCGGACAACGGACCACAGTTTGTATCGGAAGAATTCCAACAATTCTTAAAGAAGAATGGAGTTAAACATTATACCTCTGCCCCATATCATCCGGCGACAAACGGGTTGGCTGAAAGATTTGTCCAGACATTCAAAAAGGCTATTAAGGCCATGAATGTTGATCAGATTCCGCTGCAACACAAGGTCGATAAGTTCCTGATGTCATATAGAAACGCTGATCATGCCGTGATTAACCAAAGTCCTGCTATGATGTTTTATAACAGGAGGTTGCGGTCCAAGTTGGACTTGTTAGAACCAAATGTGCGGAGGGAAGTGGAAAACAAACAGTTTCGGCATATTAACAGCAAGACCACTCGAACTTTCGACGTAGGACAACCAGTGATGGCAAGGGGCTATGGAAACGAAAAATGGCAGTCCGGAACAATCCGGGCCAGACAAGGACCTCTGATGTACACCGTAGATATTGGTCATAATGTGATAAGGCGTCATGCGGATCAACTGGTAGTTTCGAGAGCAAGGGTCGAACCCATGGTTGTGACAGAGACAGCTGTGGAAGACGTTCATGAACCTGAAGCATCTACCTCGGCCGAGAATGTACTTGATGATGATGACACCCAATACATTGGCAACCAACTAGAGGAGGCACCTCAACAACAAGAATCAGAGACCACTGAAAGGCGTTATCCAAGCCGAATCAGAAAGCCTCCTGAGAGACTGAACCTTTGAACTGTTATACCTGAAGTTATATATGTATATATGTTATGTTTATTTGGGGATATGACTGTTAAGCTAAAAAGGGAGGATTGTGGTGTATGTAACCTGTTCCACCTTAAGAGAACTTAAGCCTGGTCCACCTTAAGAAAGGTACTACTTTCTTTGGCTGCTGTATACGTAATACCGGTGGTGACCACACCGGTATATAAGCACAGTGTAATAATATTGTATTCAGTATAGTCCTGACCTCCAACCAGGAAAGACCTGTTGAATTTACTCTTGTGGTCTGTGTAGTAATTCTCACTATAACACACAGACTTAACAGATTGTAGCACTGTTTGACTACCAAGCACAGGTCCCTGAGAGCAGTCATTTGCCAAGTGTGCAGGAAATGGTCCTTGTCCTCACTTGTTGATGCTCCTTAATAGATCAGAATGTTCAACATCCACGACAATCACTTTGATATCTGTTCTCCACGTGACTTTTGTTTCACTACCACCCCATTTTTAGTCATAAGGTGGCATTCGCAAGATAAAAATCACTTCAATGAGTTTGACAAATTATAGATCATCGGTACTTGATTTAATAAACATTGCAGGGAGAAATTCAACATCATTTCACCTGCCTTTTGGGCCTAAAATAAATGTTGTGGATACAAATTTCGGGTCATGATCTCGCCGTGACTGATCTCCCAGAAGCCCGCTGACCATCAAATTGGAAGCTGGTGACTTTTAGGTGTCCAGAGCAGTTGTCTGAAACAGGCATTAGATGACCTGCGCATGCAAATCGGGGTCCTAATGCTAGTTGTAGGACTCTGATGAAAATTAGCATTAAAATGAGAGATGTTTGCACCATGCAAGCTCTGCCGAATTGTACTAGGTCTTATAGCAAAATACTGCAGATGCTGGAAATCCGAAATAACAACAGAAAATGCTGGAAAAACTCAGCAGGCCAGGCAACATCCGTAGAGAGAAATTAGAGTCGACGTTTCGGGTCTAACCCTTTTTCAAAACTGGAAAGGAAATGAAATAGATTGAAAGGCAGGGCTGGGAGAGAACAAAAGAAGTGAAGAGACATTGGACTAGAAATTGGGTTGGGGCGCCAAAGTGGCGCAAAAGTCGCCTGAGCACAGGATTTAGCGCAGCGTTCGAGGCTTCAGCGATCGTCAGATATTCAGTTTCATTGCCCTTCGAGGGACACGGGGTGAGGCTCGAGGCGCTCCGCGTCCCTCTTAGGGCGCTGAAAATGAATATCGCAGCGCAATGTGCCGCAGCGCCACACGTTGCGGCACGGCACGCTGCGGTACTGCAGGCCTTCCTCCCACTGTTAAGGGGGAGGTGCCTGCAACAGCGCGAGCCCCGATCGCGAGTGCTGGCAAAAGAGCTCGGCACCAAGGAGAAGTGCCGGGCTCTCGGGAAACAGCCGGCAATGCCGCGGGGGGGCGGTTAGGAGGCCGGGGACGGAGATGCTGGCAGGCGGCCACCAAAAAAGGCGGCCGCCCCGCACCTCCACCTTAATTTGCGCCGCTGCTGGCACAGTAAGGCCCCGTGAACCGGGCGCGGGTAGCGAATGGCGCAACTGCATTGTTCGCTACCAAATATCGCGAACGGGGCACGAATGGGGCACTGCGCACACCGATGACGTCATCGGTGGTGACGCAGCGCAAATGGCTAATGCCACCATTATCGCCCCAACTCAATATCGCGTGAGGCGCAGCCAGTGGCGCTACAGCCACTGCCTGCCACTTTAGGCACTAACAAGTGGCGCTACTCACCCAATTTCTCCCCCATTAAGAGGTATTCAAAACGAAACGAGATGGTGATAGGACTAGTGGAGACAAAAGACAGCTCAGGTTAGGTGTGAAATGTTCTGGCAGAATGGGAGACAGCTGCCATGTGGGAGAGAGAAAAAAAAGGAAAGGGGGGGAAAACGAAAAACAAAAACAAAGGGGTGGATAAAAAATAAGTAAAAATGTAACAGGGGGCCGAGGTTATGATCTGAAATTGTTGAACTCGATATTGAGTCCGGAAGGCTGTAAAGTGCCTAATCGGAAGATGAGGTGCTGTTCCTCGAGTTTACGTTGAGCTTCCATGGAACAATGCAAGAGGCCAAGGACGGTGAGGTCCGAGTGGGAATGGAGCGGTGAATTAAAATGACAGGCGACTGGAAGCTCGGGGTCACCCTTACGGACTGAACGGAGGTGTTCCGCAGAGCTTTGTCATTTTAATTCACCGCTCCATTCCCACTCGGACCTCACCATCCTTGGCCTCTTGCATTGTTCCACAGAAGCTCAACGTAAACTCGAGGAACAGCACCTCATCTTCCGATTAGGCACTTTACAGCCTTCCGGACTCAATATCGAGTTCAACAATTTCAGATCATAACCTCGGCCCCTATTACATTTTTACTTATTTTTTATCCACCCCTTTGTTTTGGGTTTTCCCTTCCCCCCCTTTCCTTTTTTTTCTCTCTCCCACATGGCAGCTGTCTCTCATTCTGCCAGAACATTTCACACCTAATCTGAGCCGTCTTTTGTCTCCTCTAGTCCTATCACCATCTTGCCTTGTTTTGAATACCTCTTAATGTCTCTTCACTTCTTTTGTTCTCTCCCAGCCCTGCCTTTCGATCTATTTTATTTCCTTTCCAGTTTTGAAAAAGGGTTAGACCCGAAACATCGACTCTAATTTCTCTCCACGGATGTTGCCTGGCCTGCTGAGTTTTTCCAGCATTTTCTGTTGTTATTTTGTACTAGGTCTTGATGGCCTAACTAGCAGTCCTTAAAGGGATCTCCAGAGACTGCTCAAGAAATGGCCAGAAATCTTAAAAGATTACGTTTCTGTGGAGCCAGGATGAGTAAGAATGCTGCAGGTTGCAGCTGGCCCAGGCTCGTCCCTCTATTCTTCACCCTTCACCCCCCAACCTACCTGCAGGAAGGCTTGGCGTCACAGTCAGCCAGAGTTCATCAGGCCCCGACCGGTGAGCTGCATTGGGATGCGCGATTGCCATTTGCAGTTCGCCTGTTCGAATGAGACCCAGTGCCGAATTTTGGTTGGGCCTCAGGCCGGTAGGGACAAAGCAATCGCTTCAATTACTTACTACCCATTTTGGGCGTAAGTCCAATTTCTCGGCCATGGAGTATTGCCATGAATTCGTGTGTACAGATGAGGAATAGACTGAAATTCATTATGCATAAATCATTCAATTAGATGTACATCTCATCAACTTGAGGGGCACATTTATTAATAGTGTATTCACTTCTTTAAAGGATTTAAAATTCAATACTTATTTGATCATCTAGCTTACATGCTAAAATGATATTAATAATGCAATAAGTTTAAATTGCACTTATACATTAAGTGATTTATAACTACCATTAAATTAGATTGACTACCATTTTATTCAAGACGTAAAGATAAGCCCATAATTCACAAGTAGAGGATATTTTTACTTGATTTCTAAAATACCCAACATTTTCTACAATTTATGTGGCTGAAACTTGAAACTGCTATAAAAACTAAGTTTAATTAAAATACAGTGCATAAAGAGAATGAAATATATGGTGAGCTGTTGAATCCAATGTTTAATCTGCTTCTGAAATGGACCTGTATAAGTGGTGAAAATTACAATGACATTTTATAATTGAAGGTCACTCCATAATAACTCCTAAATATGGGCACTAGAGATGGTAAATAATTATTAATTTGAAGGGTTTGTGTAGTTATAATAAATTCCTTTTATTGGAAATATTTCTCAGTTGCACATTTTGCCGTGGAGATGGAAACTTGTATCACATAGCTTATAAACAAAAATATTGCACCAACTTACATTTTACAGTCAACAGCAAAGGGATTAATATCAAAGAATATTTCTGTTTATTATACAAAAATGTTTAATACAGTGAAAACATGATGATTTTTGAATTAGTTAGGTGTTTGAAATTCTGAACAAACATCACTGCAGTTTTCAAAGTTTTCTTTGTTTAATCACAAAAGAATCTGACTAATACCAATAATGAACTATACTCCAAAGTTACATACCGATATAAATCATGGACGACTCAGCTCACTTGAATGTTATTTACTTCCAGTTCTCTATCATTTAATCAAGAGCTTTTTTGTCTTATCACATTAAATTTGCAAAGTGATGTTGATAAAAGTACCAAAGTCCTATTCTGTCTGATTAACTCAGGCTCATTGGAGTAATGGAACTATGTAGGACGCGCGGAAGTACCCCTCGCCCTATCCAACAGGCTACAGAGTTCGGACTTGAGACTTATGAGAAATTACACCAGACACACTGGTTCTGTATTTAACCGTTTATTGTTCCTAAGTCAGATTCAAAGCCCCAAACAATATTCGAGCAGTACACCAATAATGTTACAATAAATCATACATACAACCACCAGCAGATGATCAGTCCAGCATTGATTGTAGGCCACGTCCTTTTAACTGCAGCTCTTTGCCTTGAGACGGTCAGCCAGGCCCCTCCTTCTGACAGCAGTGCCGATATTTTTTAGTCACTCGTTTTTATACAGATTTCCTTGTTTTTTCCAGTAAATCAATCATTCAGAAATAGTGAAATGTTCCTTTAATGTTCGACATGAGTTATTTGAGCTGTCAAACTTTCACACTCACACGTCCTGTGTGGCTACCCATTAGTTGCCTTTATCAAAGTCCAAAATTGTTCGTTCACTCATAAAGTTTACAAAAGTAGCAGAAAACCACTTGGTTACACCTCGTGTTATGTCGCATTTCAAAACATCAAAGGTTTGACTCCTCCCCTTTAACCACCAAAAAAAAATGTTCTACAATTTTGTAGCTCATTTGTTGTAGACACGATGTCTGCAATTCTAAGGGGGTTTGTTTATCTCTGTTGTCTATGACTATCCTGCAGTCACAACCATGTTTGCTGCCTTTTAGTAAAGCACATTCCATATCCACTTATCAGTGAAATACCACCTGTTACAACTTTATTTCAGAAAAAAATCCTTTTGACCTGGCAAAGCATTTTATATATACTAAAATTAAGGGTCTGTGTATGTCTACAACTATTATTAACCTGCTTATTATTCATCACATACTTTGAACAGAGTTAGAACAATGCAAGATTTAAAATGTTTTTACTAGAGATCCAATAAAATAATAATTTAGTTGCCATTCTTTTTGTGAATTGAATGATTATTGCATCTATTGAGAGGACAATTGGATCTTAGCGTGCAAAATGTGAAACATAAGTGGCTGCATATTGGGATGAACATGTTCGTAGCTGTTCGAGGTTGCGAAAGTTTTTAATGCATACTCAACCCTTGCACAGGCTGTTGACTTAAAAAATGCCCAGCAAAACTGATTGGTTGGCATTATTGATTCTGGATATGGGAAACCACTTGTAATCAAATAATGGAATGTCACAACACTCTAATTTTCATTTGATGGTGGTGGTGCAGAATAAGATGGTAGTGAAAGAAGTGGTTCTGCTTTTTACTCTTGGACGCTGTCCCCATAGGACAACATGGCAGCATGAGGTGGAGGAGGAATACTTGGGAACACAATAACTGTCACTGGCAGTGTCAGCCTCGTGTGTATATTGGCTGGAGGTATCATTGCCGCAGAATTACAGCTCTGCACCTGGCTAGCTGCTGACCCAGAGCTTATATAGCTAGTCCTGGAAGGTAAATATGAAAAGGAAAAACATACTGCAACTCCTTCATTGTCACTGGGTCAAAATCCTGCAATTCCCTTCCTAACAGCACTGTGGGAGTACTTTCACCACACGGACTGCAACAGTTCAAGGCGGCGGCTCGTCACAACTTTCTCAAGGGCAGCTAGGGATGGGCAATAAACACTGGCCTTGCCAGCGACGCCCACATCTCGTGAATGAATAAAAAAATACTGGAAATGTGAAACAAAAGCTGAAAATATTGGAATAACCAACATGTCATAAAGGATCTCCACTCATTTTCCAATTGGTTACACCCCCTTGACGCCCAGTAACCAGATGTAATCTGTAAGGGGTGGTGTGTGTGGTCAGCTTTGCCTCTGACTCCCTGAGCAGTTCGAATCGCTCCCACTCCTTTGGTTCTAGACTTTGGACCTAATTTGGGGGTTGCAATGAAATTGCAACAGACAACTGAGTTGGTGAAAAAAAACTTGGATTTTTATTGAGACAGGAAAATATACACAACACAATATTCTTATTACTCTAAAAGGGGGAACACTTCGGAATATGAGAGGTGTAAGATCTGCAAAATTAATATTGTATTATAAGGGTCCTTTGGCAGAAGAGGCCTTGATTTTAAAAGACTGTTTTAAAAGAAGCCCAGAAAAAGGGGCATATAAAATGGCCGCCAGACCCCGTGACCGACTTATTGGGACACTTTAAAATGGTTCCTGCAGTCCCCAGACAGCCTTTGTGGATTCAAACCACAGTAAGCTCTGGAAGCCGTTTCTGAGAAAATGAAACCAGACACGTACGCATACATATAGATTGGATGCAGATCCAGCCAGATTGGCCTGTAGATAAAGGACATCAAAATGTTTACCCAGACAAAGGGGAACAGTTTTATATTCATATAAGGGGAGCATCAAAGACCCATTAAAGACATTAAGAAGACTTTCGAAACAGTGCAGGTCATTCCAGACCAGAGATTGCCATCACCGGCCATCCCAAGAGCAGTTTAAAATATAATAACTACCCCACTGTGCTATAAGCCCGCCAAAAGTTAAACAAAGGCTAACCTTGATTTGGCGGGAGATAAAGGCTTCTCCTGAGAAGTATATCTGGGGGAACCCGGGGGTAGCAAGAGAAGGACAGTCATCATGGTACTATCATCGTATTGGTGGCATCATCGCTTGAAGAGGAAGAAGAAGGTGATTCGAGTCTGCATCCCGCCCCGGGATAACCATCGGGAGATCGTCGACAAACCCCGGGCCGTTTGATGAGACAAAGAGGCAGAAAACTACAGAAGAAACCTATATGAAAGCCGGCTAGAGGCTTCCAACCGTGGTCAAGCAGATGGTCTCTTCCCCCACCTCGACATCCAGGCCCGCTGAGATCCAGCCTGTCCGTGACCTTCACCTCGAGGAAGAGAAGGCATGTCGCAGCTCGCAGCCCGCAACGCTGACCACGAGGAGACAGGACACCTGAAAGGATCAAAACGCAGACCTGTTTCAAAACCTTGCAATCCTAGTTGGATTGGTGAGCATGTTTCTGGCCCTACATAATCGGATCTAGATAGGTTAAAGGGGGTGGGCATTTTGGGTATAATTAACATGAGTTGTTGTCCCTCGATGCTCCGTGTGTTTCCCCATTTCATGATGACTTTTGTAAAGTATAATATGCCTGTATCTATTTTAGTCAGTACTGTATTGTTATGATTTGTTTTTCCCTCCCATGTACCCTCTTATTTGCTTGCATTTGACTTGTTTTTCCTTATGCAATAAAATTTCATTTCGTTTCATTAAACTTGGTCTATAAGAGTATTCTCTGCATTGTAGTTCCTGTACCTAAGTCCAGTGTCTAGAACCTAAGGGGCGGGTGGGTCGAACCACTCAAGGTTTTACTGTGCAAAAGAGAGAGAGAAGCCTCTGGCAAGAGAAACCTCTGCGACCTCAGAGAGAAAACCCCTTACAGAAAATGGTGACCACGGCAGGACACTGGCAGCAGGATTGCAATGTGTTAGACACAGGTTTGAATGGACGAAATGCAATGGATGAGAGGATAGCGGATTATGTCTTTGGTAAGGTAAATCTCACTAAACAGTGGATTTCCGATCTATTACTGGGTGGGCGTCCGGTAGACGCAGCCATCAGGTGGACAGAGAGCAAAGAGCATAAGAAGTCAGTGGAAAAGGCAGTGTGGCTGATGTGCTACAAGAAACAAGTTCAGATTTTGGACAAAGTCGCTGCAGCACTGGCAGCCAAGATCACTACCCAGGCAGCAGAGATAGAGGAAAAGGCCATGGGGAAAACTCATCACAGCGCTTCACGCGCTGAATCAGGAACGCCAAGTTGTAGCCAGCCAACATCAGGCTAGAATAGAGTATCTGGAATGCCAGGTTACTGAGGCAAAGGTCCATGAAGCGAGAATACGGGAGAAAAACGCCCGCCTCGCACAACAGCTAAGAGCGCAGGAGGAGAGAGTAGTGGAAGTCAAGGCAGCTTACAAGCTGGCTCTCGAGCATGGGTTTGAGAGCGCAGACCATGGCCCCTGCCAAAAGACCATAGGGGACCTGAGAATGGCCCTGGTTAAGGCAAAAGGCATGGTATGCCTCGTAAGCCCAAAAGCAAGTCAGATTGACTTTTTGCAGGAATCCAAACACCTGATTCCTTGCGAAGTAGTTGTGGCACCAGCCACTGAACCCTCAGCCCCGCCAAGCTATAGTGAGGCTTGGCCCGAGAAGGGGGTGGTGGAAGAAAGGGTAGCCGAGGTGGTACAGGAGGAGGAACAGCCCCTGGTAGTACAGCCGGAGCCGGCACCAATGTGTCCGACTCGGCACCAGAGGTTCGGTCCCAACGCCGCAGATGGCATGAATGGACCCCACATGAACCAGATCGTGGTGCCCTACGCTGCCCCACAACTAAGATCCATGGTGAGCCACCTCCCAAGACTCGCGGTAAAGGGAGATCCCTCAGTTCATTTCAGGGAGATAGAGGAGACAGCCCCCATCAATGATTGTGATTATCTTGAAAAGGCAAAGATGCTGCTCTTCTCTCTGGATAGCACAATCCTTCAGTGCCTCTCAGACGAGAGTAAGAGGGGGCGAAAAGGGTATATGGATCTCAGGGATGAGGTCTTGGAAGTTATGGGAGTGGACGACGGTAATCCGTTCTAATGGGTGGAAGGGACTGTACAGCTAACTGGAGAACCCCCACGGGTTTTCGCAGGAAGGCTGTGGCCAGTGTATCGACGCAATTGTCCGGGCATGCCTGAATGGGTTGCAATGAACGCCGAACAGCAGGCTCATTGGCTCCGTTGCTTGGTTGCCAACAGCTTGCCACAAATACAGGCCCTAGCCAAATCTTGGTTTGACTCCCAAGGTCCAGGTGTCACGGAGGAAACGGTGCTCCGCCAGCTCACTCTTGCTTACAAGAATTGTAGAAGTCAGTAGGTGCCTCCCTCTAAGGGAAAGGTGCATGAGGCAAAACCTGCAGCCCCAAGTAAGAAGGAGTGGCGTCAGGAGGGGAATCGCCCTGCGCAAGCCAAGCTCAATTGCTACGGATGTGGGAAGGATGGACATTGGCGCAAGGACTGTAAAAATCCGTGGAAGGATAATAAGGGAAAATCTCCCGCAGCCCAGACCACCGCCCCAGCACCAGCCCAAGCACAAGCCACAGCTCCTGTCCCAGCAAAGGGATCCAGTGCAGCTATGGATCCCGCTGCGATAGAATCAATTTTAGAGACAATGCGGTCTCTTATGATTGCGCAGGGGAAGATAGCCGTCACCACTGGTCTTGTCGTTCCCGAAACCCTGACTTCTGTGCCCAAATGACGAGAGCCGGCGCAGCCCGTCTGCCTGTGCGCACTGCGATGTGATGTATGGAGGCGACCCCTCGTGAAGATGGAGGTGGAGGAGGTAAAGGGGATCTATTTGTTGGATACGGGGGCATCGTGCACCGTGATCCACACAGATGGCCCTGCCACCTCACCTCTGTCCACCAGGGTTCCAAATATTCTGTCGGGCTTCACAGGCAAGGAACAGGCTGGCGCATTTTCCATTCCCCTCTCCGTTCATTTAGGACCACTCCGCACCAAGTGGAAGTGTATACTGATGAAGTGGGCGGTGGAGGGTGGAAAGAGGATCCTCGGGTCTGATTTCTTGGCAGAACACGGGATCCTCGTGGATCTAAGAAATCATTGTCTTTGGGGGGCGGGTAAGGGTAAACAGGGCGAAGTAGTCGTCATCCCAAGGAAAGGAGAAAGAGGGACCCCGTGCACCGTGAAGCCAAAAGAGGGCTACGACCTCAAGCTCATGGTCACAGGCGTCCCACAAGATCTGCAGGCATTCGTGTCAGACCACCTGACCACGTTTGCCACTCACAAACACGATTGCGGGAGGGTCACCGGGTTTGAGGTCAGAGTCGACGGAGACCCCATGGCCCCACCCCAAAAACAGTACAACTTTCCCCGGGAAGCGAAGCCCGACATGGAGACAGCAATGTCTTCATTGGTGAAGCAGGGCGTGTTGAGACCGATAGTCACCCATGTAAACTCTCCTTTGTGGCCGGTGAAGAAGCCGGACGATCCCTGGAGAGCCACGGTGGACTACAGCGTCCTCAATAGCAACATCCCAGCCTGCGCGCCGACGGTAGCAGCAGTTGCCGACCTGATAGGGAGTATTCCAGCCTCCGCGACGACGTTCACGGTGCTGGATATTTCCAACGGGTTTTGGTCCATCCCTTTAAGGAGGGAGGATCAGTACAAGTTTGCCTTTACTTTTAAAGGGCAACAGTACACCTGGAACTGCTTGCCACAGGGTTTCCACAACAGCCCCAGCATTTTCCATCAATGCATGGCAGCGAGTTTAAAAGAGTTCAGCCAGCCCAATCAGCTAGTGCAGTATGTGGACGACCTGCTCCTGTTCACAGATTCCAGAGAGGAGCACGGCCCACTATTAGCCAAGTTATTGGAGCTGTTAGGCACAAAGGGTTTCAAAGTGAACCCAAAGAAGGCACGGATCGGCCAGCAAGAAGTAAAATTCCTGGGTCTGACCATCCGCGCCGGTGAAAGAGCCATAGATAAGGCCAGGCAGGAATCGGTACAAGATCTACCGATCCCCACCACCGTAATGGGTGTGAGGTCCTTTCTGGGGCTGACCGGGTACTGCAGAGACTTCATTGAGGACTATGCAGCCACAGCCGCCCCGCTGCTCCGACTCCTACATAAGGGAGTGGAGTGGTCCTGGGATGAGGGTTGCCAGGCAGCATTTGAAAAACTCAAGAGGGACTTGCAGACCGCGCCAGCTCTGGGGGCAATAGATGGGGGGGAGGAGTTCTTCCTGGAGGTAGCGGCTAGCGGGGATAGCTTGAGCGCTGTACTGCTTCAAGAGCGACACGGCAAGCTAAGGCCGGTGGTTTACTCTTCCAGAGTGTTCACAGATGTGGCGAGGAGTTTCTCCAATTGCGAGCGGCATCTTCTGGCCACGCATTGGGCTGTGAAAAGGTCTTTGATCTTCACAGGCACCTCTCCCATCACTCTCCTCACCCATCACACACCCACTCGGATGCTTCTGGATGGAAGGATTAAGGATGGGACAGTAAGCAGTGCCCGCATTGCGCGCTGGACCCTCCTCCTTTCACAGATGGAGCTGAAGGTAAAGGGTCTCTGCGAGCCTAGGCTCGCGGCCAACATGGTATATCCCGGAACAGCCCATCGGTGTTCTGTAGAAGGGGTATGGGAAGTGAATGTAGGATTACGGGCTGGGATACATCCCACGGGCCGCGAGATCTACGTAGACGGTTCCAGCACGGTATCTGCTGGCGAACGACTCACAGGGTGTGGAGTTTATGACCCCGTGGCAGACATTGCCCTGGCAATTAAGCTCCCCAGCACTATGAGCGCCCAGCAGGCTGAACTGTCCGCAGTAGTGTACGTCGTTACACACCCTGAAATCTTCCCCACCCCATACACGATTTGCTCGGACAGCATGTTCACATGCAATTCGTGTACGGAGTACCTAGCCATCTGGTCCCGTCGCGGATATACCTCTGAGGACGGGCGACCCTTAACCGTAAAGCCCTTGTTAGAAAAGATCCTGGCCGCAGTGGGGGAGGAAGGGGAAGTCTTTATCCACAAGGTAAAGGCTCATTCCTCCACGGAACCCCGCAACCAGGGTAACCAGCAGGCGGATACGCTAGCCAGGGAAGGTGCCCGCAGCAGCACTTTCTGGGATCCCTATGAGTCCAAACCCGTGGCAGTAATCCAAGGCAGGGATGGGACTCAGGGGACCACAGGGGTAACACTGCCCCCAGACCTCAAGACCGTCCAATCCCTAGATCCCGTCCTAAAAACAGTCCTCAATGCCACCACTGAGGGCAAGGAAGTAGAGGGTCCGTACGGTACAGCAGCCCTCTCCATAAAGGAAGGCATGCTGTTCCAAGGGGAACAGTGGGTTGTGCCACAGCAGCACCAGAGGGAATTCCTTCAACTGGCCCATGAGGGTTCAGGAGCGGGACACCCCGGGCCTGAGGTCACCTGGCAATGGGCAGAACAGGTGGGATGGTGGCCGGGACTTCGGGATGATGTCCGTGAGTTCTGCGCTAATTGCCGAGTGTGCGCTGCAAACAACCCAGACCCCCAGAAAAGGAAGGTGCCCATGGGGCACATCAGGAGAGTAGCGGGACCATGGCAGTCGATACAGGTCAATTACATCGGGCCCCTGCCCACTGCCCAGGGAGGCTATAAGCATTGCCTTGTCCTGGTGGATGTGTTCACCAAGTGGGTAGAGGCCTTCCCATGTAGAACAGCCACGGCACTTAGTGCTGCCAGGATCTTGGTTCGGGAAGTGTTCTCGTGGTGGGGACTACCACGATTCGTGGAGTCCGACCGAGGGAGTCATTTCACCGGCCAAGTGATGCAGGACACCCTCATGCTCCTAGGCATCGAAGGGAAGTGGCACGTGGCCCACAATCCTCAGTCATCCGGGATTGTGGAACGCATGAACTGCACCTTAAAAGAAAAGTTGAGGAAAGAGACGATGGGCTCGCCCCAGAAATGGGCGGAAGCCTTGCCTCTGGTCCTCATGGGGATCCGGGCTAGCCAGTCTAAAAGTACGGGGTACTCCCCGCATGAATTAATGACTGGGAGAGTCATGCGAACCCCCACCCATGTACTAGCCCCAGTGCTCACTGAAGGTCAGCTCCGAGAGGTGAATCGGGACAAGTTTGCCCGGACCCTTTTGGAGCGCCTAAAAGAGGTTTATGGGCAAATGGCTGGGAACATGGGAAAGCAGCATCAGGGCAACCGGTTGCTGCTCGAGCCCCGTAAGACACAGAAGCGGGAAATTGGAGATCAGGTCATGGTGAGAAACTATGCCCGAGTGGGGAGTTTAGAACTACTGTACATGGGGCCCTACAGTATTGTAGACAAAGCCAGCCCCATGGTTTACGCAGTGAAGTTGCCCCGATGCACTAAATGGTTTCACATCAATCAGTGCAAACTGTTTAAGCCGGGTGCAAAAGAGCCAGCAACTGAGGCCAGGTCTGAGGGCAAAAATCCTCAGCCTGAGGCGTGCAACAAGTCACAGACCATACAGGCTGGAACCGCAGCCTGCTTGGAGGGTGAAACTGTCCCGCCCACCTGGGAGGTTTTCCCAATGGCCTGGGACTCGGACGAGGAGGAGCCTGAAGGCCAAGGCCCTCCTCCTGATCCGAACGCCATCGCGGGGGAGCCCGAACAGCTAGGCCCCACCCTTGACACGACTCTGGAGGAGGTGGAGTCGGAGGACGGAGATCCCGCCCTCTACTCAAGCTTAGGGGAGGTAGAAATTGGGGGCGGAGATCCTCCACCTGTAGGGACAGGTGAGGAGGAGTCGTCTGCCACAGACCCAAATCCCAAAGGGGCGGAGCCTGAGGGAAGGGAGCCGAAGCCGGCAGGCGTGGAGGTGCCACAGGCTGTGAGGGCTAAAGTCCCAACCGAAGGTCCACTCGCTAAGGGAGCCACGCCCAAAGTATCTCTTCGCAGGTCATCTCGAATGCCTCAACCGGTAAAACCTTGGCCCGATTCCCCCGATTTCAGTAAACGCCGACTTGGGAAATCCCTGGCAAAACGCAGTCCCCAATTGACAGCAAAAGGCTGCGGGGGACCCAAGCCACAGGTCAGTGCAACCCCGCCACAAGGAGCGGCGAGCTGCAGCCCAATCAGGGATTAGGTAAGCCGCCCGGGGATGGGCGGCGCTGTACATAAGTTAAGTTTAAGTTTAATTAAGTTTAAGGTGTGTAAATATTAAAGTGATTAGTGTTATAAGTAGTTTTGGAATCTGCCCAGCATGTGTGTTGTTTGGGATCGAGGTCGAAAGACCCGATCATGCCTTCACCTAGGCCAGAATCTCTCGGGAGCCTGGCTGTATCGTTTAATTTGTTACAGGGACCAAAGAGATGATGAGAGGAATTCTCGTCGCATTCGCGGTGATTGGGTGTAGCTGGGCCTATCGGGGCCGCACCAAGGATTCCACGATCTACGGGTGCTCGGGGAGCACAGCCCCCATCGCGACCGATGGGTCGGGCGCGCGGGGCGTTGAGGAGACAGCCACCTATTTCCACGAAGGGAGGTGGCCAGGATGGCTGGGGTCGAACTCTATGGAATACTCCAGCCAGTCCGGGTTTGCGTACCGAGAGGCTTCCCTAATGTGCCCCCGAGTGAGGGTCATCGCACCCAGAGTCAGCGTCACCGTCGGGAAAAGGATTTGCTTGCAATGTTTTGGACATGTTCCTTTGGACCGATGGTGGTGGCTGCGCAAGTTGAGCAAAACCATGAAGAACTCCACGGTCGAGTGGGAGAGACTGGGTAACAATACCCAATGGACTATTACGGGGACTCATGGGGGGTTGAGTGTCTGTTGGGACAAATGGTGGGAACCAGATGAGGGGATTTACATCTGTATGTGGGGCTCAGAACGCGCCTGCCCCACAGGCGTCTCCATCTTTTTCCAAAGGCAGTGGCAAGATGCTGGGAAAGGGATGAGGTGGGACGTCAGCATATGGGCGTGCGGAGTCCCATACTCTCAGATCCCAGTAAACGCCACTGAGCTCATCACCCACCCCTGCAAGCCCCTGCCCACGATTCTGGTAGCCAAAGCCTGCAAGGAAGGGTGCCCCATCACTACCAAGGGACCCGGGAAGGGATTGGTATTAGTGCCCACAAGTCAGGTGCTGTACCAAGGGGTTCACTACGCGGTGACCTTGGTGATTTTAAACCTCACCGAGGTGCGATTGCCAGAGTGGTGCCCCAAGGAAACGAAGCAATTCTACCAGGTCCTGTTAACAAACATGTTCAGGCAGTTTTATGAATTCGACTTTGCTGATGTAGACAGAGTCGGATTATACACCACACCACATGAGGTCTTGGACAGGGTGGGGAGACAAAGAAGGGGTACAGTAAATGATATTTTTATAGCTTTTAACACAGGGACTTCTGTCATCAACACTCTGGATGACGTGGAGCTACAGACCCAGATTAATGGTTTGAAAACACAGTTAAGAAAGATACTGACGGATGAGAATAAGGTAGTGGGTTCTGAGTTACATGAGGACCAGGCCATGACACTACACTTAAAAGAAATTATTGCTGAGCTGGAGAAACACGCGAAAACGGTAAATGCTCTCATCAGGGAGGGTCGGAATGCGTCCGATCAGGCTGCGCAGAACGAGGCGTGCGTGCTGTCTGGGGCGTGGTTACTGGGTGAGGGCCGCAGTAATCTTGAGGATTTAAAACAAGGTTTAGTCCCCTCCTGGATCAGCAACAAGTACCTCGCAGCCCTCCACCCTTTTGAGAACGCATTGAGTCCGTGCCAGCTCAGACTAGCTTCAGAGGCCTACCCAGTCCCAGTGGACTGTGGGCGGTCTAATCACATCATTATGTGTATAGTGGTAAAAATGCCGGTGATGGGAAAGACAGCTAAACCCGCCCCGGTATACAGGGTAGAGAACATTGGAGTCATTCAAGGGGGTGCACACATTCGCTACACAGCGGTCCCACCTTACATCATTAGATGGGAGCATGCAATGATGGGTACCAACCTCTCGGGGTGCCGGAGCTGGGGAGCACACATCATCCTCTGTCCCCAGCACTTGAATGCCTATTCGAAACCACAGTGCGGGTTCAGAACTGCTGGCGCGAAGCCTATAAATTGCACCATGGAGGCAATGGCACAAGGCCATGTGCCCCCACAGGTGGCATATATAGGAGGTGGGACATACTGTGCCACCACTGCAGCGCCCCACGACCAATATGGACAGCACGGCTGGTGTCCGGTGAGTGACAGCATTTTCTGCTTCAAGCCCAAGGCAGAAGTTCAAGTGGCCCAAGAGCGAATTGTCCCCATTCCTGAACCTTCCACTGTTCACATCACTGTTAAAGAGAATTTCACCGATCTTTAACGATTCGTTGCACATTTTGGATATATCATTCCCCCTCTCCCTGAACACCTCACCAAGATATTAAAAGCCGTTGTCGTTTCACAGAAACATTTCTACACACTGGAGCAGAAGACTTTAGAGATAGGGGCAAACATATTAGATATAGTAACCCCACCGTGGTGGGATCTGTTCACTAATATAGAAGTCCCTTCTTGGATTAGGATAGCCTCTCACATCCTTGTAGTGTGTCAGGTTTTCATTGTGACTTATTTACTGTTTGTACACTGTAAAAAGGTCAGACATTCGCAGAAGTATGAGAACAGAAGAGAATGGAGGGAGCATTATGTGCGGTTAGAAGAAGAGACACCCGTTTAGATTTTTGCTGCTATGTATAAAGTTAAAGTTTCCCTCCCTCCTCTACGTTTGAGGTTCATTCATGGGTATTTTGTGTGTGTACTTTATTTTTATTATTGAAATTCATTTAGTGAGTTGTTGCTAATAAAAGATAATGTGTATGAAACCAGGTGGTGTAGGGGTAGTAGGCCCCCCTCCACGCCTGGAAGTGAGTGTGTCAAATTTTAAATCCAATGTATTGCCATCTATAGATGCTTAATGTACGCTGTAGGTTTTCTGAAACGGGAAATGCATGTGTCGTGGGGTCATAGATAGGTAAATACAGGGGATGGTTTATTTATGGAGAGTCAGAAAATTTTGCTCACCCAGGATTATGATACTTCAAGCAAGTTATAGTATCATCAGGGGGGACTGTAAGATCTGCAAAATTAATATTGTATTATAAGGGTCCTTTGGCAGAAGAGGCCTTGGGCTAGATTTTCAGTATAGACAGTTTTCGGGCGCTAAGCTTAGCGCCCGCCCGAAGTTATCGCCCGCCTCAAAGTAGCGCCCCGTTGCCGGAAATTCAGTGGCTTCGCCCTAAGAGAGTGGTGGAGCGCTAAAAGAGGCGTTCCACTAGTATCTTTAGGCGCTAAGCCGGCGGTGGAGAGCGCAACACCCGAGCTCGGGCGCAGCGCACGGCAGACACTCTGGTGCCAGTGAGCTCTTAAAGGGGAAGGGTGCATGTATTTTTTTCAAATGCAACGTCTGGGGTGAAACGGGAACAGGAGGAGGAGGAGGAGGAGGAGGAGGAGGAGGAATAATAATAATTATTATTGGTGCCCGGAAACATAAATAGACCGTTCAGAACAACACACAGCTTACTTCCACACAACACATGCAGAGTGGCTTTTGTACGAGTGCCCTTTAATTTGCGCTCCCCAGGGTGTTTTGCGTTCCATTTTACAAACGCTCTGAACGCCAGGCGCACAATGGGGCGGTCCAACTGAAGTTTGGATTCGGGGCTGCCAAAGGGCGTTGCACGAGGATGTGACGTCATTTTCTGCGCGCGCATCCGGGCGGCCGCTAAACTTTGCGCCGGCGCTAACAGGCAACTTAATTTGGGGCGGGGCGCAAACTACGCTGCGCCCAGGCGCTACACGCATAGTGCCCAAAAATCACTTCTCTTAAGGCGCTAACTGCTGGCGCAAGCAACTGAAAATCTAGCCCCTAGATTTTAAAAGACTGTTTTAAAAGAAGCCCAGAAAAAGGGGCATATAAAATGGCCGCCAGACCCCATGACCGACTTATTGGGACACTTAAAAATGGTTCCTGCAGTCCCCAGACAGCCTTTGTGGATTCAACCCACAGTAAGTTCTGGAAGCCGTTTCTGAGAAAACGAAACCAGACACGTACGCATACATATAGATTGGATGCAGATCCAGCCAGATCGGCCTGTAGATAAAGGCCATCAAAATGTTTACCCAGACAAAGGGGAACAGTTTTATATTCATATAAGGGGAGCATCAAAGACCCATTAAAGACATTAAGAAGACATTCGAAACAATGCAGGTCATTCCAGACCAGAGATGGCCATCACCGGCCATCCCGAGAGCAGTTTAAAATATAATAACTATCCCACTGTGCTATAAGCCCGCCAAAAGTTAAACAAAGACTAACCTTGATATGGCGGGAGATAAAGGCTTCTCCTGAGAAGTATATCTGGGGGAACCCGGGGGTAGCAAGAGAAGGACAGTCATCGTGGTGCTATCATCGTTTTGGTGGCATCATCGCTTGAAGAGGAAGAAGATCGGGTGGATGCGGGGAGGATGTTCCCGATGATGGGTGAAACTAGAACTAGGGGGCATAGTCTTAGAATAAGGGGCTGCTCTTTCAAAACTGAGATGAGGAGGAACTACTTCACTCAGAGGGTGGTAGGTCCATGGAATATGCTGCCCCAAAAAGCTGTAGAAGCTACATCATTACATAAATTTAAAACAGAAATAGACAGTTTCCTAGAAGTAAAGGGAATAAAGGGTTATGGGGAGCGGGCATGAATTTGGACATGAGTCTAGGTTCGGATCGGTCATGGCCCTGTGGGTAGCGGAGCGGGCCCAGGGGCCATGTAGCCTGATCCTGCTCCTATTTTGTGTGTCTAATTCTGTTAGATTCAGGAGATGGTTCTGTGATAGTAGATTGGCGGTTAGGATCAGATCAGCCATGATCTTATTGAATGGCGGAGCAGACTCGAGGGGCCGATTGGCCTACTCCTGCTCCTATTTCTTATGTTCTTATGTTCTTATGTTAAGAAGGTGATTCGAGTCTGCATCCCGCCCCGGTGTAACCATCGGGAGAGCGTCGACAAACCCTGGGCCGTTTGATGAGACAAAGAGGCAGAAAACTACAGAAGAAACCTATATGAAAGCCGGCTAGAGGCTTCCAACCGTGGTCAAGCAGATGGTCTCTTCCCCCACCTCGACATCCAGGCCCGCTGAGATCCAGACTGTCCATGACCTTCACCTCGAGGAAGAGAAGGCATGTCGCAGCTCGCAGCCCGCAGCCCGCAGCGCTGACCACGAGGAGACAGGACGCCTGAAAGGATCAAAATGCAGACCTGTTTCAAAACCTTGCAATTCCTAGTTGGATTGGTGAGTGAAATAAAGAGTAGATTGCCTTTCAAAAGCTAGGCTTTATTAACCTTAAAAAACCAGCAAGTACATGTTGAGCACCCAGTCTCAACCAAACTGTAGAAAACTGAATTTAAGATGGCCACCACAGGTCACATGGAATCAACTAACCAATAAGTTTACAGCATATATCTCAAGGCAGGAAAACAGGCAACCAATTACAATGCTTCTTATAAAACAAGAATAATCACCACATTCACCCCTCATTTTAAAATATACTTCAACCTAGGTAGCCTTTACAGTTTACAATTAGTTATTTATGACTAGAGCAATACATGTATAATGCCTTCAACAATTTTAAAATTTTACTATTAAATTACTAATTATTTTTGTTAAGTCTGTGTGTTATAGTGAGAATTACTACACAGACCACAAGAGTAAATTCAACTGGTCTTTACTGGTTGGAGGTCGGACTATACTGAATACAATATTATTACACTGTGCTTATATACCGGTGTGGTCACCACCGGTATTACGTATACAGCAGCCAAAGAAAGTAGTACCTTTCTTAAGGTGGACCAGGCTTAAGTTCGCTTAAGGTGGAACAGGTTACATACACCACAATCATCCTTTTTTAGCTTAACAGTCATATCCCCAAATAAACATAACATATATACATATATAACTTCAGGTATAACAGTTCAAAGGTTCAGTCTCTCAGGAGGCTTTCTGATTCGGCTTGGATAACGCCTTTCAGTGGTCTCTGATTCTTGTTGTTGAGGTGCCTCCTCTAGTTGGTTGCCAATGTATTGGGTGTCATCATCATCAAATACATTCTCGGCCGAGGTACATGCTTCAGGTTCATGAACGTCTTCCACAGCTGTCTCTGTCACAACCATGGGTTCGACCCTTGCTCTCGACTCTACCAGTTGATTCGCATGACGCCTTATCACATGATGACCAATATCTACGGTGTACATCAGAGGTCCTTGTCTGGCCCGGATTGTTCCGGACTGCCATTTGTCGTTTCCATAGCCCCTTGCCATCACTGGTTGTCCTACGTCGAAAGTTCGAGTGGTCTTACTGTTAATATGCCGAAACTGTTTGTTTTCCACTTCCCTCCGCACATTTGGTTTTAACAAGTCCAACTTGGACCGCAACCTCCTGTTATAAAACATCATAGCAGGACTTTGGTTAGTCACGGCATGATTGGCGTTTCTATATGACATCAGGAACTTATCGACCTTGTGTTGCAGCGGAATCTGATCATCATTCATGGCCTTAATAGCCTTTTTGAATGTCTGGACAAATCTTTCAGCCAACCCGTTTGTCGCCGGATGATATGGGGCAGAGGTATAATGTTTAACTCTATTCTTCTTTAAGAGTTGTTGGAATTCTTCCGATACAAACAGTGGTCCGTTGTCCGAACAGATCTGTTCTGGCAATCCGTTCCTTGCGAATATTGTTCTTAACACCGCAATTGTCTTTTCTGAAGTAGTGGTATTCATCTTGATGACTTCTGGCCATTTGGAATGTGCATCCACCGCGATTAGGAACATGGAGTCCATGAATGGACCAGCAAAGTCAATGTGTACGCGTTGCCATGGGGCTGAAGGCCATTCCCATGGGTGTAGCGGTGCTATCGGAGGTGCATTTTGCACTTTTTGACACCCAGCGCAGCTTTTCGTTAACTCCTCAATCTGTTGGTCAATACCCGGCCACCATACGTAAGCCCTAGCAAGACTTTTCATTTTAACTCCCCCCAGATGACCTTCATGTAGTTCTTTTAAAACTCTTTCCCTTAACTTGGGAGGAATAATCACTCTTGTCCCGTACATCAAAGTACCATGGCAGACGGACAGCTGGTCTCGCCTTGCCGAGAATGCCGGTAACAGAGGATCACCCCGTGTTGGCCATCCTTTCACTGTCACCTCGTAGACTCTGGACAGTGTCGGGTCGTTCCTGGTTTCTCTTTCAATACTTGCGTTGGTGACAGGTAAACACTCGATAATGGTCGAATGAAATAACTCAACAGGGTCAACTTCCGTCGTGTCTTCATCTTCAGGTAGTGGCAGGCGCGACAGGCCATCAGCATTGCCATGCTGTTTCGTACCTTTGAATTCTAACTGATATTGATGTGCCCCTAAGAAAAGAGACCATCTCTGGAGACGCTGTGCTGTCATCACCGAAACACCCTTCTTAGGGTTAAAAATGGACACCAACGGTTGATGGTCCGTCAGAAGTGTGAATTTTTGGCCCTGTAGGTAATGATTAAACTTCTTCACTCCCCATACAAGGCTAAGGGCCTCCCTATCGATCTGCGCATAGTTGCGCTCAGCGGAGGTCAATGATCTGGATGCAAACGCGACTGGCCTTTCCGTGCCATTTGGCAATTTATGTGAGAGTACTGCCCCAATACCATATGGAGAAGCATCACAAGCCAACCGAATAGGCAGTGTCGGGTTGAAGTGAGCCAACACTTCCTCTGAGGTGATCAATTCTTTGCTTTTGCGAAATGCCTTTGTACAATTTTCGCCCCAGTCCCATGTTACCCCTTTCTGTAAAAGAGCGTTCAACGGATGCAGCACCATGGATAGATTTGGCAGAAATTTATGGTAGTAGTTAATTAATCCTAGAAACGACCTCAACTGAGAGACATTCTCCGGAGCGGGAGCCTTTACAACTGCCGCTATCTTGTCAGGAGACTTATGAAGCCCCTCCCGGTCAATGACATGACCACAGTACGAGATCCGCTTCTGGAAGAGCTCACATTTCTGCCGATTTACCCTAAGTCCATACTCTTTCAGTCTGTTGAGCACCAGTTCCAAGTTAGCGAGATGCTGTTCATCACCATCACCTGTGATCAGAATGTCGTCCAGGTAACATTGTGTGCTTGGAATTCCCTGTAATATCTGCTCCATGGCCCTCTGCCAAATTGCTGGAGCCGATGCCACACCAAAAACCAGCCTATTGTACCGGTACAACCCTCGATGCGTGTTGATCGTGAGGTATTGGCGTGACTCTTCTTCAACCTCCATCTGCAAGTACACCTGCGCCAGGTCTATCTTGGTGTAGTGTTTCCCGCCAGACAGTGAAGCGAAAATATCCTCAATCCGTGGAAGCGGATACTGCACCGTGTGAAGCACCGGATTAACGGTGATCTTGAAATCTCCACAGATGCAAACCTTCCCTGGATCTCCTGGCTTATTGTTCGCAGGACGTTTCATAATGGGAACAATGGGCGTAGCCCACTCACTCCAATCTACTTTAGACAGTACCCCTGAACGTTCTAGTGCTTCCAGCTCCGCTTCAACCGCAGGTCGTATTGCATAGGGTACCGGTCTGGCTTTAAAAATTTTGGTTGTGCATGTTCATCAATCTTGATGTTTGCTGTAATTCCTCTCAGTGTTCCCAGTCCCGGCTGGAACACCTCTTTAGCCTCATCCAATATTCTGGACAATCGTTTAGGTTTGACAGCTGTTTCCCTGGAATCTACCGTTTGTGCTTTCAAGGAATGCCAGTCTATATTCATTTTCCTAATCCACTCCCGTCCTAGTAGTGGTTGACCTCCTTCAGGTAGCACATATAAGTCCATTACTTGGCTTCCTTCGCCCTTGTGGACCACTTCTACCTCTATTTTTCCAATGGGGTACACTCTTTGCCCCGTGTACGTTTTCAATATAATCTCCGTATCCTGTAAGGGAATATGTTGGAATAACCTTCTGTAATCTTTCTTATTCATGACCGTCAATGCCGATCCAGTGTCCAATTCCATTTTTACTTGGACTCCTGCTATCTGAAGAGTGACCCAAATTATCTGGAGGTCTGTATCCTTACCAACGTTGTGTATTCTTAAACTATCCAGTTCATTACTGCTAGCGTCTGAATCTGACTTCTGTTCAGTCAAACAGTTCTTTGTCACCTTGTGTACCTTTGCATATTTTCCTTGCGGTGACTTTTTATTGCTGGTCTTCTTTCCGGACCGGCATACTTTAGCTATGTGGCCAAACCTGCCACACGTTCTGCATTCTTGGTTTTTAAACCAACACTGGTTCTGATCGTGCGTTGTCTTTCCACAACGATAACATTTGACAGAACTCAAACCCAATTTGTTTGTACCGAGTTCCGGTGGCCGTAGCTGCATTACTGCCGTGCCTCTCGCTGCGGCCTCGTGTGCTGCTGCCATAGTGACTGCCTTCTCGAGAGACAGCTCATTCTCCTCGAGCAGTCGCCTTTGTGTATCCTGTTTAAATAAACCACACACAAACCTATCTCGAAGTGCCTCTGTCAGTCCCGTTCCAAACTGACAATATTTTGCTAGCTTACGTAATTCCATCAAATATTCAGCATTGCTTTCATTTTGCCGCTGTCTTCTATCATAAAATTTAAAATCGTTCCGCTAGCATCAGCGGCGTGGGGCTAAGATGATTTTTTAGGACAGTAACAATCTGTTCGAACGTCTTATCCGCCGGTTCATCTGGTGATAACAGGTGTTTCAATTGCCCGTATGTCTTCGCACCCATTAAGTTTAGTAATGTTAGTGCTTTATCTGTCTCAGGAATTTTATTTGCCTTACAATAGTTTTGTATGCGTTCTACATACATAGCCCAGTCTTCTATATCACTGTCGAAGGCATTAATGTTCCCATGTTTAGGCATCGTAGCAATTTAACGTATTTTTTTTTAATGTTACCTAAGATGGCAGCTTCCCGCTCTTGCCGTCGTCCTCCGCCCACAAAATGGCGGTTTTCCCGCGCTTGGTGGTCTTCACCCGTCCCCCGACGCTCTCTCTGCTTCACCACGGCTCTCGCGCCTTCAGTTTCCCCAGACGCTGCGCCTTTAGCCCGAATGCGGCCCTTATCTCCGGTCGCGATCGATGTCCCACGCTGCGCCTCTCGCTCGAAAGCGGCCCGGCCCTTATCTCTGGTCGCGATCGACCTCACCGCCCTTATTCCTCCGTCTTCCCAGCCCCGTCTGTACAGCCAACGTGGTTGACTTTCTGTCGCGTCGCTGCCCGGCTTACCCACCACGAGGTAGTAGAAGAAGCTGACAGTCGCTGATGGAGGCTTCGAGGTCAGGATGTCTTCTGCACTCCGGTTGCTCGATGCCTGCTGCTCTACGTGTCTTCCCATAGGTGATGAGGGTGGAAACCTCTCTTCGATGTCCTGTCTGTGGACGAAGTCGCTGTGGAAATTACTGCAGCAGGGTAAGAATCGGACTCGTTGCCACTGTTAAGTCTGTGTGTTATAGTGAGAATTACTACACAGACCACAAGAGTAAATTCAACAGGTCTTTACTGGTTGGAGGTCGGACTATACTGAATACAATATTATTACACTGTGCTTATATACCGGTGTGGTCACCACCAGTATTACGTATACAGCAGCCAAAGAAAGTAGTACCTTTCTTAAGGTGGACCAGGCTTAAGTTCTCTTAAGGTGGAACAGGTTACATACACCACAGTTGCCACGTCCTATTCACCCACTGTTCCTGCACTGCGACGATTGCGTAGTCTGACGCGTCGGTGGTAAGGGCAATGGTAGCACCTGGAAGCGGGTGCGCCAACATGGTTGCGTTGGCCAGGGCGCCTTTGGTGTCGATGAACGCCCGGTCCATCTCGGCCGTCCAGCTGATCGGATCCTTACCGGACTTGGCCTTGAGGGCCTCGTACAAGGGCTGCATAAGCAGAGCCGCCTTAGGGACGAACCGGTGATAGAAATTTACCATCCTCAGGAACTCCTGTAGGGCCTTGACGGTCTGCGGGCGTGGGAAAGATGTAACTGTCTCGACCTTCGTCTGTAAGGGAATTGCGCCGTCTGATGTAATGCGGTGGCCCAAGAAATCAATCCGCTGCAGGCTGAGCTGGGACTTGGCTGGGTTGATAATCAAACTGTGCTGACTGAGGCGTGTGAAGAGGGTACGCAAATGGCGGAAGTGCTCCTCTTTGCTAGGGCTGGCGATGAGGATGTTGTCGAGGTAGACAAAGAGGAATTTTAGATCCCACAGCATGGAGTCCATTAAGCGCTGGAAAGCCTGTGCAGCATTCTTTAAGCCAAACGGCATTCGCAGAAATTCGAACAGGCCGAATGGGGTGGTGACTGCGATTTTCGGGACGTCTTGTGGGTGCACGGGGACCTGGTGGTAACTGCGGACGAGGCCGACTTTTGAAAAAAAAGTATTTCCCACCAAATGGGCTGAGAAATCTTGGATATGTGGGATCGGGTACCGATCAAGAGTAGTGGCATCATTCAGGCGTCGGCAGCTGCCGCATGGCTGCCATCCGCCGCCGGGTTTCGGAACAATGTGGAGAGGCGAAGACCAGGGACTATTCAACCGGTGAATAATCCCCAGCCGCTCCATCGTGTCGAACTCCGCTTTCGCAGCCGCGAGCTTGCCGGGTTCGAGGCGTCGGGCCCGTGCATAAACCGGGGGGCCGGTGGTGGTGATGTGATGTTCCACACCATGTTTAGTAGCCGAGGAGGAGAAAGTGGGCCTGGTCAGATCTGGGAACTCTCCAAGGAGCCGAGTGAAGTCGTCTGGAGGTGGGACCGCACAGAAGACATTGCGTGGCACGGCGTTACCACGGCGGCATGGGATGGAGTGGAAAGTGGCCGCATTGATCAACCGGCGGTGCCGTTGGCGCACAAAAAATCTGCCCCAAGGATGGCCTGCGTGACTTTGGCCGTGATGAATTTCCAATGGAAGCGTTGACCGCCGAAACATACCTGGACCAGCCGCCTTCCGAAGGTCCGAACGGCCGCGCCATTAACCGCCGCGAGGGCGGGGCCGTGGCCGCCAGCTAGTATATCGAGATTTGACGCAGGCAGGATGCTACACTGCGCCCCGGTGTCGCAAAGGAAACGTCGACCAGATAGGGAGTCAGTGATGAAGAGAAGCTTCCCTGAGTTTCCGATGGCCATTGCAGCCGCGGGGCGCTCGTTAGACCCGATCCTCTTTCGCCAGGGTGTCTGAAGATGTTTTTTGTTTTTGTGCGAAAAGCTGCAGGGAGGGCGGCAGCATCTTGCTTTCGTGCCAAAACGGGCGTGGTAAAAGCACAACCCCGCTGATTGAGGAGCTGGAGCAGCGTCTGTGGGGGATTGGCGCCTCGTGGCCACGTAGTGCTGTTGTGTCACCGCAAAGATCTTGTCCGCTTCGGCAGCAAGCTCCGCGCAGTCTGTGACTTCGGACCTGGCTAGGGCAGCCTGAACTTGCTCCAGGAGTAGGCTGAGGAATAGCTCCCTGAAGAGGAAGCATTCCGGCTCAGACCCGAGGAGCGTGAGCATCTGGCTCATGAGCTCGGATGGCTTGGAGTCCCCGAGGCCAGGCATAGCGAGCAGCCGGCGAGCGCGCTCCGACTTCGTGAGCCTGAAGACCTGCAGCAACCACGCCTTTAAGGTGTCATACTTGCATTCAGTAGGCAGACTATCGAGTAGGCTGATGATCCGCAAGGCTGTGGTGCTGTCGAGGGCGGAGACCACGTAATAATAACGGGTCTGATCCGCAACGATGTCCCTGATGGTGAACTGGGCTTCAGCCTGGATGAACCACGCGGCTGGTTGTTGTTCCCAGAACTGCGGTAGCTTCAAGGTAACGGCGTTCGTTTCCATGTTAATTATCTTCTGCGAAAACCATTCGCAAAAGTCGGGGTCACCAATGTAAGAATGTTTAGTTCCTATCCAAAGATTGAGGTCCACTCAGGCGCTTAAACAAAACGAAGTTGAATGGAAACTAACAGGTTTAAACAAGTAACTGCAGGAGAACATCAAGTGTAGGTCTATTCAGTTCGGAGGCTCCACGAGGACTGCTGGCTGGTCCCGTGGTTGACGTCATGACGTCATCGCGTTCTTCCCGCCAGTGGGGGATCATGTGATGTACGGCGTGACATCATCGCGTTTACCCACGCTGTTAAAGCAATCATGCTGTATACAAGTAAACAGTATAAATAAAGATACAGACTCAGGCTGTAGCTAACATGTTGTTAAAGGGAATTATATACAAACGGTCTGAGTCCTTTAGTGGCTCCACCACAACAACACAATATTCTTATTACTCTAAAAGGGGGAACACTTTGGACTATGCGAGGGAGAATGACAATAGACAAAATACTTCACCCCTTCCAATCTCACTACACTAACTAGGTTGGATCCCAGAGGACCAGGGAAATTCTCACCAAACCACTTTCTTGACAGTTGTAGAGGTTCGCGATTTCAGGGCTCCCTTTAGGTGTGGTGGTTGGTGCCTGCCGTACCCCGGACATGGTGGAGGACTTCACCTGCATTGGTTTTTCAGTCTTCGCGTGTTCGCTGATGCGGTCGGGTGCGTATTGGATCTATCGGGTAAGTACCCAATTTCCTTTGGTTAGGTATAGGTTTTAGAGTCTTTTGCATTAAATCTTACAGAGAAACATAGAAGATAGGAGCAGGAGTAGGCCATTCGGCCCCTCGAGCCTGCTCCGCCATTCAATGTGATCATGGCTGATCATCCAAATTCAGAACCCTGTCCCCGCTTTCTCCCCATACCCCTTGATCCCTTTAGCCTTAAGAAATATATCCAACTCCTTCTTGAATATATTTAATGAATTGGCCTCTATTGCCTTCTGTGGTAGAGAATTCCACAGGTTCACCACTCTCTGGGTGAAGAAATTCCTCCTCATTTCTTTTCTAAATGGCTTACCCCTTATCATTAGACTGTGACCCAGGGATAAGTCAGGCTAGCTTGTAGAGTGGAAACAAATTTGCGAATCTTCGATTTCTTCCAGGTTGGTTTCTTGTTGGTTGCGGTGGCCCAATATTACCTAGTTGTTGGTAATATTGTTAGTTGTTGGTTTCTTGGGGCCCTGTTTGCCGCAATTCTTTTCCTTTTCCTCAAGGCTCCGATCCTCCGACTGCTGTGATGATGAATGTTCGATGATGCTGGATGAACTGTCTGAACCGAACTGAACTGTTTTCTGTGTAAAAGCAGGCCTCAATTATACTGTTTTGAGGCCTTGCTTATCTGCCCGCCAAATCTTCTCTGGCTCATTGTTAATTTTGGCAGGCTCGTTAACTTTAATAGTTTTTAAATTATTATCGAGTTTCGACTTGGTCCCATCTATTTTTAATTGACTTTTAACTAGTTTCAGGATTGCTTTGAAATCAGTTTAAGTGTGTGAAGTGATTTTGGAAATCTCTCTGAGTGGTATTAAACTGATGTTCAATTGTCTTCTCCTGCTGGGGTCAGGGTCCCTTTTGTTGATTAGTGGCATGTACTTTATTATTCATATTCTTGTTGGCTCTGTAGGTTTTGGCGGGAACTGTCCTTCCGTAGGCCTATTGTCTTTATGTGGAATGACTGAGACGGTCCAGAACATTCCCGGACAATCTGGCCTTTGCCAATACTCAAACTGTTTGTCCTACAGTGCCCATCCCAACTCCTTTTGTTGTAGCCTTCCACAGGCCTGGACATGCCTTTTAAAAATAGCCAAAATCCTGGGGTTTTGATCTTATGCCCCTTTTGGCCCAATATTCTTTTAAACAGTCAAAAATCTCTTCTTTTCTTGGTTTGGGGGAACCTGTAGAATTTTGTGAACCTTACAAATCAAAAGACGTACCTTAATATTTATTTGTGTGCATCATTGATCACTGGACAATGTTCAAGAATAGGGAGCCTTCATCAATTTTTTTCCTCCATAGCCCAAAGACACCAGGGGTAACTTTGATGGGTGATAGCGAATCGGCAGCCCGTTTAACATCTCACCCAAACTGTATTGCCATTGACTTAAATATGGATACAGTTTTATACCCAAGTTAAAATGAACACATTCTATAAAAATAATGGAGTATAATCTTCGGGCAAGTTGCCTATACCATCTGTAAACTTGCTTTACCAGCAGCATTTGACCGAGCGTGGCATCACTGAGCACCAGTAAAATTGAAGTCAATTGGAATCAGGAGGAAAACTCTCCACTTGTAGGAGTCATGCCTAGCACAAAGCAACATGGTTTTGGTTGTTGGAGGCTAATCATCTCAGCCACAGTACATCACTGCAGGAGTTCCTCAGGGCAGTATCCTAGGCCCAACCATCTTCAGCTGCTTCATCGATGACCTTCCCTCCATCATAAAGTCAGAAGTGAGGATGTTCGTTGATGACTGCACAGTGTTCAGTTCCATTCACAAATCCTCAGATAATGAAGCAGTCCATGCCTGCATGCAGCAAGACCTGGACAACATTCAGGCTTCGGCTGATAAGTGGCAAGTAACATTCATGCCACACAAGTGCCAGGCGATGACTATCTCCAACATGCGAGAGTCTAACCATCGCCCCTTGACATTCAACGCAATTACCATTGCCGAATCCCCCACCATCAACATCCTGGGGGTCACCATTAACCAGAAACTTAACTGTGGCAAGTGACTCACCTCCTGACTCCCCAAAGCCTTTCCACCATCTACAAGGCACAAGTCAGGAGCATGATGGAATACTCTCCACTTGCCTGGATGAGTGCAGCTCCAACAACACTCAAGAAGCTTAATACCATCCTGGACAAAGCAGCCCGCTTGATTGGCACCCCAACCACCACCTTAAACATTCACTCCCTCCACCACCGGCGAACTGTGGCTGCTGTGTGTACTATCTAGAAGATGCACTACTGCAACTCACCAAGGCTTCTTCGGCAGCACCTCCGAAACTCACGACCTCTACCACCTGGAAGGATAAGGGCAGCAGGCACATGGGAACAGCATCACCTCCAAGTTCCCCTCCAAGTCACACACCATCCTGACTTAGAAGTTTATCGCCGATCCTTCATCGTTGCTGGGTCAAAATCCTGGAACTCCCTCCCTAACAGGGAGTACCTTCACCACACGGACTGCAGCAGTTCAAGAAGGCAGCTCACCACTACCTTTTCAAGGGCAATTAGGGATGGGCAACAAACGCTAGCCTTGCCGGCGATGCCCACATCCCATAAGCACTCACCCACAAATGTTCTCCCTAAGGTGCACAGCCGAGACCATGAGATCCCACGCAGGCCACTCACCTGCTGCTGCCACTGGAAGAGATTACGGCCACAAATTTAAACGGCCCGTGCAGGGAAAAAAAATTAGAGGGAATATTGTCACCTACCTTGTGCACTAATTATGCCTTCTTCATCCTGCCCATTGCCTACGGTTATTTTAGAGTAAGATTACATTGTGTTCTCCCCTTCTTGATGTGTTTTAGCAAACTAATTTTTAAAATTATCTTTTACGTGAAGTCAGTTTCAAGAATTCTTTATATTACAGCGGTACTTCCTTTAATTATATGATTTTTTCTATTTTCTAAATTAAAATTTCAGTGATATGGGCTGAATTTTTACATTGCAGAGAGTATGGGTTCGCGAGCGGGTCAGCAGTTAAAAGCGCTGAAATTGACCACGTCAGGAACCCACCTTCATCCCGCTGACTTCCACATTTAACTCAGGCGCATTTCCCAGCATGCCACAGACCCTTAAGCGGCTTTTTAACCTGAGGTTTTGGCTTTTACTGCTTGTGCATGGCATTCACGGGTTTCCTGAAGCTCGCCTGTGAAGGCAAGGAGAGAGCTCTGTGGCCATTGTGCAAATTTGTTAATTGACAGCTGGAAAAAGCACAAAAAATACACACACCTTACACCTGCTTCCTTGCCTAAGGGAAAGGCTCTTGCTGACACTATTTTGTGCAGAGATTTTGCTTTCAGGAGTTTGCAGGTGATTCCTGCAACTGTGGAAGCCACTCTCACTACATTGCAAGTCACTCTCACTACATTGGAGGGTTGTGTCTCTGATCTTCACTTTACCTGGCATCTATCAGATCAGCATGAGTGCCACTTATGCTGTTCCAACTTGGACCTCAGATTCAGACCAAGATGAGCCCCAGCACCAACAGCACCAGTAGCAGCAGCAACAGCAGCAGCAAAAAGACCATCAGCCTTCTCCTCAGCGACCTGATGCGCCACAGGAGAGAGAGGATCAGGACAGGGGTACACTTCACTGGCTCACTGGAGGTAATACGCCCAACATAAGGTATACAGGCAAAGGATCAGCTTCCTGGACATGACTGAACAGCAGTGCTTCAGGCTATCGCACCAGGTCGTGGCAGACATTTGTAGCTTGCTGGAAGAAGACTTGATGCCCAGAGAACCTGGTGGACACACCTTACCAGTGACTGTCAAAGTTACCACCGCCCTCAACTTCTTCGCCTCAGACTCCTTGCAGGAATCTGCAGCAAGATTTCGCAGTTGGCTGCCCACAAATGCATCACCCAGGTGACCGATGCCATGTTTCACAAGTCAGGCACTTAGGTATACTTTGTCACTAATGAAGCCGGTCAGACTGAGCTTGCGCTCAGCTTTGCAGCTCTGGCTTGCTTCCCACAAGTGCAGGGCATCATTGACAGCACACATGTGGCCATCAAGGCACCCCCAGATCACCCAGGAGTGTTCTTGAACTGGAAAGTCTTCTACTCCCTCAATGTGCAGCTCATCTGCAACCACAAAAAGATCATCAAGCATGTGTGTGCCAGATTCCCAGGGACCTGTCATGACTCCTTCGTCCTGTGCCAGTTCACCCTCCTTCAGCTCTTTGCACCTCTGACAGACTTACTGGCTGGCTGCTTGGAGACAAGGGCTATCCACTGATGACGTGGCTGATGACACCATTGAGGAGGCCAAGCAATGAGGCTGAGGAGCGCCATAATGAAAGCCACATGACGACCAGATGTGTCATAGAGCAAGCAATCGGCATGCTGAAGATGTGCTTCAGATGCACTTCAGATGGCTTGACAGATCTGGAGGAGCCCTTCAGTACATAACAGCCAGGGTCTCAAGAGGAGCAGGTGGAACACGAGGAGGAGGAGGAGGAACCTGAGATGGGCATGGCATGAGCAGCGGTGCACATTGCTGCCTGGGAGGCCTGAGATGGCCTCATAATGGCTCGATTTAATTAAGTTGCATCAGTGCACCTATCTGGTTCCCAGATGCTGTACCAACTACCACCCACCCCCACCCCTCCAACAACACCACACAGCAGCCCTACAAAGACCAACCCATTCCTGTCACACATACACATTGCTCGAGGTTAAGTAATGTCTCACCATTCACTCCAACTGACAAGACCACTTTCCAGGTAGCAGGCAAAAATGGATAAGAGGGGAAAGTGGTGCAAGGAAATAAATTTATGTGCATCATAAATAGAACTGAAACTTAACACTAACATTTTGGCAAGCACCCATGTGCAAACCCTTGTGCATCTACGACTGTGTCATTTTTCTTTTCTGATTGCTTCTACAAGGTGCAACTCCTGTGGCTTCAGCAGAGGTAGGGGCAGGCTGCTCACTACCCTGCTCTGACTGCTTACACACTTTTGGTGAACACCCTCTGGGTTTTAGAGTCTGTGAGGGCCCCACCAAACACTGCTCCTCCTGTATCTGTGCAGGGGCAGACTCGGTCATCAGGATCCAAGGCAGCATGTGGGGCTCTGACTGAAGGGGAGGCAATGGTGGCGAAGTGGGAGAGCTTTGAGCAGGGCTTCCACTTCCATGTGCCCTCTCGCCATCATCCCTCTCATGGGCCACCTGCACATCCCTGCTAGCAAGGAACTGGCAAGCACCTTGCTGCAGATCAGTGGGGTGATGAACGGCCAAGTCTACGTTGGTATCCCGCCTCGAGATGAGTTCTATTAGAGTCTGCAAGCTGTATTCACATCAAGCATGTTCTCCTGTGACTGGCGCATTAGCTGCTCCATGCAGGTGGCCATCCTTTCCATGGAACATCACATCGTCACCATCACCTGCGAGATGGTGCTGCTCATGTTGGAGATGGACTCCTCCATTCTCTCTACAATCGCGCACATCATGGCTGGAAAAGCTGCCAGAGCCTCGCGCATTTGTTGCTCCTCCAAGATCACCCTCTTTGTCGACGGCCCCCGAGGTTCAGCATCTGCATCCAGCTGAGCAGAGCTGGGACCATCCTGCACCCTCCAGCGAGGACTCTCCACTGCTGTCCCTGTCTCCACCATCTGCTCTTGCTCACTCGTGATGTGTGAGGCACCAGGTGACAGCACTACTCTATGTCTTTCTTTCTTTTTTTTAATGTCTCACAGGACCCACCGATGTGTGCATATCCGCGCTGGTGCTGGGTGCGCATGGGTCTGGTGACTGTGCACCCTCAGAGACTACAGCTTCCTCTGAGGAGTCATCTTCCTCCTCCGGCTGGACAGTGGGGGGTAACTTGATGGACCTGTGGAAGAGTAAAGACATGAATTAGAACTCTTATGAAAAGAATGTTTAATGTTACCACTATGCATATCGTGATATTTCACTGGCTGCTGACATCAGTCACCATGAGTGACTGTTATATGCCATGTGGCTGTATGATATTTAATTCTGTCATCAGGTTGCTGGGAGGTCCCCCTCTCTCCATCTCCCACCACCAGCAGCTCTGCCACTACGCTTATTTCCAGCGCCTCCTCCTCTGCTGGCATCAATGTATTGTAAATTGGAAGGCCACCTCCGGTTCTCAGTCTCTCCCTGTTGTGCTGCGCTCTCTTATTCTGCAAGGAGGGAAAGAAGGTAACTTTAAGTGAGAAAGATGGAATGAGTGTAGCGGATGGATGGGCTACATCAGTAGAGGGTGACTATGAGGGAGTATCACAACATTGCCAAATGGCCTCATTTTGTGGCTTTACTTTCTATGATTGCATTAGGCTGAAGGTGAGTGTCAGCGATGGATATTCTGATGGGGATGTGAGTAGGTGCGTAGACAGTGAGGGATGGGCGCACCTACAAGGTAGGTTGGTGTGAGGAGTGATGTGCAGGAGTAGGCTTGGGAAGGCAGAGTGATGGGGTTGGGGTGACACACACATCAGGATGTAGTTGAATTTGGCATTGTACTCACCTTTCCTAACCTCATGAGGTCATTAAATCTCTTCCATCACTCCATCCAGGAGCAGCTGAGAACACCCTTGCTGCTTATTTCTTGGGCGATCTCAAGCCATGCCCTCTTGGTTTCACTGGCTGACCTCTTCCTGCCATCACCAGGGAAGAGGACCACCTTCCGCACTCTCACTCCCTGGAGCAGGATTTACAGGGAGGAATCTGAAGACCTGGGCGCAGCCTTCTGGCGCTGAGACTGCATCATTGGCTTGAAATGATTGCACCCTCACAGTCAATGTATTGGATGTAACAGTGACAGGCACCTCTCACAACCATCTCAGACTCTCCTACAACAACCTTCAACTCTCATCTGTCCACTGCCCCTTTAAATAGGTGAGCTGAAGTCGAGTCATTCGTGATGTTATCAGACTCGTTCCATTTAATTGGCCAGGAAACCCAAATGACTCAGTCAAGTAACCTAGTTAAGTTAAACAGGCAGTGGAGAGCTCGCTGATGGAACGTTCATGATGGCGACCCGCTATACGCCCTCCCCCCCACCCCCACCTCCACCCAGCACCGCACCCAAACCCACTCAAAATTAAAAATTCAGTTCATTGTGTCTATTAGAGGCAAAATGTTTCAGTTGCAGAAGTTTCCTATTTAAGCTGTTTCAAGCAACACCAATGTGAATCTTCTAAAACTCCCGTGCACTTTAATTTAAATTCTGGATCTGTGGGCCCAGAAACTTTCTGGGAACTTTCACTTCCATTCAGTTTTTATTTCAGGACTGCATAATTTACTGATTCTGATTTCAAGGGTTATGAATCTTTAGAATTCTCTGCCTCAGAGGGATGTGAATGCTGAGCCTTTGAGTATATTCAAGGCTGAGATAGATAAATTGTTGGCCTCTAGGGGAATCAAGGGATATGGAGATCGGGTGGGAAAGTGGAGTTGAGGTCGATGATCAGCCATGATCTTATTGAATGGCGGAGCAGGCTCAAGGGGCAGTATGGCCTACTCCTGCTCTTTCCTCTTATGTTCTTATGTTCTTAAGATGAGAACCTATTAAAGAGAAACAAACTTCTTTGCTCAGAAATATCAAATTCAGACACAAAGATTCCAGAATAATCATAACAGGTCATTATATATTTCTGTATATTGTTAATATCCAGGCTGTTTATTTGAAACCTGTCAATCATGCTATTTACAATGCTGCTAGGTTTACACAGAGCCTAAATACAAGTGGTTAATTCAATTTTGCAATACTTCTGCTCCTCTGTTATTGAGACATCAATATAATTTACCTGATCAGGAAAATACAGCAGATCTACTCTTCGTAAAACCATAGAAATATTGACGATCTTCTCATCACATCTTTGTTTTACTACTCAATTTGAATAATGAATAATGTCAATTTCTGATATTTGTCTTATTGACAGACTGTGCAATATCTAGCCACTCCTGGTAGGGAGAAATGATTGGGGTTGTACATGGTCTGAACCAATGAATTAGGCTAATAACTTGGCGAGTTTTATTCAATCAAGCTAGAACTAATTTTGTCTTTCCAAGCTCAGTTCTGTCCCTTACAAGGTCATAATTCTACCACAGTAAAGTGATAGAAGTTGATCGTATGTTTTAGATCACCAATGGAACAGGTGAGTTTTCAGAGTCACATTATGTAATGCTATAATGCTCCACCCTACTACTTACATAAACTAAAACTTGTATTAGTGAACAACAATGTAACATTAATTTAAGCTCTACTTACGATGTTGAGCTTGTTGGTTAAGTTGTGCAATGAACAAAACATATTTAAGGTAAACAATTTTAATCAGCTAGTTGCGCTGTTAAATATAAACAAAAATACAAACACATCAATTGTGCTTTAATCCTCGCATCTGAAGGATTAATAAAATGGTATAACATGTTGCTATATTCTTTGTGACTGGAAGGATATATCAAGGTCAGATCCATGACAGCTGAGACAAGGAAGCCGGTATTAAACATATATATTTTTTAATTTGTTTTCAGGATCTGGGTGACACTGCCAAAGCCTTGTTTTATTGCCCATCCCTAGTGGCCCTGAGAAGGAGGTGGTTGGTCTTCTCCTTGATCCTTTAACTCCTGTAGTTATTACCATTTCTAAATAATCTCTGATGAACAGTTAAATAGTTACATTCGAAAACATATAAAACATTTTATGGCATGGGATCTCTCTTTGATTTGTAAAGCCTTGAAAACAGCCTTCTTTAAACAAGACTCCCTCTGCATATTTCTGTTAAGGACAAACGGCGAAAAACTCCTGCCATTATTCACCAAGCTATTGTTTCCAGCTATTCTATTTTTAGTCTAACATCAGTCATTAACTAAAGAGAATCTTTCAACATTTAAATGTTTTTCTAAATATCTAGTTAACTGTATTAAAATGCCTCTTTTAAATGTGTTCCTGTTATGATTCCTGTATATTCACCCCACCAGTGCCATTCTGCAATGATCTAAGTGGCACTGGCGATCTCAGTGGCTTCAAATCAGTAATCTCAATCTCGCCATTGATTTTAATTGGGGTGGAGCTATGGGGCCTGAATTACAATTGGATGTTCAACTGTTTCAGCAAGGGACAGGGCAGAGTGGTGCTAAACTTTGGCATGGCATAAGTAATGACCTGAGTCACTCACCCCATAAACAGTAATAGTGCATGCTGTAGATCAGACATTACTATGGCACTAGTTTTCAGCACATTCTGACCCATTGAGAACAGTAATCTTACCATTCTCCTGATATTTATAGATAGCTGAAGTTTCACTTCTATGAACGCCACTGATTGAATGACAGCATTGTAACTCACTGCTAGCTATCTACTATCAGATTTCTTAAGTAATGGCCATTTCTTCAATTCTTCTCTGCAAAATACAGCAGTCCAAAGTTATAGACAATCTGAATTTTGGTCAATGTATAGATTTCATAATAGATTATATATTATAATATGCATTTTTAAAATTATTCTAAGAATTAATCAACAATCTTCACAGTTCTTGTTTATCTGAAATCTGAGTAAATTTGTGTTTTTTTGCTCTATTGGATTGCTAATGGCTGATGAGATGAAACCATCTATCTTTTTCTTTTGAAACTTCTCCGCCTTGCTCCCTCCCTTTCCTCCTTTAAGACGCTCCTTAAAACCTACCTGCCCTAATTTCTCCTTATGTGGCTCGATGTCAAATTTTTTGTCCTATAAGCGCCTTGGGACATTTTACTACGTTAAAGGTGCTATATATAAATACAAGTTGTTGTTGTTGTTGTTGTTGAGAAAGAAATAGTTTTGCAGGTCTATCTAGTGTGTGGTTGCAAATGAGCAAATAAAATCTAATCCATATACAGAAAATAGCAGATACTGGAAGCATGGGAGCTAAACGCCTATTTAAGGCAGCCATCAGGAGCACCTGGAACTCTGCCTTTATCAATATTCTGCTACCTATAATATTGAAGTGATAATTATTAGTCCTAGCCCTTTTCAGGCTACCCCAGATCAGGCATACTCCCCAGACGTACACCTTCAACTAAAGTTAGAGATAGCCAAATTCTATAAAATGCTTAATTGGGTCTAAAGGTCCAGGCTATCTCTCTCTAAAGGAAAGGAATGACTTGAAGATGTTACTGTTTTCCAGATTGCACTTTTAATACATTTAACTAGACTGTAACCTGCTGAATATTATGAAGGTTCAGAAAATCACCGCCAGAATTCTGCAACTCCCCACAAAAAGGGTGTACAGAAATTGAGTTTGCGAGTTTGATACAGAAATACTATTTGAGACAATTCTAAAAATATATAGATTTATTTAAGAGCCAACATACAATTAACAGCTGGTGAGTCAATCGTGACTTTAACAGTTAAAAATACAAATAGCTTACATTTCTTATTCTCAGAGATCCTTATTCTCAAATCTTAACTTCATACATTTTTACATTTTTTATTATTTCTAATCCAGAATATCCACCAAAATCAAATAAGAGTACCTCTTGATCTCTGAGACTCAAAGAGTTAAAAACATACAGAGCCTGCCTCTGAAGTTGAGAATCGCTTGCCCCTTCCAGCGACTTCTGACTTTCTATTTTTATACTCTTTATTTAGTGGTTTATTCTTTGAAGTTTTCTGCTGATGTAAGCTAATTATCTCTAGTCAACTTCTGTTGAATTCTTTCTAGTCTCACTGTCATTTCAGCTGTTAACTTTCAGAATCCTGTCTGCTGTATAGGTGTTCAAAAACGTATCATAAAAAATGATTATGACTGATATATCTATTTGATGCCATTCTTATGAAGGACTTCCATTCAATTTTTAAATCACCTTAACTGTTTATATTACAGACTCCTGTCTCCGTGGTTTTCCAAGTTCAACACATAAACAATGTGATTGCTTGGTGCATCTATTGATGTAATATTTTCAAAGTGTTCTGTAGGTATTTTTTACAACATGTAAATCAAAAACCCTTCAACCAGGGTGTTTGTTGCATTTCTTAGCTACTTCAATTGTTTGTATATATAATTGTGTTTCCTGTATCTCATTTGATGTTACTTTTATCAAAGGCACATAGTTTTTTTAATGTCTGTGTTTCTGTTCGAAGTGTCAGTTTTTAACACTTTACTTGGGCATTGCTATTGTGTTGGTTCCAAACTGCAGACTCAATAGGGCCTTTGTCTCAGTATTACCAATCAATTCCCATTTCAAAAGCTTGTGTGGTGTTTACAACTTTTGTGTTAACACTTCATCTTATCTCAGAAGCCTGTATTGACAGCTTGTGTCGTTGAGGCTTTTTAGATTTTTAAACCCAGTATGTCATGTTTTAATAATATCAGAAATCTGTTCATAGGATGGTGTATTTTTGTGAAATATGGCTTTTCCTTTACATCCACTTCTTGACGAAATAATGAGCTGGAATATCTAGACAGAGTTTGGTCAATATTCCTCATGAGGTTACAATAGCATAGTTATTTCACGAGATGCACAATCATGTGCTATATGAAAATTCCTTTGAGTCATCCTAGGACAATGTGTTGCCTTATTTTAAATTGACCACAATTTAAAAGGATGATAAATACATAGTCATGCAATGAGCGAAACAACATGTACTTAGAATGTCCAATCAGCAGATGTACGTTCCACAGAGGTGAGTTATTCATACGAGTCAAGGAGACGTCAGTTGCCTTGCCAGGCACTCAGTTGATTCCTTCTTTTGCCACGGTGTCTTCCTCCTTCGCTGAAGTAACTCGTTAATCTTTCCTTGTTTCGGTTGTTGCTTTTCGCTAATCCAATTCCTGATGCGTTGCCAAGCAATGTGCGGAAGAGTCGGTAACACCGTCTGACTGACCGTCGTCAGTAATTCGAATGCATCCCATTTCCTGTGTCATGCTCCAAGCTGGGTCTTGAAAGACAGTGTACGACTGCACCTTGTATTGTTCCTCCTTTTCGGTATCCCGCAGGGCATCTTTTGATATTGTCTATGGAGACAGTTTTAAGAATATGCTTGCCATTTGGCTGGTTAATATATATTAGAACTGTTCTTTAGTTAATAACAGAATGTATTGGAACAGGTTTCTTCCACTTCAGTCTTAAACCAGGTTTCTGCTCATACTTCTTTTCCTGTACCTTTCTCCTACTATGGGTTGCCATGCTTTATTTGTCAATTTTTTCTGCCTATTTGCTTCCTTTATCCTCTGATCAATTCGATGAATCTCTTCTGTTACTTCTTTTTTAAAATCTAACTGTCGCTGTCGGGTCAAGGACTCCGAGTATGTAGAGGCAATAAAAGTACTATGGGTAAGCGGTGTATGCATCTCAACCCCATACATCAGATAATATGGAGCTTTAGGGGACACTGTCCCTGATGCAGATGTGGGCACATTATTGAGTGATAGCTGCACCTCCAGAATGATGGTGGTCCACTTATTCCCCCTGATTCTCAACAGTTTGACTAATAGATTTTTTACTTCCTGGTTTTTACATTCCACCAGCCCCGCTGATTGCAGATGACGTGGCGTGCTGTGCTCTAAGCCAATCCCCCTTTGGTCGCAGTAGTCTTTGAAGACCTTAGATACAAAGGCTCCACTTTTATCGGAGTGTAAGATTTTGGGTGCATCAGCTACAGTAATTATATCAGAAATAGCCCTGGCGAGTGCGTTTTCCGAAACAGTTTTTCTGGGGATCAGCCAGCAGAAGGAAATGCATCCATCTACACAAACGAGAACATGTCTATATCCCAAAGACGGGAGAAGTGGTCTAATAAAGTCAATAAAGAATTTTCCCATTGGCTCATCAGCTTTCACAGGAGCCAATGGTGGTGGCTTAATTAATGATGACTTATTGGTTAAATAGCATGGCTCACAATTTGCCACGTATGTTTTACAGGCTTTAACCGTGCCTGGCCACCAATATAAGGGGGTCAATTTGCAGAATGTTGTTCTGGCACCACAATGTGCTTGACTTATGCCCTCGTGAGCTTCTTTTACAAGCTGTTCTCGTTTGTGTCTCGGGGGTACCTCTCGGTTTCCTTTGGGCAACTTAACTAGTACAATACCCATAGGGGTTTCCGAGTAAAAGTACTTTGGTGGATATCCTGATGGATTCTCTTTTGTTGGGTCTAATAGCTGACTCAGTTCCTCATCCTGATTAGCTGCCCATTCTGCCCTAGTGATTGCACTAACATTGGCAGACCCCTCTCGAGGGGGTGTCATGCAGACCGAACGTTTTGCTTCTTCGTCTGCAAGGCTGTTTCCTTTTGAGTGTACTGTCCAAGTGGCATGTCCGTTTACATGAATCACCTGACAATTCTTTTTCTCCATTCTCGAACGGATAATATCTTCCCACAGTGTGGGTTTAATAAGGTCTGCTTTCTCTAAAGCATGCCGTAATGCTGCAGCTTCAGCATATTGCGCTGTCTTATGGCCAAGGGGTATAGACAGTAATTCTTCTGGATAAAAAGAATAGGAATCTCAAAAAGTCCCTACTACTATCCCCATCCCAGCTGAGGATTGTTGGGATGTCTCTTTTTTAATCGTCATTGATGATCCATCGTAATAAATAACTTGATGGTATTCTGTAAGTGGTCTCATAGGTATTTGTCTGATTCCCTCCTCCGTATCATCATCCTCCATGATGAGGAGATGCTCTATCTTTCCACATTGATTTGGATGGCATTGTAGATAAGGATAGTATTTATTAATGAGTTGCTCAAGGAGGTCTTTGCCTCCCCGCTCTAGGCAAGTTTGATCAAGTTGTGTTCAAACATGTTTTTCCCTGTCATCCTGGTCTGTGGATGCTTCTACAGGTCTGGTTGAAATTTAAAGGTAATGGCCTAGAAATTCAGTCGCGTTTGCGCCCACTTATTGGCTATAGAGTGGTTTGCGCCGGAAGTTTTTTAGCGCCCGAAATTCAGTTGGTCCCTAACATCGGCGTTAGCTGGTAGCGCTGCGCCGGCACCGATGACATCATCGGTGTGCGCAGCGCCCCGGTTCCAATGCTATTCCGTGCCGATGGCCAAATTCAGTTGCGGCCGCCTCGCCCGTAGCGGCCGCAAACAGCGTTTGAAAAACGGTGCCTTGCAGCTCCGAGAGGCCGGCGCATAAAGGTGGAGGGGCGGCCGGCCGCTTTCCCGGCGGCCGCCTTGCCGCACCTCCCTCCCCGGACTCCTGCACCACCCCCCCGCGGCATTGGTGTCTGACTCCCGCGAGCCCGGCACTTCTCCGTGGTGCCGGGCTCATTTGCCGGGGGAATCCAGCGGCGATCTCACGGCTGCAGGCAGCTCCTCCTTAAGAGAAGGAGGAGGCCTGCAGTACCCCAGCCTGCCGCACCGCACCGGGTGCCGCAGCGGCAGCTGGACGCCTGAAACTGACTTTCATCGCCCCAAACGAGGCGGCCAAACCCTGCAATAGCGCCCGCCTCCGTCTTGGGGCGGCGCAACTGAATTTCAGGCGGGCGCTACGGGAATCCGGGCGAGCGCAAAATTTCGGGCACTAAAGACCTGGCGCGGCGATACCGAATTTTTAGCCCAATGTTTCATGTCTGGTTGTCCTATAATGAGGGAACAGGCAAATTGTGGTACCAGTCTTACATCTAGGGTCACCGTGATTCCATATATATTAATAGGTATCTTGTAAAAATTAATAATTTTGGTTTGTCTTGTGTGAATCCCCCTAATGATTTTTTTTACAAATTGGGCTTCCCAAACCTGTCCAGTTAGTTTTTATAATTGCAGGATCTATTACAGTGTATTCAGCTCCCGTGTCAAACAGGACTTTCACTTGTGTGTTTGTGGGCAAGGTTGCCAAGGCATAGGGGAATTCAAAAGGCCCTGGCTGGGTGCCAGGCCTTCAATCCTGGCAATGTTCATCCTCAGGATCCTGAGCTTCATTTTCTGCTTTATCTTTAATTATTTTAACTGATTTTTATTCCTCCCTCTTGGGGGTTTCATGTTTTCCAGATCCCTGAGGGGGTTTGTCAGGCCATTTACTATCTTGATGATCCTCCTGTTGAGGTGGACGTTAGTTCTGCCGGGAATCCTTTCCATCCCAATTTTGGTTTCCTCGGTACCCTCCCATGGCTCTTTGATGGTTTTGGCCAGTGTAAAAGCTGTCCCCATAGGGAGTCCAATGTCCTTCACTTTCCTTTCGAGGTCTAGCTCCTCGTCTATCCCATCTTTCTGGGGAGAAATCTGTCTCATATTGTGGGCGAATTGGGGGTGTAAACCTTCTGGAATACCCTCTTGGGGGTCCTGAGCCACGAGTTTGTGTCTGGGCAGGGTGGACTTGAGACTTGGGTCTATACAGTCCTTCTTTCTGAGTACCAAATATACCTTCTCTAGTTTTTTTTGTCCCTAGTTTCTGATCTCATTATAGGTTTAGTTTGGGGTAGACCTAAGAGGTCATGATTTAATTGGATAATGCAATTGATATTATCTCATCTTTGTTGGTTATCTCGATAATCGTTTAGAGCACCCTCACAGGCAAGTTTGAGGGCTGTATTTTGATATTGATTGGCCAGGCAACCATGGACAATGTCCCAATTATCCTGAGTAAGTACTTTGCCTAATCTGTAGACAGCTACCAGCCCTTTAGTTGTGGCTGTATTAAACATAGAAACATAGAGATAGGAACAGGAGTAGGCCATTCGGCCCTTCGAGCCTGCTCCGCCATTCAATGAGATCATGGCTGATCTTCGTCTGAGATCATAGCTGATCTTACCAGTTCAGTACCCCGTCCCCGCCTTTTCTCCGTAACCCTTAATCCCCTTAGCCTTCAGAAATATATCCAATTCTCTCTTGAAAATATTTATTGAATTAGCCTTCACAGCCCTCTGTGGCAGGGAATTCCACAGGCTCACCACTCTTTGAGTGAAGAAATTCTTCCTCATCTCTGTTTTAAATGATTTGCCCGCTATTTTTAGACTGTGGCCCCTGGTTCTGTGCTCCCCTGCCATTGGAAACATTCTCTCTGAATTCAGCCTGTCCAGGCCTGCCATAATTTTATATGTTTCGATGAGATCCCCTCTCAATCTTCTAAACTCCAGTGAGTACAAGCCCAAACTATTCAATCTCTCCTCGTAGGTCATTCCCACCATTCCAGGTATCAGCCTGGTGAATCGCCGCTGCACTCTTTCCATGGCAAGAACATCCTTCCGCAGATGGGGCGACCAAAACTGTACACAATACTCCAGATGCGGTCTCACCAGCACCTTGTACAGCTGTAGTAAGGTATCCCTATTCCTATACTCGAACCCCCTTGATAGGAAGGCCAACATACCATTTGCCTTCTTAATCGCCTGTTGCACCTGCATGCTCTCCTTCAGTGACTGGTGCACAAGAACACCCAGGTCCCTCTGCACTTCCCCATCTCCCAATCTATTGCCATTTAGATAATAATCCACCCTCCTGTTTTTACCCCCAAAGTGGATAACCTCGCATTTATCCACATTATAGTGCATCTGCCACGTATCCGCCCATTCCCCCAACCTGTCCAAATCGCACTGTAGCCTCCTGACATCCTCATCAGAGCCCACCCCTCCTCCTAGTTTAGTGTCGTCAGCGAATTTGGAAATATTGCATCCAATTCCCTGATCCAGATCATTTATATATATTGTGAACAGCTGGGGTCCCAGGACGGATCCTTGCGGCACCCCGCTGGTCACTGCCTGCCACTCCAAAAACGAGCCGTTTATTCCAACTCTCTGTTTTCTATCCGCCAGCCAGTTCTCTATCCACGTTAATACTTTGCCCCCAATCCCATGAGCCTTAATTTTGCATGATAATCTTTTGTGTGGAACCTTATCGAAGGCTTTCTGGAAGTCAAGGTACACCACATCCACTGGCTCTCCCCCATCTATTTTACCAGTTACTTCCTCAAAAAATTCCAGCAGATTAGTCAAACACGATTTACCCTTTGTAAATCCATGTTGACTCTGTCCGATCCTTTCCCCATTTGTCAAGTGCTCCGCTATTTTATCCTTAATAATGGACTCTAGCATTTTGCCCACAACCGATGTAAGGCTTACTGGTCTATAATTCCCTGCTTTCTCTCTACCCCCCTTTTTAAATATTGAGGTAACATTAGCTACCCTCCAATCCACGGGTACTGTTCCCGAGTCAATGGAGTTCCGGAAGATGATCCTTAGAGCATCTGCTATCTCCAGGGCCACCTCCTTAAGTACCCTAGGATGTAGTTTATCAGGCCCCAGGGATTTGTCGGCCTTCAGTCCCCTCAACTTACCCAACACCATATCCCTAGAGATACTAATTTCTGTCAGCTCCTCCCTCTCATTAGTCCCTATGTTTGTCGATATTCCTGGGAGGTTATTTGTGTCCTCCTTTGTGAATACAGAACCAAAGTATGAGTTTAATTGGTCTGCCATTTCCTTATTCTCCATTATATATTCTCCTGAATCGGACTGCAAGGGACCGACTTGGGATTTTACCAGTCTTTTCCTCCTGATATACCGATAAAAGCTTTTGCAGTCTGTCTTTATGTTTGCTGCAAGTTTACTTTCGTATTCTATTTTCCCCTTCCTGATTAATCCCTTTGTCCTCTTTTGCTGTATCCTGTACTGCCCCCAATCTTCCGGTCTGGTGCTTTTTTTTGCCAGTTGATATGCCCTTTTTTTTGATTTTATGCTGTCCCTAATTTCCCTCGTTATCCACGGTTGAGTCACCTTTTTAGGTTTATTTTTATGCCAAACCGGTATAAACATGTTCTGGAATTCTTCCATTCTATCTTTGAATGCTTGCCATTGTCTATCCACTGTCAATCCCCCCAGAAACACCACCCAATCAATCTTACCCAATTCCCGTCTCATACCCTCGTAATTCCCTTTATTTAAGTTCTGGACCTTAGTCTCTGATTCAATTTCCTCACTCTCCATCTCGACTGAGAGCTCGATCATATTATGATCGCTCTGACCCAAAGGGCCTCGTACAAGAAGATTGCTGATAAGTCCCTTCTCATTGCACAATACCCAGTCTAAAATGGCCTGATCTCGAGTCGGCTCCTCGACATATTGGTCCAGATAACCGTCCCGAAAACATTCCAGGAATTCCTCCTCCTCAGAATTTTTACTAATTTGGGTAGTCCAATCAATATGTAAATTAAAGTCACCCATGATGACAGCTGTGCTCTTATCGCACGCTTCTCTAATTTCCCTTTTTATGCCTTCCCTCACCTCCATATTACTATTTGGAGGCCTATATATCACACCCACTAACGTTTTCCTCCCCTTGCTATTTCTCATTTCTACCCATACAGATTCCGTTTCATCCGAGTTAATATCCTTCCTTTCCATTGCATTAATCCCCTCCTTTACCAGCAATGCTACCCCACCTCCCCTACCTTTTTGCCGATCCTTCCTAAATATTGTATATCCCTGGATGTTAAGTTCCCAGCCTTGCCCACCCTGCAGCCACGTTTCTGTAATCCCAATCAAATCATACTTGTTTACCTCTATTTCCACAACTAATTCATCCACCTTGTTCCTAATGCTTCTAGCATTAAGATACAAAGCCTTCAGGCTTGCTTTTTTCACACTCTCATTATGAATTAGTTTGGCCCTTTGTGTTTCTCTCCTTTGCTTATTGCTTCTCACCTTTCTACCATCTATTTCTAACTTCATATGACTTCCCTCTTTTCCACTACCTAGGTTCCCATCCCCCTGCCAAATCAGTTTAAATCCTCCCGAACCGCCCTAGAAAATATTACCCCGAGGACATCGGCTCCCTCACAGTTCAGGTGTAGACCGTCCCCTTGGTACAGGTCACTCCTCCCCAAGAACTGGTTCCAATGCCTCAAGAATTTAAATCCCTCTCCCTTGCACCACTGCTCAAGCCACGTATTTAGCTTATCTATCTTACTCTCTCTAAACTTATTAGCTCGTGGCACTGGTAGCAATCCAGAGATTACTACCTTTGAGGTCCTACTTTTCAATTTAGCTCCTAACTCCCTAAATTCAGCTTGTAGGACCTCCTCCCTCTTTTTACCTACATCGTTGGTACCTACATGTACCATGACAACTGGCTGATCCCCCTCCCCCTTCAGAATGCTCTGCACCCGCTCCGAGACATCCTTGACCCTTGCACCAGGGAGGCAACATACCATCTTGGAGTCTCGATCTCGGCCACAGAAACTCCTATCTATCCCCCTTACAATTGAATCCCTTATCACTATAGCCCTATCCCTCTTTAGTGAGTATTTCCTCCCTGAGTTGCCGTGAGAACATAAGCGTATATTTGAACCCAGTTGTTGCACTGGTTTAATGGGGGAATTAAGTCTGAACTTAGTATCATTTGCAGTAGTTGCCTCAGGTATTGAGCATTCCAATCTTACCAACAGGTTTCCAATTTATCAAGGTTAGTTAGAATCCAGCAGGTTTTTCCTGGCTGGTGTTTCCCAGTCTACCACACATTGTGTAGATAGAGCTCAGGTTTACTTGACCTAGGGGCACAATTTGTGGTTGCTGGGGTTGGTTTACTGGACCATTAATCACTGCGCCTCCAGCATTTAGATAAGAGTGAGCTAGTGCCTGTCTGCATTGATTATAATGGATTCTAAGCTGTCTATAGTTTTCTCGAAGATTGTTGTCATTTATTTCATCATGAGTTTGCCACCTTAACTGGAATCCATGGCCCTCAGGAGCATAGGCTGCTCCGGGTCCTGCTATTTGGCCATGGTTGCCACCACCTTGTTGGGCACCGTTCATTATTTGTTTGATTATGCCACAGGATATTCTGTATCCCCTGTTCTGGTGATCAACATTAATTGTGCCATGAGTTCTAATGGCTCCTTCGGCATCAAAGCCTTCTATTTCAAAAATTATCACTTGGTTTTGTGGAGGTACAGGGATAGGATTATTTCCCCTAATAAAGCAATTGTTTGAATTTTCAAATAAAAAGACTTGGCCAATTCTGACAGGGTTTGCCATTTCTTCAGGACCTAATCTCAGTTAAGCTTTAATATTTTGTCAGGACCCAACCACGGTTAATATGAACTTTATAAGAAATTTCTAGACCTCAATGGTATATTGAGGGAGTTCTGATTTAAGTTCTATAAGGCTTGATCAGGGTCTTGTCATCTCTAGAGACTTAAATCTGAGTCTTAGTACCACTGTCAGTAAAACACACCTTCGATACTTAACAATCTACAAGGTGGATCTAGATATAAATATAAGTATAGGTTCTCTATCAACTTGTTAACACACATGTTGGGCACCAACTGAAGGGATAATTACTAGTCCTAGCCCTTTTTGGGCTACCCCAGAACAGGCGTATTCCCCAGACATTCACTTTCAACTAAAGTTAGAGATAGCTGAATTATATAAGATGCTTCCCAAGATCCACAAACAGGACTGCCCTGGTAGACCCATCGTTTCAGCCTGTTCTTGCCCCACGGAACTTATCTCTTCCTATCTCGACTCTATTTTTTCTCCCCTTGTCCAGTCTCTTCCCACCTACATTTGCGATTCTTCCGACGCCCTCCGTCACTTTAACAGTTTCCAGTTTCCTGGCCCCAACCGCTTCCTTTTCACTATGGACGTACAATCCCTCGACACCTCCATCCCCCACCAGGATGGCCTGAGGGCGCTCTGCTTCTTTCTTGAACAGAGGCCCAACCAGTCCCCATCCACCACCACCCTCCTCCGCCTGGCTGAACTTGTTCTCACATTGAACAACTTCTCCTTTGACTCCACTCACTTCCTCCAAATTAAAGGTGTTGCTATGGGAACCCACATGGGCCCTAGCTATCCCTGCCTGTTCATGGGATATGTGAAACATTCTTTGTTCCAGTCCTACTCAGGTCCCCTCCCTCACCTCTTTTTCCGGTACATCGATGACTGTATTGGTGCCGTTTCCTGCTCTTGCCCTGAACTAGATAAGTTCATTCACTTTACTTCCAATTTCCACCCTTCCCTCACCTTCACATGGTCCATCTCCGACTCTTCCCTTCCCTTCCTTGACTTCTCTGTCTCCATTTCTGGCGATCGGCTTTCAACAAACATCCACTACAAGCCCACCGACTCCCACAGCTACCTGGACTACACTTCCTCCCACCCCGCTTCCTGTAAGGACTCTATTCCATTCTCCCAGATTCTCCATCTCCACCGCGTCTGTTCTGACGATGCCATCTTCCATACTTGTGCTTCCGACATGTCTTCCTTTTTCCTCAACCGAGGATTCCCCTCTACCGTGGTTGACACGGCCCTTGACCGTGTCCGTTCTATTTCCCGCACTTCTGCTCTCACCCCTTCCCCTCCCTCCCAGAACCACAATAGGGTTCCCCTTGTCCTCACCTTTCACCCCACCAGCCTCCACATTCAATGGATCATCCTCCGCCATTTCCGCCACCTCCAACGTGATCCCACCACCAAACACATCTTCCCCTCTGTTAGATCCGGGTATCTTAATGTGGTGTCCTTCAATAATCAGACAAAGACTGCAGGGAACGATCAACAGGTGTTTACTGAATGAGGGTTCAAACTGCAACTGACTGTACAGAGCGCCACTCAGGGCTTAGATACAGGTGTGGTCACTGCTGGTACTACAGGTTACAGGAGCTGTAAAAAGTAGTTCTCCCCCTTAAAGGTACATACACTACAATTCCTCCCCTTTTAGATTAACAGAAACATAACACTCATTTAACAATTAAATATCAAACTAATTACAATTAACACTTTTAACATGCAACATTAACTGGAAATAGTCTATTTATAAATTCAGTCTTTGGGGAGGCTTCCTGATTCTTTCTGGATAACGCTTTTCCCGAGTGTCTCGCTCTTGGTGCGGAGGCGATTCTAACAACCTGTCGTCAGTTGATTCATCAGCTTCCAATGCTATTGTTTCTGAGGTAGATGCGACCTGTACGCTGGGTTCCTCACTAGGTACGTATGGCCGAGACATGGGGTTGACTCGTTCCTGTGACTCTAGGATCTGGTCAGCATGGCATCTCACAATGTTCTCCCCAACATCCACTGTGTACATTAGTGGCCCCTGCCGTGTGCATATCGTTCCTGGTTGCCATTTCTCTGTTCGGTAGTCGCGGGCCAAGACTGGTTGCCCTACATTGAAGCTCCTTGTCGGCTTCTCATTGATGTGCTGGAATTGCTTATTCTCAACATCTCTTTGTACATTTGGTCTGAGCAAATCCAGACGAGATCTCAACCTTCGGTTAAAGAACATCATGGCCGGGGCCTGGTTGGTGACTGCATGTGTCGCATTTCTGTAGGCTAACAGGAAATTGTCCACCTTATGCTGCAGTGGAATGTCGTCATCGCACATGGCCTTTACTGCTTTTTTAAAGGTTTGTACGAACCTCTCAGCCAATCCATTTGTGGCTGGATGATACGGAGCAGATGTGTAATGCCTTACCCCATTCCTTTTCATAAATCTTCGAAACTCTTCGGACACAAACTGTGGTCCGTTATCAGAGCAAATTTGCTCTGGCAAGCCGTTCCTGGCAAAAATGGTCCGTAGGACTGCAGTAGTTTTCTCCGTGGTGGTGGAGGACATTTTGATCACCTCAGGCCATTTCGAGTGCGCATCCACGGCTATTAAAAACATTGAGTCCATGAATGGACCAGCAAAATCAATATGCACCCGTTGCCATGGAGATGAGGGCCACTCCCATGGGTGTAGAGGGGCATGTGGTGGTGCATTTTGGACCTTCTGGCATCCTGAGCAGCTCTTTGTCAGATCCTCGATTTGCTGATCGATCCCCGGCCACCACACATAAGCCCTAGCAAGGCTTTTCATTTTCACCCCTCCCAGATGACCTTTGTGAAGCACATTGAGCACTCTCTCCCTTAAGTTGGGTGGAATTACCAATCGGGATCCACACATCAAGGCCCCCTGGCATACTGACAGCTGTTCTCTTCTGGATGAGAATGCTGGCAACAGTGAGTCGCCATGTGCTGGCCATCCCTTCACTGTCAAATCATATACCTGAGAAAGTGTCGGGTCATTTCGGGTCTCCTTCTCTATACCAGTGTTAGTTACTGGCAAGCGTTCAATTATAGTCGAATGAAATATTTCGACAGGATCCACTGCTGGTGCTTCCTCCGCAGTAGGCAGTGGCAGGCGTGATAGCCCATCAGCGTTTCCATGCTGTTTCGTGCCCTTATACTCGATATCATATTGGTGCACCCCTAGAAAAAGGGACCATCTTTGTAGCCGTTGCGCAGTCATCACCGGAACGCCCTTCTTTGGATTAAAGATGGAGACAAGTGATTGGTGGTCAGTCAGCAAGGTGAACTTCTGCCCGTGCAGATAGTGATTGAACTTTATCACTCCCCACACTAGGCTGAGGGCCTCCCTGTCAATCTGGGTGTAGTTACACTCGGCTGAGGTTAGTGACCGAGACGCAAAGGCTACTGGCCTCTCTGAGCCGTCCGGGAATTTGTGCGACAGCACCGCTCCAATGCCATAGGGTGATGTATCACACGCCAACCGAATTGGTAGTGCTGGGTTGAAATGAGCCAACACCTCTTTCGATGTGATCAATGCTTTGCTCTTCTGGAAAGCTCGTTTACATTCGTCACTCCACTTCCATGGTACCCCCGTTTGCAGTAGGGTGTTCAGTGGGTGTAGTACGATAGAAAAAATTGGCAAGAAGTTATGGTAGTAGTTCACCAGCCCGAGGAACGACCTCAGTTGTGACACATTTTCCGGTGCTGGAGCCTTGACTACTGCCTCAATCTTTTCAGGGGAATTATGTAACCCCTCTTTATCAATAATGTGGCCACAATATGAGATCTGCTCCTGGAAATACTCGCATTTGTGGCGATTAGCTCAGAGCCCATATTCCTTCAATCTAGTGAGCACCTGCTCCAGGTTGGTGAGGTGATCACTGTCATTTTCGCCCATGACCAGGCTGTCGTCCAAATAACACTGGGTCCCTGGAATCCCTTGCAGGACTTGTTCCATTGCCCTTTGCCCAATAGCCGGAGCTGAGGCTACCCCGAACACCAGCCGGTTGTATTGGTAGAGACCTTTAAGAGTGTTGATCGTGAGGTACTGTTTCGAGGCTTCTTCTACCTCCATTTGCAGGTACGCCTGGGCCAGGTCAATCTTAGTGAAGCGTTTCCCTCCAGATAGCGAGGCGAAAATATCTTCAATCTCCAGAAGCAGATATTGTACAGTGTGAAGGACTGGGTTCACTGTCACCTTAAAGTCCCCACAGATGCGAACCTTCTTTTTTTTCCCCAGGCGTATTACTCAATGACCTCTTCATTACAGGAACGATGGGTGTTGCCCACTCACTTCAGTCCACTCTAGACAGTACTCCTGAACGTTCCAAACCTTCCAGCTCTGCTTCGACGGCTGGGCGGATCGCATAAGGTACCGGTCTGGCCTTAAAAAGCTTTGGGCTTGCATTTTCCTCTATTTTGATCGTCGCTGTTATGCCATTTAGTGTTCCGAGTCCCTGCTGGAACACTTCTTGTGCGTCAGTTAGCATTTTTGACAGTCGGCCAGGTGTGACGTCGTCATCCTTTTTGGCATCTACAGTCAGTGCTTGTATGGAATGCCAATCTAGCTGTATCTTCCGGATCCATTCACGTCCTAGTAGTGGTGGTCCTCCATCTGGCAATACATATAGGTCCATTTTTGGTGTTTCCTTGCCGTTATATATAACGTTCACCCTTATTTTTCCTTTGGGGTAGACTTTTTGCCCCATGTACGTCTTCAAGACAATCTTTGTATCTCTCAAGGGTATTTGTGAGAATAGCCGCTTGTAGTCCCTTTGGTTTATGACTGTTAGGGCTGATCCTGTGTCCAATTCCATTTTCACTTGGACTCCGTCTATCTTGAGCGTGACCCAGATAGTTTGGTGATCCTCCATTTTGATCACATTATGTAGTTTCAGACAACCCAGCTCCTTGCTTCCAGAGTCTGTATCACTCTTCTGTTCATCTGAACTACTCTCCGTCACCTTATGTACCTTCTTGTACTTCTCCTGTGGAGATTTCTTGCTGCTGGTTTTCTTTCCCGATCTGCAGACTCTTGCTATGTGTCCTACTTTTTCACACTGTCTGCACACTTTGTCCTTGAACCAGCAATCATTATGGTCGTGTGTTGTTCTGCCGCAGCGATAGCACTTCACTGTTCCGTATGACATTTCATTTGTGCCATATTCTAGCGGTCTCCGTTGTATCTCTGCAGCGCCCCGTGCTGCTGCTTCGTGTGATACTGCAATGCTGAAAGCCTTGTCCAGCGTAAGATCCTTTTCTGATAGAAACCGTTTCTGGGTTCCTTCACTTTGAAGCCCACACACAAACTTGTCCCTTAAAGTATCTGCTAGTCCCGTTCCAAGCTGGCAGTGTTTCGATAGCTTGCGCAGTTCCGTTAAATACTCAGCATTACTTTCATCTTTATGCTGGTTCCTTTTGTGAAACTTAAATCTTTCTGCTATCAGCAGCGGTATGGGGTTTAAGTGGTCCTGAAGGATTGACACTGTGGCCTATAAATTCGGTGACGCCCCGCCAGCACGTTTGCGCCGGAAATTTAGCGCCCGCCACCGAGCCAGTTGTGGCCACCCCAAATTCACTTTCAGCGCCCCAAAGCAGAAGCGGGCGTTGGTACAGGGTGTGCCCGCCCCGCTTGGGGCGCTGAAAGTGAATTTCAGCGCTGCCGGTCCCGCTGCGCCACCCGATGCGGAGCGGCAGGCTGCTGTACTGCAGGCCTCCCCCTTCTCTTAAGGGGGAGGTGCCTGCAACGGCCGGAGCCCCGTTGAAAGTGCCGGCAAAAGAGCCCGGCACAACGGCGAAGTGCCGGGCTCCACGGAAACTAGCCGGCAATGCCGTGGGGGGGCGGTGGAGGAGGCCGGGGAAGGAGGTGCGGGCAGGCGACCGCCGAAAAAGCGGACGGCCGCACCTCCGCTTTAAATAGCGCCTCTAAGGCTGCAGCATGGCCAGGTTTTCAAAACGTTGTTAGCGGCCACCAGGGAAGAGGCGGCCGCTACTGAAGATGGGGATCGGCATGGTTTCGGGCGGTACTGGGGCGCTGCGCACACCGATGACGTCATCGGTGCCGGCGCAGCGCTACCGGCTTACGCCGATTTAAAGGCCCACCTAATTTCAGCGGCGACGCAACTTCCGGCGCAACCCACTCTTGCGCCCCTAAATGGGCGCAAACCCAAGGGAATTTCTAGGCCTATGTTTCCAAAATCCTTTTCTACTGGCTTCTCTGGGGTTACTAGGTTTCGTAGTAAGCCATACATTTTTGCACCCATTGAATTCAACAATACCAGCGCTTTCTTGTCATCTGGCACTTCATTCGCCTTGCTATATACTTCTATGCGTTCGACATATGTCGTCCAATCTTCAACTTCATTGTCGAACGCTGTGATACTGCCACTCTTCAGCATTTTTGGGTGTGGTTAGACTGGCTTAAAATGGCATCTCCCGCGCTTTCCTTTCATCCCCACTGCGGCTTAAAATGGCGTCTCCCGCGCTTTCCTTTCTTCCCCGCTGTGGCTTAAAATGGCGTCTCCTGCGCTTTCCTTTCTTCCCCGCAGCGGCTTAAAATGGCGTCTCCCGCGCTGCTGCCAACACCGCTCTCGGCGGTCCTCCTGGCAAATGGCGACGCCCTGTGGGTTTCATGCGCTGCTCCTGCGCTGCTGCCAATGCCGCTCTCTGCGGTCCTCGTGGCAATGGCAGCTCCTCGCGTTTTCCTGTGCGCTTCTCTCCCCCGTTGACGCTGCTCAGCCCTTGAACACTGGCTGCGCTCTGCTCTCTCTCGCCTCTCTCCCCCGTTGACGCCGCTCGGTCCTGAACACCGGCTGTGCTCTGCTCTCTCTCATTGACGCTGCTCGGCCTTTGAACACCGGCTGCGCCCCATGCGCTCTTCCCTCTCTCTCTCCCCCGTCGACGCTGCTCGGCCTTTTCTGTGCCGCTCGGTCGGCTCTAGCCGCCGCTGTCCGGGAATGGTCTGCGCAGTACCTGTTGCCAGCCCGTTTCGCTGGACCACCGTGGCTGGAAAGCCAAGCCTGGCTCTCGACAGCCTCCCCTGTGATGCCCGTGCTTCTGGCCTCGACCTCCTTCCACTGTTCTCCAGGAGCGAATCCCTGGCAGGTCAGGTAGGTTCGAATCTTTCTCGTCGCCAATGTTAGATCCGGGTATCTTAATGTGGTGTCCTTCAATAATCAGACAAAGACTGCAGGGAATGATCAACAGGTGTTTACTGAATGAGGGTTCAAACTGCAACTGACTGTACAGAGCGCCACTCAGGGCTTATATACAGGTGTGGTCACTGCCGGTACTACAGGATACAGGAGCTGTAAAAAGTAGTTCTCCCCCTTAAAGGTACATACACTACACCCTCACCTCCCCTTTTAGCATTCCGAAGAGACCGCTCCCTCCGCAACACCCTGGTCCACTCCTCAATCACCCCCAACAGCCCTTCTCCGTCACCTGGTACCTTCCCGTGCAAGCACAGGAGATGCAACACATGTCCTTTTACCTCCTCCCTTCCCACTGTCCAGGGCCCCAAACACCCCTTCCGGGTGAAACAGCGGTTTACTTGTACTTCTTGCAATTTAATATACTGTATTCGCTGCTCACGATGCGGTCTCCTCTACATTGGGGAGACCAAACGCAGATTGGGCGATCGCTTTGCGGAACACCTCAGTTCTGTCCGTAAGGGTGACCCTGAGCTTCCAGTCGCCTGTCATTTTATTTCACCGCTTCATTCCCACTCTGATCTCTCTGTCCTCGGGCTATTGCATTGTTCCAATGAAGCTCAACGTAAGCTCGAGGAACAGCACCTCATCTTTCGATTGGGCACTTTGTAGCCTGCCAGACTCAACATTGAGTTCAACAATTTCAGATGATTATCACTGCCCCCATTTTTCATGCAGTATGATTTTTGCCATTCCCATTTGCAACATTTTATCTTTCCTGCCTCTTTCAATAGTACAGGGTGTTCTTTCAATTCCTTCCTCCCCTCCTAACACCGCCCCCCCCCGTCTCTGCACCTGCTTAGTATCTGTTACATCTCCAGCTTTTTCCAGTTCTGATGAAGGGTCCCAGACCTGAAACGTTAACTCTGTTTCTCTCTCCACGGATGCTGCCTGGCCTGCCGAGTATTTCCAGCATTTTCTGTTGTTATTTTATATAAGATGCTTAATTGGGTCTAAACGTCCAGGCTATCTCTCTCTAAAGGAAAGGAATGACTTGAAAATATTACCATCTTCCAGATAGCACTTTTAATAAGTTTAACTAGACTGTAACCTTTTGGATATTATGAGGGTCCATAAAGCCCCCTCCCTCCAGAATTCTGCAACTCCTCACAAAAAGTGTGTACAAAAATTGAGTTCAAGAGTCTGATACAGAAATACTATTTGAGACAATTCTAAAAATATATAGATTTATTTAAGAGCCAACATACAGTTAACAGCTGGTGAGTCAATCATGACTTTAACAGTTCAAAATACAAATAGCTTACATTTCTTATTCTCAGAGATCCTTATTCTCAAATCTTAACTTCGTACATTTTTACATTTCTTATTATTTCTAATCCAGAATATCCACCAAAATCAAATAAGAGTACCTCTTGATCCCCGAGTGTCAAAGAGTTAAAAACTTACAGAGCCTGCCTCTGAAGTTGAGAATCGCTTGCCCCTTCCAGTGACTTCTGACTTTCTATTTGAAAGCTCTATTTTTATACCCTTTTTTGGTGGTTTATTCTTTGAAGTTTTCTGCTGATGTAAGCTAATTATCTCTAGTCATCTTCTGTTGAATTCTCTCTAATCTCACTGTCATTTCAGCTGTTAACTTTCAGAATCCTGTCTACTGTATGGGTGTTCAAAAACTTATCATAAAAAATGGTTATGACTGATATATCTATTAGATGCCATTCTTATGAAGGACTTCCATTCAATTTTTAAATCACCTTAACTGTTTATATTACAGACTCCTGTCTCTGTGGTGTTCCAAGTTCAACACATAAACAATGTGATTGCTTGGTGCATCTATTGATGTAATATTTTCAAGTGTTCTGTAGGTATTTTTTACAACATGTAAATCAAAAACACTTCAACTAGGGTGTTTGTTGCATTTCTTAGCTACTTCAATTGGTTGTATATATAATCATGTTTCCTGTTTCTTATTTGATGTTACTTTTATCAAAGACACATGGTTTTTAATGTTCTGTGTTTCTGTTCGAAGTGTCAGTTTTTAACACTTTACTTGGGCATTGCTATTGTGTTGGTTCCAAACTGCAGACTCCTTGAAAGCAAGCCTTTGCTTCTTCAATAGGACCTTTGTCTCAGTATTAACAATCAATTCCCATTTCAAAAGCTTGTGTGGTGTTTACAACTTTTGTGTTAACACTTCATCTTATCTCAGAAGCCTGTATTGACAGCTTGTGTCATTGAAGCTTTTTAGATTTTTAAACCCAGTGGAGGAAAAATTCGGTATCGCCACATTTGGGGCACCATTATTGGCGGTGCACCAAGTTTAGCGCCTGGCGCTAATTATTGCCTCCGACAGCAAACTTGGCTTTTATCGCCCCTGGAGGTGATTGGAGTGCTAAATCAGGCGCTACACACCTCTATTAAGGCGCTAAGTCTGAGGAGCGAGGCACTACCTCAGAATGCTGGCGAAGCAAGGAAGGGCAAATCAAAATGAACCTGCAAAGTGCTGCTCAGTATTCAAAACTCCTTCACACAGCATTGAACCTCTCCAGAAGTCTCTCTCTCTCTCTCAGCATGCGTGGTGCAAAAATGTCACCGACAAAAAAAGGCAGGAAACAGTCACCTTTAAATAGGGCTCCCCTAGTCCTTTTCTGACAGCATAATGCTCCCTGAACCTGTTGTTGCTAGTGGCAGGCGGTAAGGGAGGGGGCGCCACTCAATATCCGGTCCGGGGCGTTAACGGGGCGTTGCGCGCTCGACTGACATCATGATCTGCTGGCACAGGAGATCGTGGCGGTAGTGTTTAGTGCCACCACAAAATGTCTAGTTAATTTCGGGAGCGGGACAAACATTGCCACGCCCGGGCGCTAGTTGCTTTGCGCCCCAATTGGCCCCCTCTTAAGGTGCGAATGGGAGGCACAACCAACTGAGTTTTCCCCCCAGTATGTCATGTTTGTCATGTCATCAGATCTGTTCATAGGATGGTGTATTTTTCTGAAATATGGCTATTCCTTTGCAATATAGGCCCAGATCGGGCAAGGGACATTGCATCCCAAAATTGGTCATTTATTGCCCCTGTTTTCTTCCTGCAAAGCTGGCCTAACAAAGACCAATTTCTTCTCCAGTATGTCTACCAGTAACTTAGGAGGCACTGTATATGAAACAGAAATTAGTATTTGATGTTTTTTTAAATCTTCTTACAGAATGGAGTTTGCTGATATCAGCCTTAGTGCTATGCATTGTAGAGACTGCAGCCAGCTTGGTGTGAGGTGCTGACTGATGTGTACCTGGGGTGCATTGAGTGATCATTTCCTTTAAAAAGTTATTAGCTAGGTTTCTTTGTACCTTAATGTGCCCAGACCTTCATTCAAACTTGTTAAGTCTGTGTTCTAGTTATTGTTAATAAGAATCACTGCACACGGACCACAAGAATAAATTCAACAGGTCTTTACGAGTCGAAGGTCAGGCTGAACTGCCCAATAAATCATTACACAGCACTTATATACCGGTGTGGTCACCACCGGTATTACAGTATACAGCAGCCAAGATAAAGTAGTGCATCTCTTAAAATAGTTCTCTTAAAGGTGGAACGGTTACATACACCACAATCCTCCCTTTTTAGCTTAACAGTATATATTCCCCATTTAACATAACATAATAACATATATACACAACTTCATGTAAAAACAGTTCACAGATTCAGTCTCTGAGGAGGCCTCCTGATCCGAGACGGATAACGCCTTTCAGGGGTCTCTGGTTCTCATTGCTGGGGTGACTCATCTAGTTGATCCCCTATGGATAGGACATCATCATCAGGCATATTCACTTCTGAGGTAGATGCTTCAGGTTCACTAACTTCCTCCACGGTTGTCTCTGTCGTAACCATGGGCTCGACCCTTGTTCTCGATCCCACCAGTTGGTCAGCATGATGTCGCATTACGTTTTCACCAACATCTACCGTGTACATCAGGGGTCCTTGTCTGGCCCGAATTGTTCCAGATTGCCATTTCTCGTTTTTATAGTCCCTGGCTAACACCGGTTGTCCTATTTCAAAACTCCGAGTGGGCTTGTTATTGATATGCTGGAACTGTTTGTTTTCGAATTCCCTCCGCACATTTGGTTTTAACAAGTCCAACCTGGACCGCAACCTCCTGTTATAGAACATCATGGCAGGACTTTGGTTTGTTGTTGCATGGGTGGCGTTTCGATATGCCAGTAGGAAATTGTCCACCTTGTGTTGCAGTGGAATCTGATCTTCGCTCATGGCCTTTATTGCCTTTTTGAACGTCTGTACAAACCTCTCGGCCAGCCCATTCGTAGCTGGATGATATGGGGCAGAGGTATAATGTTTCACCCCATTCTTCTTCAGGAATTTCTGGAATTCCTCTGGCACGAACTGCGGTCCGTTGTCTGAACATATTTGCTCTGGCAATTCATTTCTTGCAAATATTGTTCTTAGCACCGCGATCGTCTTCTCCGAGGTAGTGGTAGTCATTTTAATCACTTCTGGCCATTTAGAATGTGCGTCCACCGCAATTAAAAACATGGAGTCCATGAATGGACCAGCAAAGTCAATATGTACATGTTGCCATGGGGTTGAAGGCCATTCCCATGGATGCAGCGGTGCAATTGGAGGTGCATTTTGGACTTTTTGGCACCCTGAGCAGCTTTTCGTCAGATCCCCTATCTGTTGGTCGATACCCGGCCACCACACATAAGCCCTAGCAAGGCTTTTCATCTTGACTCCCCCCAGATGACCTTCATGTAGTTCTTTTAGAACTCTCTCTCTTAACTTTGGAGGGATAATCACCCTTGTTCCATACATCAATGTTCCCTGACAGATGGACAGCTGTTCTCGTCTTGCTGAGAATGCCAGTAACAGTGGATCACCATGGGCTGGCCATCCCTTTACTGTCAATTCGTAGACCCGGGACAGTGTCGGGTCATTCCTAGTCTCCCTTTCAATATTTGCATTGGTGACAGCTAAACATTCGATGATGGTCGAGTGAAATAACTCCACCGGGTCAACCGTCGGTGCCTCCTCCTCAGTAGGTAGTGGCAGGCGCGACAGCCCATCAGCATTACCATGCTGCTTTGTACCTTTGAATTCTATCTGATATTGATGTGCCCCTAGGAAAAGGGACCATCTCTGGAGCCTCTGTGCTGTCATCACCGAAACACCCTTCTTAGGGTTAAAAATGGATACCAACGGCTGGTGGTCTGTCAGCAGTGTAAACTTCTGGCCCTGCAGGTAATGATTAAACTTCTTTACTCCCCACACAAGGCTGAGAGCCTCCCTATCTATCTGAGCATAGTTGCGCTCAGCGGAGGTCAATGATCTGGATGCAAATGCGACTGGCCTTTCCAAGCCATTTGGCAACTTGTGTGAGAGTACTGCTCCAATACCATAAGGAGAAGCATCACACGCTAAACGAATAGGTAGCGTTGGGTTGAAGTGAGCCAACACTTCCACTGAGGTGATCAATGCCTTGCTTTTGCGAAAGGCCTTCTTACAGTCCTCGCTCCACTTCCATGGTACTTCTTTCTGCAAAAGAGCGTTCAGCGGGTGCAGCACCGTGGATAGATTTGGCAGAAACTTATGGTAATAGTTAATCAACCCTAGGAACGACCTCAACTGGGATACATTTTCCGGAGCGGGAGCCTTCACAACAGCTTCGATCTTGTCAGGTGACTTGTGCAGCCCCTCCTGGTCAATGACATGACCACAGTACGAGATCCGTTTCTGAAAGAACTCACATTTCTGGCGATTAACTCGAAGTCCATATTCCTTCAATCTGGTGAGCACCAGTTTCAAATTTGCAAGGTGTTCCTCATCGTCATCTCCTGTAATCAGGATATCATCCAAGTAACATTGAGTGCTTGGAATTCCCTGTAATACCTGCTCCATGGCCCTCTGCCAAATTGCTGGAGCCGAAGCCACTCCGAAAACCAGTCTATTATATCGATACAAGCCTCTGTGCGTGTTGATTGTGAGATACTGGCGTGACTCTTCCTCAACTTCCATCTGTAAGTACGCTTGCGCCAGGTCTATCTTGGTGAAGTGTTTCCCGCCAGACAATGAAGCAAAGATATCCTCAATCCGCGGAAGCGGATATTGCACCGTGTGAAGCACCGGATTAACCGTGATCTTGAAGTCTCCACAGATGCGGACCTTCCCCGGTTCCCCTGGTTTGTTACTCGATGAACGCTTCATGACGGGAACAATGGGCATGGCCCACTCACTCCAGTCCACCTTAGACAGTACTCCTGAACGTTCTAGCCCTTCCAGCTCAGCTTCCACAGCAGGTCGTATCGCATAAGGTACCGGTCTGGCTTTGAAAAATTTTGGGTTTGCATGTTCTGCAATCTTGATTTTTGCCGTAATTCCTCTCAGTGTTCCCAGTCCCTGTTGGAACACCTCTTTAGCCTCATCCAATATTCTGGCCAATCGTTCAGGTTTGACATCTTTTTTTTTCTGGAATCTACCGTTATTGCTTTTAGGGAGTGCCAGTCCATATTTATTTTCCTGATCCACTCCCGTCCCAGAAGTGGTGGACCTCCCTCAGGTAGTACATATAAGTCCATTCCTTGGTGTTCTTTGCCCTTGTGTACCACCTTGACTTTTATCTTTCCGATGGGGTATACTCTTTGCCCCGTGTATGTCTGCAATACTATCTCCGTATCCCGTAGGGGAATATGTGTGAATAACCTTTTGTAATCTTGCTTATTCATGACTGTCAACACCGATCCAGTGTCCAATTCCATCTTCACTTGGACTCCTGCTATCTGAAGTGTGACCCAGATAGTTTGTAGGTCAGCTTCCTTACTCACATTGTGAATTCTCAGACTACCCAGTTCCTTGCTGTTGGAGTCTGAATCCGAATTCTGTTCATCCGAACTCTTCTCAGCCACCTTATGTACCTTTCTGCACTTTTCCTGCGGTGACTTTTTGTTGTTGGTCTTCTTTCCTGACCGGCATAACTTAGCTATGTGACCAAGCTTGCCACATTTTCTACATTCCTGATTTTTAAACCAGCATTGGTTCTGATCGTGTGTTGTCTTTCCACAACGATAACATTTCGCTGTACCCAAAGCCATTTGATCTACGCTGAGTACCGCTGCCTTCAGCTGCATTTCCACAGTGCCTCTCGCTGCGGCTTCGTGCGATGCTGCAATAGTGACAGCCTTATCAAGTGTAAGATCATTCTCTTCAAGCAGCCGCTTTTGTGTTCCTTCTTTCGACAATCCACACACGAATTTGTCTCTCAGTGCCTCTGTCAGTCTTTCCCCAAACTGACAGTATTTCGCTAGGTTACGCAGTTCAATTAAATACTCCGTGTTGCTTTCCTCTTTCAGTTGCGTTCTCGCATAAAATTTAAATCGTTCCGCTAACATCAGCGGTGTGGGGTTCAAATGATTTCTCAGGACAGCAACAATATTAGCGAAAGCCTGATCCGCCGGTTTAGCTGGTGATAGAAGATGCTTCAATAGCCCGTATGTCTTCGCACCCATTGAGTTTAGTAAGGTTAGTGCTTTATCTTCATCTGATATTTTATTTGCCTTACAATAAATCTCTATGCGTTCTACATACGTGGCCCAATCTTCAACATCGGCATCGAAATCATTGATGTTACCACGCTTAGGCATCCTCGCAATCTTCTTGAGAAACAAAAAGAAATTTTTCTTTTCTTTTTTTTTTCAAAATGGCGGTTTCCCGCGCTTGTCTTCTTCCCCCGCCTACGAAAATGGCGGCTTCCCGCGTTTGCCTTTCTCCCCCTCTGGCTGTAATGGCGATTGCCGTATTGCTGCATTCGCCCTCCCCAGCGGTTCTCAAATCGTGCCTCCCAGCCCCTCTTGCAGTCCGGTCCTTTCCCCCGGCTGCGGCTGAGTTCTCCGCGGTTTTTTTAAAATTATTTTTATTTTCTCCCGCGCCTCGCGGCCTCGGTAGCTGCCCGGCCTTTTTCCCCGGTCACGGTCGAGCTCTCTCTCGATGCTGTTGCGTCTCCCAGCCCGCTTGCAGCCCGGTCTTTTACACCGGCTGCGTTTGCATTCACCGCGGCTCCCATGCCTTACGCTGCCCCAGTCTCAGCGCCTCTGGCCCCGACTTCTGTCCGGCTCTTTTCCCCGGCCATGGTCGAGTTCTCTGCCCTTATATCCTCCGTTTTTCCCTCCCCTACTTCACAGCCAACGTGGCCGACTTGCTGCTCGTCGCTGATCGGCTTACCCACCACCGTGTAGAAGGGATGATCACTGCCTGTTGCTGATGGAAGGCTTCGTGTCAGGATTCTTCCTTGCTCTTCAGACCCGAGTCTTTTCTCAGCAGGATGATGAGGGCGGACGCCTCTTCTCGACGCCCGTTAAACTGCCTTGGATATATCTCTGCCGCAGGGTAAGATCGTCATCGTCGCCACTGTTAAGTCTGTGTGTTCTAGTTATTGTTAATAAGAATCACTGCACACAGACCACAAGAATAAATTTAACAGGTCTTTACTAGTCGAAGGTCAGGCTGAACTGCCCAATAAATCATTACACAGCACTTATATACCGGTGTGGTCACCACCGGTATTACAGTATACAGCAGCCAAGATAAAATAGTGCATCTCTTAAAATAGTTCTCTTAAAGGTGGAACGGTTACATACACCACAAAACTGGTAACAAAAAGAGCTCATTTGGGATAAGCAAAAAGGAAATTGGATATATGTTATGATTATTAATAAAAATCCATTTTGTTTGACTAATTTTGATACAATCCATTATTCAAAATAGCTCAACTAAAATGACCAATTGGAATAATCATCACTATCAAATCAAATCAAATCAAATCAACTTTTATTGTCATTGTTAGTGCACAAGTGCAGTACAACGAAATGTAGGCTTGCGGCTCCCGAGAGTGTACAATTTGGATTAGGACACTTAAACATTTCAACATACATTTGTACATATGTATTAGCATAAATATGACCATAATAAAGTGCATCGGCAGATGTGCAGGCTTTAGTGTTTATTTGTGGAGTTCAGTAGGATGACAGCCCTGGGAAAGAAGCTGTTCCTAAATCTGGTCGTACGGGTGCGAATGCATCTGTAGCGCCTTCCAGATGGTAGGAGGGCGAACAGACTGTGGCTGGGGTGGGTAGGGTCTTTGATGATGGACCGTGCCCTCCGTAGGCAGCGTTTCTGATATATATGTTCTATGGTCGGTAGCCGGGTGCCGGTAATGCGTTGGGCAGTTTTGACTACCCGCTGCAGGGCTTTCCGGTCATGGGAGCTACAGCTACCGTACCATACCGTGATACAGTTTGTCAGGATGCTCTCTATAGTGCAGCGGTAGAAGTTAGAGAGGATCGGGGGTGACAGGTTACATCCCTTCAGCCTCCTCAAGAAATATAGGCGCTGCTGGGCCTTCTTCACCAGAGAGGAGGTGTTGAGGGACCAGGAGAGGTCTTCCGTGATGTGGACTCCGAGGAACTTAAAGCTGGCCACCCTTTCCACCTCCGCCCCATTGATGTGGATGGGGGTGTGACTTCCGCCTTTGGACTTCCTGAAGTCCACGATTATTTCCTTTGTTTTCTTGGTGTTAAGGGCCAGGTTGTTGTCGGCGCACCACTTCACGAGATGCTGGACCTCCTCCCTGTAGGCTGACTCATCGTTGTTGGTGATCTGGCCTACTACCGTGGTGTCATCTGCAAACTTGATGATGGTGTTGGAACCATTAACAGCCACACAGTCGTGGGTGAAGAGGGAGTAGAGGAGGGGGCTCAGCACACATCCTTGTGGGGCCCCCGTGTTCAGGGTCAGGGGGGGGGAGGTGTGGTTGCCTAATTTGACAGACTGGGGTCTGTTTGTGAGCACATTGACAAATGTGGTTTTAATATCCAATTTCCATCGCTTCATAGTTATTTCTAAGGCACTATATAGCATGTGTTTCAGTCTGTGAATTTGCATTTAGAGTAGCTATTAGTATAAGCCCATCAGCCTCACTTATTACTTCAGCTCATTTTAGGATCGGTGATATAGGAGAATGCAAGCCATAATGCATGGTGATATATACTTCACTTGTATTGTAATTTTTCCCACACTATACTAAAGTCTAATTAAAGGCTCAGACAACTACATATGTTAATTTTTTTTAAATCAGTTTGTTTCCTGACATCTATATTTGCAAAAAACACAACCTGGGTGGAATATATTTTTTTAACTTGATTCAAATTACAATTCCAGAAATCCGGGTTAGAAAGATTGCAAATGTATCATATGTGTGATATTTTCTGAGCTTAAATTTATATTCATGAAACAATTAGATTTTCAAGGACTAATTTTTCCAATGGGATTTTGGCCTAGCACTTGGAATGGCAGAGAGTTGGCAGCAGCAATTTCCACTGCAGACAGAAGTTAGACAGCAAATTATTTTCTTTTGCCTGTTCCAAGCTTGTTAAGGCCATTTAAGGGCTGTTAATCGTTTCACTGGTTTCACCGCTGTTGCCCTGTACTGATTTCTACTTAAGTACTCGGATTGGCATTTGTCCTCCTAACTGGAGTTAAAATAACAGAAGTGCAACAAAACATGCACAGTTTACACAATGTACAGCATCGCTAGCTTTTGGTTGTATTTAGTGCATAAGTAGAAGGCTACGGGACTGAACAGGAGTGCAGACTAAGTAGAACTCTCACAGCTCCTGGCAACACACACCCATGGGAATGCATCTACCACCTTGGGAGTAACCACCTGAATTTGAGTGCTGAACAGTGCATACAATGCTACGGTTACCCATGGAGATGGTTACACAAGTGTGTCATCTTCTGCAAATGCAACATGAACACAGCTCTGACTCTGGGACTTAAAATGACCATAGTCCTGAATGTTTATGTTTAAAATCTTTTTGAGTTGCCACTGGAGAGCTGAAGGAGTAGGCTGTTCCGCAATGCACTAATGCATCCAAAATGTCACTAAGGCTCTGCTGAAACACACAAGCACGCAGCAGCAGAGATGTGTACCTTATCCAGGTGCAAGGCTTCTTCGATATCGTCAGTTTCCCAAGGGTATCACCAATTGCGCACACATACACATTTTATTTCCATCAGACCAAGCCATTCAATACAATAATAGTAAAAGGGTATTACTCAATCAATGTACAGATATTGTGTGACATCAACATGGGTATACTACAAGCTACTGCTAAGTATCCTGACAGTTTCATGAATCTTGCATCCGGTGTAGAGTCCAACATTCAAAATCGTTTTTTCTTGGCCAGTGGAGTGTGAAAGACTGAAAGATTGTGGGAGTTCAGCCTTGAAGTGCCGATGGACAAGATTTGTTTACTAAAATTAATGTGTGTGTGAAGTGGGTAAGAGAAGTTTGATTCTTGAGAGTTTGGTGCAGGTGTAGGCTAAGATTATCTATATATTTAAAAGTTAGATAAAAACTGATGGCAATGCAAGGAACCCTCATGTTGTATGTGGTGTGTGATATGTGGGCCATCATGGGTCCTCAGTGTATCCAGGGGCAATACATTTTCTAAGTGTCAGTAAATTGAAGCAAGAATCTCTGCTCAAGCAGCATTTGGCCATTCTCTGCAGCATCAAAGAGGGTGAGAGGTTTTATCCTTCTCTGTTTTGGGTGTCCTTCTAAATTATGATAGTTTGTACATGTACATGTTATCATAAGTAAAACTGTTCCACTTTGACTGGTGTTTTTCCAGACAGTAGTTGGCTTTACAACATGCCGTTAAAACGACTTTGTTTTCAGCTCAGGTCAAATGCTCTGATATTTCTTCATGTGCATCAGGTCATAATCTTCATCTTCATTTACTGTCTGGAAAAACACCAGTCAAAGTAATTCCAATCTGCTCTTGTACTTGCTCTACAAAATGAATGCCTTGCATATCATTTTTGATAGTATCATTGAATATCATTACCTTGATAAACACTAGAACAGTATTACATTTTTTAATTAGTTAGACAATGCTGTAAATGAAGAGATGATCTGAGATCATTTGATTCTATTTATTAAGATGCTAAATCAGAAATCTACAAACAAATTCTTAGTTTGTACAGAATAGATCTACAGGTTACATTGTAGTCTATATCCAAAGTAGCATAGAAGAAAAGCTTAGTAAAATAGTCACACTCTTGTGGATGTCCTTAAACACTCACAGATAACCTAAGCTTTTATCTTTTCTCACCAGCTTTTATACCTCCTTTCTTCTCCTGAAAGCATTAACTCCTTACTGGGACAGTTTTACTTATGATAAAATGTACATGTACAAACTATCATAGTTATGAACATAATGAAAATACACGATAGTTCACATGTAGATGACAATGCCATTGTTTTTACGGTGCAATAATTCTTTTTCCACTAATTTTGTCCCCAGTCCCCCTGAAGACCATGGGTGCCAGGCACTTTCTGGTCCAATTAGCTATTATTCACGTGTAAAGTTTGATAGTGAGCATCAACAAGCTATTTTATCACAGGGGCATCATATGTGTCTTATCATGTCTTCACATGACTTCCAAACACACACACTTCTTTGCGGGGTGGGGGGGAGTGGGGAGACCAACTTTCCTCTTCCTAACCCAGAGGCTCTGAGGCCAAGAGCACAGCCATGGCTGCAATCCTATAATTCAGCATAGACCCGCACAAATTGAACCTATAACCTTCCTGGTCTGTATGCCTCAGTTACTAACTGAGCCTTCGGGGACATTCAACCATTCCTCAATAATTGAGGACTTGGAGAAGCTCTAAATTAGAAAAATGTTTTTTTTAGATCTTACATAAAAGGTGTTGAAATGAAATGGAACATTCTATTAATTTTTAAAACTTCTCTTCAGCAAAAACAGATAATCTATTGGGAAAAATACATTTTAAAGAAATAAATTAAATAATTATATAGATTTATTTTTCAATCCCCTGATGGTGCAGAAGAATTTGAACACTCTATGCACCCAAAAGTAGGTTACTGTTTAATAAAGGACGAATAAACCTGACAGTTGACTTGGGATCATCGGTTTACTGCAAAATAAAGTGCCGATAACATGAAATTACTCAGCAAGTATTTTCCATTAACCGCAGAGCCCCATATGTCCTCAATGCTTTCCTAAGCTCTTTCCCTATACAAAATACCAATGGCCAATCATGGAAATGACTTAAACTACAGGAAGTTAAAACTTACTTAAATGTAAATATTTCTTATGCCCTTCCATAATTCAAAGTTCCTTCCTCCAAACAACTATATAAATGGGAGTAGAGTTTCCGAAATTGCGGTAGTTTAGAGAAGTGTTTTCTTCTCTCAAGTTTCCGCTCAAACTCATTTTCATATCGCCAAACGTAAAATCTGCCATGAGCCAGCGCATTCGGGCAGCGTTTTAGAATGTAACTTGTTTTTTAATGTTTTGCTTTAAAAAATATTCCTTGATGTACTTAAGAGTGGTAACTTGGTACAGTTTGATTAATACAGCTGAAAATGGGTTTAATTCAAAAAATAAGCATTTTAATCAGAGTGTCTAGTCCACCACCTGTGAGTAACCCAATTTTAAATCACTGAAAATGACTTTAAAAAACTATAGATAACCATTTGCTACTTATATTGGTATACAGTAGTCAGTTTCTTAGTAAATTAAAAGAGATTATATTCAAAACCTGCCTGTTAGTGTCCTTGCGCCTTAAAAAAGCTTACATTTTAGAGATCCTTGAAAGTAAACGACCGCAATTAGCGGAAACTCGCCATGGTGATTCATTTGATCTGGGGGCGTAGCCCGATTTGTGGGCGGGCCTTGTTTCTAGCGCGATGTTTTTTAAACTATTGCAAAACATCGCAGAAACTCGGGTTGCTCTGGACATCATTTGCATTTAAAATTCTGCAATATTTTGCACTGGTTTCACTGATTTTGGGCCAATTACACCAAAAAAAAATAGCACAACCGAGCGGAAACTCCAGGCATGGTATTTATTTTTATCAATTTTAATCTTAATGCTGTAGAAGCATCGAAGGTAGGATTTCTTTTTGTCAAAGTGGTGACCATTTTGCTGAAATTAGACTATTTTTACTTTGAGGTAACCGTAAATATGTTCAATGCCTTTTTATTTTAGAATTTACGAAATAGGCCACGTTGCATTACAGAGTGCTAGACTCAAGAAAAAAGAACCAGGGGAGAGATGAGGAGACATTTTTAAGCAGCGAGTTGTTATGATCTGAAATGCCCTGCCTGACAATGTGGCGGAAGACAATTCAATAGTAACTTTCAAAAGGGATTGGATATATATCAAAAAAGGAAAAGAATTGCAGGGATATAGAGAAAGAGCAGGTGAGTGGGCGAATTGGATAGCTGTTTCAACGGCTGGAATTTCTTGGGGTCCGTGTGGGCGCGATCGGAGGCGATTCGGGCGGGAAAATTTAAAGAAGTTGGAGCAGTTCGGGAACCCGCCGTCATCCCACCCCCCACATACCTTTCCCCCGGGCAAGTTTGCACCGGCGGCAGCAACCCGACTGGCAAATGCGGGCGACCTATTTGAAACCATTATAAGCTTGTTGTCAGACACTTAAGAGCCTTTTTCCCTCTACATTTCACATTTCCCTGCATGGCCACTAGATTCTCGCAGCTTGGGAACCACATCTGTCAATGTGAGGTGGGAGTTCAGTGGCCATTGCTCCAGATTATTTGACAGGATCAAATGTACTCTAAAATGGCTGGGGATGGTAGCATAGTGGTAATGTCACTGGGCTAATAATCCAGTTTGACCTGGATTAATGATCCAGAGATATGAGTTCAAATCCCCCCATGGCAGCTGGGGAATTTGAATTTAGTTAATTAAATAAATCTGGAATAAAAAGTTAGTGTCAGTAATGGTAATCATGAAATTTTCGGATTGTCGTAAAATCCCATCACTAATATCCTTCAGGGCATGTGACGGCAAACTGCACTGCCACCGTTTGGTGGAACTGCAAGCAGGAAGGCAAAGGAAAGCAAATGTTGCAACTTGTGTGGGGAGACAGACCAGCCCAAAGCGCAGCGGCAGCTATGCGCAGGCAATTAAAGGCCGCCTCAAAGGAGACCAACATCGTTCCCACCGCAGAGGCCCTCTGTGGAAACGAAAATGCAAATGACCAAACCCCAGCACTCAGCCTCTTCCCCAGCAGACAGAGCCAATGGAAAAAGAAGCAGCAGAGGAATAACCGGGAGAATGGCAGGAGGTCAAAAGATAGACCAAGAAAAAGCCCCACACAAGAAAGATACTGCCAAAATCCAGCCCTGTGGGAAAAAAGTGGCTTTTAGCTGGTCTGGCCTATATGTGACTCCAGACCCACAGCAATGTGGTTGACCCTTAACTGCCCTCTGAAATGGCCTAGCAAGTCACTCAGTTGTAAAAAACCGGTACAAAACAAAATAATAAAAATAAAACTGGACGGCTATGGCAACGGTACACCCAGCCTAGTCAATCCTGCAAAGTCCTCCTCACCAACATCTGGGGACTTGTACCAAAATTGGGAGAGCTGTCCCACAGACTGGTCAAGCAACATCCTGGCATCGTCATACTCACAGAATCATATCTTTCAGCCAATGTGCAAACTCCTCCATCACCATTCCTGGGTATGTCCTGTCCCACCGGCAGGACAAACCCACCAGGGGTGGCGGCACCGTGGTATACTGTCGGGAGTCGCCCTGGGTGTCCTCAACATTGACTCCGGAGCCCATGAAGTCTCATGGCTTCAGGTCAAGCATGGGCAAGGAAACCTCCTGCTGATTACCACCTACTGCCCTCCCTCAGCTGATGACCACCACTTGGAAGAAGCACTGAGAGTACTCTGGGTGGGGGACTTCAATGTCCATCACCAAGAATGAATTGGTAGCACCACAGCTGGTTGAGTCCTGAAGGACATAGCTGCCAGTCTGGGCTTGCGACAGGTGGTGAGAGAACCAACACTTGAGAACCTACTTGACCTTGTCCTCGCCAGTCTACATGTCGCAGATGCATCTGTCCATGACAGTATTGGTAGCAGTGACCACTGCACAGTCATTGTGGAGACGAAGTCCCGTCTTCACACTGAGGACAGCCTCCATCGTGTTGTGTGCCACTACCACCGTGCTAAATGGAATAGATTCAGGACAGATCTAGCAGCTCAAAACTGGGCATCCATGAGGTGCTGTGGGCCATCAGCAGCAGCAGAATTGTATTCCACCACAATCTGTAATCTCATGGCCCGGCATATTCCTCACTCTACCATTACCATCAAGCCAGGGGACCAACCCATGTTCAATAAGGAGTGCAGAAGAGCATGCCAGGAGCAGCACCAGGCGTACCTAAAAATGAAATGCCAAACGGCGGAAGCTGCAACACAGGACTGCATGCATGCTAAAAAGCAGAAGCAGCATGCTATTGACAGGGCTAAGCGATCCCACAATCAACGGATCAGATCAAAGCTCTGCAGTCCTGCCATATCCAGTTGTGAATGGTGGTGGACCATTAAGCAACTAATGGAGGAGGAGGCTCCATGAATATCCCCATCCTCAATGATGGTGGAGCCCAGCACGTGAGTGCAAAAGACAAGACTGAAGTGTTTACAACCATCTTCAGCCAGAAGTGCCGAGTGGATGATCCATATCGGCGTCTTCCTGAGGTCCCAACCATCACAGAAGCCAGTCCAGCCAATTCGATTCAGCCCATGTGATATCAAGAAACGGCTGAGAGCAGTGGATACAGCAAAGGCCATGGGCCCTGCAAACATCCCGGCTATCGTGCTGAAGACTTGTGTTCCAGAACTAGCTGCGCCTCTAGCTGAGCTGTTCCAGTACAGCTACAACACTGGCATCTATCCGATAATGTGGAAAACTGCCCAGGTATGTCCTGTCCACAAAAAGCAGAACAAATCCAATCCAGCCAATTACCGCCCCATTAGACTACTCTCAATTATCAGCAAAGTGATGGAAGGTGTCATTGACAGTGCTATTAACCAGCACTTACTCACCAATAACCTGCTCACTGATGCCCAGTTTGGGTTCTGCCAGGACCACTCGGCTCCTGACCTCATTACAGCCTTGGTCCAAACGTGGACAAAGAAGCTGAATTCCAGAGGAGAGGGGAGAGTGACTGCCCTTGACATCAATGAGCCCTAGTAAAACTGAAGTCAACGTGAATTGGGGGGGGGGGAATGCTCCACTGGCTGGAGTCATACCTAGCACAAAGGAAGATGATTCTGGTGATTGAAGGTCAATCATCACAGCCCCAGGACATCACTGTAGGAGTTCCTCAGGGCAGTGTCATAGGCCCAACCATCTTCAGCTGCTTCATCAATGACCATCCTCCAACATAATGTCAGAAATGGGGATGTTCGCTGATGACTGCACAGTATTCAGTTCCATTCACAACTCCTCAGATAATGAAGCAGTCCATGCCCGCATGCAACAAGACCTGGACGACATTCAGGCTTGGGCTGATAAGTGGCAGATAACATTCATGCCACAGAAGTGCCAGGCAATGACTATCTCCAACAAGCAAGAGTCTAACCACTGCCCCTTGACATTCAATGTCATTAGCATCACTGAATACCCCACCATCAACATCCTGGGGGGTCACCATTGACCAGAAACTTAACTGGATCAGCCATATAAATACTGTGGCAACAAGAGCTGGTCAGAGGCTAGGTATTCTGTGGCGAGTGTCTCACCTCCTGACTCCCCAAAGCCTTTCCACCATCTACAAGGCACAAGTCAGGAGTGTGATGGAATACTCTCCACTTGCCTGGATGAGTGCAGCTCCAACAACACTCATGAAGCTTGACACCATCCAGGACAAAGCAACCCGCTTGATTAGCACCCCATCTACCACCTTAAACATTCACTCCTGCCACCACTGGTGTACCATGGCTGCAGTGTGTACCATCTACAAGATGCACTGCAGCAACTCGCCAAGGCTTCTCCGGCAGCACCTCCCAAACCCGCGACCTCTTCCACCTAGAAGGACAAGGGCAGCAGACACATGGGAACATCATCACCTGCAAGTTCCCCTCCAAGTCATACACTACCCTGACTTAGAAGTGTATCGCTGATCCTTTATCGTCGCTGGGTCAAAATCCTGGAACTCCCTCCCTAACAGCACTGTGGGAGTACCTTCACCTCACGAACTGCAGCGGTTCAAGAAGGTGGATCACCACCACCTTCTCAAGGCCAATTAGGGATGGGCAATAAATGCTGGCCTTGCCAGCGATGCCCACATCCCATAAAACAAGTTTTTAAAAAATAAATAAATAAAAGCTCTGACATCACAGCTGATCACTTTCCTCAGGCAAAAGCTGTTGCTGACTACATTGCCAGCACAGATTTAACTTTCTGCAGGCTGAAAGTGTTTCCAGAAAAGTCTCCATCCAGTGTCACCTCATTGGAAGAACCTCACTCACCATTGACAGATTGCTTCTTTCAACTCTATTTGACCTGTCATCTATTCCATCAGCATGGTTGACATTTATACTGTCTCACTTTGGTCCTCAGAATCTGACCACAATGAGCCCCAACACCAGTAACACCAGGCACACCAGCCGCACCAACAACACCACCAGCCTTCTCCGCAACTACCTGATGCTGCACAGGACAGAGGACATCAGCACTCGAGCATATTGCTGCCCGGGAGGCCCAGGATGGCCTCATCATGGCCAGAATTACCTAGCTTTACACAGTATACACATATGGCTGCCACATGCTGCGCCACTTGGCACCACCCCACAGCAACACCATAAAGGATCCCTACAATAACCAAACCATTCCTTTCACACTGACCACCATTGCTGGATGTTCCGTTATGTCTCACCAGTCACTGCAACTACCTAAGCCATTTCCAAAGGTGCACACAAATGTGCCCAAGACAGGAAAGTGGTGAAAATAAAGATTTTAATCATTGACAATACATTAACTGAATCTTGCCATTAACATTCACTAAAACACCCCAAGTGGCTACCCTTGTGAATCTACTTGTGTGTCATCTTTCTTAGCTGCTTGCTTCTCTGAGCTGCTACCCCTATGGCTTCAGCAGAGGTACAGGCAGCCTGCTCACTTCCCTGCTGTGACTGGTTAGACACTCTTGGCGGATGTCCTCTGGTTTTGGAGCCTGTGATGGCCCCACCAAAATCTGCTCTTCCTGCGACAGTGCAGGGACAGACTCGGTCATTGCAATCTGAGGAGCCATCTGGGGCTCTGACTGAGGGGGTGGCATTGGGGGAGAAGTGTGACCGCTTTGAGAGGAGCCCACACTTCCCTCTCCCCTCTCACCATAATCCCTCTCATGGTCCGCCAGCACATCCCTGCTAGCAAGGAGCTGGAGAGCACCTTGCTGCACATCAGCAGGGCCATGAGGACCCACGACTACGCTGACATCCCACCTAGACAGGTCTACAAGCCTCTGTCATCTATTCTGCATAGATAGCCATCTATTCTCCATAGATAGCATGTGCTCCTGTGAGTGGCGCATTAGCTGCTCCATGCAGGTGGCCATTCATTCCATGGAAGAGCCGACAGTCGCCATCACATGCGACACAGTGGTATTCATGTTGGAGATGGACTCCTCCATTCTCTGAACATTTGCAGATATTGTGCTCGCAAAACCTGTCAGAGCCCCCTGCACTTCTTCCTGCACCTCCAGGATCGCCCTCTTTCTGGATGGTCCCCGAGGCTCAGTGTCTGCATGGAGCTGTGCAGAGCTGGGAGCGTCCTGCACCCTCCAGCGAGGAGTCTCCACTGCTGTCCCTGTCTCCACAATCTGATCTTGCTCACTTGTGATTTGTGACAGCCTCGGTGGCAACACTACTCTATCTCGCATGGGTTCCACCGAAGTGTGCATCTCTGCACTAGTACTGGGTGCGTTCATGTCTGGTGATGCTGCATCCTCAGAGGCCGGAGGCCCCTCTGAGGAGTCATCTTACTCTTCCTCCTGGACAGTGGGGGGAGGCTCTTGATGGACCTGTGGGAGAGTAAAGAGATGAGTTAGATATGCCATATGACGAATGGGTACAGATACCATTATGCACATGATGACCATTCAGTGGCTGAACATATGAGTCTCCATATGAGTGACTGATGTATGCCATGTAACTATATGATATGTAATTCTGCCACCAGGTTGCTGAGATGTCCCTCTCTCTCTGTCTCCCACCTCCATCTGCTCGGCCACTCCCGAGACTTCCAACGCAGCCTCCTCTGCTGTGGTGAGGATGGCAAATGATGGAGGCCCACCTCCAGTTATTTCCCTCTTATTGTGCGCTCTCTTCTCCTGCAAGGAGGGAAAGAAGAGAAGGTTGAGTGAGAGTGATGGAATAAGTGTACGGAATGGATGGGTTACATCTTTAGAGGGAGACTGTGATGGATTGGGGTGGCAATGCCAATTGGCCTCCTTGCGTTTTGTTAGTTGGTATGATTGCATTAGGATGAGGGTGGGTGTGAGGGGTGGCAAGTAAGATGGGGATGTGATAATATAGATAGAGAGGGAGGGATGGGTGAACATGCAAGATATGTTGGTGTGAGCAATGATGTGCAGGAGTAGGGTGGGGAAGCAGAGGGGAAGTGATGGGGATGTGATGAGAGGCACAGCAGGATGAAATTGAGTGTGGATTTGTACTCACCTTTCCAGATCTAATGAGAGCATTGAAACATTTGTAGCACAGCGCCCAGGTCCTCCTGACCACATTCCTGCTGATGATCTCCTCTGCTATTTGGAGCCAGGCTCTTTTGATCTCCTGGGGTGGTCTCTTCTGCCCATTGGAAGGGAAGAGGACCTTCCTGCATGCTCTGACTCCCTCCACAAGGATATGAAGGGAGTCATCGGAGAACCTGGAGGCAGCCCTGTGCTTCTGTGCAGCCATCTCTCCAACTGTTTGGAGCAATGAAAACCTCCACTGTGCTGACTGCACACTCCTAGATGAACCTTCAAATGCAATGTGGCCATGGCCACTTTAAATTTACCGGCTGAAAACATGTCATGGATGATGTCATCAGACCCGCACCATTTAATTGGCGCAGGGAGGGCTTAATAGGGTCCATTATCGGAAAGTCATTTTCTGCAGTGGGATGGAAGCAGCAACAGGATCGCGACCCGCCACGCCGACCGCCCGCAGCTGACCTGCCCAGGTACAGAAAATTCCGGCCAACAATTCAGCACAGGCACCATGGGCCAACTGGCCTTCTGTGCTGTAAGATTCTATGATTCTAAAACCATGTCCATGAAACTCCCATGTCGTAAACCCTTGATCTTGTCTGGGCTGTTTGAAAAGGTGAGGAGGGAAATTGGGTGGAAATATTCAGAGGCCAAGTTATTCTGTGCTGCATTTGCACACGACACATTAGCTCAAGAGTGCCAAAACTAGAGGTGAGAGAAGGTCACTAACACACTAGAGCATGACATGGAGCCCTATAAAGGAGGGATTTTCATTTTTTTTATATAAAAGTTTTGTAATATCATCTAAGTGTGCAGTATACTTTAAAACTATTAGATCTGCAGAACAATTCCTGATCATGCTTCAGACTAAGCAGTTTTCATGCAAGGAATATCCATGTATTATTGCTATTCTTAATTATTGAAACAGTTGATTTTTTCGTGAGATTACATTAGAAAGAAAATTTTGTGCGGTTATAGTTCCAAAAGTTATTAAATACACCGCAGGAAGGGCCAGAATGAAATAGATTTTATTAAATATACCGCAGGAAGGACCAGAATGAAATAGATTTTATTAAATATACCGCAGGAAGGACCAGAATGAAATAGATTTTATTAAATATACCGCAGGAAGGACCAGAATGAAATAGATTTTATTAAATATACCGCAGGAAGGACCAGAATGAAATAGATTTTATTAAATATATCGCAGGAAGGACCAGAGTGAAATAGATTTTATTGTGGCGGAGCCACTAATGGACTCAGATCATTTGTATATAATTCCCTTTAACAACATGTTAGCTACTGCCTGAGTCTGTATCTTTATTTATACTGTTTACTTGTACAGAGCGTGATTACTTTAACAGCGCAGTAAACGCAATGACATCACACCGTTCATCACGTGATCCCCCACTGGCGGGAAAGACATCATGACGTTATGACGTCAACCACGGGACCGCCCTAGCAGTCCTCGTGGAGCCTCCGAACTGAGCAGACCTACACTCGATGTTTTCCTGTAGTTACTTGTTTAAACCTGTTAGTTTCCATTAAACTTCATTTTGCTTGAGCGCCTGAGTGGACCTCAGTCTTTGGATAGGAACTAGACATTCTTACATTGGTGACCCCGACTTTTGCGAACAGTTTTCGCAGAAGGTACTCAACATGGAAACGAACGCCGTTACCTTGAAGCTACCGCAGTTCTGAGAGCAACAACCAGCCGTGTGGTTCATCCAGGCTGAAGCCCAGTTCACCTTCAGGGACATCGTTGCGGATCAGACCCGTTATTATTACGTGGTCTCTGCCCTCGACCACACTACAGCCTTGCGGATCATCAGCCTACTTGGTAGTCCGCCTAATGATCGCAAGTATGACACGTTAAAGGCACGGTTGCTACAGGTCTTCGGGCTCACGAAGTCGGAGCACGCCTGCCAGCTGCTCGCTATGCCTGGCCTCAGGAACTCCAAGCCGTCTGAGCTCATGAGCCAAATACTCACTCTCCTAGGTTCCGAACCGGAATGCTTCCTCTTCAGGGAGCTATTCCTCAGCCAACTTCCGGAGCAAGATCAGGCTGCCCTAGCCAGGTCCGAAGTCACAGACTGCGCGGAGCTTGCTGCCAAAGCGGACAAGATTTTCACGGTGACACAGCAGTACTGCGCTGCCACGAGGCGCCCAGCCCCCACAGACGCGGCTCCAGCTCCTCAATCAGCGGGGTTGTGTTTCTACCATGCTCGTTTTGGCGCGAAAGCAAGATGCTGCCGCCCTCCCTGCAGCTTTTCACTCAAAAAAAAACATCTACAGCAACCCTGGCGAAAGAGGACCGGGTCTAACGAGTGCCCCGCGGCTGCGATGGCCATCGGAAATTCGGGGAAAGCTTCTCTTCATCACCGATTCCCTTTCTGGTCGACGTTTCCTTTGCGACACCGGGGCGCAGTTTAGCATCCTACTTGCATCAAATCTCGATATACAAGCTGGGGGCCACGGCCTCTCCCTCGAGGCAGCTAATGGCGCGGCCATTCGGACCTTCGGAAGGTGGCGGGTCTAGGTGTGTTTCGGCGGCCAGCGCTTCCACTGGGAATTCATCATGGCCAAAGTCTCGCAGGCCATTCTCGGGGTGGATTTTTTGTGTGCCAATGGCCTCCTGGTCGATGTCAGGCACCGCCAGTTGATCAATGCGGCCATGTTCCACTCCATCCCGTGCCACCGCGGTAACGTCGTGTCACGCACTGTCTCCTGTGCTTTCCCACTTCCAGATGACTTCACTCGCCTTCTTGGAGAGTTCCCAGATCTGACCAGGCCCACTTTCTCTTCCTCGGCCACAAAACATGGTGTAGAACACCACATCACCACTACTGGCTCCCCGGTTTACGCACGGGCCCGACGACTCGAACCCGGCAAGCTCGCGGCTGCGAAAGCGGAGTTCGACATGATGGAGCGGCTGGGGATTATTCGCTGGTCGAATAGTCCCTGGTCTTCGCCTCTCAACATTGTTCCGAAACCTGGCGGTGGATGGCGGCCATGCGGCGACTACTGACGCCTGAACGACACCACTACTCCTGATCGGTACCCGATCCCGCATATTCAAGATTTCTCGGCTCATTTGACGGGAAATACTATTTTTTCAAAAGTCGACCTCGTCCGTGGTTACCACCAGGTCCCCGTGCACCCACAAGATGACCCAAAAACCGCTGTCATCACCCCATTCGGCCTGTTTGAATTTCTGTGGATGCCTTTTGGTTGAAGAACGCTGCACAGGCTTTCCAGCGCTTGATGGACTCCGTGCTTCGGGACCTAAAATTCCTGTTTGATTACCTCGATGACATCCTCATCGCCAGCCCTAGCAAAGAGGAGCACTTCTGCCATTTGCGCACCCTTTTTACACGCCTCAGTCAACACAGTTTGATTATCAACCCGGCCAAGTGCCAGTTCGGCCCACAGCGGATTGATTTCTTGGGCCACCGCATCACATCAGACGGCGCAATTCCCTTACAGACGAAGGTCGAGGCGGTTACATCTTTACCGCGCCCGCAGACCATCAAGGCCCTTCAAGAGTTCCTCAGGATGGTCAATTTTTATCACTGGTTCATCCCTAAGGCGGCTCTGCTTATGCAGCCTTTGTATGAGGCCCTCAAGGCCAAGTGTGGTAAGGATCCGATCAGCTGGACGGCCGAGATGGACCGGGCGTTCGTCGACACCAAAGGCGCCCTGGCCAATGCAACCATGCTGGCGCACCCGCTTCCAGGTGCCACCATCGCCCTTATCACCGACGCGTCAGACTACGCCATCGGCGCAGTGCAGGAACAGTGGGTGAATGGGACGTGGCAACCACTGGCGTTTTTCAGCTATCAACTACGGCGAAACGAAAAGAAGTACAGCACTTTCGACCGGGAGTTGCTGGCCCTTTTTCTGGCCATCCGCCATTTTCAGTTCTTACTAGAGGGACATCCGTTCATGTCTTTTGTAGTCCACAAGCCACTAACGTTCGCTATGGCCAAGACCGCCGAACCGTGGTCAGCTCGGCAACAACGTCACCTGACGTTCATTTCAGAATTCACCACGGACATTCAGCATTTGTCCGGCGGATTGCTTCTCCCGCGCGACTGTTCACGCAGTCCAACTCGGAATCGACTATGCCCTCATGGCTGCGGATCAAGCCTCGGATCCAGAGGTCCAATCATACAGAACCAGCCCCTCTAGCCTCCAAGCAGCCGACGTCAAATTCCATGCCGCAGGCACCACGCTACTTTGCGACATCTCCATGGGAGTTCCCCGCCCTATCGTACCGGTCACCTGGCGCCGAAAAGTGTTCGACGCCATACACGGTTTGTCACACCCTGGCATGAAGGCCTTGCAAAGGCTGATGTTGTCAAAATTCGTCTGGGTGGGGTATGCACATGGATGTCCGTGACTGGGCCAACACCTGCATGGTCTGCCAAAAGGCCAAGGTACAGCGTCATGTAAAAGCTCCATTGGCCACTTTCGCTGTTCCAGAGCGTCGGTTCGACCACGTGAATGTGGACCTCGTGGGGCCGCTTCCGCCTTCTCAAGGTTTTACACACATCCTCACAATGGTAGACTGCACCACCAGCCTATCATCCACAGGCGAACGGCCTGTGCGAGCGATTCCACAGGTCGCTCAAAGCCGCTCTGCGGGCCAGTCTTCAAGGCACAGGATGGGTGGACAGACTTCCATGGGTCCTTTTGGGTCTTCGTACGACGCCCAAAGAGGATTTGCAATCGTCCTCGGTGGAACTCGTATACGGCCAGCTGCTACGAGGACCAGGGGATTTCCTCCCGTCTCCAACAGAGCCATGGTCCGCATCCCAGCAACTCTTCAGCCACCAGGAGGCAGCCAGATGTTTTGCTCCGGTGTCTACGTCACATCACGGCTTGCAGAGCTCCCATGACCCAGCTGAACTGAAGAGCGCCGAGTACGTGGTTATCCACCACGACGCTCACCGGGATCCGCTCAAGCCTCCTTACACTGGTCCCTTCCGCGTCATAGAGCCGGGAGACAAAACCTTTTCGGTCAATATCGGAGGTAAACCGGACCACATTTCGGTTGACCGGTTGAAGCCGGCACATTTGGACCTGTACCGCCCAGTCGAGATCGCTCAACCGCCAAAACGTGGCCGACCGCCCACAGTCGCCATGCCAGATCCACCACAACCGCCCCCCAGCTCGACCGCCGTCCATCAGCTTCCACTGCAGGGTTACAGAAGTCACTCGGACAGGCTTGTCAGGCCTCCTTGCCATCTCACTTTTGCTGTTAAAGGCAATTCTGGGGGGGCGCATGTGGCGGAGCCACTAAAGGACTCAGATCGTTTGTATATAATTCCCTTTAACAACATGTTAGCTACTGCCTGAGTCTGTATCATTATTTATACTGTTTACTTGTACAGAGCGTGATTACTTTATCAGCGCGGGTAAACGCGATGACGTCACGCCATTCATCACATGATCCCCCACTGGCGGGAAAGATGTCATGACGTCATGACGTCAAACACGGGACCGCCCTAGCAGTCCTCATGGAGCCTCCGAACTGAGCAGACCTACACTCGATGTTCTCCTGTAGTTACTTGTTTAAACCTGTTAGTTTCCATTAAACTTCGTTTTGTTTGATCGCCTGAGTGGACCTCAGTCTTTTGGATAGGAACTAGACAGTCCTACATTATTAAATATACCGCAGGAAGGACCAGAATGAAATACCTTTTTATTAAATATACCACAGGAAGGACCAGAATGAAGTAGATTTTATTAAATATACCACAGGAAGGACCAGAATGAAATAGATTTTATTAAATATACCGCAGGAAGGACCAGAATGAAATAGATTTTATTAAATATACCGCAGGAAGGACCAGAATGAAATAGATTTTATTAAATATACCGCAGGAAGGACCAGAATGAAATAGATTTGATTAAATATACCGCAGGAAGGACCAGAATGAAATAGATTTTATTAAATATACCGCAGGAAGGACCGGAATGAAATAGATTTTATTAAATATACCGCAGGAAGGACCAGAATGAAATAGATTTTATTAAATATACCGCAGGAAGGACCAGAATGAAATAGATTTTATTAAATATACCGCAGGAAGGACCAGAATGAAATAGATTTTATTAAATATACCGCAGGAAGGACCAGAATGAATTAGCTTTTTTTCCCTTTAATATTTAAAGACCCTGACCAGCAACATTACTTTCCACCATTTTAACAGCCCGCATATGTCACTTAATTTTTTAAACCTGTGTGATGAAGTAGGAAAAATGTTCGGCTGCTAACAAGTTTTAACACATTCTAGAAAGGGCATAAAAAATGTCCCCTTGCAGTTGACTGTCACTGTAAATTAAGAAACCATGCGACAGATGGGTTGTCAGTTTTTAAATGGTAATGAAAGTACCTATAGTAACAGCAGGCAGATGCCAGCTGAGATTCAGAATGCATTACTGAATTGTGAAACCTAGGTGGGATTACAATAGCACAGCATGACAAGAAACAATTCTGATCTGAGAGTTGCTTTAAACCTTTTCTAACCCCTCTTGACCTTTTCTACCAAGAAGGTGAGTTAGTCCTGTTTTATCAATTTAACACATCAATCCAATTTAACAAGTTACAACTCCAATTTCACTCTCAGCAGGAACATCATCTAAAAAGAACATTGTGTAAAATCCATCTTGATTACTTAAAGGCCTGGAGTTTCCACTTGGTTGCGCTGCTTCTTTTGGCACAATTCACCCGAAATCGGCAAAGTCAGCGCAGAAGTCTGCAGAATTTTAAGATCAAATGATGGCGAGTGCAACACGAGTTTCCGCTATCATCGTGGTGGATGCTGGCCCGGCCCATAGAAACATAGAAAAATAGGAGCAGGAGTAGGCCATTCGGCCCTTCGAGCCTGCTCCGCCATTCAATATGATCATGGCTGGTCCTCTATCCCACCACTGGCCACGCCCCCAGATTGAATTAATCACTGTTGGGAGTTTCCGCTAATTGCGCTCTTTAGCAAGCCTTCGAGGAAGCTCTAAAAATTAAGCTGGTTTTGTTCAGGCGCAAATCAAATCAAGTCAAATCAAATCAAATCAACTTTTATTGTCATTGTTAGTGCACAAGTGCAGTACAACATAATGTAGGCTTGCGGCTCCCGAGAGTGTACATTTGGATTTAGACATTTAAACATTCAACATACATTTGGCTTGTAGTATATTAACATAAACATAACCATAATAAAGTGCATTGGCAGATGTGCAGGCTTTAGAGTTTATTTGTGGAGTTCAGTAGGATGACAGCCCTGGGAAAGAAGCTGTTCCTAAATCTGGTCGTACGGGTGCGAATGCATCTGTAGCGTCTCCCAGATGGCAGGAGGGCGAACAGACTGTGGCTGGGGTGGGTAGGGTCTTTGATGATGGACCGTGACTTCCGTAGACAGCGTTTCTGGTATATGTGCTCTATGGTCGGTAGCCGGGTGCCGGTAATGCGTTGGGCAGTTTTGACTACCCGCTGCAGGGCTTTCCGGTCACAGTAGCTACAGCTGCCATACCATACTGTGATACAGTTTGTCAGGATGCTCTCTATAATGCAGCGGTAAAAGTTAGAGAGGATCAGGGGTGACAGGTTACATCCCTTCAGCCTCCTTAGGAAATATAGGCGCTGCTGGGCCTTCTTCACCAGAGAGGAGGTGTTGAGGGACCAGGAGAGGTCTTCCGTGATGTGGACTCCGAGGTACTTAAAGCTGCCCACCCTTTCCACCACAGCCCCATTGATGTGGATGGGGGTGTGACTTCCGCCTTTCGACTTCCTGAAGTCCACAATGATTTCTTTGGTTTTCTTGATGTTAAGGGCCAGGTTGTTATCGGCGCTCCACTTCACGAGATGCTGGACCTCCTCCCTGTAGGCTGACTCATCGTTGTTGGTGATCTGGCCTACTACCGTGGTGTCATCCGCAAACTTGATGATGGTGTTGGAACCATTAACAGCCCAACATGGCACAGGAATAATGGTAGCGGTCTTGAAGCATGTAGGGACTACTGCCTGGGCCGATGACAGATTGAAGGACACTAATAGGCATGTCTTAAAAGCTTTTGAAAATCATTTTTTTTTATTTACTAAGAAACTGACTACTGTACACCAATACACCTAGAAAATGGTTCAGTATAGTTTTTTAAAGTTATTTTCAGTTATTTAAAATGGGGCTACTCACAGGTGGTGGACGAGACACTCTGATTAAAATGCTTATTTTTTGTGATAAACCCATTTTCAGCTGTATTAATCAAACTGCACCAGTTCACCTGCTCCCTGTGTGGGAAGGGATTCACTTGTTCATCCAACCTCATTGAACACTAACTTGTTCACACTGAGAAGAGAACTTTTAAATACATCAAGGAATATTTTTTAAAGCAAAACATTTATTTTTAATTACATTCTAAAATGTTGCCTGATCACGCTGGTTTATGGCAATTTTGCGTTATCTGATATGCAAATGAGCTTGACCGGCAACTCAAGGAAAAAAACACTTCTCAAAGGAAGCGCAATTTTGGGCACAATTTGTGGCCGGATCTTTGATTGTGCACAAAGCGGAAATTCTACCCCAAAATGTTTAATGAATGGGGTTTCTAACTTCAACAGGACTAACATGAAAATACCTATGCTCATGTTTATTCCAAGATAGATATGGAGGGGGAGCAGGACTGTGAACGTCACTTATAGTAGACACAATTTGTATGGAAAATCAGGAAAACTGAATAATTCACATCCGACCTAATCCACTGTATTAACAGTAAAGTATGTGTCAATTTGTCTGGGCGAGATTATCGCTTTGTCTGGACATAACAATGACACATTTCACCAACATCCTTCCAATTCTTTGTGCTCTAACAGCTGATACTTACTGACTTTCAGTTTCCCAACGCTGCAACTGTAGTGTATGTGCCTTTAAGTCAGAACTACTTTTACAGCTCCTGTATACTGTAGTACCGGCAGCGACCACACCAGTATATAAGCTTTGCGCATGCCTCTGCACCCCCAGTCGTGAGACTACCCTCCTCCAGTAAAGACCTGTTTATTGTAGATGTACAGCATCCTTGTGATCATTTTATAACAGCATATCCTCTGAATCACGGATCCAACAGTGGTGACGAGTGTCGATTTGAATCTACCTGCAACATAAAAAATTTTAAAAAATAGTCGAGGCCAGGAACACGGGCGTCAACCATGAGGAACCGCCCAGCCGTCAGGCAGAGATTGAACTTCGCAGGGGAGGCTGTGGAGAGCCGGGCTTGGTTCCCCAGCCACGACGAGCAGCAAGAGACTGATGACAGGTCCAGCGTAGACCCTTCCCGAGCAGCGGCGGCTGGAGCCGACCGACGGCGGAGAGAAAGCCGAGCAGCGTCGACGGGGTAAGACAAAGGGTGAAGAGCGCAGGGCGCAGCTGGGGGTTGAACACCGAGTGGCGTCGAGAAAAAGAAAACAAACCGGACAGAGAGAGAGGGTAAAGAAACAGCCGGGTTCTAGACTGAGCGGCGCAGGAAAAAAAATTAAAATAAAATAAAATAAAAAGAAGAACGCGCAGAGCACAGCAAGGGCTCACGGGCTGAACAGGGTCCACGGGGCAAAGAAAGGGGAGCACGGGAGACGCCATTGAGCCGCGGAGAAGAAGGAAGAGTGCGGGAGACGCTATTTTTAGAAGCCGAAGCGGAGAAGAAGGGCGAGCGCGGGGAGGAAGGAAAGCGCGGGAGATGCCATTTTGTGCCAGCGGAGAAGAAGGGGAAGTTCAGAAGGCGCCATTTTTGACAGTTAACTCACACCCAAGGATGCCGAAGAGTGGCAGTATCTCTACGTTCGACAATGTAGTCGAAGATTGGGCGACATATGTGGAACGTATTGAGGTGTACTGCAGGGCAAATGAAGTGCCAGATGCTAATAAAGCACTGGTTCTGTTAAATTCCATGGGTGCAAAAACTTATGGGTTACTGCGAAATCTAATAACCCCAGAGAAGCCGGTAAACAAGAATTTTGAAAGCATAGTAGAAATCCTACAGGACCACTTAAACCCCACACCGCTACTGATAGCAGAACGATTTAAGTTCCATAAAAGGAACCAACACAAAGATGAAAGCAATGCTGAGTACCTAATGGAACTGCGCAAGCTATCGAAACACTGCCAGTTTGGAGCGGGACTAGCAGATACGTTAAGGGTCAAGTTTGTGTGTGGGCTACAAAGTGAAGGAACCCAGAAACGGCTTCTATCAGAAAAGGATCTTACGCTGGACAAAGCTTTCAGTATGGCAGTATCACACGAAGCAGCCGCAAGGGGTGCTGCAGAGATACAACGGAGACCGCAAGAATATGGCACCAATGAAATGTCCTATGGAACAGGGAAGTGCTATCGCTGCGGCAGAACAACACATGACCAGAAAGACTGTTGGTTCAAGGACCAAGTGTGCAGACAGTGTGGGAAAGCAGGACACATAGCAAGAGTCTGCAGGTCTGGGAAGAAAACCAACAGTAAGAAATCTCCACAGGAGAAGTACAAAAAGGTACACCAGGTGATGGATAGTGGTTCAGACGAACAGAAAAGTGACACAGACTCCGGAAGCAAGGAGCTGGGTTGTCTGAAACTACATAAGGTAACCGAAATGGAGGATCACCAGACTATCTGGGTTACACTCAAGATAGACGGAGTCTAAGTTAAAATGGAATTGGACACAGGGTCAGCTCTAACAGTCATAAATCAAAGAGACTACAAGCGGCTATTTTCACACATACCCTTGAAAGCTACAGAGATTGTCTTGAAGACGTATACGGGGCAAAAAGTCTACCCCAAAGGAAAAATAAGGGTGAAAGTAACATATAAAGGCCAGGAAATACCCAAAATGGATATATATGTATTGCCAGATGTAGGACTACCACTGCTAGGACGTGAATGGATCCGGAAGATACAATTAGATTGGCATTCCATACAGGCACTGAAGGTTGAGGCCAAAAAGGATGACGACGTCACACCTGGACAACTGTCAAAAATGCTAACCGACGCAAAAGAAGTGTTCCAGGAGGGACTAGGAACACTAAAAGGAATAAAAGCAACGATTAAAATAGAGGAAAATGCAAGCCCAAAATTTCTGAAGGCCAGACCAGTGCCTTATGCGATCAGACCAGCTGTTGAAGCAGAGCTGGAAGGGTTGGAACGTTCAGGAGTACTGTCCAAAGTGGACTGGAGTGAGTGGGCTACACCCATCATTCCTGTAATGAAGAGGTCGTTGAGTAATACGCCTGGGGAACCAAAGAAGGTCCGCATCTGTGGGGATTTTAAGGTGACAGTGGAACCAGTCCTTCACATGGTACAATATCCGCTTCCACGAATTGAGGATATTTTCGCCTCGCTATCTGGAGGTAAACGCTTCAACAAAATTGATCTAGCCCAGGCGTACTTGCAAATGGAGGTAGAAGAAGCTTCGAAACAATACCTTACGATCAACACTCATAAAGGTCTCTACCAATACAACCGGCTGGTGTTTGGGGGAGCCTCGGCTCCGGCTATCTGGCAAAGGGCGATGGATCAGGTCCTGCAAGGGATTCCAGGGACCCAGTGTTATTTGGACGACATCTTGGTCACGGGCGAAAATGAGGTGGTCACCTCGCCAGCTTGCAGAAGGTGCTCACCAGATTATAGGAGTATGGGCTACGAGCTAATCGCCACAAGTGCGAGTTTTTCCAGAAACAGATCTCGTATTGTGGCCACGTCATCGATGAAGAGGGGTTACATAAGTTCCCTGACAAGATTGAGGCATTAGTCAAGGCTCCAGCACTGGAAAATGTGTCACAACTGAGGTCGTTCCTCGGGCTGGTAAACTACTACCACAAGTTCTTACCAAATTTGTCTACGGTATTACACACACTGAACACCCTACTGCAAACAGGGGTACCATGGAAGTGGGATGACGAACGTAGATGAGCTTTCCAGAAGTGTAAGGAATTGATCACATCAAAAGAGGTGTTGGCCCATTTCAACCCAGCATTACCAATTCGTTTGGCATGTGATGCATCACCCTATGGTATTGGAGCGGTGCTGTCGCACAAATTCCCAGATGGGTTGGAGAGGCCAGTAGCCTTTGTGTCTCGGTCACTAACCCCAGCCGAGTGCAACTACACCCAGATTGACAGGGAGGCCTTCAGCCTAATATGGGGAGTAAAAAAATTCAACCACTATCTGCATGGGCAGAAGTTCACCTTGCTGACTGACCACCAACCACTTGTCTCCATCTTTAATCCTAAGAAGGGCATTCCAGTGATGACTGCACAGCGGTTACAAAGATGGTCCCTGTATCTAGGGGCGAATCAATATGAAATAGAATAGAAAGGCACGAAACAGCATGGGAATGCTGATGGGCTATCGCGCCTGCCACTGCCTACTGTGGAGGAAGCACCAGCAGTGGACCCTATCGAGATATTTTATTCGTCAATAATTGAACAATTGCCAGTAACAAACGCGGATATAGAGAAGGAGACCCGCAATGATCCGACGCTGTCACGGGTATATGAATTGACTGTGAGGGGATGGCCAACACATGGCGACTCACTGTTGCCAACATTCTCATCCAGAAGAGAACAGCTGTCAGCATGCCAGGGGACAGTGATGTGTGGATCCAGAGTGGTGATTCCACCCAAGTTAAGGGAGAGAGTGCTAAATGAGCTACATGAAGGTCATCTGGGGGGAGTGAAAATGAAAAGCCTTGCTAGGGCCTACGTGTGGTGGCCGGGAAACGATCAACAAATCGAAGACCTAACTAAGAGCTGCTTAGGATGCCAGAAGGTCCAAAATGCACCACCACATGCCCCTCTACACCCATGGGAACATAAGAACATAAGAACATAAGAAATAGGAGCAGGAGTAGGCCAATCGGCCCCTCGAGCCTGCTCCACCATTCAATAAGATCATGGCTGATCTGATCCTAACCTCAAATCTTCTATCACTCTGCATCCACCCGAACCCATGTGATCTCCCGGGAGAGGCGAAAAACCAGATAAAGACCCAATGGCCAATTTGGGAGAAAAAAATCTGGGAAATTCCTCTCCGACCCATCTCGGCAATCGAAATTCTTCCATGAGATCACTCTGTCCCTATATTTTCTACAGTACTTACCTCCTGTAAAGGCGATCTCCACCCCAGCCAGGAACAGGAATAAAACCATCTCCTGAAATCTAACACAGAATTAGAACACAGTAGGAGCAGAACAAGGCTACACGGCCCCTGGGCCCACTCCACTACCCACAGGGCCATGACCATTCCGAACCTAGACTCATGTCCAATTTCCTGCCCACTCCCCGTAACCCTTAATTCCCTTTACTTCTAGGAAACTATCTATTTCTGTTTTAAATTTATTTAATGATGTAGCTTCCACAGCTTTCTGGGGCAGCAAATTCCACAAACCTACCACCCTCTGAGTGAAGAAGTCTCTCCTCATCTCAGTTTTGAATGAGCAGCCCCTTATTTTAAGATTATGCCCCCTAGTTCTAGTTTCACCCATCATTGGGAACATCCTCACCGCATCCACCCGATCAAGCCCCTTCACAATCTTATATGTTTCAATAAGATCGCCTCTCATTCTTCTGAACTCCAATGAGTCGAGTCCCAATCTACTCAACCTCTCCTCATATGACCACCCCCTCATCCCCGGGATTAACCGAGTGAACCTTCTTTGTACTGACTCGAGAGCAAGTATGTCTTTTCTTAAGTTTGGACACCAAAACTGTATGCAGTATTCCAGGTGCGGTCTCACCAATACCTTGTACAACTGCAGCAATACCTCCCTGTTTTTATATTCCATCCCCCTAGCAATAAAAGCCAACATTCCATTGGCCTTCTTAATCACTTGCTGCACCTGCATACTAACTTTTTGAGTTTCGTGCACCAGGACCCCCAGATCCCTTTGTACTACAGTACTTTCCAGTTTCTTGCCATTAAGATAATAACTTGCTCTATGATTTTTCCGGCCAAAGTGCATAACCTCACACTTTCCAGTATTGTATTCCATCTGCCAAATCTCTGCCCACTTACTTAGCCTGTCTATGTCCCTTTGCAGGTTTTTTATGTCCTCCTCACTCACTACTTTCCGTCCCATCTTTGTATCATCTGCAAACTTTGATATGTTACACTCGGTCCCCTCCTCCAAATCGTTAATATAGATTGTAAAGAGTTGGGGACCCAGCACTGACCCCTGCGGAACACCACTAGTTACTGTTTGCCAATCTGAGAACGAACCATTTATCCCAACTCTCTGCTTTCTGTTAGAGAGCCAATCCTCCACCCATGCCAGAATATTACCCCAATCCCATGATTTTTTATCTTGAGCAATAATCTTTTGTGTGGCACCTTGTCAAATGCCTTTTGGAAGTCTAAATACACTACGTCCACTGGTTCCCCTTTATCCACCCTGTATGTTACTTCCTCAAAAAACTCCAGCAAATTTGTCAAACATGACTTCCCCTTCATGAAACCATGCTGAGTTTGTCCTATTAAATTATGTTTATCCAAATGTCCCGTTACTGTCACCTTAATAATGGACTCTAACATTTTACCAACCACAGATGTTAGGCTAACAGGTCTATAGTTTCCAGCCTTCTGCCTACTACCCTTTTTAAATAAGGGTGTTACATTAGCAGTTTTCCAATCTGCCGGGACCTTTGCTGAGTCCAGTGAGTTTTGGAAAATTATTACCAATGCATCCACAATCCCTACCGCTACTTCCCTCAAGACCCTAGGATGCAAGCCATCAGGTCCAGGGGATTTATCCGCCTTGAGTCCCATTATTTTACCAAGTACCACTTCCTTAGTGATTTTAATCGTATTTAGTTCCTCCCCCCCTAGAGCCCCCTGTTTGTCCAGTGTTGGGATATTCTTAGTGTAGTAAAGACTGATACAAAATAATTGTTCAATGTTTTTGCCATCTCCATGTTTCCCACCATTAATTTCCCGGTCTCATCCTCTAAGGGACCAACATTTACTTTAGCCACCCTTTTTCTTTATTTATAACTATAGAAACTTTTACTGTCTGTTTTTATATTTTTTGCTAATTTACTTTCATAATCTATCTTCCCTTTCTTAATCAATCTTTTAGTTATTTTTTGCTGTCTTTTAAAGACTTCCCAATCTTCCATCCTCCCACTAGATTTGGCTACCTTATATGCCCTTGTTTTTAGTCGGATACTATCCTTAATTACTTTACTTAGCCACGGATGGCTATCTTTTCTTTTACACCCTTTTTTCCTCAGTGGAATATATTTTTTTTGGAAGTTGTAAAATAACTCCTTAAATGTACACCACTGGTCATGTACCGTCTTACCCTTTAACCTATTTTCCCAGTCCACTCTAATTAATTCCGCTCTCATACCTTCATAGTCTCCTTTATTCAAGCTCAGCACGCTTGTTTGAGATCCAACCTTCTCACCCTCTAATTGAATATGGAATTCAACCATGTTATGGTCACTCATTCCAAGGGGATCCTTTACTAGGGCATTTTTAATTAATCCTGTCTCATTACACAGGACCAAATCTAAGGTTGCTTGCCCCCTGGTCGGTTCAGTTACATACTGCTCAAGAAACCCATCCCTAATACACTCAATGAACTCTTCCTCAAGGCTGCTCTGCCCAATTTGATTTGGCCCTACTCTCCATGGCAACGGGTGCATATTGATTTCGCTGGTCCATTCATGGACTCAATGTTCTTAATAGCAGTGGATGCTCATTCAAAGTGGCCTGAGGTGATAAAATGTCTTCAACCACTACAGAGAAAACGATTGCAGTCCTACGGACCATATTTGCCAGAAACGGTTAGCCAGAGCAGATTTGCTCTGATAATGGACCACAGTTTGTGTCCGACGAGTTCAAAAAATTTATGAGAAGGAATGGGGTAAGGCATTACATATCCGGCCTGTATCATCCAGCCACAAATGGATTGGCTCAGAGGTTCGTACAAACCTTTAAGAAGGCGATAAAGGCCATGTGCGACGATGAAATTCCACTACAGCATAAGATGGACAATTTCTTATTAGCCTACCGAAATGCGACACATGCAGTTACCAACCAGACCCCGGCCATGATGTTCTTTAACCGAAGGTTGAGATCGCGTCTGGACTTGCTCAGACTAAATGTGCGAAGAAATGTTGAGGACAACAATTCCAGCACATCAATGAGAAGCCGACAAGGAGCTTCAATGTAGGGCAACCAGTCTTGGCCCGTGACTATCGAACAGAGAAATGGGAACCCGGAACGATATGTACAAGGCAGGGGCCATTAATGTACACAGTGGATGTCGGGGAGAACATTGTGAGACGCCACGTCGATCAGATCTTAGCGTCACAGGAACGCGTCAACCCCATGTCTCGAGTACCTGGGGATGAACCCGACATACCGGTAGCATCTACTTCAGACCCAGTAGCAGTGGAACCCGATGAACTACCCGATGAAAAGGAGTCAGAATCGCCTCTGCACCAAGAACAAGAACTTCCGGAAAGGCGCTATCCCGAAAGGGTCAGGAAGCCACCCCAAAGACTGAATCTATAAATGGACTTTTGTTGTTTAATGTACATGTTAAAAATGTTAATTTTTATTTGAATATTAGGGGTACTACTAATCTAAAAGGGGAGGAATTGTAGTGTATGTGCCTTTAAGTCAGAACTACTTTTACAGCTCCTGTATACTGTAGTACCGGCAGTGACCACACCGGTATATAAGCTTTGCGCATGCCTCTGTACCCCCAGTCGTGAGACTACCCTCCTCCAGTAAAGACCTGTTTATTGTTGATGTACAGCATCCGTGTGATCATTTTATAACAGCATATCCTCTGAATCACGGATCCAACAGCAACCAATACAGTAATGTAATTGCAGTTGATCTGGTATATGGCAACTCTCATTGCGATACATGAAGCAAACATTTATAATGGGCAAAAGAGAGCGGCACTAATTACACTTGCACTGCACTAAACAGTCAAATCAGTACCTCCCCTAGTCTTTGCTTCCCCTTTAAGAAGTAGGTGTAAGTAAACATTCACACAATGTTAATTGTTTATGATTTAGATCATTTCACATGACTGATTATGATATTTTGATGTAACAATCAAAATGTACAAAAAGTGATTTTATTTCAGTTGATCCACTGTTGTGATCATAACTGCTGTGTGTTGTACATCTCCAGTGATTTCAAAACTTTGCTGCCCGTGTACTAACCCATACTCAGTCCTGCTCGCCCATCATGCCTGACCTCTCCTGCATTAGCTCCTGCCACATCGCCACCCCCCCACCCCCACCCCCGTGCCTCAAATTTAAAATTCTCATCTTTGTGTTTAAATCCCTTCATGGCCTCACCATCTCTGTAACTTTTTCCAGCCCCACACCCTACACCCAAACTTTCCGTTCCACTAACTGGCCTCTCCCTTCACCCAACCATTGGCAACCATGCCTCTCACCACCAAACCCCATGCTCTGAAATTACCTCGCTGAACACCTCCACTTTACTCTCCTTCTTTAAGGCTCTCCTTAAAACCCACCTTTTTGACCAAGCTTTTCATCAACCTACTCCTAATACTAATAGCACTTCTTTGGTTCAGCATACAATTTTTGTGACACACTTTGTAACATTTGCATATTGAATGTTAATTGGCCCGCAGGCATCTGTAAGGAATACCTATTATATTCACATGTGATCACATGTTGAGTTGTCATTGGCCTGCAGGCATCTGTAAGGACTACTATTGTTTTGAAGACCCAGTCTAGGGGTCCTAATGCCAGGCTTTTCCCCAATGTGCTGCTATGAGTAAGATGAGACCTAATGCTTAATGAAAGAGTTAAACTGTAATACTCCGTTGTCCTGCAAGTTATTATTTTTGTACAAAGTGTGCAAAACAAGACATGGTGTCAGAACAGGGATTTGAAATGGACATCATTGGAGCTCCCTTGCCTCGAATTGATTGGGAATCTTTGAACTTACCTAGAGAATGGCGCAACTTCAAGCAACACGTGGAGTTAATGTTCTCGGGTCTGCTGAAAAGCAAAGGGGAGAAAGAAAGATGCAACTACCTAGTCCTGTGGATCGGAGAAAAAGGGACAGACATTTTTAACACATGGTCTCTCACCGCGGATGATGCAAAGGTACTGAAAAGTTATTTTGACCATTTTGAATCATATGTGATGCCCAAGACAAATACGATATTCGCTAGTTACAAGTTTCAGGAGAAAGTACAAGGAGCTAGTGAGTTGTTTGAACAGTTTGTGACTGAGTTAAAACTGCTGGTAAAAGACTGAATATGCAGATAAAGATGAGCTGGTCAGAGTTGTGTTTGTAATACATTCAGCTAAAGTGAGAGAGAAACTTTTGAATGTTGGGTCCGGGCTAACGCTGGACAAAGCTATGGACATAGCTAGATCGCACGAGATAGCCCAAGCACAGTTGAAAAACATAACCGGAGCCACAAGCAGCTCGCATGAACAGACAGTGCACGCAGTTAATAGACACACACCAAAGAACACCGCCCAGAGAGTGTGTTTCAGAACAGAAAGAACAGAGAGAGTTCTAAAAATGAGCGACACAGACATAAAACGCTTCAAAAACTGTGGATATTGTGGAAACAAGGTGCATGGTGAAAAGGAGCACTGCCCTGCCAAAGGAAGGCAATGTGCTAAATGTGGTAAATGGAACCACTTTGCTAAAGTTTGCAGGACTGTTTTTGGAAAGCAGTACACACAGTGAGTGACAGCCAAATGCCAGATAGAGAGCCAAATGCAGAGGAACTGTTTATTGATTCTGTGTCACAGAAAAAACAGATTTCAGAGACTGAGCAAGCCTTTGCAGATATTGAGATAGGAAAACAGGGCACAGAGCTTAAGTTTAAATTAGACACTGGAGCTCAGGTTAATGTAATTCCTCTGAGTGAGTATCACAGCTTGAAGGATGAGTGTGAGCTACAGCCCACCTCATGCAGACTGACCAGCTATGGGGGTGAGCGGCTCATTGAAAAAGGCACATGTGTGATGAAATGCAAGTAGAAAGAAAGCGACATGATGTTGGACTTTTACATTGTTGACACTCGAGCACCTCCAGTGCTAGGTTTAAGGCATGTTTAGACATGGACCTCGTCAAGCTAGTGCTATCATTGACAGCACCAGTTGAGAAGCAGACAGTCATGGAGGAGTTTGCTGACGTTTTCAAAGGAATCGGACTATTCCCAGGTGAATGCACTATTCACCTTGACCCAGCAGCAACCCCTGTGGTTTGCCCACCGAGAAGGATACCCCTTGCTCTACGTAGCCACTTGAAGGAGGAGCTGCAGAGCATGGAGATTACAGAAATCATCATCCAGGAAACAGAACCGACAGAGTGGGTCAACTCGTTAGTAGTGGTTGAGAAACCACGTACAGGCAAGCTCAGAGTCTGTCTCGACCCCAGAGATTTGAACAAGGCTATCAAATGCCCTCACTACCCTCTACCAACACTAGATGACATCACACCCAAGCTAGTGGGAGCACGTTACTTCAGTGTAATGGACGCATGATCAGGATACTTGACTATCAAGCTCACGGAAGAGTCATCTAAGCTAACAATGTTCAACACACCATTTGGACGCTACCGATTTCTGCATTTACCATTTGGTCTTATCTCAGCTCAGGATGAATTCCAGCAGAAGATCGACGAAACCTATGAAGGCCTCGACGGAGTAGTCGCAATTGTAGACGACATCCTCATCTATGGCAGGAATAGAGAGGAACATGACAGGAAACTCCGTGCGATGCTACAAAGATCACGGGAGAAAGCGATCCGGTTCAACCCCGAGAAAAGCATAATTGGATCCACCGAGATCAGTTATTTCGGGCATTGCCTCTCAACTGATGGCTTTAAGCCGGATCCAGAGAAAATCTCTGCCATCAAGAAGATGGAGCTGCCGAAAACCGCGCAGAGCTAGAGACAGTACTAGGCATGGTTAGCTACTTAGCCAAGTTTGCCCCGAGCCTCTTTGAAATCAACGCACCCATGTGTCAGTTGCTCAAACAATCCAATGAGTTCCTGTGGGACAAACATCATGACACAGCATTTCAGAAAATGAAAGACCTAATCACCAAAGAACCAGGACCAGTTCTTGCCTACTTCGACCCCAACAAAGAGCTCAGACTACAAGTGGACGCATCAAAGTATGGACTAGGCGCAGTATTACTGCAAGAAGGAAAGCCCATCGGCTACGCTTCCAGATCTGTCACAGACAGTGAAATCCACTATGCTCAAATCGAGAAAGACCTATATGCAATTCTGTTTGAATGTAAGTGTTTCCACCAGTACGTCTATAGCTGACAAGTAATTGTGGAATCTGACCACAAGTCCCTCGAGTCAATCATGAGGAAACCACTAGCCACAGCCCCACCAAGGCTACAGAGAATGATCCTTCAGCTACAGAAGTACGACTTCACAATCATTCACCGTCCAGGCAAAAACATTCCTGTCGCAGACACGCTCTCCAGAAAGTCTCTTAGCTACCAGGACCGCAGCCTCAGTGAAGGCATGGATGTGCAGGTGCACATGGTGTACAACAGCTTACCTGTGAGTGACTCAAAACTGAAGGAGATCTGAGCAGGAACAGAGAAAGATGCACAACTCACACTGCTGAGCAAAGTCATACATGAAGGATGGCCTGAGGAAAGGAGTTAATGCCCTCAAAGCATATCTGAATTCTGGAACCACAGAGACAAACTCACAAATCAACAGAATCATCTTCAAAGGGGAGAAAATCATCATTCCTACCAGTCTCAGAGAAGAGATGTTGACAAAAATTCATGCTGGACATATGGGCATGGAAAAATGCAAACAAAGAGCACGTGACATTATGGTTTGGCCCGGAATGTGCAAACACATTGAGGACATTGTCGGAAAATGTTCCATTTGTCTAGAACACCGCCCATCAAATGTCAAAGAGCCTATGATACCTCACCGTATCCCAGACAGACCCTGGCAGGTCGCGGCAACGGATCTGTTCACATGGAACAACGAGGACTACATAGTGACTGTTGATTACTACAGCAGATTTTTATGAACTGGACAAGCTTCACAGCATTACATCTGCAGCTGTGATCCATAAGCTAAAGGCAGCCTTTGCCAGGCATAGCATTGTAGAGACTTTAGTCTCAGACAAATCAAAAGAGTTTGAGTCATTTGCCAAGGCATGGGATTTCACACATGTCACATCAAGCCCACATTACCCTCAAAGTAATGGCCTTGCTGAAAAAACTGTCCAGATTGCAAAAACACTCATGGACAAAGCCAAAGCGGACAAAAGAGACCCCTTCATCAGTTTCCTTGAGTACCGCAACACTCTGGTTGACAACTTCAAGTCACCAGCACAGCCGTTGAAGAGCTGCAGACTTCACTCAATCCTTCCAAGCACCAACCAGCAGCTGCAGCCAGAGGTCGCCAGCTGCAAGCAAGTGCATGCAAAACGTGTACAGAGACAGCAACACCAAAAGAGATCCTATGACATGTCAGCTAGACTACCGCCACCGCTGCACAATGGAGAATCCACCAGAATCCAGGAGCATGACTACTGGAAGCCAGCAGTCATCATCCAGCCAGCTGACACTGAGGGATCGTATCACGTCTGCACCCCAGAAGGACAGGTGTACTGCCGCAATCGCAGGCACCTCCTGATCACCAAGGAACAACACCATCATTCCGATGAGAGGATCAATTTAACAGAGTGTGATGAACAGAGCAATATCCAAAACACATCATACTTACCTGAACCTAAGCCTGAACCTGAATTGTTGACCGATTCAGGAGCATGCTCAGTTCCATACCACACAAGGTCGGGGCGAGAGGTCAAGCCTAGAGTTATCCTTGACTTGAGAACTGTCAAAGGGTGTAGGCAGATCACTGCCCTAAAAAAAAGAACTGTACATCATTATTGAAACGTTGAGATGTTTTCAGTGCTAGTTAAATGCTGAGTTTACTTATATGTTTATGCTACCGAGAACATTATGTAGAAGAAAGGTTTAAAAGTAATGCATAATATTTTTCTTTTAAAAGAAAGGGGATGTAACATTTGCATATTGAATTATCATTGGCCCGCAGGCATCTGTAAGGAATACCTATTATATTCACATGTGATCACATGCTGAGTTGTCATTGGCCTGCAGGCATCTGTAAGGACTACTATTGTTTTGAAGACCCAGGCTAGGGGTCCTAATGCCAGGCTTTTCACCACTGTGCTGCTATGAGTAAGATCAGACCTAATGCTTAATAAAAGAGTTAAACTGTAATACTCTGTTGTCCTGCAAGTTATTATTTTTGTACAAAGTGTGCAAAACAAGACACACTTTGGGACATTTATCTATGCTAAAGCGACTATATAAATGCAAGCTGTCATGATTGTTGGTGTTGATCTCTGCACTTGAAGGCAGTCCTTTATTTTAACATGTCACTGGGAGCTTAAGATCTAGAACAATATGAGCACAAGTTCTGGATTTTATTTTGAGTTGAAATCTGGAGCTAACCTTTCTGTAATTCAAAGGCCATGGTGAAATGGAGAAAGAGAATGCAAGCTAGTGGATCCTTCAACTTGAAAAACACAGAGACACTTGTTGAAGTTCACAAAATCTATTTGCCATCATAGAAACATAGAAGATAGGAGCAGGAGTAGGCCATTCGGCCTCTCGAGCCTTCTCCGCCATTCAATGAGATCATGGCTGATCATCCAAATTCAGTACCCTGTTCCTGCCTTCTCTCCATATCCCTTGATCCCTTTAGCCTTAAGAAATATATCCAACTCCTTCTTGAATATATTTAATGAATTGGCCTCTACTGCCTTCTTTGGCAGAGAATTCCACAGGTTCACCACTCTCTGGGTGAAGAAATTCCTCCTCATCTCTGTCCTAAATGGCTTACCCCTTATCCTTAGACTGTGACCCCTGGTTCTGGACCCCCCGACCATCGGGAACATCCTTCCAGCATCTAGTCTGTCTAGTCCTGTTAGAATTTTTTAAGTTTCAATGAGATCCCCTCTCATTCTTCTAAACTCCAGTGAGTACAAGCCCAATCGACCCAATCTCTCCTCATACATCATTCCTGCCATCCCAGGTATCAGCCTGGTGAATCTTTGCTGCACTCCTTCCATGGCAAGAACATCCTTCCTCAGATAAGGTGACCAAAACTGCACACAATACTCAAGATGTGGTCTCACCAAGGCCCTGTACAACTGCAGCAAGACATCCTTGTTCCTGTACTCAAACCCTCTCGCTACGAAGGCCAACATACTGTAATGATATGCAGTAACATGTCATTCTAGAATGGTACACTAGGTGTAGCTGTTTGTTTTAGTAGTGGGCTACATCCATATGGGTTGTCTTGTTTAACACGAGGCACTGGTCGAGAGAGTCAACATGGCTACTGTATACAAGTCAACAAGGCTGAATAAATGACTAACACAAGCTAGCTGTTCATGATAAAAACGTTTATTTATTTATGAACATAACATGGTACCAGGAGTGGTAATATCTGCTGAATATTGCGAAATGCGACATGGAGAATTTGAAGCCACCGGAGGGTTTGAAACTCACGGGGAATGTCGACTGCAATTGGCGGACTTTCAAACAACAATTCGAACTCTACATTGCCGCCATCGGGTTCGGTACGAAGTCAGATGCAAGGAAAATAGTGTTGCTGCTCACGGTTGCAGGCCCGCAGGTGATAGAGGTATTTAATACGTTTGTATTTGATCAAGTGGAGGCCAGAGAAAAAATGGACGACGTGCTAAAGAAGTTTGATACACATTGTTCTCCCAAAAAGAACGAGACCTATGAGAGGTACTTGTTCCATTCACGGACACAGCAGCAAAATGAGACTTTTGATAGCTTTGTGACCGATCTGAAACTGAAAGCACAGACATGTAATTTCTCTGAACTGAAATCATCCATGATTCGTGACCAGATTGTGTTTGGTATTCATGATAAAAAGGTCAGGGAACGTCTGTTGAGAGAAACCAATCTGACATTGGAGGATGCTTTGAAAATATGCCATGCCAGTGACCTAGCTCAGCAGCACACGAAGACTTTCAGTGAAAGTAATAATGGTGCGACTGTAGTGAGTGACAGTGCAGCTGTCGGTGCTGTGTCCTGCAAGGGGAAGAAACGTGGGCAGAACAGGAATGCAAAGCAATCGGAGGATGGAACTTTCAATTGTAAACGCTGTGGTTACCAGCACCAATCAAGACAATGCCCAGCGTTTGGGAAAATGTGCACAAGATGTAATGGAAAGAATCACTTTGCCAAACATTGCTTTTCAAAAGTAAAAACAAAGAAAGAACATAAAGTTAATGCAGTAAAAGAGGAAACTGATTTAAGTGAGACATTTTTTGTAGGAATGGTATCATGTGACAATATAGAAACGGATACAGAAAATGTGCAGCCCTCAGGAATGGACAATGCTGAACATAAAGTTAATGCAGTAAAAGAGGACAAATGGATGATGCCACTGCAGGTAAATGGAGCATTAGTTACTTTGAAACTAGACACTGGGGCAAAAGCAAACTTAATCAGTATGAGTGACATTAAAAATATGAAAGAAAAGCCCAAAATACAGAAAAAATCAGAACTACTGAAGAACTATAATGGACAGAAAATAGATAGCTTAGGTGTATGCAGACTTAAAGTGACAGTCAAAGACAAAGTGCATCATCTCATGTTTTCTGTTGTGGCTGAAGGACTTGATTCACTACTAGGTGACAAAGCTTATGAGGACTTAGAACTGGTCAAGAGAGTCTACCGTATAAACTGTGCCATAAGCAGACCAGATGACTCAATGGATTCTGTAGTGAGTAATTTCCAGGATGTGTTCAAAGGATTAGGAGTTCTACCATTCACTTACAAGATCCAGCTAAAGGAGGATGCTCAGCCAGTGGTACATGCTCCACGGAGAGTTCCAGCACCCCTGCATGACCGGCTCAAGAAAGAACTGGACAGAATGACCACACTAGGAGTCATCAGGAAAGTCGAAGAGCCAACAGACTGGGTTAACTCCATGGTATGTGTAAAGAAAAAGAACAATGATCTAAGAGTATGCATGGATCCAAAGGACTTAAATGCAAACATAAAACGTGAACACTACCAGATTCCCAAGTGAGAAGAAATCACCAGTGAAATGTCAGGTGTCAGATACTTCACAAAGCTCGATGCCTCACAAGGATTTTGGCAACTAAAACTGGATGAAGAGAGCACCAAATACTGTACCTTCAACACACCATTTGGCAGGTATTGTTTCCTCAGAATGCCTTTCGGGATAATCTCTGCATCTGAAATCTTTCATAGAGCGATGGAACGCATAATTGAAGGTCTGGAAGGAGTTCGGGTCTATGTTGATGACATCATCATCTGGGGCTCCACACTGAAAGAACACAATGAGAGACTGACTAAAGTGCTACAGAGCATACACCAGAATGGACTGAAGCTCAATAAAACCAAGTGTCAGTTTGGCATCCAGGAAGTCACTTTGCTAGGAGATAATCTATCTGGTAAAGGAATAGAGCCAGATATGGAAAAAGTAAACGCCATACTTGTTAGATCCGTGTAGTTCTTGGGGAAACATCCTATTCAAAGGAGAATTATGTAACCCTTCTTCATCAATAATGTGGCCACAATACGAGATCTGCTTCTGGAAAAACTCGCACTTGTGGCGATTAGCTCATAGCCCATATTCCTTTAATCTAGTGAGCACCTTCTCCAAGTTGGCGAGGTGATCACTGTCATTTTCGCCCGTGACCAGGATGTCGTCCAAATAACACTGGGTCCCTGGAATCCCTTGCAGGACTTGCTCCATTGCCCTTTGCCAAATAGCCGGAGCCGATGCTACCCCGAACACCAGTCAGTTGTATTGATAGAGACCTTTATGAGTGTTGATCGTGAGGTCTTGTTTCGAGGCTTCTTCTACCTCCATTTGCAAGTACGCCTGGGCCAGATCAATTTTGGTGACGCTTTTACCTCCAGCTAGCGAGGCGAAAATATCCTCAATCCGTGGAAGCGGATATTGCACCGTGTGAAGGACTGGGTTCCCTGTCACCTTAAAATCCCCATAGATGCGGACCTTCTTTGGTTCCCCAGGTGTATTACTCAACGAGGAGGAGCAAGGCGAGGCCCGACCAGATCGGACCAGGAGAGCACCGAGGCCGGGTATAAAAGCAGGAGCGAGGCGAGGCCCAACCAGATCAGACCAGGAGAGCACCGAGGCAGCAGATAAAAGGAGGAGCGAGGCGAGGCCTAACCAGATCGGACCTGGAGAGCACCGAGGCGGCAGATAAAAGGAGGAGCGAGGCCCGACCAGATCGGACCAGGAGAGCACCGAGGCGGCAGATAAAAGGAGGAGCGAGGCGAGGCCCGACCAGATCGGACCAGAAGAGCAGCGAGGCAGCAGATAAAAGGAGGAGCGAGGCGAGGCACACTAACTTAGCAGCGGGGAGAGAGGTAAAAAGTAATCAGAGTGTGACGTCACCAGGGAGCAGGTAAGTGATTGGTTGGTGAGTATATCTCTTTTTTAAACTTTAACTCTGTAGTTTATAGTTGCTAAGGTCTTTTCTGGTGTAGCAGGGACTGTTGGTAAACCATACAAGCGCCTTAGAGTTTATCTATAATTGGTGGGGTAAGTCATGCCAGGAGAGCCCAGCCCTGTGTTATGCTCCTCTTGCTCTATGTGGGAATTCAGGGACACTGCCGGTGTCCCTGATGACGACGTGTGCCAGAAATGCATCCAGCTGCGGCTACTAGCAGACCGCATTGCGGCGCTGGAGCTGCGGATGGATGGGCTTTGGAGCATTCACGATGCTGAGAGGGTCGTGGATAACATGTTTAGTGAGTTGGTCACACCGCAGGTAAGGGCTGCACAGGCAGAAGGGAAATGGCTGAGCATCAGGCAGAGCAGTAGAGGCAGGCAGGTAGTGCAGGGGACCCCTGTGGCCATCCCCCTCTCAAACAGGTATTCTGATTTGGATGCTGTTGAGGGGGATGACTTTCCAGAGGAAGGCAGCAGCAGCCAACTTCCCGGCACCAGGGTGCTCCTGCTGCTCAGGAAGGGAGGAAAAAGAGAGGGAGAGCAACAGAGGTAGGGGATTCTATCGTAAGGGGTACAGATAGGCGTTTCTGTGGCCGTAGACGTGACTCCAGGATGGTTTGTTGCCTCCCTGGTGCCAGGGTCAAGGATGTCACTGAACGGCTGCAGGGCATTCTGAAGGGGGAGGGTGAACAGTCAGAGGTCGTGGTTCACATTGGGACCAATGACATGGGTAGGAAGAGGGATGAGGACCTCCAGCAAGAATTTAGGGTGCTAGGTAGCAGATTAAAGAGCAGGACCTCAAAGGTTGTAATCTCTGGATTACTCCTGGTGCCACGTGCTAGTGAGTATAGGAATAGGAGGATAGAGCAGATGAATGCGTGGCTAAAGAGTTGGTGCAGGAGGGAGGGCTTTAGTTTCCTGGATCACTGGGCCTGCTTCTGGGGAAGGTGGGACTTGTACAAGTCGGACGGGTTGCACCTGAACCAAAACGGGACAAATATCCTTGCGGGGAGGTTTGCTAGCACTGTTCAGGGGGGTTTAAACTAAAATGGCAGGGGGTTGGGAACCTGAGCAGGGAGACAGAGGAAAGGGAAACAGGGATAAAAGCAAAAGATAGGAAGGAGAAAAACAAAAGTGGCAGTCAGAGAAATCAACGGTTTAAATCAAACGTGGCCACAGTAAATAATAATTCTAATAGGTCTAAGAGCGTTAAAAAAACAAGCCTGAAGGCTTTGTGTCTTAATGCGAGGAGCATTTGTAATAAGGTGGATGAATTGGCTGCGCAAATAGAGGTAAACAAATATGATTTGGTTGGGATTACGGAAACGTGGCTCAAGGATGGCCAAGACTGGGAACTCAACATCCAGGGGTATTCGATATTCAGGAAAGATAGGCAAAAAGGAAAGGGAGGTGGGGTAGCATTACTAGTTAAAGAAGGGATTAATACAATTGTAATGAAGGATATTAGCTCTGATGATGTGGAATCTGTATGGGTAGAATTGAGAAATACTAAGGGGAAAAAAACATTAGTGGGAGTGGTATATAGACCTCCCAACAGTAAGGCGGAGGTTGGGGATGGCATTAAAAGGGAAATTAAAGAAGCGTGCAATAAGGGCACAGCAGTCATCATGGGTGACTTTAATCTACATATAGATTGGGCCAACCAAATTAGTAACAATACTGTGGAGGAGGAATTCCTGGAGTGTTTACGGGATGGTTTCCTGGACCAATATGTCGAGGAACCAACCAGAGATCAGGCCATCTTAGACTGGGTATTATGTAACGACAAAGGATTAATTAGCAATCTTGTTGTACGAGGCCCCTTGGGTCTGAGCGATCATAATATGATCGAATTCTTCATTAAGATGGAGAATGAAATAGTTGACTCAGAGACTAGGGTCCTCAATTTAAATAAAGGAAACTATGATGGTCTGAGGAGCGAGTTGGGTAGGATTGCTTGGGGAATGGCACTCAAAGGGTTGATGGTGGATAGGCAATGGCAAACATTCAAAGACCGAATGGATGAGCTACAGAATTTGTTCATCCCAGTTTGGCATAAAAATAAAACAAAAAAGGTGACTCAACCGTGACTAACAAGGGAAATTAGGGATAGCATAAGATCCAAGGAGACGACATATAAATTGGCCAGAAAAAGCAATAATCCTGAGGATTGGGAGCAGTTTAGGATTCAACAAAGGAGGACAAAGGGATTAATTAAGAAAGGGAAAATAGAATATGAGTGTAAGCTATCAGGGAACATAAAAACTGACTGTAAAAGCTTTTATAGATATGTGAAGAGAAAAAGATTATGAAGTCAAGCGTAGGTCCCTTACAGTCAGAATCAGAGGAATTTATAATGGGAAACAAAGAAATGGCAGACCAACTAAATTCATACTTTGGTTCTGTCTTCACAAAGGAGGACACAAATAACCTCCCAGAGATGCCGGGGAACATAGGGTCTGATGAAAGGGTGGAACTGAAAGAAATCAGTATTTGTAGGGAAATGGTGTTAGGAAAATTGATGGGACTAAAGGCCGATAAATCCCCAGGGCCTGATAATCTACATCCCAGGGTACTTAAGGAAATGGCCCTAGAAATAGTAGATGCATTGCTGGTCATCTTCCAGAACTCGATAGACTCTGGAACAGTACCCATGGATTGGAGGGTAGCTAAAGTTACCCCACTATTCAAAAAAGGTGGTAGAGAAAAAGCGGGGAATTATAGGCCGGTAAGCCTGACAGCAGTAGTGGGGAAAATGCTAGAATCTATTATAAAAGATGTAATAGCAGAGCACTTGGTAAGCAGTGACAGGATCGGACAAAGTCAACATGGATTTACAAAAGGTAAATCATGCTTGACTAATCTGGAATTTTTTGAGGATGTAACTGGTAAAATAGATAAGGGAGAACCAGTGGATGTGGTGTATTTGGACTTTCAGAAGGCTTTCGATAAGGTCCCACATAAGAGATTAGCATGCAAAATTAAGGCACATGGGATTGGGGGCAAGGTATTGACTTGGATAGAGAACTGGTTGGCGGACAGAAAGCAAAGAGTTGGAATAAACGGGTCGTTTTCCGAGTGGCAGGCAGTGACTAGTGGGGTACCGCAAGGATCGGTCCTCGGACCCCAGCTGTTCACAATATATATTAATGATCTGGACGAGGGAATTGGATGTAATATCTCCAAATTTGCAGACGACACAAAGCTGGGCGGGAGGGTAAGCAGTGAGGAGGATGTCGTGAAACTCCAGTACGATTTGGACAGATTGGGTGATTGGGCAGAAACATGGCAAATGCACTATAATGTGGATAAATGTGAGGTTATCCACTTTGGTGGCAAAAACAGGAAGGCAGATTATTATTTGAATGGCAATAGATTGGGAGAAGGGGAACTGCAAAGAGACCTGGGTGTTCTTGTGCACCAGTCGCTGAAGGTAAGCATGCATGTGCAGCAGGCGGTTAAGAAGGCAAATGGTATGTTGGCCTTCATAGCAAGAGGGTTCGAGTACAGGAACAAGGATGTCTTGCTACAGTTGTACAGGACCTTGGTGAGACCGCACCTTGAGTATTGTGTGCAGTTCTGGTCGCCTTACCTGAGGAAGGACGTTCTTGCCATGGAAGGAGTGCAGCGAAGATTCACCAGGCTGATACCTGGGATGGCAGGAATGACGTATGAAGAGAGATTGTGTCGATTGGGCTTATACTCACTGGAGTTTAGAAGATTGAGAGGGGATCTCATCGAAACTTATAAAATTCTGTCAGGCCTGGACATACTAGATGCAGGAAGGATGTTTACGATGGCCGGGGAGTCCAGAACCAGGGGTCATAGTCTAAGGATAAGGGGTAAGCCATTTAGGACTGAAATGAGGAGGAATTTCTTCACCCAGAGAGTGGTGAACCTGTGGAATTCTCTGCCACAGAGGGTGGTGGAGGCCAGTTCATTAAATATATTCAAAAAAGAGTTGGATATATTTCTTAAGGCTAAAGGGACCAAGGGATATGGGGAGAAGGCAGGGACAGGGTACTGAATTTGGATGATCAGCCATGATCTCATTGAATGGCGGAGCAGGCTCGAAGGGCCTAATGGCCTACTCCTGCTCCTATCTTCTATGTTTCTATGTTTCTATGACCTCTTCATTACAGGGACGATGGGTGTAGCCCACTCGCTCCAGTCTACTTTGGACAGTACTCCTGAACGTTCCAACCCTTCCAGCTCTGCTTCAACGGCTGGTCGGATCGCATAAGGCACCGGTCTGGCCTTAAAAAACTTTGGACTTGCTTTTTCCTCTATTTTAATCGTTGCTGTTATGCCTTTTAGTGTTCCGAGTCCCACCTGTAACACTTCTTGTGTGTCAGTTAGCATTTTTGACAGTCCAGGTGTGGCATTGTCATCCTTTTTGGCCTCAACCTTCAGTGCCTGTATGGAATGCCAATCTAATTGTATCTTCCGGATCCATTCACGTCCTAGTAGTGGTGGTCCTCCATGTGGCAATACATATAGGTCCATTTTAGGTATTTCCTGGCCTTTGTATATCACTTTCACCCTTATTTTTCCTTTGGGGTAGACTTTTTGCCCCGTGTACGTCTTCAAGACAATCTCTGTAGCTTTCAAGTGTATATGTGGAAATAGCTGCTTGTAGTCCCTTTGGTTTATGACTGTTAGGGCTGATCCAGTGTCCAATTCCATTTTCACTTGGACTCCGTCTATCTTGAGTGTGACCCAGATAGTCTGGTGATCCTCCATTTTGGTTACCTTATGTAGTTTCAGACAACCCAGCTCCTTGCTTCCGGAGTCTGTATCATTTCCCTGTTCGTCTGAACTACTGTCCATCACCTTATGTACCTTTTTGTACTTCTCCTGTGGAGATTTCTTGCTGTTGGTTTTCTTCCCTGACCTGCAGACTCTTGCTATGTGTCCTGTTTTTCCACACTGTCTGCACACTTGGTCCTTGAACCAACAATCCTTCTGATCGTGTGTTGTTCTGCCGCAGCGATAGCACTTCCCTGTTCCATAGGACATTTCATTGGTGCCGTATTCTTGCGGTCTCCGTTGTATCTCTGCAGCGCCCCATGTGGCTGCTTCGTGTGATACTGCCATACTGAAAGCCTTGTCCAGCATAAGATCCTTTTCTGATAAAAGCCGTTTCTGGGTTCCTTCACTTTGAAGCCCACACACAAACTTGTCCCTTAACGTATCCGATAGTCCCGCTCCAAACTAGCAGTGTTTCGATAACTTGCGCAGTTCCGTTAAGTACTCAGCATTACTTTCGTCTTTATGCTGGTTCCTTTTGTGGAACTTAAATCTTTCTGCTATTAGCAGCGGTGTGGGGCTTAAGTGGTCCTGTAGGATTTCTACTATACTTTCGAAATTCTTCTCCATGGACTTCTCTGGGGTTATCAGGTTTCGCAGTAAGCCATAAGTTTTTGCACCCATGGAATTTAACAAAACCAGTGCTTTCCTAGCATCTGGCACTTCATTCACCCTGCAGTACACCTCAATGCGTTCCACATATGTCGCCCAATCTTTGACTTCATTGTCGAATGCCGTGATACTGCCATTCTTCGCCATCCCTGGGTGTAATTTAACTGTCTATATGGCGTCTCCCGTGCTCTCCCTTCCTCTCTGCTGGAACAAAATGGCGTCTCCCGTGCTTTCCTTCCTTCCCGCACTCGCCCTTCTTCTCCACTGTGGCTTCAAAAAAAATGGTGTCTCCCACGCTCTCCCTTCTTCTCTGCGGCTCAATGACATCTCCCGCGCTCTCCCTTCTTCTCCCCACTGATGTGGTTCAGCCCTTGAGCCCTGGCTGTGCTCTGAGTGTTCTCCTGTGCGCCTTTCCCGTTGCCGTCGCTCGGTCCAGAACCTGGCTGCTGCTTTACCCTCTCTCTCTCTCTCTGCTTGTTTTTCCTTGATGCCGCTCGGTTCTTTAACCCCCGGCCGCGCCCTGTGCGCTTCGCCCTCTCTCTTACCCCGTCAACGCTGCTCAGCTTTTCTACGCCGTCGGTCGGCTCCCGCCGCCGCTGTCCGGCAAGGGTGTGCGCTGCACCTGTTGCCAGTCTGTTGCTGGATCATCGTGGCTCTCAACAGCCACTCCTGCGATGTTCACTTGCTGCCGGATGACTGGGTGGTTGCTCGTGGTCGACGCCCGTGCTCCTGGCCTCGACTTTCTTCCACCGTCCTCCCGGAGCGAGTCCTTGACAGGAAATGCAGAGTTGCAGGCAGATTCAAATCAACCTCGTCGCCACTGTTAGATCTGTGATTCTTTAAATAGGATGTTTCCCCAAGAACTACATGGAGGCTGTAACTTAACAATCAACAGGTGTTTACTAGAGTAGAGTAGTCTCACGACTGAAGTACAGAAGCCTGCTCTGGCTTTATATACAGGTGTGGTCACTGCCGGTACTACAGTATACAGGAGCTGTAAAACAGTTCTCTCTTAAAGGTACATACACAAAAATACTCAACATGCCCCGACCCACTGACAAAAAAGGAGTGCTACGCATCTTGGGGATGATAAACTTCATTGGAAAGTTCATTCCTAACTTTTCAGCCAAGACAGCCTGTCTGCGAGACCTGCTACATAAAACAAATGAGTTCGCATGGACAGAAAGACATGAACAAGAGTGGATGAACCTCAAAACAGTGCTGACAACCACACCTGTACTCACCTTCTTTGACCCAACAAAGAGAATCAAAGTGCCAACAGATGCATCAAAAGATGGCCTAGGCGCGGTCTTGCTACAAGCAGAGGGTGAAGATTGGAAGCCTGTTGCCTATGCCTCCAGGTCTATGACTGATTCTGAGTGTCGATACGCCCAGATTGAAAAGGAATGTCTAGGCTTGGTAGTTGGACTAGAAAACTTCCATGACTACATATATGGACTTCCCAGCTTCACAGTTGAGACAGACCACTGCCCACTGGTTGCCATCGTAAAAAAAAACCTGAATGAGATGTCTCCAAGGATTCAACGACTCATGATGAAGCAGCAAAGATATGACTTTGAACTGATCTACACAACAAGCAAACACATAGTGTTAGCAGATGCACTATCCCGAGCACCCACAATGAGTCATATGAGCTCTACTGAGGAAGACGTGGATGTTCATGTGAGTATGGTCACTGCTGCGCTGCCCATGTCAGACACAAAATCAAAGCAAATAGCAGAAGAAACAGTAAAAGATACAGTGTTACTAACAGTAATAGAGAACATTCATCATGGTTGGCCAAAAGGTTCCTGTCCAAAGTACTATCACATCAGGTCAGAGTTGAGTGTCGCAAGTGGACTATTACTAAGACAGAACAGAATAGTCATTCCACAGGCTCTACATCGAGACATGCTCAAAAGGATTCATGAGGGACACCTCGGAATTGAAAAATGCAAAAGGAGGGCAATAGACACTGTTTATTGGCCTGGCATAAATAAGGACATTGAGAACATGATCGGCAAACGTGAGACATGTCAGAAACACCAAAACAAACAAACAAAGGAACCAATGATAGTAGCAGACTTACCAACAGCACCATGGCAAAAGGTTGGTATGGACCTTTATCATTTGAATGGTAAAGACTATCTATTAGTGATTGACTATTATTCTAACTATCCTGAGATGGTGCTGCTCTCAAGCACATCAGCAAGCAGTGTCATAATGCATGTTAAATCCATCTTCGCCAGACATGGGATTCCCAGGATTGCCGTTAGCGACAATGGTTCGTGCTTCAACTGTAAGGAGTAGCAACAGTTTGCAGCATATTATGACTTTCAGCACATCACATCCAGTCCTCTGTATGCTCAGTCGAATGATAAGGCAGAGAAAGGTGTTCAAGTTCTCAAACAGCTACTGAAGAAAGCAACAGAAAGCAAGTCTGATCCTTATCTCGCCCTGCTGAGCTACCGAGCCTCCCCTTTAGACTGTGGTTCTTCACCTGCTGAACTCCTAATGGGTCGCAAGTTGCGCACCACGCTACGCTGCTGTGCAAAAGAAAAGCAGAGTAAGGAACTGAGACAGAGACTTCAACTGTTAAAGCTGAAACAGAAATCACACTATGACAAGTCATCCAAAAATATGAAACCATTGACAAGGGATGATGTTGTCAGGATTGAGGATCAAAATGCATGGAACAGGAAAGCTACAGTTCTTGAGGAAGTAGGACCAAGGTGATACACTGTTAGAACTGAGGAAGGACAGAGTCTCAGGAGGAACCGCCGTTCCCTCCTGAAAAAAAAAGAAACTATCCAAGAGCAAATCGATGACAATGCCGCAACTGAATCTTGTCACTCACCACCAGAACAATCTAACACAAACGCACATACAGGCTCTCATGCAAACACATCAGACTTACCTGTGCTGAGAAGATCCACACGTGAAGTAAAAAAGCCTGATAGACTTAATCTTTGAGTACAAAGAAAACTATAATAAAAGAATGAAAAGCTTAGAGTTCATAAAGTAAAGCTTTGAAGATGTGTTGACTGTTGTGAAGATGTTTTTAAAAAAAAATGTTTGTGTCGTTATGTAAAAAAAACCAAGTTCATTCGAAGGTTTATAGAGCATTAACAAAAGTGACACGGTGGCATAGGGGTTAGCACTGTTGCCTCACAGCACCAGGGACCTGGGTTCGAATCCGGCCTCGGGTGACTGTCTGTGTGGAGTTTGTTCATTCTCCCCGTGTTTGCGTGGGGGTGTTCCGGTTTTCTCCCACAGCCCAAAGATATGCAGGTTAGGTTGATTGGCTGTGATAAAATTGACCCTTAGTGCTAGGGGGATTAAATACGTGGGGTTACAGGGATAGGGTGGGATATGTGTTGGTGTAGGGATTACAGGGATCGGGTGGGATATGTGTCGGTGCAGGCTCGATGGGCTAAAATGGCCTTGATCTGCGCTGTGGGGTTTCTGTGAATCATCTTTACCGTTTTTCTTGAAAGTTGATTGATACTGATTTTGTTTAACCTCAAAGGAAGGGGGATGTAATGATATGCAGTAACATGTCATTCTAGAATGTTACACTAGGTGTAGCTGTATGTTTTAGTAGTGGGCTACATCCATATGGGTTGTCTTGTTAAACACGAGGCACTGGTCAAGAGAGTCAACATGGCTACTGTATACAAGTCAACATGGCTGAATAAATGACAAGCACAAGCCAGCTGTTTATGACAAAAATGTTTATTTATTTACTAGCTGGAGTGCCCGGCGATGCCGAGGCTTTTTTGAGGGCATGCTGTTGTTGTTAGAGAGAGAGAGAGCGACTGGGGGGAAGAGAGAGAGCGACTGGGGGGAAGAGAGAGAGCGACGGGGTGAAGAGAGAGAGCGACTGGGAGGAAGAGAGAGAGCGACTGGGGGGAAGAGAGTGAGCGACTGGGGGGAAGAGAGAGAGCGACTGGGGGGAAGAAAGAAAGCATCTGGGGGGAAGAGAGAGAGCGACTGGGGGGAAGAGAGAGAGCAACGGGGGAAGAGAGAGAGCGACTGGGGGGAAGAGAGAGAGCGACTGGGGGGAAGAGAGAGAGCGGCTGGGGGGAAGAGAGAGAGCGACTGGGGGGAAGAGAGAGAGCGACTGGGGTAAGAGAAAGAGCGACTGGGGGGAAGAGAGAGAGCGACTGGGGGGAAGAGAGAGAGCGACCGGGGGGAAGAGAGAGAGCGACCGGGGGGAAGAGAGAGAGCGGCTGGGGGGAAGAGAGAGAGCGACTGGGGGGAAGAGAGAGAGCGGCTGGGGGGAAGAGAGAGAGCGACTGGGGGGAAGAGAGAGAGCGACTGGGGTAAGAGAAAGAGCGACTGGGGGGAAGAGAGAGAGCGACCGGGGGGAAGAGAGAGAGCGACCGGGGGGAAGAGAGAGAGCGACCGGGGGGAAGAGAGAGAGCGACCGGGGGGAAGAGAGAGAGCGACCGGGGGGAAGAGAGAGAGCGGCTGGGGGGAAGAGAGAGAGCGACTGGGGGGAAGAGAGAGAGCGACTGGGGGGAAGAGAAAGCGCGACTGGGGGGAAGGGGGGGAGGGGGGAAAGGGGGAAAGGGGGGAAGGGGGGCAAGGGGAGGGGGGAAAGGGGAGGGGAGGGGAGAAGGGGAGGGGGGAAGGGGAGGGGGAAAGGGGAGAGGAGGGGGGAAGGGGAGTGGTGGGGGGATGGGGAGGGGAGGGGAGGGGCAGAAGGGGAGGGGAGGGGGGAAAGGGGAGGGGAGGGGGGAAAGGGGAGGGGAGGGGGGAAAGGGGAGAGAGGTAGGGGAGGGGAGGGGGGAAAGGGGAGGGGAGGGGATGGGGGAAATGGGAGGTGAGGGGGGAAAGAGGAGGGGAGGGGGGAAAGGGGAGGGGGGAAAGGGAGGAGGAGGAGGGGGGTAGGTGGAGGAGGGAGGGGGAGGGAGGGGAAGGGGAGGGAGGGGGAGGGAGGAAGGGGGTGAAGGGAAGGGAAGGGGGGAGAGGGGAGGGTGGGAGGGGGAGAGGGGCGGGGAGGGGTGGGGGTGAGGGGGGGAGGGGTGGAGGGAGGGGGGAGGGAAGAGGGAGGGGGAGGGGGAGAGGGAGAGGGAGGGGGAGGGGAGAGGGAGAGGGGGGAGGGGGAGAGGGGGGAGCGGAGGGGGAGAGGGGAGAGGAAGAGAGGGGGGAGGGGAGGGGAGGGAGAGGGGGGAGGGGAGGGGGGGAGGGGGAGCAGGGGGGGAGGGGGAGAGGTGGGGAGAGGAGGGGAGGGGTGGGGGAGGTGGGAAAAAGAGGGGGGGGAGAAGGAGGGGGGAGAAAGGGAGCGGGGAGCCAGCAGACCCTCTCCCCTCTGCCGGCGATGGCTCCGCTGAGCTCCGTGCCGCCCCACGCACTGACATGCCAAGCTCAGCGCCCCGGTCAGCCCGAGCCCCGCCCTCCTGAGGCTGGGCCTGAGGCGGCTTGAGACGGCCGATTGCGGCTGGCCGGACCCGGTTGCCTTGGTAACCCTCCTCCCTTCTCCGCCTCCCGATCTCCGGGACCGGGCCTGGGCCTGAGTGGCTTGAGACGGCCGATTGCGGCTGGCGAGCCCGGTTGCCGGGGTAACCCTCTCCGCTCCCCCTCCCCTCCCGAGCCCCGCCCCCCCGAATGAAGTGCGAAGAGCTTGCAGTGAGCCCAGCCAGCCTTTACCAAGATGGCTGGCCGCTGGTTCGGAATCGGGTCCAGCGGGGGGGGGGGTGGGGGGTGAGGGGTGGGAGGAGCTTGCCACAAAACAATAGCCTAGGGTCCAGCATGGCTGGCAACAGACGCCCAGGCTTTGAGGCCTACCTGCAAAAACGGGGAAAGGTAGAAAAATTAATGAGATTAGATAAAAGATTTAGAAAGTAATTAACTTTTTTAAAAAACAATATGTGTTTTAAAAGCAACTTTTTTTTTAAAGACGCAGAAAGCGGGAAAAAGAAATGAAAAGTTTGAAATCAAGATGGCGGCGACTCACCTCAGTTCAGAACGATAAGACCCGCCCACACATGCACCGATTGGTCGACCGTCAGGTCACCGAAGCGTAGGATTGGTCAATCGTCCCATCACTCGACTCTAGGAGGGTCTGCTCGCATGCGCCAGGAACCCGCCCCCGCCACGCAGCAATTGGTCGAACGTCGGGTCGCTCGACCGTACGATTGGTCGACCTTGACGTCACTCAATGCTAATCAGCAGATAATGAGCGGAATTTTGAATGTTTTTTGGATACCGCGGGCACAATTTTTGTCTCACCAAAACATAAATACGCTTACGACCGTTCTGGAATCGTAAGCTTTCTTTTGATGTAACGCACGTGTAGTTACGCTCTATAACTTTAGAGTGTATAGCCGGACAGATACACCGAAGGATAGACAGACAGACAGACAGACAGACAGACAGACAGATGTATCCTTTTATATATATAGATGGAGAGAGATAGATGAACATAACACATACCATCTTCAAGTGCAGTGATTGGAAATTACATACAATCAATGGCACCTATTGGGCTGGATATTCTGGTCCCTACGGGTGAGTACATGCTGTGTACCAACCCGTAGGGACATCGGAAATGCCGGTTTCCGGCATGCACTGTGCATGCGCTGGAAACTGCCATTTCCGACCTGTCAAGAAAGCTCTTGACAGATCTTGTGGCTGCGCTGGAGCAGGGCCACTGCAGGTGGAGGCATCCGTTTTTTAGAGACCCTCCACCCGCAGAAAACCCGTACAATTCTTGCGCCTGGTAAAAGCAGGCTTTTACCAGGATAAGAGTTGAAAAAAGTTTTTAAAAAATTTCACTGATTTATCATTTAAAAATACTTTAAAGAGAGGTAAGTTTATTTTTAGCCCCGTTGGGAGCAGTTTAGGATTCAACAAAGGAGGACAAAGGGATTAATTAAGAAAGGGAAAATAGAATATGAGAGTAAGCTTTGAGGGAACATAAAAACTGACTGTAAAAGCTTTTATAGATATGTGAAGGGAAAAAGATTGGTGAAGTCAAGCATAGGTCCCTTGCAGTCAGAATCGGGGGAATTTATAATGGGAAACAAAGAAATGGCAGACCAACTAAATACATATTTTGGTTCTGTCTTCACAAAGGAGGACACAAATAACCTCCCAGAGATGCCGGGGAACATAGGGTCTGATGAAAGGGTGGAACTGAAAGAAATCAGTATTTGTAGGGAAATTGTGTTAGGAAAATTGATGGGACTGAAGGCCGATAAATCCCCAGGGCCTGATAATCTACATCCCAGGGTAATTAAGGAAGTGACCCTAGAAATAGTAGATGCATTGCTGGTCATCTTCCAGAACTCGATAGACTCTGGAACGGTACCCATGGATTGGCGGGTAGCTAATGTTACCCCACTATTCAAAAAAGGTGGTAGAGAAAAGGCGGGAAATTATAGACCGGTGAGCTTGACATCGGTAGTGGGGAAAATGCTAGAGCCCATTATAAAAGATGTAATAGCAGAGAACTTGGAAAGCAGTGACTGGATCAGACAAAGTCAACATGGATTTACAAAAGGTAAATCATGCTTGACTAATCTACTGGAATTTTTTGAGGATGTAACTGGTAAAATAGATAAGGGAGAACCAGCGGATGTGGTGTATTTGGACTTTCAGAAGGCTTTCGATAAGTTCCCGCATAAGAGATTAGTGTGCAAAATTAAGGCACATGGGATTGGGGGCAAGGTATTGATTGGATAGAGAACTGGTTGGCGCACAGAAAGCCAAGAGTTGGAATAAACGGGTCGTTTTCCAAGTGGCAGGCAGTGACTAGTGGCGTACTGCAAGGATCGGTCCTAGGACCCCAGCTGTTCACAATATATATTCATGATCTGGACGAGGGAATTGGATGTAATATCTCCAAATTTGCAGACGACACAAAGCTGGGTGGGAGCGTATGCTGTGAGGAGGATGTCGTGAAACTCCAGTACGATTTGGACAGGTTGGGTGATTGGGCAGAAACATGGCAAATGCACTATAATGTGGATAAATGTGAGGTTATCCACTTTGGTGGCAAAAACAGGAAGGCAGATTATTATTTCAATGGCAATAGATTGGGAGAAGGGGAAGTGCAAAGAGACCTGGGTGTTCTTGTGCACCAGTCGCTGAAGGTAAGCATGCAGGTGCAGCAGGTGGTTAAGAAGGCAAATGGTATGTTGGCCTTCATAGCAAGAGGGTTCGAGTACAAGAACAAGGATGTCTTGCTGCAGTTGTACAGGGCCTTGGTGAGACCGCACCTTGAGTATTGTGTGCAGTTTTGGTTGCCTTACCTGAGGAAGGACGCTCTTGCCATGGAAGGAGTGCAGCGAAGATTCACCAGGCTGATACCTGGGATGGCAGGAATGACGTATGAGGAGAGATTGTGTCGATTGGGCTTATACTCACTGGAGTTTAGAAGATTGAGAGGGGATCTAATCGAAACCTATAAAATTCTGTCAGGCCTGGACAGACTAGATGCAGGAAGGATGTTTCTGATGGCCGGGGAGTCCAGAACCAGAGGTCATAGTCTAAGGATAAGGGGTAAGCCATTTAGGACAGAAATGAGGAGGAATTTCTTCACCCAGAGAGTGGTGAACCTGTGGAATTCTCTGCCACAGAGGGCGGTGGAGGCCAGTTCATTAAGTATATTCAAGAAAGAGTTGGATATATTTCTTAAGGCTAAAGGGATCAAGGGATATGGGGAGAAGGCAGGGACAGGGTACTGAATTTGGATGATCAGCCATGATCTCGTCGAATGGCGGAGCAGGCTCGAGGGGCTGAATGGCCTACTCCTGCTCCTGTCTCCTATGTTTCTATGTTTCTATGTTAAAAACTTTAATTACTTTTTTCAAAAATTTAAATTTTTGTTTAAAATAGTTAACTTATGTAATTTATAGTCATTTTAAAAATGTGATATAAAAAAAAAATTATTTGAAGTTTTACTATGTTTTTAGGGTGATCTCTATTCATACATTTGACAGGTCTTCCTGTCAAAACTATGAATGGAGATTCCCTTCTCTGATTGGCTCCCCATGGCCCACGTGATTGCAGGGACACTGCAAACTGCCTGCGCCTCTGGGATACGTGGGCCCTGCGCACCGGCAGTTTGGAGATGCCCAGCAATGGAACTCTACACCTCCCGGGAGCCCTCCGGTCTTGCCGCAGATTTTTCCAGATCGCAGCCCTCCGCCTACGGGAGGCCTATGAACGGAATTTCTGGGCCATTATGTGAGGGCTACAACATCTATTATGAAAACAAATGCTGATAACTCAAACCTCTCCTCAAATTTGTGTGAAGGAGTTGGTTGTCTGTGTAATATTTTGATACGATTACTGTTGAGTCTGTGTGTCCTAGTTATGCTTATTATAAATCACTGGACACAGACAACAAGAATAACTTTAACAGGTCTTTACTATTCGGAGGTCAGGGCTGAACTGCCCAGCAAATCACTACACAACGTTTATATACCGGTGTGGTCACCACCGGTATTACAGTATACAGCAGCCAAGAGAAAGTAGTACATCTCTTAAGGTAGTTCTCTTAAGGTGGAACAGGTTACATACACCACAATCCTCCCTTTTTAGCTTAACAATGTATATCCCCATTTAACATAACATAATAACATATATATATATATATACACAACTTCATGCAAAACAGTTCAAAGATTCAGTCTCTGAGGAGGCCTCCTGATCCGAGTTGGGTAACGCCTTTCAGGGGTCTTTGATTCTCGTTGCTGGGGTGACTCATCTAGTTGATCTCTTATGGATTGGACATCATCATCAGGTACATTCACTTCTGAGGTAGATGCTTCAGGTTCACTAACTTCTTCCACGGTTGTCTCTGCCGTAACCATGGGTTCGACCCTTGTTCTCGATTCTACCAGTTGGTCAGCATGACGTCGTATTACATTTTCACCAATATCTACCGTGTACATCAGGGGTCCTTGTCTGGCCCGAATTGTTCCAGATTGCCATTTCTCATTTTTATAGTCCCGGGCTAACACTGGTTGTCCTATTTTGAAACTCCGAGTGGTCTTGTTATTTATGTGCTGGAACTGTTTGTTTTCGACTTCCCTCCGCACATTTGGTTTTAACAAGTCCAACCTGGACCACAACCTCCTGTCATAGAACATCATGGCAGGACTTTGGTTTGTCACTGCATGAGTGGCGTTTCGATATGCCAGTAGGAAATTGTCCACCTTGTGTTGTAGTGGAATCTGATCTTCGCTCATGGCCTTTATTGCTTTTTTGAACGTTTGTACAAATCTCTCGGCCAACCCGTTTGTAGCCGGATGATATGGGGCAGAGGTATAATGTTTCACCCCATTCTTCTTCATGAATTTCTGGAATTCTTCTGACACGAACTGCGGTCCGTTGTCTGAACATATTTGTTCTGGCAATCCATTTCTTGCAAATATCGTTCTTAGCACCGCGATCATCTTTTCTGAGGTAGTGGTAGTCATCTTAATCACTTCTGGCCATTGAGAATGTGCGTCCACCGCAATTAAAAACATGGAGTCCATGAATGGACCAGCAAAGTCAATATGTACACGTTGCCATGGGGTTGAAGGCCATTCCCATGGATGCAGCGGTGCAATCGGAGGTGCATTTTGAACTTTTTGGCACCCTGAGCAGCTTTTCGTCAGATCCTCTATCTGTTGGTCGATACCCGGCCACCACACATAAGCCCTAGCAAGGCTTTTCATCTTGACTCCCCCCAGATGACCTTCATGCAGTTCCTTTAGAACTCTCTCTTAACTTAGGAGGAATAATCACCCTTGTTCCATACATCAATGTTCCTTGACAGACGGACAGCTGTTCTCATCTTGCTGAGAATGCTGGTAACAGTGGATCACCATGTGCTGGCCATCCCTTCACTGTCAATTTGTAGACCCGGGACAGTGTCGGGTCGTTCCTGGTTTCTCTTTCAATACTTGCATTGGTGACTGGTAAACATTCGATGATGGTCGAGTGAAATAACTCAACAGGGTCAACCGTCGGAGCCTCCTCCGCTGTAGGTAGTGGCAGGCGCGACAGCCCATCAGCATTACCATGCTGCTTTGTACCTTTGAATTCAATCTGATATTGATGTGCCCCTAGGAAAAGGGACCATCTCTGGAGCCTCTGTGCTGTCATCACCGAAACACCCTTCTTAGGGTTAAAAATGGATACCAATGGCTGGTGGTCTGTCAGTAGCGTAAACCTTTGGCCCTGCAGGTAATGATTAAACTTCTTTACTCCCCACACAAGGCTGAGAGCCTCCCTATCTATCTGAGCATAGTTGCGCTCAGCGGAGGTCAATGATCTGGATGCGAACGCGACTGGCCTCTCCAAGCCATTTGGCAACTTGTGTGAGAGTACTGCCCCAATACCATATGGAGAAGCATCACAAGCCAAACGAATAGGCAGCGTTGGGTTGAAGTGAGCCAACACTTCCTCTGAGGTGATCAATGCCTTGCTTTTGCGAAAGGCCCTCTTACAGTCCTCGCTCCACTTCTACGGTACTCCCTTCTGCAAAAGAGCGTTCAGCGGGTGCAGCACCGCGGAAACTTATGGTAATAGTTAATCAACCCTAGGAACGACCTCAACTGGGATACATTATCCGGAGCGGGAGCCTTCACAACAGCTTCGACCTTGTCAGGAGACTTATGAAGCCCCTCCTGGTCAATGACATGACCACAGTACGAGATCCGCTTCTGAAAGAACTCACATTTCTGGCGATTAACTCGAAGTCCATATTCTTTCAATCTGGTGAGCACCAGTTCCAAATTTGCAAGATGTTCCTCATCATCATCTCCTGTAATCAGAATATCGTCCAGGTAACATTGTGTGCCTGGAATTCCCTGTAATACCTGCTCCATGGCCCTCTGCCAAATTGCTGGAGCCGATGCCACTCCAAAAACCAGTCTATTATACCGATACAAGCCTCTATGCATGTTGATCATGAGATACTGGCGTGACTCTTCCTCCACTTCCATTTGTAAGTATGCCTGCGCCAGGTCTATCTTGGTGAAGTGTTTCCCTCCAGACAATGAAGCGAAGATATCCTCAATCCGCGGAAGCGGATATTGCACCGTGTGAAGCACCGGATTAACAGTGATCTTGAAACCTCCACAGATGCGAACCTTCCCCGGTTCCCCCGGCTTGTTGCTCGATGAACGCTTCATGACGGGAACAATGGGCGTGGCCCACTCACTCCAGTCCACCTTAGACAGTACTCCTGAACGTTCTAGCCCTTCCAGCTCAGCTTCCACAGCAGGTCGTATCGCATAAGGTACCGGTCTGGCTTTGAAAAATTTCGGGTTTGCATGTTCTTCAACCTTGATGGTTGCCGTAATTCCTCTCAGTGTCCCCAGTCCCTGTTGGAACACCTCTTTAGCATCGTCCAATATTCTGGACAATCGTTTAGGTTTGACATCTTCTTTTTTACCGGAATCTACCGTTAGTGCTTTTAAGGAATGCCAGTCCATATTTATTCTCCTGATCCACTCCCGTCCCAGTAGTGGTGGACCTCCCTCAGGTAGCACATATAAGTCCATTCCTCGGCTTTCTTTGCCCTTGTGGACCACCTTTACCTTTATCTTTCCGATGGGGTATGCTCTTTGCCCCGTGTATGTTTTCAATACAATCTCCGTATCCCGTAGGGGAATATGTGGGAATAACCTTTTGTAATCTTGCTTATTCATGACCGTCAATGCCGATCCAGTGTCCAATTCCATCTTCACTTGGACTCCTGCTATCTGAAGTGTGACCCAGATAGTTTGGAGGCCTGCTTCATTACCCACATTGTGTACTCTTAGACAACCCAGTTCCTTACTGCTGGAGTCTGAATCTGACTTCTGTTCATCCGAACTGTTCTCTTTCACCTTTTGTACCTTTCTGCACTTTTCCTGCGGTGACTTTTTGTTGCTGGTCTTCTTTCCTGACCGGCATACTTTAGCTATGTGACCAAGCCTGCCACATTTTCTGCATTCCTGATTTTTGAACCAGCACTGGTTCTGATCGTGCGTTGTCTTTCCACAACGATAACACTTTACTGCACCCAAGGCCATTTGATTGTTGCTGAGTTCCGATGACCTTAGCTGCATTTCCGCAGTGCCTCTCGCTGCGGCTTCGTGCGATGCTGCAATAGTGACAGCTTTATCAAGCGTAAGATCATTCTCCTCTAGCAGTCGCTTTTGTGTTCCTTCTTTTAACAATCCACACACAAATTTATCTCTCAGCGCATCTGCTAGTCCTGTTCCAAACTGACAGTACTTTGATAGCTTACGCAGTTCAATTAAGAACTCAGCGTTGCTTTCTTCTTTCAGCTGCGTTCTTCTGTAAAATTTAAATTGTTCCGCTATCAGCAGCGGCGTGGGGTTTAAATGATTTTTCAGGACAGTAACAATATTCGGGAAAGTCTGATCCGCCGGTTTATCTGGTGATACAAGGTGCTTCAATAGCCCGTACGTCTTCGCACCCATTGAGTTAAATAAGGTTAGTGCTTTCTTATCATCTGGTACCTCATTTGCTTTACAATAAACTTCCATGCGTTCTATATACGTGGCCCAATCTTCGACATCGCTATCAAAAGCATTGATGTTACCATGTTTAGGCACCCTTGCAAGTTTCTTTAAATTTTCTTTTTCCCAAAATGGCGGCTTCCCGCGCTTGTCTTCTTCCCCCGCCTACTAAAATGGCGGCTTCCCGCGCTCGTCTTCTTCCCCCGCCGACTACAATGGCGGCTTCCCGCATTTGCCTTCTTCCCCCGCTGGCTGTAATGGCGATTGCCGTGCTGCTGCCGTTCTCGCCTACCCAGCGGTTCTCAATTCCCCGACGCTGCTTTTTGCTCCCCCGCGGTTCCCGTGGGCATTCACGCTTCCCCTGCTGTTGCACCTCTCAGCCCCACTTGCAGGCCGGTCCTTTACACCTGCTCCAGTTGAGTTCTCCGCGGTTCTCGTGGCCTTAACGCTGCCCCAGTCGCTACGCCTCTCGGCCCCGATTGCAGCCCGGCCCTTTTCACCAGCCGCGGTCGAGTTCTCCGCCCTTTTTCCTCCGTTTTCCCTCCCCTACTCCACAGCCAACGCGGCCGACTTTCTGCTCGTGTCACTGATTGGCTTACCCACCACCATGGTAGAAGGGATGATCACTGCCTGTCGCTGATGGAGGGCTTCGTGGTCAGAATTTTTCTTTTTAACCCGGTTTCTCGATGCCTCCCGTGCGATGTGGTGCTCAGCAGGATGATGAGGGCGGATGCCTCTTCTCGACGCCCGTTCTGAGGACGAAGCTGCCTTGGATGTAAAACTGCCGCAGGGTAAGATCGGACTCGTCGCCACTGTTGAGTCTGTGTGTCCCAGTTATGCTTATTATAAATCACTGGACACAGACAACAAGAATAACTTTAACAGGTCTTTACTATTCGGAGGTCAGGGCTGAACTGCCCAGCAAATCACTACACAACGTTTATATACCGGTGTGGTCACCACCGGTATTACAGTATACAACAGCCAAGAGAAAGTAGTACATCTCTTAAGGTAGTTCTCTTAAGGTGGAACAGGTTACATACACCACAATTACAGACTCAGAATTAGAGTCACTTTGTAATAACTGTCCATAGACTGCTATAATACTGTCTGCTTATATACAGAACACAAGCAGGTGCTGTTTATTTAACAACTCAGTTTGCACTGGCTGCTCAATTAGTTTAATCATTACATCTCATTATACACTGATTTCACAGAATCTGCGTATGTACCACTATTTTGTAGTAGTATCTTTATGTACATATAACACAATCAAAAATTGCATGTTAATTGATACAGTGAAATTAACACTTTTTTTCTAAAAGGATCAGAGGCGCGACACAGATGAATATGAGCATCATGTCAGGCCTCACTAAATTCACAAGATGAGAAAAGGTGGTATAGGAGAAATTAATCCCAGTCCAATCCAAGAATTTTAACAGGAATTCAGTGAAACTCAAAACCGTTGGCATCACCAGTACCCCACACTCTGATTTTTATTCTTAGGTGATTTAAGGATTTTCAAACTTAATCTAGAAACTTGAAATTTGCTACCAGCTGCTCCATGTATTTTCATGCTGGCCATGTGATGAATGTTGTCTGACTCTCAATGGGGTAAAGTCCCAAATATACCACTAGACATTCCTTTTATCCCTCTCATCACTCACATCCGCTTACTCCTTCCAATGCCACTTCCTTCTTCATCCACACCTACAAAAAACTCTCCCCCAAGTCACTTTCAAACTACCAACTGTCTAGCCTTTGGCCTTCCATTCACCACAATACTTCTGCAGCTCTCAACCTGCTCAATCACACCCTCAACACCATCTTTGTAACCCTTGTTCCCAGTAAAACCATTATCTCTATCAACCTTGTTGATCCCCTTGGTACAGCCTCCACCTTTGCTCCGTTAAGTCCAAAGGACACAGACTTGAACATTTATGGTGCACAACTGGTTTAGCCATTTATCACCAGATCTGGCTGGACTACATCAAGCACTATGGGGCCCAATCTCCTTTGCAAAAACTATTCACTATTTCAGGATCATCCTGGAATGTGAAGATAACTCTGGCTTCTTTTCTCCACTACCAGCCATCACCTTAAACCCCGTCCCCCTTACCCCCTCCACCCTCACCTCCAACAAGTGCAAGGAGCTCAGGGACTTCTTTATCACGAAGATTGAGACCATTCATTCAGGTGCCTCTGCCACATCCCTCCCTTCCCCATGCCCACCAAGCCAAGCTTCCACCAAGGTTCCCCACTGCCCTAAACTGGAACTCGCATCTTTCTTTCATTTTTCTTTTATCTCATGCCCTCTCCGAGCTCATCTTGTCCATGAGGCCCACCTCCTGCTCATTCTACCCTATTCCCACTAAACTGCTGACCACCCAATTTCCATTCCTGGCACACATGCTAGCTGATATTGTAAATGGTTCCTTCTCCTCCAGTACTGTCCCCCTCCCTTTCAAATCTGCAGTCATCAGCCCCTCCTCAAAACCCACACTTGACCCTTCTGTTCTTACAAACTGCCATCCCATCTCCAATCTCACTTTCCTCTCCAAATTCCTTGAACATGTTGTCGCCTCCCAAATTCATGCCCATCTTTCCCTCAACATGTTTAAACCTCTTCAATCAAGGTTTTTGCGCCGCCACAGCACAGAGACATCCCTTATCAAAGTCACATATGATATCTTATATGACTGTGGCCATGGAAACGTACAGATCAGCCATGATCATATTGAATGGCGTAACACGCTCAATGGGCTGGATGGCCTACCCCTGTTATTTGTCAATCTTTTTGTATTTCTATGTTTCCTCCCACATCAAAAAAAGTCCTGCCAATTCTCCATAATCCAGTTCAGAAAGTCTTTTCGATTTTGCCACTCAATGGCTAGATTACAACATTTCTGTTATTTATGCTGATTATAATGGCTAATCCGGTCCAGATGGTGTATTGATTTCTTTGTGGGTTCAATGACAAGACATTTATGAAAGAGAATGTCTTTAAATCTAAAGCTTGTTCAACTCTTTATACAGCTTTACAGGAGACACGATGCTTGTGATGCATCTAGAATGAAACTGAAACTAAACTGAACTGCCTTGCTTGTCTCGGTCACATGCCCTCTGCTGGTCAGGCACAAGCAATCAATACATGCAATTATGCTGGTAAGGCATGATAATCAAACAGGCAAATAACATCACTATTTGCTGATGTCATTACATCTCCCTTTCTTAAAACAAAAGTATTTTACTTTTAACTAACAACATGTTTTCTTTGTATTAATCTGCATTTTAACTGTAACACTTAATGAACTTACATTATCATTATCATGATCAAGGTTTTTTAACCTTGCTTTGTGTGTTCACATGAAATATGTCAATACACTAGAACTTGAAGAAAGAATAAGATAACATTACTTCCTTCTATAACAATAGTCCTTAAATTTGCTCAATGAGTCCCTCAGGAGGCTTCACATGTCTTGAGGATTTTCTGTTTGATTGTCCTTGAATCTGAGTTGTTGCCTCAGATGATTGGTTCCCAGATGTGTGATCAGGTTGTTCAACAGTATCAGTCTCTTGACCTGCTGTGGCTGGTCCCATGAGAAGATCTCGACGATTTCTTCTCAGAACAGCACCCTCATCTGTCTTAATGGTGTATGATCTTGGTTGAACTTCACTCAGGACAGTTCCCTTCTGAGTCCATGTGTTTGTTTTGTCTTTCAACCTTACTTGGTCACCAGTGTGGAGTTCAGGTAGGTTTTGTGTTCCTCTGTCATAGTAGTACTTTTGCTTTTCTTTCTGTTGTTCTTTGAACTTCCTCACTTTCTCCCCCTCTTTTGTTTTCAGGAGGTTCTCCGGGATGGGTAGGTTTGACCTTAGCCGACGTCCCATCAGGAGTTGGGCTGGTGACATACCACACTCGAGCGGCGTTGTGCGGTATACAAGCATGCTCTGGTAGAAGTCAATTCCACTGTCTTTTGCCTTGTACATCAGTCTTTTCACTGTGTTTGCGGGCTCTCCTGGGTCAACAGCTCTGGACAACATGTCTGCTGTATACAACAGCTTAACCAGTGTGTACGCAACATTCAGTTCATCATAGACTGTCTCTCCTTCGCTTTCCACAACGAGGACTCTCTTTACCAGGTTCAGTCTCTCACAGGCTTTTAAACCTAGTATGGCTTGCACATCCTTTGGCACCACGATTAATGCTAGCGTGTGCTCTCTGTCCTTGTGTGTTACTTTGACAATGCATCTTCCTTTCACTGGTATATCAGTACCTGAGTATCCTGTCACTTTCACTTTTATTCCATGTATCTTTGGTCTGGGTCTAATTTTCTTAATATCAGTCTCTGATATCACATTAACTTGTGCTCCAGTATCCAATTTAAATGGAATGTGTATGTCATTCACTTTTAGTGTCAACATCCAGTCTCTTTCTTCTTTTTTGTTTTCAGGCACAACATCTACATAGAACTCCTCTATGTCGCTTTCATCTACTGCATGGACCTTGCTTTGTTGCACTTGGTTCTTGCAGCAATGGGCATAATGGTTGTTTTTGTTGCAACTATTGCATGTTTTACCATATGCTGGACACTTTTTTGGTGGATGCTGTGTACCGCATCGACTACATGTCTTTCGATTGTCCCTTTCATTTTCGTTCGCTGGCCACGCCTCTTTTTTCACATTGGTGCTCTTTTTGTTAAACAGTTTATGTCCGTTCATTCTCACTGCATCCACGTTGCAGCTATTGTCACTGAACAGCTCCTTTGCCTGCAACTTCACAGTCTCTGTAGCCCTACACAGTGCTATGGCTTTTCCCAGGTCTAGATCTTGCTCTCTTAGCAGTCTTTCCCTTAGACCATTATTTGGAATACCACACACCAGTCTGTCTTTTATCAGCGAGTCTGTCAGTCCCCCAAATTCACATGATTTGCTTCTGTTTCTCAGTTCAGTCACATACTGATCAATAGTCTCACCCGTTTTCTGAACACATGTGAAAAATCTGTGCCTCTCAAGCGTCACGTTATGTTTAGGTATGCAGTAGGCCTCAAACTGTTCCATTATTTTATCTAGTTTCATTATGTCTCCATCAACAGCGAATGTGAAGTTATTATACACCTCCAGCGCGTCATCACCCATGACATGTAAGAACAGTGACGATTTCCTTTTATTACTTTTCTCGTCAGCTCCGATTGCTGATAAATACAACCCCACACGTTGTTTGAACCTTCTCCAATTTTCAGCCACATTACCTGTCAACTGAAGCTTCGCCGGTGGGAGTAAACCTTCCATTTTTCACTTCGTTAGCTATTCTCTAATGGTAAGTAACGATGTTCTCTTTTGGCTTGCTAATCTGTGGAGAGCTGATTTAACTTCAGATTTTTCCTCTTCATCTCTTTCAATCACTTCTGACATCATGTATTGATTTCTTTGTGGGTTCAATGACGAGACATTTATGAAAGAGAATGTCTTTTAATCTAAAGCTTGTTCAACTCTTTATACAGCTTTACAGGAGACACGATGCTTGTGATGCATCTAGAACGAAACTGAAACTAAACTGAACTGCCTTGCTTGTCTCGGTCACATACCCTCTGCTGGTCAGGCACAAGCAATCAATACATGCAAAGGCATGATAATCAAACAGGCAAATAACATCACTATTTTCTGATATCATTACAGATGGGATGCATCCTAGGTTGCTGCGGGAAGTAAGGGTGGAAATTGCAGAGCCTCTGGCCACAATTTATCACTCCACCTTAGATATGGGAGTGGTGCCAGAGGACTGAAGGATTGAAATGTTACATCCCTGTTCAAAAAAGGGGAGAGGGATAAACACGGCAACTACAGGACAGTCAGCCTGTAGTGGTGGGAAAACTTTTAGAGACAATAATCCCAGACAAAATTAATTGGCACACGGAAAAGTATGGGTTAATAAATGAAAGCCAGTACAGATTTGTTTAAGGCAAATCGTGTTTAACTAACATAGTTGAGTTTTTTGATGAATTAACGGAGTGGTTTGATGAAGGTAGTACAGTTGATGTTGTGTGTATAGACTTTCAAAAGGCGTTTGATGAAGTACCACTTAATAAACATATCAGCAAAATTGAAGCCCATGGGATTAAAGGCGCAGTGGCTGCATGGATGCAAAATTAGTTAAGGAACAGAAAGCAGAGTGTAATGGTGAATGGTTGTTTTTCAAACTGGAAGGAAGTATACAGTGGTATCCCTCAGGGACCGGTAGTAGGACAACTGCGCTTTTTGATATATATTAATGACCTGAACTTGGGTATACAGGGCATGATTTCAAAGTTTACAGATAACACGAAACTCAAAAAATGTAGTAAACAGTGAGGAGGATAGTAACAGACCTCAGAAGGACATAGAAAGACTGGTGAAATAGGCAGACAGGTGGCAGATGTAATTTAACGGAGAGAAGTGTGAAGTGATGCATTCTGGTAGGAAGAATGAGGAGAGGCAGTATGAACTAAATGGTTGTAGGTGTCTTCACACTACTACGAAAATACTGCGGTTGAAACTGACAGTTAAACAAACGTGGTTTAATGTACTGAAACCGTTACAAACTAAAGAACGCAGGAGAAACTCCACACAGGTCTGTACACTAGCTGGATCCACGAGGACTGCCAGAAACGCCCTACCCCCCTGACGTCATGACGTTTCCCACCGTTGGGAATGTCACGTGACCCGCGTGATGATGTCACCGCGTCAAATCGCGATTTTATCGATCCCGCGCTGTTTGAACAGAGCAAACACTTAAAGGTAACAACTACTGTTAAAGACAATTATAAACGTTACTGCAAGAGTCTCTTGATGGCTTTGCCACATACGCCCCCCCAGAATTGTCTTTAACGAGGAACGTCAATCGCAGAGGAGGTCGGACAAGCCTGTTTGACCGACTCCTAAATTCCCGGAGAGGAAAACGCTGAGCGGGTGGCGAGCTGACAGGTAGCACGGTGCGGGTAGGTGCGGCGGTAGCCAGCGGCCGGCCCCGGCGCGGGGGCTGAGCAGGTTCGTCTGGCTGTTCGAGGTCCAGGTGCGCAGGCTTGAGGCGATCGACGGAGATGTGATCCGGCTTGCCCCCGAAGTCGATCACGAAACTCTTGTCCCCAGCCTGTAGAACCTGGAACGGACCCACATATGGAGGTGCGAGCGGGGTGCGATGGGTGTCTTGGCGTACAAAGATGAATTTAGCCTTTGACAGCTCCACGGGGACGTTGGAGGAAGGCAAACCGTGCTGCGAGGTCGGAACTGGTCTGAAGCACTGAGCCGCGTCCCGGTGGCCCTCTCGCTGGCTGGCTGCAGACCACGGCCGCGTAGGTGATGACAGGAATTCGCCCGGAACCCAAAGTGGCTGGCCGTAAACCATTTCCGCAGCAGAAGATTGTAAATCCTCCTTCGGCGCTGTGCGCAGTCCCAGCATAACCCACGGCAGTTTATCGACCCATGCCGCATCCAGAAGGCTGGCCCTGAGCGACGCTTTCAATGAACGGTGGAACCGCTCGCACAACCCGTTCTCCTGCGGGTGGTAGGCCGTAGTGCCATGGAGTTTAGTGCCCAATGCGGAGGCCACCGCATTCCATAGTTCTGACGAGAATTGCGGCCCGCGGTCGGACGAAATATCCACCGGAACACCGAAATGGGCTACCCATGATGAAATGAAGGCTCGAGCGACATCCGCAGAGGTGGTAGACGTCAGGGGAACCGCCTCTGGCCAACTCGTGGTGCGATCCACCATCGTCAGAAGGTGTGTAAAACCACAGGATGGTGGAAGTGGACCCACCAGGTCGACGTGAATGTGGTCGAACCGCCGCTCTGGTACCTCGAAGGTGGCCAGAGGGGCCCTGACGTGCCGTTGCACCTTGGCCTGCTGACAAACCACACAAGTGTTCGCCCAGTCGCTGATGTCTTTGCGTATCCCTCTCCATACGAATTTGGAGACTAGCAGCTTCTGCGACGCACGCACCCTGGGATGTGACAGCCCGTGAATGGCGTCGAAAACTTCTTGGCGCCAGGTCGACGGAACAATCGGACGTGGATCACCCAAGGAGGCATCGCAGAGGAGAGTGATACCCGCCGAATGGAACGGTACATCTCTCGGCTGAAGGCTGGCGGGGTCAGAATGAAAAGCTTGCATCTCCGGGTCGGCAGCCTGGTCAGCAGCCATTCTCGCGTAATCAATGCCTAATTGAACGGCCTGGACGGCGGCGCGGGAGAGGCAATCCGCTACAACATTTTCCTTGCCGGTCATGTGCCGGACGTCAGTGGTAAACTCCGAAATGTATGTCAGCTGCCTCTGCTGCCGAGCCAACCACGGTTCGGCAGTCTTGGCCATCGCGAACGTCAGCGGTTTGTAGTCGACAAACACAATGAAGCGGCGACCTTCGAGGAGGAATCGGAAGTGGCGGATGGCCAAAAACAAAGCTAACAGATCTCTGTCAAAGGTACTGTACCGGCGTTCCTCCCGCCGCAGCTGGCGGCTGAAAAATGCCAGTGGCTGCCACGCACCATCGACCCATTGCTCCTGGACGGCCCCGACGGCATAGTCCGACGCGTCCGTTGTGAGGGCAATAGTAGCTCCTGGCCGGGGATGTGCCAACATCGTCGCGTTCGCGAGTGCGGTCTTCGTATCCCCGAAGGCGCGAACCATGTCTTGCGACCAACCCACGGGCTCCTTTCCCGTCTTGCCCCTGAGGGCCTCGTAGAGCGGCCGCATGAGTTGTGCGGCCCTGGGGACGAACCGATGGTAAAAATTAACCATCCCCAGGAACTCCTGTAAGGCCTTCATGGATAGCGGCTTCGGGAAAGCCGTGATCGCCTCCACCTTAGCTCGAAGCGGCATTGCTCCCTCGGAAGTTATGCGGTGGCCTAAAAAGTCAAGTTGCGACAGGCCGAAATGGCATTTGGCCGGGTTTACAATGAGGCCGTGCTGCTGAAGACGACAAAAAAGAACACGGAGATGCTTGAGGTGTTCCTCCTTTGTGGTGCTGGCAATCAGAATGTCATCCAAGTAGACGAACAAAAAATCAAGATCCCGCAGAACCGAATCCATAAGGCGCTGGAATGCCTGCGCCACGTTTTTTAGCCCAAAGGGCATGCGGAGGAACTCAAACAGTCCAAAAGGCGTGATGACGGCCGTCTTTTGAACATACTGGGAATGCACTGGCACCTGATGGTACCCACGGACGAGGTCGACCTTAGAGAAGATTGACTTCCCCGCCAAATGCATGGAGAAGTCCTGGATGTGCGGGACGGTGTAGCGGTCAGGCGTCGTTATATCATTGAGGCGACGATAGTCACCACAGGGCCGCCATCCCCCACCCGGCTTGGGGAAGGTGTGGAGCGGCGAAGACCAGGGACTACTGGACCGGCGAATAATCCCTATTCTCTCCATCGTGGCGAACTCCGGCTTCGCCGCCGCGAGCTTGCTGGGCTCTAAACGTCACGCCCTGGCGTAGATGGGAGAGCCGGTCGTCGAAATATGGTGCTCCACCCGATGCTTGGCGGTCAAAGCTGAAAATGTGGGCTTGGTCAGTTCGGGGAAATCCCCGAGAAGGCGGGAGAAGTCGTCGGGAGGTGGCTGAGCACAGGAGACCGAGTGCGGCACGGCCGTGCTGCGCGCACATGAAATACCATCGAGTGTGGCGGTTTAAACGAGGCGATGATTCTTCACATCCACCAACAGGCCGTTGGTGCCGAAAAAGTCAGCACCGAAGACAGCCTGCGAAATTTGAGCGGTGACGAAATCCCAGCTGAAACATTGGCCACCGAAACAGACTTGTACCCACCGGTCCCCGAAAGTGCGAATCGCACCCCTGTTGGCAGCTTGGAGCGGGGAACCCCATCTGCCGGACTGAAGGTCGAGGACTGAGGCGGGAAGTATGCTGCACTGGCCCCCGTGTCGCACAAAAAACAACGGCCCGAGATGGAGTCGGTTAAATACAGAAGATTCCCGGAATCGCCGATTGCCATCGCCCCGGTTCCGGTGTTCTTGACTCGCGGCGGTCTGTTTGACGGTTTGGGCGCGAAACTGCAAGAGCGGGCGGCAGCAGCGGGCTTTCAGGCCAAAACGAGCGTGGTAATAACAGTAACCGGTCGTCGGAGGCGTTGAGGCGGGGCCCTTCGGGGCTGGGCATTGCGCAATGGTGCAGTATTGCTGTCGGACTGCGTATATTTTATCCGCCTCTTCGGCGAGCGCGATGCAATCCCCGGTGTCCGACCTGGCGAGGGCTGCTTGGACCTGTTCAGGAAGCTGACTAAGAAACAGCTCGCGAAACAGGAAACATTGGGGTTCGGACCCCAGGAGCGTTAACATGTGGCTCATTAGTTCCGAGGGTTTGGAGTCGCCTAACCCGGGTAGTGTAAATAGACGGCGAGCGCGCTCTGCCTTTGTAAGGCCAAATACCTGCAGCAGCCATGTCTTGATGGCGACATACTTGTCAGCGGTCGGGGGGTTCTCCAGAAGGCTGATGATCCTCGATGCCGTCGAGCTGTCGAGGGCGGAGACCACGTACAAATATCAGAGCTGGTCCTGCACGATGTTGCGGAGCTCAAATTGTGCCTCAGCCTGCACAAACCAGGAGGCCGCCTGTTGTTCCCAGAATTGGGGGAGCTTCAAAGCCACTGCGTTGGCTTCCATCACTGGCCTCCGTTCCGTGTCCACCGCGAAAAACATTCGCGAGGTTTCGGGGTCACCAATGTAGGTGTCTTCACACTACTACGAAAATACTGCGGTTGAAACTGACAGTTAAACAAACGTGGTTTAATGTACTGAAACCGTTACAAACAAAAGAACGCAGGAGAAACTCCACACAGGTCTGTACACTAGCTGGATCCACGACGACTGCCAGAAACACCCTACCCCCCTGACGTCATGTTTCCCGCCGTTGGGAACGTCATGTGACCTGCGTGATGACATCATCGCGTCAGATCGCGATTTTATCGATCCCGCACTGTTTGAACAGAGCAAACACTTAAAGGTAACAACTATGGTTAAAGACAATTATAAACATTACTGCAAGAGTCTCTTGATGGCTTTGCCACATGGTACAATTTTAAAGGAGGTGCAGGAACATACAGAACTGGGGGTGTACGTACACAAGTCTTTGGAGGTGGCAGGACAAGTTGAGAAGGCTGTTTTAAAAAAAGCTTACGGGATCCTTGGCTTTATAAAAAGAAGCATAGAGTACAAAAGCAAGGAAGTTATGCTAAACCTTTATAAAACACTGGTTAGGCCCCAGCTGGAGTATTGTGCTCAATTCTAGGCACCACACTTTAGGAAGGATGTCAATCCCTTGGAGAGGGTGCAGAGGAGATTTACTAGAATGGTGCCAGGGATGCGGGACTTGTGAAGAGACGAGAAGCTGGGATTGTTCTCCTTAGAGCAGAGAATGTTAAGAGGGGAATTGATAGAGGTGTTCAAAATCATGAAGGGTTTTGATAGAGTAAATAAGGAGAAACTGTTTCCAGTGGCAGAAGGGTCGGTAACCAGAGGGCACAGATTTAAGGTAATTGGCAAAAGAACCAGAGGTGACATGAGGAAAACAATTATGCAATAAGTTATTGTGATCTGGAATGCAATGCCTGAAAGTGTGGTGGAAGCAGATTCAATGATAACTTTCAAAAGGGAATTGGAGAAATTCTTGAATGGTAAAATTTGCAGGACTATGGGAATTAATTGGATCACTCTTTCAAAGAGCCGGCACAGGCATAATAGGCCGAATGGCCTCCTTCTGTCCTGTATCATTCTATGATTCTATAATTCATTAGTTGCTTGAGAAGTATTAAACAATTACTATTATAGAGGCATCATGATTGGCATTTTTTCTTCAACTAATGAAATTGCATTGAACTAAATTGAAATTCTGTTAGAAGTATAACAGTGGAAGACTATTCACCTTCTCTTGTTGCACACTTTGAAAGATTGCAGAAGGAGATAGATAGGTAATAAATGTAGTTCAACACAGAGAAATGTGAAATAATACATTTTGGAAGAATAGGGAAATTGAAAGTTGCTTAATTCAAATTATCTTCTCATTCATTTTAAGCACTAGATTCCAACTTTCCTATGTCATTTATGTTGTTCAACTCAAATTATTGGATAATTCATTTTTTTAAGCATGGAATGACTTTGAATTATCAGGAGTGTTTCAAATGGCTTTGAATTTATTCAGTAGTAAAATTTTAAAGGAAGGAAAGGTGCAGAGGTACCTTCATGTCCAGATAACTCATTAAAAGCTGACAATGCTAACAGATAAGGCCATAAAAAGGCAAACCAAACCCTTGAGGGGAAAAATTTGGTTGTTTTGCACCTCCCGTTAGCGCCCTAAGAGTGCACTAATGGGGCGCGGCGATGTTTGCGGTGCTCACAAAATTAACCAAACATTTTGCGGTGGCGCTAAACACTACCGCCATGATCTCCTGCGCCTGCAGATCGTGACGTCAGTCAAGCGTGCAATGCCCCGGTAGCACCCCGGACCAGATATTGAGTGGCGCCCCCTGCCTTTAGCAATGATAGGTTGAGGGGAACGTTTTGCAGTCGGGAAGGGACTGGGGGAGCATTATTTAAAGGTGGCCGCTTCCTGCTTTTTTTGTCGCTGACATTTTTGCACCACGCATTCTGAGAGAGAGAGCGAGAGACTTCAGGAAACATTCAACGCTGTGTGAAGGAGTTTTGGGTACTGAGCAGCACTTTGCAGGTTCATTTTGATTTGACCTTCCTTGCATTGATTTAGAAGGGACTATGGGGGCTGCACGCTGAGCTCTTTCCCTGGGCCTCTCCATTGTTCTTTCCAGCAGATTTGATGTACAGGTCTCTCCAGGCCGAGATTCAAGGCTGCAATGAGCAGGGTGTGGATGGAGAGCAAGATCGACCCTCCCCTTTACGAATTGGCTGGCGCCAGTGTGTCTGTGTTCCATTGCTGACTGACATCACATGAGCTTCGCCAGCGCTCTGAGGTAGTGCCTCGCTCCTCAGCATTGGCGCTTTAAGAGAGGTGTGTAGCGCCTGATTTAGCACTCCAATCACCTCCAGGGGCGATAGAAGCCAAGGTTGCAGTAGGAGCCGATAATTAGTGCCAGGCGCTAAACTTTGCACCCGGTCGATAATTGCGCCCCAAATGGGGTGATACCGAATTTCTCCCCCTTGGTTTTATATTAGGAGCCACAGAATAGAAAAGAAAGGATATAATGTTGAACTTTTATTAGACCTTAGTTAGGCTGCAGTTGGTGTATTGTGAAGTTTTGGGAACCACAATATTAAGCATATAAAAAGAATGACAAAGTTGCAGCAGAGCGTCACGAGAAGGTTACTGGAGATTGTTAAGTCCGTGAATGTTGATGTATGGTGTCCTTCAATAAATCGACAGAGACTGCAGAGGAACAGTCAACAGGTGTTTACTGGATGAGGGTTACTCTAAAACTAAAGAACAGATCCCTACTCAGGGTTTATGTACAGGTGTGGTCACTGCCGGTACTACAGTATACAGGAGCTGTAAAAAGTAGTTCTCCCCTTAAAGGTACATACACTACAATTCCTCCCCTTTTAGATTAACAGTACCATAACATTCATTTAACAATTAACACTTTTAACATGCAACATTAACTGTAAATAGTCCATTTATAAATTCAGTCTTGGGGCGGCTTCCTGATCCTTTCTGGATAGCGCCTTTCCTGAGTGTCTTGCTCTTGGTGCGGAGGCGATTCTGGCCCCCTGTCGTCAGTTGGTTGATCAGCTTCCGATGCTACTGTTTCTGGGGTAGATGCTACCTGTATGTTGGGTTCATCACCAGGTACGCGAGACCTGGGGTTGACTCGTTCCTGTGACACTAGGATCTGGTCGACATGGCATCTCACAATGTTCTCCCCAACATCCACTGTGTACATTAGTGGCCCCTGCCATGTGCATATCGTTCCTGGTTGCCATTTCTCTGTTCGGTAGTCGCGGGCCAAGACTGGTTGCCCCACATTGAAGCTCCTTGTCAGCTTCTCATTGATGTGCTGGATTTGCTTATTCTCAACATCTCTTCGTACATTTGGTCTGAGCAAATCCAGACGAGATCTCAACCTTCGGTTAAAGAACATCATGGCCAGGGTCTGGTTGGTGACTGCATGTGTCGCATTTCTGTAGGCTAACAGGAAATTGTCTATCTTATGCTGCAGTGGAATGTCGTCATCGCACATGGCCTTTACTCCTTTTTTAAAGGTTTGTACGAACCTCTCAGCCAATCCATTTGTGGCTGGATGATACGGGGCGGATGTGTAATGCCTTACCCCATTCCTTTTCATAAACCTTCAAAACTCTTCGGGCACAAACTGTGGTCCGTTATCAGAGCAAATCTGCTCTGGCAAGCCGTTCCTGGCAAAAATGGTCTGTAGGACGGCAATAGTTTTCTCCGTGGTGGTGGAGGACATTTTGATCACCTCAGGCCATTTCGAGTGTGCATCCACGGCTATTAAAAACATTGAGTCCATGAATGGACCAGCAAAATCAATATGCACCCGTTGCCATGGAGATGAGGGCCACTCCCATGGGTGTAGAGGGGCATGTGGTGGTGCATTTTGGACCTTCTGGCATCCTGAGCAGCTCTTTGTCAGGTCCTCGATTTGCTGATCGATCCCCGGCCACCACACATAAGCCCTAGCAAGGCTTTTCATTTTCACCCCTCCCAGATGGCCTTCGTGAAGCTCATTGAGCACTCTCTCCCTTAACTTGGGTGGAATTACCACTCGGGATCCACACATCAAGGTCCCCTGGCATACTGACAGCTGTTCTCTTCTGGATGAGAATGCTGGCAACAGTGCGTCGCCATGTTTTGGCCATCCCTTCACCGTCAAGTCATATACCCGAGACAGTGTCGGGTCATTTCGGGTCTCCTTCTCTATATCAGCGTTAGTTACTGGCAAGCGTTCAATTATAGTCGATTAAAATATTTCGACAGGGTCCACTGTTGGTGCTTCCTCTGCAGTAGGCAGTGGCAGGCGTGATAGCCCATCAGCGTTTCCATGCTGTTTCGTGCCCTTATACTCGATTTCATATTGGTTCGCCCCTAGAAAAAGGGACCATCTTTGTAGCCATTGCGCAGTCATCACCGGAATACCCTTCTTTGGATTAAAGATGGAGACAAGTGGTTGGTGGTCAGTCAGCAAGGTGAACTTCTGCCCGTGCAGCTAGTGGTTGAACTTTTTCACTCCCCACACTAGGCTGAGGGCCTCCCTTTCAATCTGGGTGTGGTTACGCTCTGCTGAGGTTAGTGACCGAGACACAAAGGCTACTGGCCTCTCCGAGCCGTCCGGGAATTTGTGTGCCAGCACCACTCCAATGCCATAGGGTGATGCATCACACGCCAACCGAATTGGTAGTGCTGGGTTGAAATGAGCCAACACCTCTTTTGATGTGATCAATTCTTTGCACTTCTGGAAAGCTCGTTTACATTCGTCATTCCACTTCCATGGTACCCCCATTTGCAGTAGGGTGTTCAGTGGGTGTAGTACTGTAGACAAATTCGGCAAGAACTTATGGAAGTAGTTCACCAGCCCGAGGAACGACCTCAGTTGTGACACATTTTCCCGTGCTGGAGCCTTGACTACTGCCTCAATCTTTTCAGGGGACTTATGTAACCCCTCTTCATCAATAACGTGGCCACAATACGAGATCTGCTTCTGGAAAAACTCGCATTTGTGGTGATTAGCTCGGAGCCCATAATCCTTCAATCTAGTGAGCACCTGCTCCAGGTTGGCGAGGTGATCACTGTCATTTTCGCCCGTGACCAGGATGTCGTCCAAATAACACTGGGTCCCTGGAATGCCTTGCAGGACTTGATCCATTGCCCTTTGCCAAATAGCCGGAGCTGATGCTACCCCGAACACCAGCCGGTTGTATTGGTAGAGACCTTTATGAGTGTTGATCGTGAGGTACTGTTTCGAGGCTTCTTCTACCTCCATTTGCAGGTACGCCTGGGCCAGATCAATCTTAGTGAAGCATTTCCCTCCAGATAGCGAGGCGAAAATATCTTCAATCCGCAGAAGCCGATATTGTACAGTGTGAAGGACTGGGTTCACTGTCACCTTAAAGTCCCCACAGATGCGAACCTTCTTTGGTTCCCCAGGCGTGTTGCTCAACGACCTCTTCATTACAGGAACGATGGGTGTAGCCCACTCGCTCCAGTCCCCTTTGGATAGTACTCCTGAACATTCCAAACCTTCCAGCTCTGCTTCGACGGCTGGGCGGATCGCATAAGGTACCGGTCTGGCCTTAAAAAACTTTGGGCTTGCATTTTCCTCTATTTTGATTGTCGCTGGTATGCCATTTAGTGTTCCGAGTCCCTCCTGGAACACTTCTTGTGCGTCAGTTAGCATTTTTGACAGTCGGTCAGGTGTGACGTCGTCATCCTTTTTGGCATCTACAGTCAGTGCTTGTATGGAATGCCAATCTAGCTGTATCTTCCGGATCCATTCACGCCCTAGTAGTGGTGGTCCTCCATCTGGCAATATATATAGGTCCATTTTTGGTGTTTCCTTGCCGTTGTATATCACGTTCACCCTTATTTTTCCTTTGGGGTAGACTTTTTGCCCCGTGTACGTCTTCAAGACACTCTCTGTCTCTCTCAAGGGTATATGTGAGAATAGCCGCTTGTAGTCCCTTCGGTTTATGACTGTTAGGGCTGATCCTGTGTCCAATTCCATTTTCACTTAGACTCCATCTATCTTGAGCATGACCCAGATAGTTTGGTGATCCTCCATTTTGATTACATTATGCAGTTTCAGACAACCCAGCTCCTTGCTTCTGGAGTCTGTATCACTTTTCTGTTCGTCTGAAATACTCTCCATCACCTTATGTACCTTTTTGTGCTTCTCCTGTGGAGATTTCTTGCTGCTGGTTTTCTTTCTTGACCTGCAGACACTTGCTATGTGTCCTACTTTTCCACATTGTCTGCACACTTGGTCCTTGAACCAACAATCCTTATGGTCGTGTGTTGTTATAGAGTCATAGGCCTAGAAATTGAGTGCCCTTAGCGCCGATTTTGCGGCGCTAGAGGGCCTAGCGCTGCAATTGGCGCCGGCGCCGAAATTGCCTGGGGCCCTTCTGCCGCGGTAGACCGGTAGCGCTGCGCCGGCACCGATGACGTCATCGGTGTGCGCAGCGTCCCGGTTGCCATGCCGACGGGCCCCAGCGCCGAAGTTCAGTTGCGGCCGCCTCGCCCGTGGCAGCCGCAACTAAGACTCTGGCAACAGATTCTTACAAGTCTTTGCGCCGGCGCATTAAAGGCCCCGCGGCGGCCGGCCGCTTTCCCGCCGGCCGCCTGGCCGCAGCTCCCTCCCCGGACTTCCCCCCCCCCCCCCCCCGGAACAGAAGCAAGCCCGGCACTTGTCCGAGGTGCCGGGCTCATTTTTCAAAAGATTTTCGCGGGCCGCGGCCGGGTGCAGGCAGCTCCTCCTTAAGGGAAGGAGGAGGCCTGCACTTCCCGAGCCTGCCGCACCGCATCGGGTGCCGCAGCGCCGGAATTGCGGCGCGAAACGGCAGTTAGCGCCGATTTACCGCCGCAAAGACCCTTCAGTAGCGCCGGCAGCCGTTTGGGCGCGGCCCTGCTGAATTTTTGGCGCGCGCAGGGGGACTTAGCGCCGGCACTAACTTCCGGCGCTAAAGCCCTGGCTAAGCCAAAACTCAATTTCTAGGCCATAGAGTCATAGAGTCATAGAGTTATACAGCACAGAAAGAGGCCCTTCGGCCCATCGTGTCTGCGCCGTCCATCAATCCCTGTCCAGTGTAATCCCATTTTCCAGCATTTGGTCCATAGCCTTGTATGCAATGGCATTTCAAGTGCTCATCCAAATGCTTCTTGAATGTTATGAGGGTTCCTGGCTCTACCACCCTTTCAGGCAGTGAGTTCCAGATTCCAACCACCCTCTGGGTGAAAAAGTTCCTCCTCAAATCCCCTCTAAACCTCCTGCCCCTTACCTTGAATCTATGCCCCCTTGTTATTGACCCCCCTACTAAGGGGAAAAGTTCCTCTTTATCTACCCTATCTATGCCCCTCATCATTTTGTACACCTCAATCAGGTCCCCCCTCAGCCTTCTTTGCGCCAAGGAAAACAACCCCAGCCTGTTTAGTCTTTCTTCATAGCTGAGGCGCTCCATCCCAGGTAACATCCTGGTGAATCTTCTCTGCACCCTCTCCAAAGCAATCACATCCTTCCTATAGTGAGGCGACCAGAACTGCACACAGTACTCCAGCTGTGGCCTCACCAGCGTTTTGTACAGCTCCATCATAACCTCCCTGCTCTTATATTCTATGCCTCGGCTAATGAAGGCAAGTATCCCATATGCCTTTTTAACCACCTTATCTACCTGTTCCGCTGCCTTCAGGGATCTATGTACATGTACACCAAGGTCCCTCTGACCCTCTGTACTTCCTAGGGTCCTACCACTCATTGTGTATTCCCTTGCCTTATTTGTCCATCCAAAATGCATCACCTCGCACTTTTCAGGGTTAAATTCCATTTGCCACTTTTCCGCCCATCTGACCAACCCGTTTATATCGTCCTGTAGCCTGAGGCTTTCCTCCTCGCAATTTACCACCCCACCAATTTTCGTGTCATCTGCGAACTTACTGATCATACCTTTTACATTCTCATCCAAGTCATTTATGTAGATCACAAACAACAAGGGACCCAGCACCGATCCCTGAGGTACCCCACTGGACACAGGCTTCCAGTCACAAAAGCAACCTTCGACCATCACCCTCTGCCTCCTGCCACTCAGCCAGTTTAGGATCCAACGCGCCAAGGCACCCTGGATCCCATGGGCTCTTACCTTCTTGACCAGTCTCCTATGCGGGACTTTGTCAAAAGCTTTACTGAAATCCATGTAAACCACATCCACAGCATTTCCCTCATCCACACACCTAGTCACCCCCTCGAAAAATTCAATCAGATTGGTCAGACATGATTTACCCTTGACAAAGCCATGCTGACTATCCCCGATTAATCCTTGCCTCTCCAAGTGGAGACTAATTTTGTCCCTCAGAATTTTTACCAATAATTTCCCTACCACAGATGTTAGGCTCACTGGCCTGTAATTCCCTGGTTTATCCCTGCTACCCTTCTTGAATAATGGTACTACGTTAGCTGTTCTCCAGTCCTCTGGTACATCCCCTGTGGCCAGAGAGGTTCTGAAAATTTGTGTCAGAGCCCCTGCAATCTCCTCCTTTGCCTCACACAACAGCCTGGGATACATCTCGTCCGGGCCTGGGGATTTACCCACTTTTTGGCCTGCTAAAACCGCTAGTACCTCCTCCCTCTCGATGCTAATATGTTCAAGTATGTCACAGTCCCCTTGCCCGATTTCTATGTCTACATCGTCTTTCTCCATAGTGAACACAGATGCAAAAAATTCATTTAAAACCCCGCCTACATCATCTGGCTCTACACACAGATTGCCACTTTGGTCCCTAATGGGCCCTACCCTTTCCCTGGTTATCCTCTTGCCCTTAATATACTTATATAAAACATCTTAGGATTTTCCTTTATTTTGCTCACCAGTGTTATTTCATGGCCCCTCCTCGCCCTCCTAATTTCTTTTTTAAGTATGCCCCTGCACTTTTTATACTCCTCTAGGGCTTCCTCCATCTTTAGTCTTTTGTAACTGCCAAAAGCCCCCCTTTTTTTCCTAATGCATTTTTGTATATCCCTTGTCATCCAAGGTTCCCTTTGCTTGTTGGTCCCACCCTTGACCTTTACAGGAACATATTGGCGTTGTACTCTCTCTATTTCCCTTCTGAAAGTCTCCCACTGCTTTGATGTGGATTTTCCTATAAGTAGCTGCTCCCAGTCCACTTTGGCCAGATCCTGCCTTATCATATTAAAATCAGCCTTCCCCCAATTTAGAACCCTTATTTCCGGGCCGTCTTTGTCTTTTTCCATGACCACCTTAAATCTCACCGAATTATGGTCACTGTCGCCAAAATGCTCTCCTACTGACACTTCCACCACTTGCCTGGCTACATGCCCTAGAATTAGGTCCAGTACCGCCCCCTCTCTTGTAGGACTTTCTACATGTTGGCTCAAAAAGCTCTCCTGGATGCACTTTAAGAATTCTGCACCCTCTAAGCCTTTCACACTCTGACTATCCCAATTAATATTGGGGAAGTTGAAATCCCCCACTATTATTACCCTATTATTTTCACACTTCTCTGAGATTTGCCTACATATCTGTTCCTCTATCTCCCCCTGACTGTTTGGGGGCCTATAGTACACTCCCAGCAAAGTGCTTGCCCCCTTTTTGTTTTTAAGTTCTACCCATATGGCCTCATTAGAGGAACCCGCTAATATATCATCCCTCCTTACAGCAGTAATTGATTCCTTAATTAATATTGCAACAACCCCTCCCCTTTTACACCCCCCTCTGTCTCACCTGAAGATTCTATACCCCGGAATATTGAGCTGCCAGTCCTGACCCTCCCTCAACCATGTCTCCGTGATAGCAACAATATCGTACTCCCATGTGTTCAACAACAACTTCAGTTCATCCACCTTATTTGCAAGACTCCTTGCATTAAAATAAATGCCTTCCAGCCTTGCCATATTCCCTTTTGCCTTCACATATTTGCTCTGCCTTCCCAGCTGACTTGTTTTTTCCTCCGTATTTGGCTGTAAATCACCCCCTACTGTAGTTCCACTCTGTATCCCATCCCCCTGCCAAGTTAGTTTAAACCCCCCCCAGCAGTGCTAGCAAACCTCCCCGCAAGGATATTGGTCCCCCTCTGGTTCAGGTGTAAACCGTCTGACTTGTACAAGTCCCACCTTTCCCAGAAGCAGACCCAGTGATCCAGGAAACTAAAGCCCTCCCTCCTGCACCATCCCTTTAGCCACGCATTCATCTGTTCTATCTTCCTATTCCTATACTCACTAGCACGTGGCACCGGGAGTAATCCAGAGATTACAACCTTTGAGGTCCTGCTCTTTAATCTTCCACCTAGCTCCCTAAATTCTTGCTGCAGGACCTCATCCCTCTTTTTACCTATGTCGTTGGTACCAATGTGGACCACGACCTCTGGCTGTTCACCCTCCCCCTCCAGAATGCCCTGCAGCCGCTCAGTGACATCCTTGACCCTGGCACCAGGGAGGCAACAAACCATCCTGGATTCACGCCTACGGCCACAGAAACGCCTATCTGTTCCACTTACTATAGAATCCCCTACCACTATTGCTCTCCCACTCTTTTTCCTCCCTTCCTGGGCAGCAGGAGCACCCCCAGTGCCAGGAAGTTGGCTGCTGCTGCCTTCCCCTGGTGAGTCATCCCCCTCAACAGTATCCAAATCGGTATACCTGTTTGAGAGGGGAATGGTCACAGGGGTCTCCTGCACTACCTGCCTGCTTCTATTGCTCCGCCTGGTGGTCACCCATTTCCTTTCCTCCTGTGCAGCCCTTACCTGCGGTGTGACCAACTCACTAAACGTGTTATCCACGACCCTCTCAGCATCGTGAATGCTCCACAACCCATCCACCCGCAGCTCCAGCGCCTCAATGCGGTCTGCTAGTAGCCGCAGCTGGATGCATTTCCGGCACACGTGGTCATCAGGGGCACGGGCAGTGTCCCTGAATTCCCACATAGAGCAAGAGGAGCATAACATGGGGCTGGGCTCTCCTGGCATAACTTACCCTTTAATTAATTTAAATTAATTCACTATCACCAATTAAAGATATCTCTAAGGTGCTTGTATAGTCTACCAACAGTCCCTGCTACACCAGAAAAGACCCTAGTAACTATAAACTACAGAGTTAAAGTTTAAAAAAGAGAAATACTCACCAACCAATCACTTACCTGCTCCCTGGTGACGTCACACTCTGATTACTTTTTACCTCTCTCCCCGCTGCTGAGTTGGTAAGCCTCGCTGCTCCCTGCTCCGAACTGGTCGGGCCTCGCTGCTTGAGCCGGTTTTTATACCGGGCTCACCTCGCTGCTCCCTGCACCGAACTGGTCGGGCCTCGCTGCTTGCGCCGGTTTTTATACCGGGCTCACCTCGCTGCTCCCTGCTCCGAACTGGTCGGGCCTCGCTGCTTGCGCCGGTTTTTATACCGGGCTCTCCTCGCTGCTCCCTGCTCCGAACTGGTCGGGCCTCGCTGCTTGCGCCGGTTTTTATACCAGGCTCACCTCGCTGCTCCCTGCTCTGAACTGGTCGGGCCTCGTTGCTTGCGCCGGTTTTTATACCGGGCTCACCTCGCTGCTCCCTGCTCCGAACTGGTCGGGCCTCGCTGCTTGCGCCGGTTTTTATACCGGGCTCACCTCGCTGCTCCCTGCTCCGAACTGGTCGGGCCTCGCTGCTTGCGCCGGTTTTTATACCGGGCTCACCTCGCTTCTCCCTGCTCCGAACTGGTCGGGCCTCGCTGCTTGCGCCGGTTTTTATACCGAGCTCACCTCGCTGCTCCCTGCTCCGAACTGGTCAGGCCTCGCTGCTTGCGCCGGTTTTTATACCGGGCTCACCTCGCTGCTCCCTGCTCCGAACTGGTCAGGCCTCGCTGCTTGCGCTGGTTTTTATACCGGGCTCACCTCGCTGCTCCCTGCTCCGAACTGGTCGGGCCTCGCTGCTTGCGCCGGTTTTTATACCGGGCTCACCTCGCTGCTCCCTGCTCCGAACTGGTCGGGCCTCGCTGCTTGCGCCGGTTTTTATACCGGGCTCACCTCGCTGCTCCCTGCTCCCTGTTCTGCCACAGTGATAGCACTTCACTGCTCCGCATGACATTTCATTTGTGCCATATTCTTGCAGTCTCCGTTGTATCTCTGCAGCGCCCTGTGCGGCTGCTTCGTGTGATACTGCCATGCTGAAAGCCTTGTCCAGCGTAAGATCCTTTTCTGATAGAAGCCATTTCTGGGTTCCTTCACTTTGAAGCCCACACAGAAACTTGTCCCTTAAAGTATCTGCTAGTCCCGTTCCAAACTGGCAGTGTTTCGATAGCTTGCGCAGTTCCGTTAAATATTCAGCATTACATTCGTCTTTATGCTGGTTCTTTTTGTGAAACTTAAATCTTTCTGCTATCAGCAGCGGTGTGGGGTTTAATTGGTCCTGTAGGAGTGCCACTATGCATTCAAAATCCTTTTCCACTGGCTTCTCAGGGGTTACTAGGTTTCGCAGTAAGCCGTACATTTTTGCACCCATGGAATTCAACAATACCAGTGCTTTCCTGGCATCTGGCACTTCATTCGCCTTGCAGTACACTTCTATACATTCTATATATATCTTTGACTTCATTGTCGAACGCTGTGACACTGCCACTCTTCGGCATCCCTGGGTGTGGTTAGACTGGCTAAAAATGGCGTCTCCCGCGCTCTCCCTTCTTCTCCGCTGGCTCAAAATGGCGTCTCCCATGCTTCATTTCTTCCCCCGCGGACGCTGCTCAGCCCTTGAAACCCCGGCCGCGCTCTGCGCGTTTTCCTACACGCCTCTCTCGTTGACGCCGCTCGGTCTTGAACCCCGGCTGCGCCCTGTGCGCTTTACCCTCTCGCGTTGACGCCGCTCGGTCTTCAAACCCGGCTGCGCCCTGTGTGCTTTACACTCTCTCTTACCCCGTCGACGCTGCTCGGCCTTTTTCTGTGCCATTGGTCGGCTGCAGCCGCCGCCGTCCAGGAAGGTTCTGCGCCGTACCTGCTGCCAGCCCGCTGCGCTGGATCGTCGCGACTGGGGAACCAAGCCCAGCTCTCCACAGCCTCCTCTGCGATGTTCAAGTCCTCTCCGGATGGTCGACGCCCGCACTGGTGGAATCGGCCTTCTTCTACAGAGTTGCAGGTAGGTTCGAATCGACTCGTCGCCAATGTTAAATCCGTGAATTTTAATGTATGGTGTCCTTCATTAAATCGACAGAGACTGCAGAGGAACAATCAACAGGTGTTCACTGGATGAGGGTTACTCTAATACTAAAGTACAGATCCCTACTCAGGGTTTATATACAGGTGTGGTCACTGCCGGTACAACAGTATACAGGAGCTGTAAAAAGTAGTTCTCCCCTTAAAGGTACATACACTACAGAGATGAAGAGAGACTTTAGAAGTTAGGGATTGCATCCCCATAATTGAGAAAGTTAAGGGATGAGATAGAGATAGAGATCTTCAAGATCGTAAAGGATTATGATGAAGTAAATAGTGATGGATTGTTTTTGCTGGTCTGCAAGATGGTAATGAGATGGCACACATTTATGATGTAGAGAAGGTTAGAAACAAATTCTTTAAAAGGATAGTTTGAATGTGGAAATCTCTGCCACAGGAAAAGATGTTCAAGCAAATTCCATAAATTCTTTTTAAAATTGAACAAGATAGTTGCCTGAAAAAGCGGAATATTAAAGAGTACGCTGAACGAGCAGTAATGTAGGATTAAACTAGATGGCATGTGTCGAGAAAAACACTGGCACAGACTTGATGGGCCAAATGGTCTTTTCCTATGATTCAAACATGATGATTGTGAAGGTCATCAAAATTTCTAAATAATTAGCTAAAAGGTAAATACAAGAGATTGTGTTCTTATGGCTGATATACAATGTCTGAAGTAATTGGGGGCAATTTTAAGATCCAAAATGGGTGGGTTTGGATCGGATGGGAAGTTAAAATGTTAAATGTCTGAAATAGGAACCCAACCCCCCTTAAATTCACCCACTTCTGGTTTTAACAGAGGCGGGACAAGGGGCGGGCGACCAATCCACTCTCAGGAGGCACGTCAATTGTTGAAACCTTTTATGGAGGCTGCGCGCCTTCATTTTAACAGGATTTCTATTTTTAACCCTTGTTGGCCGGGTTTCCTGGCCTTCGGGAAAACCAGCAGGTAAAAGGAGACGAGAAGGACTGGATCCATCAGGTTAGTGCCTTTACAGCACTGCTTGTGGGCCAGGAGGAGCAGGAGCATTTCCTTCAGGTGCAACAAGCTTATCTGTAAACACCCCCTCACCTCCACAATCTCCCCCGAACCCCCTTCACCGATGCCCACTGCAATTACTGAACCCCCGTGATCAACACCTCCCCCGATCTCTCCCCGCACCCCCTGATCTCTGATTCTCCCTCTCCCCTGACCACCACTACCCCCGACCTCCGACACCCCTCCAATCTCTTCCCCACTACCCGCAATCTTCGACCCCTCCACAATCATCCCCGACCCTCCCAACCACGCTGTACCCACCTCCTACCCCCCGCCCCCCCCCCCCCACCCACGATCTCTACTCCCAATAACCACTAAACCTACCTGCTCCTGGACTGTTGCCTTTACTGGAGCGTTCCTCACCTGACAGGCAGCTATGCCTGTCAATCAGGCTGGTTTCCAGGTGGGGAATCTGTTCATAAAAAACACACACGCCATGGAGTTAAAACTCCATTAATTTACACCCGAGATCATAATATTCTCCAACAGCTGCTGCATCACCCTCAAAGTACCAAATAATCACTTTAAAAGAGAGACATTTACATCTGACTGCATTTGAATAAGAGGCAACAGGAAGCTGCAAAGCTATCTAATGCTGGGAAATTCTGAAAGCCCATCTGGACGAAGTATCAAAGTATGTATCAGTAAAACTTCAGAACAGAAACAAAAGGAATATTCAACAGCATAGATGTGAAAACAAATCCACACAGAGCAAATCTATGTAACCAGCCTCTCAGGATTCTGCATTAACAATTAAATATGAACAAAATATTTATTATATTAGTTGGAAAAAATGCACAGACAGCTCTTGGCACACCGTATGTTTTGAAAGAGGTGAATTAATATTAAAACCCCATGATATTCAGATTTTTCATTTTGGTACAGAAATGTTACAGCAGTCCTCCAAGGATTGAATTCCTGAAATGGCTTGAAGAGGAAGTGCCGCAGATGAAGAGAGAGGGGAGGAATATTAGAAAGACAAATAATTCAATGGAAGAGGAAACAAGAACAGTTTCAGAAATGACACATAAAAGCCTTGTAAACTCTGCTGTAAATGCAACCTGCAGTATGAAATCAAATCATTGCAGACATAGATGTGATAAGTTGTAGACTCTTTCTATCGTGCAAAAAAAAACTGTAATTTATATAGTACCTTTCATAACTATAAGACATCCCAAAGTGCTTTACAGCCAATGAAGTGTAGTCACTGTTGTAATGACAGCCAAAGTGGACAGCAATCTCCAACAAACAGCAATGAGATAAATAACCAGATCATCTGATATTGGTTGAGGAAAAATATTGGCCAGGACACCCGGAAAACTGCGTATAGTTTTGGGCTCCTTATTTAAGGAAGGATATACTTGCATTGGAGGCAGTTCAGAGACGATTCACTAGGTTAATTCCAGAATTGAGGGGTTTGACTTATGAGGAAAGGTTGAGCAGGCTGGGCCGATACTCATTGGAATTTAGAAGAATGAGAGGTGATCTTATCGAAACATATAAGATACTGAGGGGGCTCAACAGGGTAAATGCAGAGAGGATGTTTCCCCTCATGGGGAAATCTAGAACTCGGGGGCACAGTCTCAGAATAAAGGGTCGCCCTTTTAGAACTGAGATGTGGAGGAACTTCTTCTCTCAGAGGGTCATAAATTTGTGGAATTCTCTGCGCCAGAGAGCTGTGGAGGCGGGGTCATTAAATATATTTAAAGTGGCGATAGACAAATTTTTGCAAGATAAGGGAGTGAAGGGCTATGGGGAGCGGGCTGGGAAGTGGCTTTGAGCCCAAGATCAGCCATAATCATATTGAATGGCGGAGCAGGCTTGAGGGGCCAAGTGGCCTATTCCTGCTCCTATTTCTTATGTTCATTATGTTCTTACGTAACTCCTCTGCTCTTCTTGGAATAGTGCCGTGGGATCTTTCACGTCCACCTGAGCGGGAAGACGGGGCCTCGGTTTAACGTCTCATCCGAAAGATGGCATCGCCAACAGTGCAGCCCTATCTCAGTACTGCACTGGAGTGTCTGGAATGGGACTTGAACCCACAACCTTCTGACTAAGGTTAAGATAAATTCTCTGATCTAGCAACGTTTATTATAAGTATCCTTTAATTATATCCACAAGCTCTACTCAAATATAGGTCCATTTTTTATAACCTTCATGAACTAGGGCACATTTGTGTTCTGCTTCAACTTGTAACAGTTTACCTCAGGACATAACTTTATAATCAATCATTCTGCTCACAGTAGAAGCATGACTAAATTATGCCAAATATGAAACTCAAATTCTCTGATCATTAAAAAATCATAAAATACTATGTAATTGAAAGGTAATTACCTCAGTTCTACTTTAGAATCACCAATTTTAATGATAATGTATCTCATGTCATTTTTCAGTGGACTATGACTTCAGGTTAAGAATAATTATTTTTGGACTATTTATTTAAATGAGATAATGACCAGTTTTCCAGAGAGTGGATAATAATCATCTGTCCTGAAAATTCTGAAGCAGAAATGAACTTTCCCCTATTGCTAGATTAGGAGGCGCTGTAATTGTACAATAACCCTATTGCTATCTATCAGCAATTACATTGATAGCTTCTTCCTACTGATTAGTTTAAAGTTGTTGTTGTCGTAACCTCAATTTAGGTAGTGTATTACCGCACAAGGCTTTTAAAATTAAGCTCTTTATTTTAAGTAATAATACATGTGCTTTACCTGCCACATGTTCTAATCACAATAGTAACAGATGGTACTTTGATAGCACCTTTAATGAAGTAAAACATCTCAAAGCACTTTAGCAGAGGTAAAAATAAAAAATTTAGCCGTTTAACTGGTTTTTGCAACGGAACTATTGTATTTAAATGTAATTTCATTCTGACTACTGTTTTTACCATTTTGTATTTATAGAATATAAAATCAGAACTATTCTGAAGTATCACCCTAGTTGATGGGTTTAGGATTACATAGATACATAGAAGATAGGAGCAGGAGTAGGCCATTCGGCCCTTCGAGCCTGCTCCGCCATTCAATGAGATCATGGCTGATCATTCAAATTCAGTAACCGGTCCCTGCCTTCTCCCCATATCCCTTGATCCCTTTAGCCTTAAGAAATATATCCAACTTTTTCTTGAATATACTTAATGAACTGGCCTCCACCGCCCTCTGTGGCAGAGAATTCCACAGGTTCACCACTCTCTGGGTGAAGAAATTCCTCCTCATTTCAGTCCTAAATGGCTTACCCCTTATCCTTAGACTATGGCCCCTGGTTCTGGACTCCCCGGCCATCAGGAACATCCTTCCTGCACCTAGTCTGTCCAGACCTGACAGAATTTTACAGGTTTCGATGAGATCCCCTCTCAATCTTCTAAACTCCAGTGAGTATAAGCCCAATCGACCCAATCTCTCCTCATATGTCATTCCTGCCATCCCAGGTATCAGCCTGGTGAATCTTCGCTGCACTCCTTCCATGGCAAGAACGTCCTTCCTCAGGTAAGGCGACCAAAACTGCACACAATACTCAAGGTGTGGTCTCACCAAGGCCCTGTACAACTGTAGCAAGACATCCTTGTTCTTGTACTCGAACCCTCTTGCTACGAAGGCCAACATACCATTTGCCTTCTTAACCGCCTGCTGCACCTGCATGCTTACCTTCAGCGACTGGTGTACAAGAACACCCAGGTCTCTTTGCACTTCCCCTTCTCCCAAACTATTACCATTCAAATAATAATCTGCCTTCCTGTTTTTGCCACCAAAGTGGATAACCTCACATTTATCCACATTATAATGCATTTGCCATGTTTCTGCCCAATCACCCAAACTGTCCAAATCGTGCTGGAGTTTCACGACATCCTCCTCACAGCATACCCTCCCCCCCGGCTTTGTGTCGTCTGCAAATTTGGAGATATTACATCCAATTCCCTCGTCCAGATCATTAATATATATTGTGAACAGCTGGGGTCCTAGGACCGATCCTTGCGGTACCCCACTAATCACTGCCTGCCACTCGGAAAATGACCCGTTTATTCCAACTCTTTGCTTTCTGTCCGCCAACCAGTTCTCTATCCAAGTCAATACCTTGCCCCCAATCCCATGTGCCTTAATTTTGCATGCTAATCTCTTATGCGGGACCTTATCGAAAGCCTTCTGAAAGTCCAAATACACCACATCCACTGGTTCTCCCTTATCTATTTTACCAGTTACATCCTCAAAAAATTCCAGTAGATTAGTCAAGCATGATTTACCTTTTGCAAATCCATGTTGACTTTGTTCGATCCAGTCACTGCTTTCCAAGTGCTCTGCTATTACATCTTTTATAATGGACTCTAGCATTTTCCCCACTACCGATGTCAAGCTTACCGGTCTATAATTCCCCGCCTTTTCTCTACCACCTTTTTTGAATAGTGGGGTAACATTAGCTACCCGCCAATCCATGGGTACCGTTCCAGAGTCTATCGAGTTCTGGAAGATGACCAGCAATGCATCTACTATTTCTAGGGCCACTTCCTTAAGTACCCTGGGATGTAGATTATCAGGCCCTGGGGATTTATCGGCCTTCAGTCCCATCAATTTTCCAAACACCATTTCCCTACAAATACTGATTTCTTTCAGCTCCACCCTTTCATCAGACCCTATGTTCCCCGGCATCTCTGGGAGGTTATTTGTGTCCTCCTTTGTGAAGACAGAACCAAAATATGTATTTAGTTGGTCTGCCATTTCTTTGTTCCCCATTATAAATTCCCCCAATTCTGACTGCAAGGGACCTACGCTTGACTTCACCAATCTTTTTCTCTTCACATATCTATAAAAGCTTTTACAGTCAGTTTTTATGTTCTCTGCAAGCTTACTCTCATATTCTATTTTCCCTTTCTTAATTAATCCCTTTGTCCTCCTTTGTTAAATCCTAAACTGCTCCCAATCCTCAGGGTTTTTGCTTTTTCTGGCCAATTTATATGCCCTCTCCTTAGACCTTATGCTATCCCTAATTTCCCTTGTTAGCCGCGGTTGGGTCACCTTTTTTGTTTTATTTTTATGCCAAACTGGGATGAACAAATTCTGTAGTTCATCCATTTGGTCTTTGAATGTTTGTCATTGCCTATCCACCGTCAACCCTTTGAGTGCCATTCCCCAATCAATCCTACCCAACTCGCTCCTCAGACCATCATAGTTTCCTTTATTTAAATTGAGGATCCGAGTCTCCGAGTCAACTACTTCATTCTCCATCTTAATGAAGAATTCGATCATATTATGATCGCTCTAACCCAAGGGGCCTCTTACAACAAGATTGCTAATTAATCCTTTCTCGTTACATAATACCCAGTCTAAGATGGCCTGATCTCTGGTTGGTTCCTCGACATATTGGTCCAGGAAACCATCCCGTAAGCACTCCAGGAATTCCTCCTCCACCGTATTGTTACTCATTTGGTTGGCCCAATCTATATGTAGATTAAAGTCACCCATGATGACTGCTGTGCCCTTACTGCACGCTTCTTTAATTTCTCTTTGAATGCCATCCCCAACCTCCGCCTTACTGTTTGGAGGTCTATAAACCACTCCCACTAACGTTTTTTTCCCCTTAGTATTTCTCAATTCTACCCATACAGATTCCACCTCATCAGAGCTAATATCCTTCATTACAATTGTGTTAATCCCTTCTTTAACCAGTAATGCTACCCCACCTCCCTCTCCTTTTTGCCTATCTTTCCTGAATATCGAATACCCCTGGATGTTGAGTTCCCAGTCCTGGCCTTCCTTGAGCCACGTTTCCGTAATCCCAACCAAATCGTATTTGTTTACTTCTATTTGCGCAGCCAATCCATCCACCTTATTACAAATGCTCCTTGCATTAAGACACAAAGCCTTCAGGCTTGTTTTTTTAACGCTCTTAGACCTATTAGAATTATTATTTACTGTGGCCATGTTTGATTTAAACCGTTGATTTCTCTGACTGCCGCTTTTGTTTTTCTCCTTCCTATCTTTTGCTTTTATCCTTGTTTCCCTTTCCTCTGTCTCCCTGCTCAGGTTCCCAACCCCCTGCCATTTTAGTTTAAACCCTCCCCCACAGCACTAGCAAACACTCCCCCTAGGACATTGGTTCCAGCCCTGCCCAGGTGCAGACCGTCAGGTTTGAACTGCTCCCACCTCCCCCAGGACTGGTTCCAATGTCCCAGGAACTTGAACCCCTCCCCCTGGCACCATTCCTCTAGCCACATATTCATCTGAAGTATCCTTCTATTTCTACTCTGACTAGCACGTGGCACTGGTAGCAATCCTGAGATTACTACCTTTGAGGTCCTGTTTTTTAATTTATCTCCTAACTCCCTATACTCCACTTTTAGGACCTCATCCCGCTTTTTACCTATATCGTTGGTGCCTATATGCACCACGACAACTGGCTCTTCACCCTCCCCTTCCAAGATGTTCTGGAGTCGCTCGGAGACATCCTTAACTGTTGCACCAGGGAGGCAACATACAATCCTGGAGTCTCGTTTGCGGCCGCAGAAACGCCTATCTATTCCCCTTACAATTGAATCCCCTATTACTATAGCTCTACCCCTCTTTTTCCTCCCATTCTGTGCAGCAGAGCCACCCCTTGTGCCAGGAAGTTGGCTGCTGCTGCCTTCCTCTGATAAGCCATCCCCCCCAACAGTACTCAAAGTGGTGTATCTGTTGGAGAGGGGGATGGCCACAGGGGACCCCTGCACTACCTGCCTGCGCCTAGTGTTCTGCCTGTTGGCCACCCGTTCCCTTTCTTTCTGTCCAACCTCTACCTGCGGTGTGTCCAACTCCATAAATGTGCTATTCACGTTGTCCTGAGCATCGTGAACGCTCCAGTATGTGTCCAATCACAGCTCCAGCGCCGCAATGCGGTCTGTCAGTAGCTGCAGCTGGACGCACTTCCTGCACATGTAGTTGTCAGGGACACCGGAAGTGTCCCTGAGTTCCCACATATCGCAGGAGGAGCAGATCACGGGGCCCGGCTGTCCTGCCATGACTTACCCTTTAATTAATTGAATTTAAATTAAATCAATCAATCCCACTAATTACACTACAGTTAACTGGTTTACCAACAGTCCCTGCTACACCAGAGAGACCTTAGAAACTATAAACCAGAGTTAAAGTTTAAAAAAAAAGAGATATACTCACCAACCAAATACTCACCAACCAATCACTTACCTGCTTCCTGGTGACGTCACAGTTTGATTACTTTTTACCTCTCTCCCCTACTGTTGAATTGGAACGCTGCTCCTGACTCACTGCCACCGGTTTGAACTGCCGCCGATGCTGTGTTCCCACAAGGCCCACTCTAGTCGGGCTGCTCCTGACTCACTGCCACCGGTTTGAACTGCCGCCGATGCTGTGTTCCCACAAGGCCCGCTCTAGTCGGGCTGCTCCTGACTCACTGCCACCGGTTTGAACTGCCGCCGATGCTGTGTTCCCACAAGGCCCGCTCTAGTCGGGCTGCTCCTGACTCACTGCCACCGGTTTGAACTGCCGCCGATGCTGTGTTCCCACAAGGCCCGCTCTAGCCGGGCTGCTCCTGACTCACTGCCACCGGTTTGAACTGCCGCCGATGCTGTGTTCCCACAAGGCCCGCTCTTGTCGGGCTGCTCCTGACTCACTGCCACCGGTTTGAACTGCCGCCGATGCTGTGTTCCCACAAGGCCCACTCTAGTCGGGCTGCTCCTGACTCACTGCCACCGGTTTGAACTGCCGCCGATGCTGTGTTCCCACAAGGCCCGCTCTAGTCGGGCTGCTCCTGACTCACTGCCACCGGTTTGAACTGCCGCCGATGCTGTGTTCCCACAAGGCCCGCTCTAGCCGGGCTGCTCCTGACTCACTGCCACTGGTTTGAACTGCCGCCGATGCTGTGTTCCCACAAGGCCCGCTCTTGTCGGGCTGCTCCTGACTCACTGCCACCGGTTTGAACTGCCGCCGATGCTGTGTTCCCACAAGGCCCGCTCTTGTCGGGCTGCTCCTGACTCACTGCCACCGGTTTGAACTGCCGCCGATGCTGTGTTCCCACAAGGCCCGCTCTAGTCGGGCTGCTCCTGACTCACTGCCACCGGTTTGAACTGCCGCCGATGCTGTGTTCCCACAAGGCCCGCTCTGGTCGGGCTGCTCCTGACTCACTGCCACCGGTTTGAACTGCCGCCGATGCTGTGTTCCCACAAGGCCCGCTCTAGTCGCAGCATCAGTTTTATTTTTCATGGCAATGTGATTCTTTTACAGCAGAATGACAAAGATTTGTGGCTGCTGTTTTTTTAATTGATGAGCTGCCTTCAGGTGTAATTAATTTCAAGTAGTATTTATTACTTATTCCAAAATATTAATTAGCAAATGTGCCTATTTTCATTTGTTATGTGTGCATAATTCTAAATTGACATTTCCATTATAACCATGTGAATGCATAAGCAAATTATTTCCCTAAATAAAATAATTTTGTAGTTGTGCCTCACTGTGATGATGGAATGCACTGACCTTTCTTGGCAATAAAATCAATAGAATGGGGTCACTTTGAACTATGGTTTAAGTCATCATCAGATTTGGAAGTGTTAGCTAGTCATCGCAAGGGGAGTCACACCATCTCAGTCCTAGATATGTCAGCATTTATGCTGCTTATTTATGCAAATTGATGAGGCTGTGAACAGGAAACGCCAGGGGTCATTAGTAGAGATTGCTTCCATTTAATATTGATGAATAGATATATTTTCATCTTCACCATCTGGGTGGTAATCAATGGAATGAAAATTAGGCAGGGTTTATTATGGGCAGGTGAAACACTCCGACAAATTCCCGCTCAGGTGGTGAAGGTGAAGATCTGCCCATTGTTTGTCCAGAGAGCAAGAGGTAGGTCCTCATCCCAGTCATAGATAATGGGGGGAATTTTGCCAGCGCTCAGGGGGCGGGTTTGGAGGCGGGACCGGTGGCAAAATTGCAAAGATTGACAGCGGGCCCCGAACCCGCTGTCAAGCCGCCTCCAAACAATCTTCGCGGGTGTCGGGTCCCCGATTTGTGCATGGACCCGACACCTAACGGCGGGAAGAGGATCATAGGCACTTAACTGCTTGTTATCAGGTTGTTAACATGCAGTTAAGAGGCTATTTCCAATTTTGACAGGTCTACTGCAGGCTTCCCGACATCCAGACACCATGCCAGGGTAAGTGTGGCATGCTGTGGGTCTACTGTAATGTTTCTTCATTGATGACAGCTGCAGAAGTGGTGTGAAGGATCCAATGGTACACTGGTGAGTTTCAGAGGTAAAAAAATGTAGGGAAAATCATTTTTGATGTATTTAGACTTTTCTGTATGTAACAAGTTTTGAAGTGTTTGTGTAGTCCACCTCATTGGGAGAACCTCTCTCACCAGTGACAGATCGCTTCTGTAACCTCACCTGCAGCTGCCATCTGTTCTAGCCTAAGGAGGGAGTCACTGGAGAGCTTGGGTGCAAGGGCTCACCTTTGTACAGTGATCTTCAGTGTTTGCACCTCAATGCTGTCAAACACTGAAAAATCACCTGTCAAAAGAAATTGTGCATGGCCCCTTTAAGAAAACCGGCAGATGACGTGTCATCAACTGACGTCATCTGACACCGGCTTTCTCTTAATTGTCCGGCAAGTCCACAGGGTGGGCTTAACAAGGCCAATTGACGCAAAATAGCGTCTGTGCATCGGACGTCGTTGGGGGCGGGATCGGAACCCGGAAGGCATCTGTCCTGCCCCCAAGTCACATCGAAAGGTAAAATCCAGCCCAGTGACTTTTGACTGCTAATTCTGAACCCTTTGAAGAAAGTGACAGTCTTTGATTGGCTGAGGCCTTCTATGATTGACAGTTCAGGGGGCAGAGACTTCATCTCACAGATGTAAGTTAGCAGTTCACAAAGAGGAAATGTCAGTCCCAGAGCATATGTGTAATTTGCAGTGTGCAGCTAAAGGTTGTCTGTATTTTAAAGCCTCAGCCGGCTTTGCATCAAAGGGTAAGCATGTATCAGTGGTCTTTATCTTAGGGCCCATCTTCAGAGAAAAAGCAAGTATTGTCTCTATTGTTGTCATATACCGAGGAAGGTGGAGAATCAGATGTTCTCAACTGTGTAAACTGTCTATTGTTCTCTTATGTAACTATGCCAGTTATTGGTTCAAATTCCTTGCTTTATCTCAGTAGAGTCCTTATACACTCCAGCCTCCTTAAAGTGAATTCACATAGCAGCATGTGATATATTCCAGTAACCAGTGTAGGGAGTATGAAATCTCTGTTTCAATCCCTGGGCATAGTATCATTTACTGAGCTATTGGACTGAAAAGAGGTGAGGTCTGCCTAAAGGAGAGGCCAGAGGCACTGCCTGGGAGAGTATCTAGCAGAAACACCCAAACATTGTGACACCTGCTATCTGTGTCATTACCTTACTTGTATGTGCTCCCCAAAAATGAAAAGTAAATGACCTTTGAATTGTTAAGAGTTGTCAAAGTCCATTGCAATTAAAATAAATCCCTGGGCCCATGAAGTGGCCAAATGTAACTATGGGTGTGTTTATACTTTGCAGTGATGCTCAAGTTGCAGCATAACTGGAATTGGAATCTGACCCAACTTCAGAGCACAGCAGCATTTAACGCCACATGTACTGTAACTTACAGATCTTCACACTCTTCCCTTGGAGAGAACAGTGTGAAGTAGTGAAAGGATTCATCGGTTGATTAAGAGTCTGACAGGTCAGGACGTGAATGTTCCTTCCATGGTGGTAACCATCTTTATACCAGATGATAGGGTGTTTGGATACTTATAAACATGGGGGTTTCATGGGCTCCCACAACCCATATAAAAGAGTGGGGGGCATCTACTGTTACATAGTTATGTTGGGACTACATTGTACAAGTGTACTAACACTCAAATCAAGTGTAGCAATGTGGAAGTACAGTTTCTCACTTAGACACAAAATGGCTTCCTAGGCATAGAATAAAAACTCAAATGGCCGACAGCATGATTCACTAAAGGCAAGGGGATGAGACATACATACTCCTTATCTGTGACAAGCTTAACAAGGAGCCTCAGTTACCAAACAAACAGCCAAGGACATGATAAGGTAAATATCGGCCCACGGGTCCAGTTGGTACAGTGAGAGAACAGAGGGAACAGAGAGATCCCATAATAAAGGATTAGTTAATCTTATCCCGAGGTATTTCCGTTCGTTATTCTAACGCAGCCCGGAATACGTTGTTTCAATAATTCGCAAGGTCTGTGCCTTTGTAATCAGTTATGATTCAATACTATGTCATGTGGCATAGAAAGCCTGTTTTGCTTTTTACTGTATAAATATGTTACAATTTCTGTATTACTTTGAAGAGGTCTGATGTAGCCCTTGTCTACACAACTCTTCCCTTGCAAGCAAATAAAGCCTGTCTTTAACGATACTTTGTGTTTAAGAGTCTTACTAGGGAGTCGAGACTTCAACAGTTACTTGGAGGTTCCACCGAGATCGCTTGCTGCCTTTCGGTAAGTCACGGACAAGGGCATCGTGAATCTCTAATGACAGATCCTGAATGGCCACAGTGATGCTTTATCACATAAAAGGATTTCTCATTAGATATTAAGTTGGTGTGGTCTGTTTCTTCTGACGGGAGTACTTCGATCTAGTTAAGACTCATGTTTTAGACTTGAGTTGAATCCTGTAACTTTTGCTTCTTTTATTGTTGACCACTGAAAGGAGGAGAATACTGACAACTCAAGTCTTTAAAGAAAAAAGTATCGGGCAAAGAAGGCAAGAGGAAAGTCGACAGGGCTGAGTCCCATAAGGTACCAAGTTAAAACTGCAGTATCAAGGGTGGGTCCCTTGATCAAGGGTGGGTCCCTTGAGCCGGGGCTGAGTCCCACGGCAGAAAGTATCGTTTGAGAATTGTCACTGTAATTTTTTAAGATCTGTATTACCAGGTTCAGGATTTTTCTCCGTTGAGATACCTTCTACGAGGGTTCAAGCCCCTCGCATTAAAGCATAAGGATTCTATTGTTTTCCATTTTTTTTGTTGACTATTGACAGCATTAAGACAGAAAACTCTCACATAAAGTATAAGTTAAACGTTAAGGACTCAGTTTGTAGTGGCGTATAACGCAAACTGAGAATTGACTATTTGTTTAGTTTAAAGTATAAGATAAATGTCTGAATATTTGGTCTGTTTGCCTGTTTGGGCAGCTGCATTGCTTATCATTTCTTTGACTGTTGTTATTACTTGTTATTTTTCATCACTTGTGGTCCTTTGGACAGTCAGTAATAATCGTAAGGGGGTAAGGGGTGAAACTTGCGATATAGAAGAAGAGAGCCTAGTTTAAAAAAAAAACAACACCAAACAGACTAAGATGGGAGCTGCACAGAGCAAGATCCCAGAAAAGGGAACTCCCGCTTCTTATGTCTTTACCTACTATGGTCAGATATCTACAAATGATTTACCTAAGTGGGCTAAATGGACAAAGAAAGACAGACACCCTTTCCCCTTGGATGGTACATTCAATCTAGATAGAATCACGTGTCTAGAAAACTGCCTAGCAGGCAGAGACCCACATAGAAGGGGTGCAAAATCAGTAAATTGGTCTGCCTTCTCAGACTGGAAAAGGGAAGCAGAAAAACGTAAGGAACGCAGCATATTAACTAGCAAAATTGAGAACAAAAATAAGAAAAAAAGATCTAATGAATAAATTGATTAAACAAGAAAAGGTTACGCTAATGCCTTTAAGACAAAACCCGAAGCCTACCGCCCCTCCTTGTGAATATCCTCCCATTCCCACGACTCATTCCAGTAATGACGAGGATGAGGGATGGTTCAGAAGACCAGCCTCGCCTCCTGACTACGAAGCACAACAACCAGCCGCAGCAGCTGGTGAATCACCCGACCCCAGTGCTGTAAGTCAGGAGAATATAATCAACACTAGATAAGATAATTGAGACAACTCAGAAAAGGGATGAAGACGTTGAGGATTGTATAGAAAGAATAGAAGCAGTTATGGGACAGCATTCGGGTATGACAAAATTATTAAAATTACCAAATCCCTTTAATTAACGCCCTTGTAAACAGCCTCAGAACAGAACTTAAGGAACCGTTGACTTTAGTTTGCCTTGACTGGAGACATAAAACCATTCCTGAATTGACACAAATCTTGAAAGGAATACAGGAAAAGAATAAAGATCAGAGTAAAATTTCTTTGTTAATGGAGCAGGCAGCTTCTCCAGCCCCGACCGCCCAGACTACTATTTACTACCAGGGTCAGAACAGGGGACGAGGTAGAGGATATAACAGAGGCGGATTTAGAGGAAATAGTAGAGGAGGGACTGGCAGAGGCCAGTGGAACGGAAGAGGCACAAACTCTCCGTGTTTTAACTGTGGTCAGATTGGACACTGGAAGTCCAATTGCCTGTTCCCCAAACAGCAAAATCAAGGCTGGGGAGGTGCCCCAGTAAATACAAATACCCAAGCCCAGGTTCACACTCGTCCACAAGCAGGCTTTACAACAGGGGATCCTTGGGGAGGTCAGATTACGGAAGGACAATCCGGAATGCCAGTGCAAAATTATTCAGCATGACGCAGAGACGCAGTCTCAGACGTTACCCACCTCCTGCAGTTACCCTTAGTATCACTAAATTCTAGAGATGAGCCATATCTATCCATAAATATGCAAGGCAAGAAAGTCCCTTTTCTCGTCGACACAGGAGCCACAACCTCACTATTGACAAAACAATACGCTACAGGAATTCCATGCACTGACAAGGATGTTACCTGCATAGGACTTTCTGGTGTCTCACAGACTCTGACATGGTCACAACCGTTACAAATACGAGCAGATAATTTTTCTGGCCAACATGCTTTTTTGTTATCAGACGACGCCCCCATGAACCTTTTAGGGAGAGACTTGTTGTGCAAAATGCAGGCAACAATAATTTGTTCAGAAAAGGGACTGCAGATACACGTTCCGACCGATAGATGTACTATGTGCCTTTTACAAGAACAGCTGGCACATGAATCTGCATTGCACTGCTTTTTTATGAAGGCACGGGAAAAGACACGACTATAAAAGACAGTTACTCAATTGGATCCCGTTGCATGCGGCCTGCCTGGATGCCTGCCAATTCTAACTGCTGCCTATTACGCTGTACAACAGGCTCAAGGCATCACGCTTAATCACCGAACTGTTTTGTTTGTACCACATTCAGTGGAAGTTCTGTTATCAAAATACGCCACTCAGCATCTAACGTCAGCCCGTAGCAGTAAATATGAGGTTGAGTTATTATCCAACTCTAATCTCCTAATTCAAAGATGTTCGGCCTTGAATCCAGCCACGCTGCTACCCACAGAAGAAGACGGAACTCCACATTGCTGCGAAATGATCACCCAATTGGTGACTAAGCCCCGAACAAATTTATCAGAAACTCCTATCTCCAATAGTGACTTAGCGTACTACGTAGACGGGTCAGCCCTTAGGGATGACAAGGGATCACCTAGGGCTGGATATGCCATATCAGATGATCACTCGATTGTGGAGGCACTCTCACTACCTCAATCCTTTTCAGCGCAACAAGCAGAACTCTTCGCTCTTACCAGAGCTTGTATATTGGCTACTGATCAAACTGTTAACATTTATACTGACTCCAGGTATGCTTTTGGAGTTGCTCACGATTATGGACAGATCTGGAAATTAAGGGGGTTTCTAACTTCCTCAGGATCAACTATTGAGAATGCTGAGCAAATCAATAATCTTTTAAAGGCTCTAGTGTGTCCCACTAAGATTTCAGTTATTAAATGTCAGGCTCATATAGGTAGTCAGGATCAGATATCCTTGGGTAACAAGCGATCAGATAGAGCTGCTAAATCAGCCGCTGTGTCAGATACAGGGCCAATGGTCTCAGCCTTTGTTTTGCGTCAACAAAAATCAGATAATGACCCACCTTCTATTAATGATGTTTTAGCCTTTCAGTCACAGGCTAACCCGGACGAAGTGTTAGCTTGGGCAAGGGATTCTTGCTTTAAAACGCCTGAAGGGGTATGGGTTCACCATGACGGCCGCATGGTGGCGCCTAAATCTTTACTCCCATGGATTGCCCGATGCGTTCATGTGTTCACGCATGCGGGCAAAGGGGGGATGGCAGACTATATTAATCAAACATGGTATGCACCAGGTATTTCGGCAATTGCAAAACAAATTAGTGAAAAGTGCACCATTTGCCAGGAAATGAATCCAGGCAAGACAGAGAAAGTACAGGCTGCCTCCCGCCCAAATCCATCAGGCCCTTTCGTACATTTACAAATGGATTTTATTGAATTACCTCCATGTTTAGGATTTAAGTATGTGTTAGTAATTATAGATATGTTTTCAAGATGGGTTGAAGCTTTCCCATGTAAAAAGAATGATGCTGTAACAGTAGCAAAGTGCTTGTTAAAAGAAATCATACCAAGGTTTGGAATACCTATGCAGCTTTCAAGCGACAGAGGATCGCATTTCACTGGAGCAATTATAAAAGAACTATGTAAAGCTTTGCAGATTAACCAGCATCTTCACTGCAGTTATCATCCACAATCCGCAGGACTGGTGGAAAGACATAATGGAGTGCTGAAGAATAAACTTTCTAAACTTTGCAATGAAACCGGACTTAAATGGGTCGAACTATTACCCTTAGCATTGATGATAATGCGAGCAGCAACTAACAGGACAAATGGACTGTCTCCACATGAGATTTTTATGGGACGACCCCTAAGACTGCCATTCTCAGCACCATTTACGGTGAAACAAATGGACATTCATAAAATGGACGAGACTATGCTAAACTATTGCATTGCATTAACTAAATGTATTTCCAGCTTTCACCAACAGGTAAAGGAAGCTGAAACGAGTCCAGCAGAGGGAAAGTGCCACGACTTGGAACCAGGAGATGACGTCTACGTGAAGGTTTTTAAAAGAAAGAACGGTCTGCAACCACGCTTCGAAGGACCATATCAAGTGCTCCTAACAACAAACACAGCTGTAAAAGTCAAGGAAAGATCTTCCTGGATTCACGCATCCCACTGCAAGAAGGCACCGAATAGAGACAATTGAATTTTGAAAGACTCTAACAATGAAGACGTTACTTATATTTTGTATACTAATCGGATTACTGAGTCTAATATGCCAAGGAGATGGGGAAAGATCCCGAAAGAAACGAGAATTACACGTGAATACTTTTTTGTACATGTCTTACGAATGTGCTAGACGCAGTAAGTCAGTATGAAAACCCAAAGAACCAAGGCTGGGCTGACTGGATATTGGGAGGATGGCTGGGATCAGTAGGACAAATATTATTGCATGGACTGGTAGTAGTAATAGCCCTGATTGTATGCATTGCTCTGTTTGTCACAACGATTAAGTGTTGTTGCAATAGGTTGGGCAAGGCAGTCTTGCCTGCGATGAATATGATGATACAGAGAGAAGTAAGGTCAGTAGAGGAAAAGAATGGTCCCCTGGATGAGGAACTGAAACGATTGAATAAAATACAATTATAGGGATTAGAAAACTTAGACAAATATATACATATTCCACATGCTCTCCTCTTTCTGCAAAACACATTTTCCATTTCAAATGGAAACTGCAGGCTAGGAAAAAGAGAGAGGACTCCCTTCAACAACAAGCCAGTGTCGTCGACTTTGTATATCACTTGGTACGCACTTTGGGGGCTTACATAGAAGCACTTGTGCTTAGGAGAACCCCACAGGTTAGTTATAAACTGTGTGGGCCATGAATTAGTCCTCCTCTACAAGCTGCTGTTCCCTGTCTTTTAGAAAGTGGATAGTGGCACCCGCACTGCAGGCTAATATAAGCTGCAGGGAAATTAGAACACTGCAGGCTAATATAAGCTGCAGAAATGCAAAGACATAAACCTGAAATCAAATCAAACATAATTAAACCCTACAAAAACACACGCCCAAACACTAAGAATAGACAGAGAAGAAAGACGATCTTAAACAAGGTCAACCATCAATACAGGTAAATCCCAGGGATGGTTCCAAACGGAAAAGAAGTCGGTATCCTTGGCTAAAATCTAAATTTAGTACGAGGACCGATAAGAAGAGGTTAATTTCAGTTACGTTGTCCTAGTAAGGACAAAAGGGAAGAATGTGGAAGTACAGTTTCTCACTTAGACACAAAATGGCTTCCTAGGCATAGAATAAAAACTCAAATGGCCGACAGCATGATTCACTAAAGGCAAGGGGATGAGACATACATACTCCTTATCTGTGACAAGCTTAACAAGGAGCCTCAGTTACCAAACAAACAGCCAAGGACATGATAAGGTAAATATCGGCCCACGGGTCCAGTTGGTACAGTGAGAGAACAGAGGGAACAGAGAGATCCCATAATAAAGGATTAGTTAATCTTATCCCGAGGTATTTCCGTTCGTTATTCTAACGCAGCCCGGAATACGTTGTTTCAATAATTCGCAAGGTCTGTGCCTTTGTAATCAGTTATGATTCAATACTATGTCATGTGGCATAGAAAGCCTGTTTTGCTTTTTACTGTATAAATATGTTACAATTTCTGTATTACTTTGAAGAGGTCTGATGTAGCCCTTGTCTACACAACTCTTCCCTTGCAAGCAAATAAAGCCTGTCTTTAACGATACTTTGTGTTTAAGAGTCTTACTAGGGAGTCGAGACTTCAACAGCAGCACTATGATGCTGGGAAAGTAGTACGCAGGCGCCGCACAGCACTTGGAAATATCACCCCGCACCATGCAGCAGGCAGCCATTACAACACAAATAAAACAGTAGTTATAATTACAAACTACCGAGTCCAGAGTTGCCTTTACAAAGCACTATGAGTGCTAGAAGACATAACATGGTGGCAGCGGTATACGTGAGTAAAACTTACACAAATAAAAATGATATCAGATTGAAGAAAGAAATTTAAAAGTAAACTCTGCAGCGTTGTAACCGTGAATCATACGGGCAGCTAAAATGGTGGCATCCAATGCATTGACCGCAAATATGCTCCCCATCATGAACTGGGAAGCCGACGATATCGTGGAAGCTTTCCGGAAATTTAAGCAAAAATGCGAGCTTACATTTAAAAGTTTCCTGAAAGGCTCCTCTGACGAGGAAAAAGTTAGCTACATTCTACTGTGGGCGGGAGAAAAAGGCTTAGATCTCTATAACAGCTGGAGTTTATCCGAAGAGGATAAAACGAACCCTACGGAGATTTATGAAAAGTTCAGTAACCACCTCGAGCCTAAATCAAACCACCGCATACAGAGGTATAAATTCCAAAGCTTAAGACAGGAACCTGGTGAAATGGCTGACAATTTCCTGACGAGATTAAAAAACGAAGCCAGCAAATGCAAGTTTACGGAACTAGAAGAAAGGCTGGTAGACCAATTAATATGGGGATCAGCACATACAGAAGTGCAAAAAGAACTAATAGGAAAAGAAAAGCTCGGAATATCAGAAGCCATAGATACAGCGAGGGCTCACGAAGCCACAAAACAACAGATGAAAATGCTGAATACTCATTCGGCTGACGTGCGGACAACTCCCGAACCAGATCACTGAGTAGATGCAGTGCGAGAAAAGCACAGCACACAAAAACAAGTATATGACAGCGGGAAGAATACGTGTAGAAACTGCGGAAGACACCACGACTACACAGACAGAAGAAAATGCCCAGCGTATGGAACAAGCTGCAACACGTGTGGTAAAGCAAACCACTGGCAAAAGATGTGCAGAGCTAAAAGAGAGGGGCTACACAACAAAAGCAGAGGTGGGTAGCAGAACCAACAAAAGAAAAACAAAATCCATACCATGGGTGAGCAAGATGACGAAGACTGCGGGTATGACAAAGCTCTGAACATTGAAACCATAAAGGTTTTCTTACACAAAACGTCCAGAGCGGAAAGCACCCCAAGAAAGAATGGCACACTATCATCCAGATTAAAAAGAGGATCGAAGGACAGCCCACAACCGTCAATCTAAAAGTAAAGATGGACACAGGAGCTCAGAGCAACATCCTTCCACTGAGGCTATACCAGAGGATCTTCCCCGAAAACTTGGGCAAAGATAGATACCCAAAAAGAGGATGTTTAAAAGCAAACAACGTCACACGGACAGCATATGGGGGGAGCGAGATCAGACAACTCGGAACAACCTATATAAAAGGAACACACAAAAGCAGAAACATTAACTGCATGTTCTATATGACCGACTCCGAGGACCGGCGATCCTGGGATTAAACAGCTGCGAGAAGCTGGGGTTAATCTCGGTAAACCACGAACTAACAAAAACATCACTGAAAGTCGACAGCAACACCCCACTGGAGAATCGTCCACAAATCATGGACACGAAACATTTGATGGACATGTATCCAGAATGTTTTGATGACACTGTAGGATGCTTCAGGGAGTTCAAGTACCATATAACAATAGATCCAGAGGTAAAACCCGTCATCCACGCTCCAAGAAAAATACCCATCGAGCTAAAAGAAAAATTATACACTGAACTAAAAGAAATGGAAGAGAAAGAAATAATCGCAAAGGTCACTGAACCCACAGACTGGGTAAACTCGATTGTGGTACGGGAAAAGTCGAACGGGCGGCTCAGAATCTGTCTGGACCCCAAAGACTTAAACCAGGCAATAAAGCGGGACCACTACCCGACACCAACATTAGAAGAAATCACACCAGCACTGGCAGGAGCCAAAGTCTTCTCCAAACTGGATGCCAGAAACGGCTACTGGAACGTAAAACTGGATGAAGAATCAACTAACCTGACGACTTTTAATACACCATTGGGGCATTATAAATTCATGCGGCTGCCATTCAGGTTGAAAGTCAGCCAAGACATCTTCCAACAAAAGATCGATGAAACATACAAAGGCTGTGAAGAAGCCATTGGAATCGCTGATGACATCCAAGTTTACGGATCAAATGAAAGAGACCACGACGTTCACTTGCACGAGGCCATGGAGCACACCAGAATGGCTGGCATCAAGCTGAACGCCGAGAAGTGCATCGTTAAAAGTACGAAATGCAATTTTTTTTGGCATGATCTACACACCGGAGGGTGTCAAGCCTAATCCCAAAAAGGTTGAGGCGATAGCAGAGATGAAACCTCCAAACGACAAGAAGGAGCTGAGAAGCTACCTCGGCTTGGTCCAGTATATGAGCTCTTTCATCCCGAACATGTCAGACTACACAGCGAACCTAAGAGAATTACTAAAAGAAGACACCGAATACCAATGGTTAGAATCCCATGAGAGGAACTTCAAACACCTAAAGGAATTATTATGTAAAGAAACCAGCCTGTCTTATTACGATAGAAAAAAACCTGTCACCCTACAGGTAGATGCCTCTACCAGGGGGCTAGGGGCAGCCCTCGTGCAGGAAGGAAAACCAATAGCTTTCGCATCGAAGGCATTGACATCAGCAGAGACAAGATACGCAAACATCGAAAGAGAGCTATTGGCAGTAGCATACAGATGCGAAAAGTTCCACACCTACTTATACGGAAGAAAATTCGAGGTAGAGAGTGACCATCGTCCACTCGAACAAATTTACAAGAAAAACCTAAGCAAGGCCCCAGCAAGACTGCAAAGGTTACTGTTAAGACTCCAAAGTTACGACTTCGAATTAAAATACCGGCCAGGGAAAGAAATGGCACTGGCAGATGCATTGTCTCAATTGTCACCACACGAAAAACACGAGATGAAGGGCCTGACAGTAAAAATACACCACCTCATAAATGTTACTCCCACAAAGCTTAGCCAAATTCAAGAGGAGACTGGTAAAGAAGAGGAGTTGCTACTACTCATGCAACAGGTAATACAGGAGTGGCCGGAGAAGATCCAGTAGGTCCAAAACCAAATCCGACAGTACTGGACAATCAGAGACGACATCTCGGTGGAGGACGGTGTTCTCCTTGCTGGCTCAAGAATCATAATACCAAAAACGATGCAAACGGAACTTCTCCGCTTAACACACCAAGGCCATATGGGGATGGAGGAATGTAAACAAAGAGCCAGATCAGCAGTGTACTGGATAGGCATGTACAAAAGCATAGAACAAATGGTCTCCACATGCTGCATATGCCAGAAATACTGAAACACACAGCAGAAGGAGGAGGTGATTCAAATGGAAGTACCCCCGAGACCATGGCACACGGTAGGAACAGATCTGTTCAACCAGGAGTGGTACATCATAGTAGCAGACTAGTACTCAAAACTTCCTTTTGTCAGAAGGATAAATGACATGAGAGCCACAACAATCACAAAAATTGCGAAAAACTTATTCGCAGAACAGGGCATCCCAGAGAAGGTCATCTGCGACAATGGGACACAATTCACCTCCAGCGAATTCAGAGCACTGGCTGGTAAATACGGATTTAAAATAATTACCTCATCCCCACATTACCCAAGGGGACACGGATTTACTGAAAGACAGATCCAAACAGTCAAAAGAGCTCTCATTAAAAGCAAGGAGATGGGAGAAGACCAAGACCTCGCCCTTTTGGCAATCAGATCAACACCTTTGAGAGCAGACTCGAAATCACCAGCAGAACTACTAAACGGTAGAAAATACAAAACAACTCTACCAGCAAAGGTATATCCTCCCCAGGACCAAGAGGACGTTCGGCAGAAGCTGATGGAAACACAAGCTATGGGGAGCACACACTATAACAAGCATGCAAAACCAGTACCGGAGCTGTTAAATGGGCAATCAGTGCATATACAAGATCCGTTGTTGAGAACATGGAATCCAGCCAAGGTTATTGGAAAAGCTGATACTCCAAGATCTTACTTGGTAGAGACAGAACCTGGAAACCAATACAGGCGAAACAGGATCCATATCAGACCCTCACCTGAAGCTGTCAAACAGCGGACAACATTAACAGCAGTTAGGGTACCAGACAGGGAAAACAATATAACGCCAGAAACAAACACCTCAAATACAACAACTGCAAACATGCACTCTCCAGAGCCAAACACGACAGCACCGGCAACAAGAAAAGAACACACCAAAACACCGCAGAAAGGAATAGTTACAGCCAAGTCCACAAGATGGAGGAGTAACATACAACCACCTGAGCGGTATCGCGAACAATTATAAAGACAATTATAATTCGCACAGAACAGTAAAACAACATGGACAAATATCTGTATATAAATTGAGCAAAGAAAGCTCATGTTCTGTATTTTGTTAACGTTATTCAACTGGAAACATTGTAAAATCGAAAATTGATGTAATTAGTTTTGTTGGGAAAGAGGGATGTTACATAGTTACGTTGGGACTACATTGTACAAGTGTACTAATGCTCAAATCAAGTGTAGCAGCACTATGATGCTGGGAAAGTAGTGCGAAGGCACCGCACAGCACTTGGAAATATCACCCCGCACCATGCGGCAGGCAGCCATTACAACACAAATAAAACAGTAGTTATAATTACAAACTACCGAGTCCAGCGTCGTCTTTACAAAGCACTAGAAGACATAACACCTACACCACTGGATGTCAAGTCAGATCCAGAGCTCCAGTCTGCACTTACTGGCACTGGGTTTGAACCCTGATGTCTTTTGACTCAGAGCCAGGAATGCTACCATTAAGCCAAAGGCTCAGTGCAGGGCAGTGTAGTGACAAGCCAAATTTTAAAAAGTTGCACTTCCTGAGTGCTTTTTAAACTTACTCAGTTGTTTTAAATGTTGAGTGTGTGGACTTCCTGCCCATGTTCACTAAACATTTAGGTTTCAATAGCTGGGAGGCAAGCGCTGCACTTGGAATGTGCAAAGCTGGCTCCTGAACAGGTGAATTATCTTTGGTAAATGAGACACTGTCTAACTGAACCAATATAAACATACCATAAAACAAACTTTGGAGCTATTTCTGGCCATTATACTGACCACCAAGAAGATTGTACAAGGAAAGGGTTTGGGCTCCAATTACTTATATAATCTGAAGTAGGAAAGACTTTAGAAATGAACTGGTGTCTCGAAAAGACAAGTTGGCACCAATTAGGCTCAAAAAAAATTCTCTATTCATTAGATAATATAGACTGTTTACAGATTAGTCAATTTTCAATTACTTTGCATAAATATTTCCACAAGTCCAAATAAAACTGAATACTGTCAAGGATGTCAGATGTGAACAATTAAAATGCATTTGTTTGTTTCATTTTCTTAAAAGATGAAGGCCAAGAAATTATGGGGTTTAGTGCCACCCATTACTGCAAGATTCAGGTGAAAAAAATGGCAGCTGCCGCTCTTCCGCCCACTGCCGATGGGTCCTGCAGTGACCGCCATTTTCGATGGCCGGCAGTGCTGCTGATGTTCACATTTGCTAGGGATGTGTAGATTACGCAGATAGTGATGTCAGTGAGTGTGCAATGCTCACCGGATGCCCGAACTGCCATTTTGGAATTTGCCGCTCAAATCACCAGCATGCTTTAAGTGCAATGAGCAAGCGTTGACAAGCAGGAAGGAGGCTCCACCAGCAGTATTTAAAGGGATCATCAGCAACTACTTCAGCACCTGACATGTTTTTGCAGTTTGACTGGCTCTGTGCAACTTTCTGCAATTCCAGCAGCTTTAATAACTTCTTTCAAGGTTTTAAGGTAACAGGGAGTGTTGCAAGTGGAGAATGCCTTCATTCTTATTTAAAGGCTTCTGCTCATAACACTTGCTCACAGTTATGGGGGCTCTACTGGCAGACCCCCTCACGCTCATGTATCTTCGGCAGAGGGAGTGGTGGGAGCCAGGTAGAGGAGAAGATGCATGCAGAAGGAGGAGGAGGAGGGCCAGGAGGGCTCTCAACAGGAGGCCTTACCCACCTAGGGTCTTGAAAGAGCACTTCTCTTATATCCACTTAAGCGAGGAGCAGTGTATTAGCTGGCATTGCTTCACAAGGAGGTGATCACAGAACTCCGCCAAGGCCTCCTGCAAACAGACCTGCAGCCTGAGAGTAGGGTGAACACGGCTGTCCCAGTGGCAGTGAAGGTCACCATGGCCCTCAATTTCCTCTCCAGCAGGTCCTCCCAGACTGCAGTGGGAGACAGAGTTAACATCTCACAGTTTACCGTCCATCACTGCATCCGGGAGGTCACTGAGGCTCTCTACACCTGGAGAAGAGAAAATGGCCCAGAAATTCGGGTCTCCACGTGTGAGTACGCATGGGGTACTCACCCGTAAGCCCAATGGAAGTGCCAGTTTCCTGCATGCACTGCGCATACGCAGGAAACCGGCACTTCCGTTCCCCTGAAAGAGGGGGTTCAGAGGCTGAACGCCTGCACAGGAGAGACTGTGCGTGCGCATCGAACTTAGTTTTTTTTGCAGGTTTTTCCGGGAGGGTAAGTCTCCAGAAGTTACACATATAAAAAGCAGTTGCAAGGCCTGCTTTTTACAAGGTAAGTGGTGAATTAATTAAAATTAAAAAAATTTTTCCACAGGTTTATTATTTTGAAACACTTTAAAGAAAGGTAAGTTTATTTTTAGCCCTGTTAGAAAATAAAATTATTTTTTTCAAAAATGTATATTGTTTAAAATAGTTATTTCACATAATTTATAGTTTATTTTAAAAATGTGATGTTTTTTTAAAATTTATTTGAAGATTTAGTGATGTTTTGGGGCTTATAGTATTTATAAGTTTGACAGCCCTTCCTGTCAAACTTATGAATGAAGCATTCCCTGCTACCATTGGCTCTCCGTGGCCCACGTGATCCCAGGGGACGCATCGAACCAACTGCGCCCCTGGGATGCGCATGCACTGTGTGCCGGCAGTTGGAGGAGGACCAGGATCAGAATTCCACTGGGGCCCACAGCTCAACGGCCGGCGCGCAAGGTACGTGCAAGTCGGGAGTTTACACCCGTGGGAAGCCCCCGACCCGAATTTCTATTGTTGTCTTCTCTCTGAGCAGAGAAAAGCAGGACGAGAGTGCATGTGGCTTTGCCAGGATAGTGGGCTTCCCATGGTGCAGGGTGCCATCAATGGCACCCACATGGCTTTGCGAGCGCCACATAACAATCCTGAGTTCTTCCATAACTGTTAAGTCCGTGAATGATTGAGACACGGACTAGCAGGAGAGAAACAAAGAGATCTTTACTGGTGAAAGGCATAAACGAAACTAACCAACAGAGGCTCTCTAGCGCCTTTTATACAGGGGTGGTCACTGCCGGTACTGCAATCTGAGACCAGTTATTCTCTTAAAGGTACATACACAACAATTCCTCCCCTTTTAGATAAACAGTACATAACATTCATTTAACAACTAATGATAACGAATTACAATCACAATTACTGTTGCTAGATACATTGGTTAAGTTTAAGCAATTATAAGTTCAGTCTTTGAGGAGGCTTCCTGATTCTGTCTGGATAACGCCTCTTTGGAGTATCAGGTTCTTCTGGCAACGTTGAGTCGGAATCAATGTCGTTGTTTGGTTCATCTGCTTCCAATATTACCGGTTCTGCGGTTGCTGCAATTGGAACGTCGATTTCATTACCAGGTGTATCAGATCGTGGTGTGGAGTTGACGTTTTCCAGTGACTCTAGAATCTGGTCAGCATGGCGTCTTACAATGCTCTCCCCAACGTCCACGGTATACATGAGAGGTCCTTGTCGTGTACAAATCGTTCCTGGCTGCCATTTCTCAGTGCGGTAGTCCCGGGCCAAAACTGGTTGACCTATCTTAAAACTCCTGGTCGGCCTTTCATTCATATTCTGAAACTGCCTGTTCTCCACACCTCTTCGGACATTTGGCTTAACTAAATCCAAGCGGCATCATAGTCTTCGATTGAAAAACATCATGGCTGGAGTTTGGTTGGTAACCGCATGTGTCGCATTCCAGTAGGCAAACAAGAAGTTGTCCACCTTGTGTTGTAGGGTATATCTTCATTACACATTGCCTTGATAGCCTTCTTGAATGTTTGGACAAACCTCTCGGCCAATCCATTAGTGGCTGGATGATATGGGGCAGATGTGTAATGCTTAACAGCATTGTTCTTTAACAACCTCCAGAACTCTTCAGACACAAACTGTTGTCCATTGTCAGAGCAAATCTGTTCAGGCAGCCCATTCCTGGCGAATATGGTTCGTAAAACTGCGATAGTTTTTTCCGTGGTGGTTGAGGACATTTTTATTACCTCTGGCCACTTTGAATGTGCATCCACCGCAATTAAAAACATCGAGTCCATGAAGGGACCAGCAAAATCAATGTGCACCCTTTGCCATGGAGATGAGGGCCACTCCCATGGATGCAGAGGAGCTTGTGGTGGGGCGTTTTGGACCTTCTGGCATCCTGCACAGCTCTTGGTCATCTCTTCGATTTCTCTATCGATTCCCGGCCACCACACAAACGCTCTGGCTAAGCTCTTCATTTTTACCCCACCCAGATGACCCTCATGAAGCTCATTGAGCACTCTATCCGTCAACTTAGGTGGAATTACTACTCTGGATCCACACATCAAGGTTCCTCTGCACACTGACAGCTGTTCTCTTCTTGGCGAAAATGCTGGCAGCAGTGGTTCGCCATGTGCTGGCCATCCCTTCACCGTTAAATCATAGACCCGTGATCGTGTCGGGTCATTCCGTGTTTCCTTTTCTATGTTTGCATTCGTCACAGGAAGACATTCGACTATGGTCGAGTGGAATAACTCCATTGGATCCACTGCAAGGTCTTCTTCTTCCACCATCGGCAACGGTAGACGTGACAATCCATCAGCATTTCCATGCTGTTTAGTTCCCCTGTACTCGATGTCACATTGGTGTGCCCCTAGGAAAAGGGACCATCTCTGCAGCCGTTGTGCTGTCATTATCGGTACGCACTTCTGAGGGTTGAAAATGGAGACAAGAGGTTGATGATCGGTTAGTAGAGTAAATTTCTGACCGTGCAGATAGTGATTGAACTTCTTCACCCCCCACACTAGGCTGAGGGCCTCTCTGTCAATCTGGGCGTAGTTACGCTCGGCAGAAGTTAACGAGCGTGACGCAAAAGCTATCGGCCTCTCCAAACCATCAAGGAATTTACGTGACAGTACCGCCCCAATGCCGTAGGGAGATGCATCACACGCCAGCCTGATTGGCAGTGCTGGGTTGTAGTGAGCCAATACTTCCTTCAAAGTGATTAAGTCCTTACTCTTCTGAAAAGCACGTTTACAATCATCGCTCCATTTCCATGCTACCCCCGTTCGTAGCAGGGCGTTCAGTGGATGCAGAATTGTCGACAAATTCGGCAAAAACTTATGATAGTAATTCACCAACCCGAGGAATGACCTCAGTTGCGACACATTTCAGGCGCTGGGGCCTTAACAACTGCTTCAATTTTGTCAGGGGACTTATGTAACCCCTCTTCATCAATCACGTGGCCACAATACGATATCTGTTTCTTAAAAAATTCGCACTTGTGGCAGTTGGCTCGCAGCCCATGTTCCCGTATTCTAGTGAGCACCTGTTCTAGGTTGTTAAGGTGTTCACTGTCATCTTCACCTGTTACAAGGATGTCGTCCAAGTAACACTCAGTCCCCGGAATTCCTTGCAGGACTTGTTCCATCGCTCTTTGCCATATCGCCGGAGCTGATGCTACTCCGAATACCAATCGATGATACTGGTAAAGACCTTTGTGAGTGTTTATCGTGAGATACTTCCTAGAGGACTCTTCAACCTCCATCTGCAAATATGCTTGTGCTAAGTCAATTTTTGTAAAACGCTTCCCTCCAGACAGTGAGGCGAAGATGTCTTCTATTCTTGGAAGAGGATATTGTACTGTGTGAAGGACAGGGTTCACCGTCACCTTGAAATCCCCACAGATGCGAATCTTCCTTGGCTCTCCGGACTTATTGCTTAACGTTTTCTTCATGACAGCAACGATGGGTGTCGCCCACTCGCTCCAGTCGACCTTAGACAACACGCCCGCCTTCTCCAGATTCTCCAGCTCTGCCTCGACGGCTGGACGAATTGCACATGGTACCGGTATCGCTTTGAAAAACTTGGGAACTGCATTCTCTTCTATTTTTAACGAGGCGGTTACGCCTTTAAGCGTGCCCAGTTCTTGGTGAAATACCTCTTTGGCGTTAGCTAAGATTGTTGACAATCGACCAGGAGTGACGTCTTCATCTTTTTTACCGTCCACCATCATTGCATGAATGGAATGCCAATCTAAGTTTATCTTCCTGATCCATTCCCGTCCCAATAACGGTGGCCCACCATTTGGCAGTATGTAGAGATACAATTTCTGTATTTTCTTGCCACTGTATTCGACAGGCACCCTTATTTTTCCTCTGGGGTATACTTTTTGCCCCGTATACATCGTCAAGATGATGGATGTCTCTCTCAAGGGTATGTGTGAAAATAGCCGCTCATAGTCTCGTCGATTCATGATGGTTAGCGCTGATCCTGTATCCAATTCCATTTTAACTTGGGACCCTGCTATCGTGAGGGTGACCCAAATGGTTCGGTGATCCTCTTTTGCGATTACATTGTGAAGTTTGAGACAGCTTAATTTCCTGTTCTCGGATTCACTATCGCTCATCTGGTCTTCGGAACTACTGTCCATCATCTTTTGTACTTTCTTGTACGGTTCCTTAGTAGCCTTTTTGTTGTCGCTGGTCTTCTTCCCAGACCTACAAACTCGTGCAATGTGTCCAATCATCCCGCATTGTCTGCAGATTTTGTCTTTGGACCAGCAGTCCTTCTGGTCATGGTTAATTCTGCCGCAGCGATAACATTTTGCAAATCCCCGTGTCATTTCGTGGGTGCCGTATTCCTGTGGCTTTTGTTGAATTTCTGCAGCTCCCCTGGCTGCTGCTTCATACGATACTGCCACACTGAAAGCCTTATCTAGCGTCAGCTGTTTTTCTGCGAGTAACTTCTTCTGTGTTCCTTCACTCAGGAGTCCACAGACAAATTTGTCCCGTAGGGTATCTGCCAGTCCTGCTCCGAACTGGCTGTGCTTTGATAGCTTGCGTAGTTCCGTAAGATACTTAGCATTGCTCTCATCTTTTTGCTGAGTTCTCCTGTGGAATTTAAATCTTTCTGGTATCAACAGCGGTGCAGGGTTTAAGTGCTCCTGTAGAACAGCAACAATTTCGTTAAAACTCTTCGCCTTCGGTTTGGCTGGAGTAATCAGATCCTGCAATAGGCCGTACATTCTAGCGCCCATTACGTTTAGCAATATTGATGCCTTTTTCCCCTCCGCTATTTCATTTGCCTCGAAATATACCTCGACTCTTTCCACATACGTGGTCCAGTCCTCTAATGTATTATCAAAAGCAGTGATACAGCCAGTCTTCGGCATCTTGCAAATCTAAAATGGCACCTCCCGCGCTTTGCCTTCTTCTCCGATTTAACAAAATGGCGCCTCCCGCGCTTTTCCTTCTTCCCCGCTGTTGTTAGCGCTACTTTCCACGGTTTCCTGCGCGTTAAATATTAATTTGTTTTCTTTTATTATCTTCCCATCATGGAGTGGACCCTCTGGGACACTTCCCTCCCTCTTCTGAGGTCCGAACGCTGCCCAGCTTCGAAACACCGGCCGCACCCTGTATGCTCCACCCTCTCTCTCTCTCCTTGCTTCCCGACTCGCTGCCCGGCCCCGTTGCAACCCAGGAAGGATCAGAGCACTACCTGCCACCAGCCCGATTAGCTGGGAAACCACGGACCGAGGAACCCAGCCTGGCTCTGGACAGTCTCTCCTGCAAGTTTTGAAATCGATGATTGACGGTCGACGCCCGTTTCTCTAGTTTCAATGGCCTATTTTTTTTTTTCTTCTTTCTTCTGGCTCCGACCTTCAACACATCGTCGGAGCTGCTGCTGAGTTGCAGGTAAGTTCGTTTCTAACTCGTCGCCAGTGTTAAGTCCGTGAATGATCGAGACATGGACTAGCAGGAGAGAAACAAAGAGATCTTTACTGGTGAAAGGCATAAACGAAACTAACCAACAGAGGCTCTCTAGCGCCTTTTATACAGGGGTGGTCACTGCCGGTACTGCAGTCTGAGACCAGTTATTCTCTTAAAGGTACATACACAACAATAACCGCAAAGGCTACCACTCATTTAATGTGCAATTGGTGTGCGACCACGCCCATCACTTCTTGATGGTCAATGCCCATTATCCTGGCAGCGGCCATGTTGCCTTCAAATTGCTTCAGTCCGGTAAGCCAGCAATCTTCCAGCTTATGGGGGCTCTACTGGCAGACCCCCTCATGCTCGAGTATCTTCAGGAGAGGGAGTGGTGGGAGCGAAGTAGAGAAGATGCGTGTAGAGGGAGCAGGGTGGCTGCTCGGAGACAAGGGTGGCTGCTCGGAGACAAGGGCTATGCGCTCTGCACCTGGCTGATGACTCCCCTCTGCAACCCCACCACTCGTGTCCAGTACTCATATAATGACAGCCATGTGTAAGATCTTAATGATCTCTCAGAGTTCTTGGACAAGACACCAATAGGCAGCAGCCAGTATGTTTGTTAAATAGATCAAGATTTATTAAGCTTACAGCGTAATCAATACTTAACATTAGGCGATAGTTTTAACGAGTAGCTCACAGCACTTGGTCTCTGGAACCTCTCGGACACAGATGACGTCATCTTAAGTCTGTTCCTTTGTTCTCTGTAAGTCTGTATAAAGTTGTTCTTTAAGTATCGAGGTTTTAACCCTTTTCTTATCAAAAGTTGGTTTGGCCAGTGTCCATATATGGTCTTTAACAAAATCACCTTTTATAATTGATTCTAATGGTCAAAATACCATTGTCACTCAGGTTAAGACTAGTAACCTGGCCAGTCCTTTTCCAGTACATTTCCACTAACTCTGCCCCGCTGCCGTGTTATCTTGTTTATAGCTTTTCACCCCATTGGAATTTACTATATCTCTTTCATTTCATAGCTTCCCTGGCACAAGGCCTTTTTACCAAGTGTCCACATCAGCGCTGTTTCACTGGTCTTGAGGTATCCAGACTATCTGGGGGAGAAATTCGGTATCGCCGCGTTTGGGGCGTAAGTACCGGCTGGGCGCTAAATTTTGCGCCCGGCGCAAATTATCGCCACCTGCTGCTAAATTGGCCTCCTTCGCCCCCAGGAGGTGCTTGGAGTGCTAAAACAGGCACTGCATGACTGTCTTAAGGCGCTAAGCCGGAGGAGCGAGGCGCTACCTCCGAGGGCGGGCACAGCGCAGGTGCGGTCAGTTAACGATCGCACACAGACACGCTGGCGCCGGTCAGCTCTTAAAGGGGAGGGTCAATCTTGAATTGCAGCTACACCCTGCGCATCGGAGCCCTGAATCTCGGCCTGGACAGACCTGTTGCCACATACTTAAGCCAAGGATCAGGGAGAGGGCCAGGGAGCGAGCGCAGTGGTTCAGCGAGGGGGCCTTGGAGGCTCTGGTTGGCGTGGTAAAGTGCAGGCGATCTCTCCTGTACCCAGACAGTGGCAGGAGGCCACTGCCCAGCAACTACTGAAAAGCTTGGAGGGAGGTGGCTCACAGAGTGACCTCCAGCAGCATGGTGCCTAGGACCCCTGTGCAATGCAGGAAGAAGTTCAACGACCTCACTCGGGTCGTCAGGGTGAGTGCCCTTTTCAGAATCCTCTTCATCCCTGCATGTCGACCTCACTTTATGGCCAAAGGGTCCTGAAAGCCCCAATGCCCAGCCCTCATCCGACACCTATGGCCCGTTCAGGAAACTCACACGCACATTCAGCACTTTGCACACTGTAAGGGCAATTCACCATGGGAGGCAGTGCAGCCAAGATCAGGGCTTCACACTGTAAGGGCTATTCGACCATGGGAGGCAGTGCAGCCAAGATCAGGGCTTCACACTGTAAGGGCTATTCAACCATGGGAGGCAGTGCTGCCAAGATCAGGGCTGCACACTGTACTCAGAGCCCATCCTTTCTCTGGCAGGGCAAGCTGGTGCATAATAGGAGGCAGCAGCAACGGACCGGGGGAGGCTGGCCTCACCTTCAAGCCCTGACCGATCTGGATCAGTGAGCCCAACGGATTATGGCAGGCCGGATGATTGGCCCCGTCGCCACTGGAGATGCCGACCCCGTTATGGACAGCAATGGTAAGGTCATCACCTTTTTGACCTCTCTCCTTCCACTTGTTCCTCACACCAGCATCCTTTGCCACTTTCGAGCCAAATCAGTACATTGCAGTACTCATGCCTCACTTGCTGCCACCCTGTCCTCACGCTAAAGCCACTCTTGTACCTCCCTGCTTTCAGATGCTGATTCGCCAGGTGAGGAGGCGGGCCCTCAAGCTGCCACTGTGAGTGATTGTGAAGGCGATGACGAGGAGGAAGCCGGACCATCAGTGCCACCCTCAGCCGAGGCAGCCCATGGCCATAATGGGGACACGTCTTCCCTGGAGGGGAGCAGGGGGGAATAGTCTGAGGAGGGTGAAGCTCCGGGGCCCAGCGGGCTGCAGCAACGCGAGGCGGGTAGGGAAGCTCGGTGGCCTTCTCCCCGGAGGGAGAGTCTGGCCTCGAGTCCTGCTACAGTGAGCGCAAAAGAGGTGCGGCTCCTCGCTAAAATGAGCGCCCAGGCAGAGCACAGGGGCACTGAGCTCATGGCTGCAGTGGCAACGATGCCAGATTCCATTGAGTCACTGGCAAGGAGTGTCCAGGACTTCGGCGCAGCACAGGCAAGGAGTCTCCAGGACTTCGGCGCAGCACAGGCAAGGATTGTCCAGGACGTCGGCGCAGCACAGGCGGCCACCACGCATTTGCTAAGTGCTGCAATGCAGTCAGTGGCTGGTCTCATGCAGACGCAGATTGAGGCCACACGAGCACTGACTGCTGCCACCCTCACTGGATCGGGCAGGATTCCCCGGGGCCCTCACCGCGCCGCATCAGGCCAGCAATCTGTGCTTCAGCAGATTGCTCCACATGCTGCAGTGCTGCCCCGTGGGCGTGCTAGTGTGTTGACCGAACAGGGAGTTGCTGTCCTCTCTCAGAATGACAGCATTCCTGCTGCCAGCACTGTCACTTCTCCACTGCAGCTGCCACCACCTGTAGGACAGACTGGTGCCGCCCATGCAGAGTTGGAGCAGTCAGCAGCCGGGCCCTCCAGGCCCAGAGCTGGTCCAGGCCATCCCTCAAGGGCATCTGCAGTCTCAGTTTCTGACACTCAGCAGCCTTCCTCCAGCCTTGCTGCAGCCACTGGGGTCCCATTACGGAGGAGCTGCAGGGTGGGAAGGGGCCAATCTTGCAAGCGAAGCAGATCACCCTCGAAGAGCAAAAAGTAGGAGGTGTGGCAAAATGTTGTTAATTGTTTTATTGAAGGCCGAGGATCGTGGTCATATTTTTGTTACTGTTTTGGTCATTGTTTCCAGGTTGTGAGAGTCAGTTATGTGACTGACTGTTTTTTGGGGGTTTCTTTCTATTACTTTGTCATGCGGGAAGTGTACACAGTTTGTTAAATAAAGAAGTGCCTTTATTCAGAATGTGCATGTTTGCTCTTTGAACTAATTGTTGCCTTGACCGGCTTAGGGGTTGCGGCATGGTTCCATTCAGGTTCTTTGAATGGCAGAAGCCATTCCCTCAGAGGGGACCTAGAAGCGACTTGTTATAAGCCGCTGACGGACGGCCCTTTCACTTTGTGCCTCCCTCCCATTTTGGTGCTGCTGCTCCTCCTCCTCCTCATCCTCTGCTGGTGCTCCAATGTCTGGTGGCATTGGCTGAGTCCTGAGGATTGCCAGGTTATGCAGCATGCAGCACACAACAATGAAGTGGGAGACTCGCTCAGGTGAGTACTGAAGGGCTCCTCCAGAATGGTCCAGACAGTGGAACCGTTGCTTGAGCACGCCGATTGTGTGCTCAATGATGTTCCTGGTAGCTTGATGGCTCTCATTGTATTGTCCTTCAGCAAGGGTGCTGGGCGAACGGAGCGGGGTCATCAGCCAGGTGCACAGAGGATATCCCTTGTCCCCGAGAAGCCAGCCTCCTGGGTGAGCCGGGGCCTCAAAAAGGTTTGCCACAGAAGTCTGGCACAGGATGAAAGTGGGTGTCCTTGTGCACCAGTCGCTGAAGTTAAGCATGCAGGCGCAGCAGGCGGTTAGGAAGGCAAATGGTATGTTGGCCTTCGTAGCGAGAGGGTTTAAGTACAGGAACAAGGATCTCTTGCTCCAGTTGTTCAGGGCCTTGGTGAGACCACATCTTGAGTGTTGTGTGCAGTTTTGTTCGCCTTATCTGAGGAAGGATGTTCTTGCCATGGAAGGAGTTCAGCGAAGATTCACCAGGCTCATACCTGGGGTGGCAGGAATGACGTATGAGGAGAGATTGGGTCGATTGGGCTTGTACTCGCTGGAGTTTAGAAGAGTGAGAGGGGATCTCATTGAAACTTATAAAATTCTGACAGGACTGGACAGACTAGATGCAGGAAGGATGTTCCCGATGGTCGGGAAGTTCAGAACCAGGGGTCACAGTCTAAGGATAAGGGGTAGGCCATTTAGGACAGAAATGAGGAAGAATTTCTTCACCCAGAGAGTGGTGAACCTGTGGAATTCTCTACCACAGAAGGCAGTAGAGGCCAATTCATTAAATATATTCAAGAAGGAGTTGGATATATTTCTTAAGGCTAAAGGGATCAAGGGGTATGGGGAGACAGCAGGGACAGGGTACTGAACTTGAATGATCAGCCATGATCGCATTGAATGGCGGAGCAGGCTCGAGGGGCCGAATGGCCTACTCCTGCTCCTATCTTCTATGTTTCTATGTTTCTATGTCGTGGCTGCTGCCTTGAAAACGGGCATTGACAGCGAGTATCAGCTGTCTGAGGTCACAGACCAACTGGACGTTCAACGAATGGAACCCCTTTCGGTTGCGGAAATCCTCGGCATTCTCTTGCGGTGCCCGCAATGCCACATGCGTGCAATCAATGGCGCCCTGCACCATGGGGAAGCCCGCTATTCTTGCAAAGCCCATTGCGCGTTCTTGCTGCTTGTCCGGGATCATGGGAAAGGAGATGTACTGTCATCTCCATTTAAAGAGGGCAGTCATGACTTGACGGATGCAGCAATGCATCGCGAACTGGGAGATATTGGCAATGTCCCCAGTAGCAGATTGAAAGGAGCCAGTGGCATAGAAGTTGAGAGCCACTGTTACCTTCACTGCCACTGACAGAGACGTCCTGCTCCTCAGTTGAGGCTGCAGATCTGGCTGAATCAGGTGGCAGAGCTCAATGACCACCTCTTTGCTAAATTGCAGCCTCCGAAAACACTGCTCCTCAGACATATTGATGTATGAGAACTGTTGGTGGAAAACCCTGGGAGCGTGAGGTCTCATGTGCCGATGCCTGTTGGCCCTCCTCCGTCTGGCCATGATTGCCACTCTCTCTCTGCGTCTCTGTGCCCTCTCAATATAATGGAGAAGCCCAACGTTCCCATCCATTGCAGCCCCCATAGTAAGTGGCCACTCAAAGTTATGCCGGTGAAAAAGCAAAGCAACTACAAAGTTCTGGTCAGAAACCAAAAGTACCTCAGCGAGCGCTGACTCAATGCAGAAATCTCTCTCCCTTTGTCTCTCTGCAAACCTCTCTCTCTCTCTCAGAAGGAGTGGTCCAAAAATGGCTACCACAAAGAAGCCAGGAAGAGCCCCCTTTAAATAGTGCCCCCCCCAGCCCCACAGTGACTGGGAACCGTTGCAGCCAACCTGTCGTTGGGAGCGACAGGCGGAAAGGAGGGGGACGCCACTGAATTCCCGGTCCGGGGCGCCCCAAGGGCGTTGCACTCTGAAATGTCGTCAGGATCTGCGTGCGCAGCTGAGCGGGCGTTGCGGTTTAGCGCCGCCGCTAAATGTCCGCTCAATTTCACGAGAGGCGCAAGCATCGCCGCGCCCGGGCGCTAGCTGGTTTGCGCCCACTTATCACCCTCTTAAGGTGCTAACGGGTGGTGCAACCAACTGAATTTCTCCCCCCCCTGGCCTTGCTGCAGCCCACTAGTGCCCAGTCCCCCACCCTGTGCAGATCCCGCTTCTACACTAGCCTCTAATGTACGTGCAGTGTCAGTTTCTGAGCTGGTGTCTGTGAGTGACAGGTGCAATGAAGCTGTGTCTTCTTCTTCCCCCTCACTCTCCTGCATCACCTTGGTGACTGTTGTGTATGTACCTTTAAGAGAAGAACTGATTTTATACTGCAGTACCGGCAGTGACCACACCTGTATAAAAAGCCATAGCAGGCTTCTGCACTTCAGTCTTAAGTTTACCCTCTGTTCAGTAAATACCTGTTTTATTGTTCTCCTGCAGTCCGTGTATTATTGATACTCGGAGACTACACTGGCGATGAGCAGGTTCGAACTCACCTGCAGTACTGCATCACCTCACGGGGATCTTTCCCTGAGAAGAAGCTTCTTGGAGGTCGAAGTCAGAGCAACGGGCGTCGACCGCGGGCAACCGCCCAAGGATCCATCGGAGTTCGGAGAATTGCAGGAGAGGCTGTGGAGAGCTGGGCTTGGCTCCCCAGTCAAGGTGTTCCAGCAAATCGTGCTGGTAGCAGGTAGTGCGCTGACCCTTTCGGACTGCGGCGGGCTCGAGCTCGATCGAGCGGCTCTGCAAAGGGGCTGTGCAGCGTCGTCGGGAGGAAAAGAGAGAGAGAGAGGGTGGAGCGCACAGGGCGTGGTCAGTGCTCAAGAACCGGGCGGCGTAGAGAAAATAAAACGAGGTGAAGGAAAAGCGAGACGCGTCGAAGCCACGGGTCGCCACCATTACCCTGTAGAACGCTAGGAGCAGCGTGGCAGCAAGGGGAAGAAGGAAAAGCGCGGGAGGCGCCATTTTATTCCATTGGGGAAGAAGGAAAAGCACGGGAGGTGCCATTTTAATCCATTGGGGAAGAAGAAAAAGCGCGGGAGGTGCCATTTTAAATCACCCAAGATGCCGAAGAGTGGCAGTATCACTGCTTTCGACAACGAGGTAGAAGACTGGACCACGTATGCGGAAAGAATTAAAGTGTACTGCAAGGCAAATGAGGTGGCCGATGGAAAGAAGGCGTCGGTATTATTAAATTTGATGGGCGCGAGAACGTATGGCCTATTGCGGAATTTAATTACCCCAGCTAAACCAATGGAGAAAAGTTTTGAAGAGATCGTTAATATCTTACAGGAACACCTAAACCCTACACCGCTGCTGATAGCAGAAAGATTCAAGTTCCATAAAAGAAACCAGCACAAAGATGAGAGCAATGCTGACTATCTTACGGAACTACGCAAGTTCAAAGCACTGCCACTTCGGAGCAGGACTGGCAGACACCTTACGGGATAAGTTTGCTTGCGGGCTCCAGAGTGAAGGAACCCAGAAATGACTACTTTCGGAAAAGGACCTGACGCTAGAACAGGCTTTCAGCGTGGCAGTATCCTATGAAGCAGCAGCACGGGGAGCTGCGGAAATACAACAGAAACCACAAGAATACAGCGCTAACAAAATGGCGTATGGAGCAGAAAAGTGCTATCGCTGCGGTAGAACAACCCATGAGTAGAAGGACTGCTGGTTAAGGACAAAGTATGCAGGCAATGTGGGAAAATGGGACACATAGCAAGAGTCTGCAGGTCGGGAAAGAAAACCAACACTACAAGAACTACTAAGGAAAAGTACAAGAAAGTAAAAAAAATGACAGGCAGTAGTTCGGAAGATCAGGAGAGTGATAATGACTCCGGGAGCAGGAGACTAAGTTGTCTAAAGTTACACAACGTGATCGCAAAGGAGGATCACCGAACCATTTGGGTCACCCTCATGATAGCAGGGTCCCAAGTAAAGATGGAATTGGATACAGGATCAGCCCTAACTGTCATGAATCGACGAGACTATGAGCGGCTATTCTCACACATACCCTTGAAGGACACATCCATTGTATTGAAGACATACACGGGGCAAAAAGTCTACCACAGAGGAAAAATAAGGGTGCCAATTAAATACAACGGCAAGGAAACACAGAAACTTATCTATATATATTACAAGATGGAGGACCACCATTATTGGGACGTGAATGGATCCGAAAAATACAATTGGATTGGCATTCCATTCAGGCGCTAACTGTGACTGACAAAAAGGATGATGACGTCACACCTGGACCACTGTCAAAAATTCTAACTGACGTGAAAGAGGTGTTCCAACAAGGACTTGGGACTCTAAAAAGAGTAAAGGCAATGATAAAAATAGAAGATAACGCAAACCCAAAAATTTTTAAGGCCAGACCGGTACCATACGCGATCCGCCCAGCCGTTGAAGCAGAACTGGAGAGTCTGGAGCGTTCGGGTGTGCTGTCCAAGGTGGACTGGAGCGAGTGGGCCACACCCATCGTTCCTGTAATGAAGAAATCATTGAGCAGCACGCCTGGGGAACCGAAGAAGGTTCGTATCTGTTGGGACTTCAAGGTAGCTGTGAACCCAGTCCTGCACACAGTACAATATCCACTTCCACGGATAGAAGCTATTTTCACCTCACTATCTGGAGGGAAACGCTTTACAAAGATTGAACTGGACCAAGCGTATCTACAAATGGAGGTGGAAGAAGCATCTAGGAAATACCTCACGATAAACACTCACAAAGGCCTTTACCAGTACAATCGACTGGTATTCGGGGTAGCATCAGCCCTGGCTATTTGGCAGAGGGTGATGGAACAAGTCCTGCAAGGGATCCCGGGGGCCCAGTGTTATTTGGACGACATCCTGGTTACGGGCGAAAATGACAGTGAACACCTTGCCAACCTGGAGCAGGAGCTCACTAGATTACAGGAATATAGGCTACGAGCCAACCGTCCCAAATGCGAGTTCTTCAGGAGACAAATCTCGTATTGTGGCCACATGATTGATGAGGAAGGGTTGCATAAGTCGCCAGACAAGATTGGGCTGTAGTCAAGGCTCCAGCACCGGAAAATGTGTCGCAACTGAGGTCGTTTCTCGGGTTGGTGAACTACTACCATAAGTTCTTGCCGAATTTATCTACAATTCTGCACCCACTGAATGCCCTGCTGCAAACTGGAGTAACATGGAAATGGAGTGATGCGTGTAAGCGTGCCTTTCAGAAATGTAAATGCCTAATCACTTCAAAAGAAGTATTGGCCTACTACAACCCAACACTATCGATTCGGTTGGCATGTGATGCGTCTCCCTATGGCATTGGAGCGGTGCTGTCACACAAATTCCTTGACGGTTCAGAGAGGCCAATAGCCTGTGCGTCACGCTCGTTAACCTCAGCCGAGCGTAACTACGCCCAGATTGACAGGGAGGCCCTCAGCCTGGTGTGGGGGATGAAGAAGTTCAATCACTATCTGCACGGGCAGAAATTCACCCTACTGACTGATCATCAGCCCCTGGTCTCCATTTTTAACCCAAAGAAGGGCGTTCCGGTGATGACGGCGCAACGGCTGCAAAGATGGTCACTTTTTCTAGGGGCACATCAGTACGACATAGAGTACAAGGGTACGAAACAGTATGGAAACGCTGATGGGCTGTCGCGCCTACCGTTGCCTACGGTAGAGGAAGCACCTGCAGTGGACCCTGTTGAGATATTCCATGCGACCATAGTCGAATGTCTACCTGTTACAAACTCAAGTATAGAGAAGGAAACCCGAAATGACCCGACACTCTCTTGGGTCTATGATTTGATGGTGAAGGAATGGCCAGCACATGGTGACTCACTGTTGCCAGCATTCTCGCCAAGGAGAGAACAGCTGTCAGTGTGCCGGGGGACCTTGATGTGTGGATCCTGAGTGGTAATTCCACCCAAGTTGAGAGATAGAGTGCTCAATGAGCTTCATGAGGGTCATCTGGGAGGGGTAAAAATGAAAAGCCTAGCCAGGGCATTTGTGTGGTGGCCGGGAATCGATAAAGAAATCGAGGATATGACCAAGAGATGCACAGGATGCCAGAAGGTCCAAAACGCTCCACCACAGGCCCCGCTATACCCATGGGAGTGGCCCTCATCTCCATGGCAATGGGTACACATTGATTTTGCTGGTCCATTTATGGACTCAATGTTTCTAATCGCCGTGGATGCCCATTCGAAATCGCCAGAGGTCATCAAAATGTCCTCCACCACCACGGAGAAAACTATTGCAGTCCTACGGACCATCTTCACCAGGAATGGCTTGCCAGAACAGATTTGCTCCGACAATGGGCCACAGTTTGTGTCCGAGGATTTCCGGAGGTTTCTGAGGAATAATGGGGTGAAACATTACACATCTGCCCCATATCATCCAGCCACAAATGGATTGGCTGAGAGGTTTGTTCAGACGTTTAAAAAGGCAATAAAGGCGATGTATAATGACGACATACCACTACAACACAAGGTGGATAATTTCTTGTTTGCTTACCGGAATGCAACACATGCAGTCACCAACCAAGCTCCAGCCATAATGTTCTTCAACCGAAGGCTAAGATGTCACCTGGATTTGCTCAAACCAAGCATAAGACGGGATGTTGAGGATAAGCAATTCCAGCACATCAATGAGAAGCCAACCAGGAGCTTCAAGATAGGGCAACCAGTCTTGGCCCGCGACTACCGAACAGAAAAATGGCAGCCAGGAACGATATGCACACAGCAGGGACCACTAATGTACACAGTGGACGTTGGAGAGAGCATCGTGAGACGCCATGCTGACCAGATTCTAGAGTCACAGGAACAAGCCAAACCCATACCACGAGCATGTGCACCTGGTAATGAACCCGAAGTACAGATTGCGTCTACCTCAGAAGCAGTGGTATTGGAAGCTGACGAACCTACCAATGACAATGAGCCAGAATCGACTCCGCCTCAAGAACAGGATACTCGAGAAAGGCGCTATCCAGTCAGGATCAGGAAGCCTCCTCAAAGGCTGAACTTATAAATAATTATTTCAGTTGATGTATATAGTACAGAGAAAATTGTAATTGTAATTAGTTATTATTTAGTTGTTAAATGAATGTTATGTACTGTTTATCTAAAAGGGGAGGAATTGTTGTGTATGTACCTTTAAGAGAAGAACTGCTTTTTATACTGCAATACCGGCAGTGACCACACCTGTATAAAAAGCCATAGCAGGCTTCTGCACTTCAGTCTTAAGTTTACCCTGTGTTCAGTAAATACCTGTTTTATTGTTCTCCTGCAGTCCGTGTATTATTGATACTCGGACACTACAGTGACAAGCTGCTCGGGCGCTTGGTCTTGATTAGCTGAAAGTGGAAAGGCACAAGAGCCGGGTTATGGTGAGGGAAGGGCAGGGAAAAGCAAGATATGCACGCATACAGCATCAGCAGCTTGAAAGTGAGAAGAAATTGTGGCGTGAGGGGGAAATGGGATGTGACAAGAAGGATTAGGAATAAGCATATTGTTGTTGTCCCCAAGGGGTTCAACCTCGCCGGTTGCCACAGCCTCTGCAATCTGCTGCCCAATGATCTCCAACACTCTCTCCTCCAGCTGGCTGAGCCACTGGATGGCAGCCTGCCCCCCACCTGTCTGCCGCTGCTGTCTCTGATTATGTGTGACCTTAGCCTGCAAGAGAAAGAGAAGTGTGTCAGTGAGCGTGGTGCAATGTGCTTGGGTGATGTGCTGTAAGACTCGTTGTTCTATTCTCAGGCTTGTAGTTCATTTTGACCTGCGAATTACAAGGGAAATAATTAATGAATCACCCAAAAGCTCTTAAGTTAAACAAGGTCATTTATTAAAGGAAAAGAAGATGAGAGAAAAGAAAAGAAAAACGCTTATAGATTTAAATGGCAATACAATGCCCTTTTTTAGTCTACCTGGCAATAAATTGCCCTTTTTAGTCTACCTTTCAATACAATGCCCTTCTTACTCTACTCTTAGCAATAAAGATGCTCTAGCAATACAATGCCCAATTATGTTCTAAATAAATGGTCATACAATCACCCCTAAGTGGCCAGCTCCTGTTGATTGCAGCTCTCACCTTCCGACGATCGGTTGGGTTCATTTCTTGTTGACTGCAGTTCTCCTTCCGACCCCTTGACCGCAGTAATGAAGTTACCTTAACAGCTTCTTTTATATCTTTTCCTTTCAATGGTGGACAGGATGTTACATCGCCCAGGCCTCATTGACCTATCGATGATAGCCTTAAATCATGATGACCAATAATATGTTGCGGTTTTTATTTAAAACTTAAAGTTAAAGCCCGCATGACCTTAAACCTCCTTTTCAGTAAATTTCTATCACGTGAAGACCATAGTAACAGTTGATTGGCTGAATAGCTCACGCAAATCTCAACTGTCTAGCTGGTAAACTTTCTGACAAGGATTGTTTATTGAAGAGGCCCATTGAGTTCTGTTATCTCGTCAAGGCCCAATCCCTTAGGGCTAAAAATTCGGTATCGCCGCGCCAGGTCTTTAGTGCCCGAAATTTTGCGCTCGCCCGGATTCCCGTAGCGCCCGCCTGAAATTCAGTTGCGCCGCCCCAAGACGGAGGCGGGCGCTATTGCAGGGTTTGGCCGCCTCGTTTGGGGCGATGAAAGTCAGTTTCAGGCGTCCAGCTGCCGCTGCGGCACCCGATGCGGTGCGGCAGGCTGGGGTACTGCAGGCCTCCTCCTTCTCTTAAGGAGGAGCTGCCTGCAGCCGTGAGATTGCCGCTGGATTCCCCCGGCAAATGAGCCCGGCACCACGGAGAAGTGCCGGGCTTGCGGGAGTCAGACACCAATGCCGCGGGGGGGGGTGCAGGAGTCCGGGGAGGGAGGTGTGGCCAGGCGGCCGCCGGGAAAGCGGCCGGCCGCCCCTCCACCTTTATGCGCCGGCCTCTCGGAGCTGCAAGGCACCGTTTTTCAAACGCTGTTTGCGGCTGTTACGGGCGAGGCGGCCGCAACTGAATTTGGCCATCGGCACGGAATAGCATTGGAACCGGGGTGCTGCGCACACCGATGACGTCATCGATGCCGGCGCAGCGCTACTGGCTAACGCCGATGTTAGGGACCAACTGAATTTCGGGCGCTAAAAAACTTCCAGCGCAAACCACTCTATAGCCAATAAGTGGGCGCAAACGCGACTGAATTTCTAGGCCTTGTTTACACAGACACCTCATTTAGCTACACAATGGCCTAGAAATTGGGTTTTGGCTTAGCCAGGGCTTTAGCGCCGGAAGTTAGTGCTGGCGCTAAGTCCCCCTGCGCGCGCCAAAAATTCAGCAGGGCCGCGCCCAAACGGCTGCCGGCGCTACTGAAGGGTCTTTGCGGCGGTAAATCGGCGCTAACTGCTGTTTCGCGCCGCAATTCCGGCGCTGCGGCACCCGATGCGGTGCGGCAGGCTCGGGAAGTGCAGGCCTCCTCCTTCCGTTAAGGAGGAGCTGCCTGCACCCGGCCGCGGCCCGCGCAAATCTGTCTAAAAATGAGCCCGGCACCTCGGACAAGTGCCGGGCTTGCATCTGTTCCGGGGGGTGGGGGGGAGAAGTCCGGGGAGGGAGCTGCGGGCAGGCGGCCGGCGGGAAAGCGGCCGGCCGCCGCGGGGCCTTTAATGCGCCGGCGCAAACTCATGCAAGACTCTGTTGCCAGAGTCTTAGTTGCGGCTGCCACGGGCGAGGCGGCCGCAACTGAATTTCGGCGCTAGGGCCCGTCGGCATGGCAACCGGGACGCTGCGCACACCGATGACGTCATCGGTGCCGGCGCAGCGCTACCGGTGCAACGCCGATTTAGGGCCCCACGGAATTTTTAAACTGGCCATAACTCTGGCGCTAGTCCCTCTAGCGCCTCAAAAGCGGCGCTAAGGCAACTGAATTTCTAGGCCAATGTCTTTCTTCCTTCTTGCTAGCACCGTCTGGTTTTGCTGCTTTGCCACAGTTCAGCAAGTTTTAATGTCCAGCTTGAAAATTGTGTTAAAAGGGCTTCTCTTCCTTACAGTGCCTGCCATGGTTGAATATTTGTCAGTGTGTGCAAGGTGTGAGATGTGGGTATGAGTTTTGCAGCAGTGGTATGCTTCTGATGGTGAAGTGAAGCTCTGATTGTGAAGTGTGAGTGGTGATAGGTAGAGATTGAGCAGTGTGTGAGGCTTGTGGTGCAGTGGGATATGGCATTTGTTGAAGCCTTCACTCACCTTGACCTGCCGTGTGAGGTCATTAAACTTCTTTCGGCACTGGATGGCCGACCTTGGGACCACAGTGCTGGCCGTCATATAGGCAGCTATCTCCTGCCAGAGACTTCGTGAGGTGTGTGGCGAGTGCTTCCAAGAGGATAGCCTGTTTTCTCTCCACGGCCATGACCAATCCCTCAAGAGCTGCATTTGGAGAATCTGTGGGCTCTCTTCCTGTGCTGAGGCTCCGCCATGTGTTTGCACTGCGGTCTTCTTCCAGCTTGACAATGAGTTGCTGTAGCATCAATGCACCTCCCCTTTAAGCACTGAAGATAGCCTGGGCCAAGAATGGCTGGGAATTAGACTGGACGCGATACAGGCCCGCTTGTTGAGCGGTAAGCCAATGAGCAGCGGTTTATAGCATTGAGATCAAGACTACAATCATGTTAATGAGGACTGAGCACAAATTTTGCGTGCTACCTAGAACATTTTGATCTGGCACAGTTTAACATCATTGGGCCTTAACACTGCCCATTTCGTGGCCATATCCAATTTCTAGGCCAAAGAGCTAGATACCCTGTGCAGCACACAATCAGCTGCCAATTTAATGTCCCGCTTGTCATTATATAAAATACATTGCCCAGGTATGTCCTGTCCTGCACCCCATCCACCACCACTGTGGCTGCAGTGTGTTCCATCTACAAGATGCACTGTAGCAACTTGCCAAGGCGTCTTTGACCTGTGGACTCAATCACCTAGAATGACAAGGGCAGCAGGTGCATGGGAACACCATCACCTCCAAGTTCCCCTCCAAGTCACACGCCATCCTGACTTGAAAATATACTGCCGTTTCTTCATTGTCACTGGGCCAAAATCTTGGAACTCCCTACCTAACAGCACTGTGGGAGTACCTTCACCACACAGACTGCAGCAGTTCAAGAAGGCAGCTCACCGCCACCTTCTCAAGGGCAATTAGGAATGGGCGATAAAGCTGGCCTTGCCAGTGATGCCCACATCCCGTGAATGAGTAAAATTTTTTTTTAAATTGACGAGCAGACAAAACTTTATTCTAAAACCAGTAGAACGTTGCTCTCTGTCAAATAACTTCAATGTCCTGTTCATCTGATGTTTCTTTATTTTGGTCTAACTTATTTAGGCCTAGAAATTGGGTTTTGGCGCAGCGACGGCTTTAGCGCCGGAAGTTAGTGCCGGAGCTAAGTCGCGCTGGGCGGGCCAAAAATTCACTACTTCTGCGCCCAAACGGCTGCCGGCGCTGCTGAAAGCTGTTAGCGCCTGAAAACTGGCGCTATGCGCTGAATTTCGGCGCTATTCCGGTGCTGCGGCGCCCGCTGCGGTGCGGCAGGTTCGGGAAGTGCAGGCCTCCTCCTTCCCTTAAGGAGGAGCTGCCTGCACCCGGCCGCGGCCCGCGATAATCTTTTTAAAAATGAGCCCGGCACCTCGGACAAGTGCCGGGCTTGCTTCTGTTCCGGGGGGGGGGGGGGGGAAGTCCGGGGAGGGAGCTGCGGCCAGGCGGGCGGCGGGAAAGCGGCCGGCCGCCGCGGGGCCTTTAATGCGCCGGCGCAACGTTCTGTAAGGCACCTCTGCCAGAACGTTGCTTGCGGCTGCCACGGGCGAGGCGGCCGCAACTCAATTTCCGAGTTCGGGCGGGTTACCATGGCAACCGGGACGCTGCGCACACCGATGACGTCATCGGTGCCGGCGCAGCGCTACCGGCCTAACGCCGATTTAGGGCCCCTGTCAATTTCAAAACTGGCCATAACTTCGCCGCTAGGCCCTCTAGCGCCTCAAAAGCGGCGCTAAGGCCAGTGAATTTCTAGGCCTTAGTTTCTTAGTAGGTTGTAAAGAATATAATGGCCAGGAACTTCTTAGTAATTTCCAGTGCAACAACTGAATAAGTGCTGGGTTGTGCCTGTTTCTTCAGAGGAAATTCATGGGTAAGTGAAGTCAATGGAGTTTAAAACCAGGTAGATGTAAAACCCAAGTAGTTTGTTAATGGTCACGTAATGGTATAAGGCATAATGTAACACTCACTCTGCCATCTACAGGCATCATACCATTAGAAGATTGACACTACTCACCATTTCTAGTATTTAATAAATATTATGAGTATATAAAGTGTGTTATCTGGACAGCCATTATCCATTATTTGCTATCAGTAAGTCAATTTAATAAATTTATCATTTATACAGGTTAAATAATTTTTTTCTTTGAGTAGATGTAGTAAATTTGAATAATTTCAACTCACATTTGATATAGATGTCTTAATTTTCCAGCGGTGTTAAGTGAAAATGGTGCACAGTTTTTTGGTTGCTTCCACAAACCTGTCTTTACATTAAGCAGACTGAAGATAGGGCCTACATTGATGAAAGGTGATTGACCTGAAACGTTAAATTTGTTTCACTCTCCACAGATGCTGCCTGACCTGCTGAGTGTTTCCAGCATTTTCTGTGTTTGTTTCAGATATCCAGTATCTGCAGTATATTGCTTTTGTTATATGACCTAAAATGTCTGATTAACCTCAACTTCCTCCTCCAATAAATAACCCTCAAGAAGTCGGATATTAAGTTGATTTCAGCTTTTACTGATCCTTTTTTTCCTGTCAGACAATCTGTTAAAGGTGAACCTTATAATAAACATGACACACTCAAGGCTACATTAAAATGTTTGGGGCGAGAAATTCATTATAGCCCAGGAATGGGCGGTATCAGTAGAAAAGTTGGAGAATTAGGCCAGGCGCTAATGCTTTAGACTGCACGCAAAATTCTATGTCACTGCTCAAAAAAATGTTTGGAGTCCTAATTCAAGTCTTAAAGCCCAAGCTCATTGGCGTTACACTCAAAGAGTGGACCAATATCGGGTGCAGTCTAATCGTAAGTCATGATTGCCACAAGCTTTTTTCAGTACTTAAAGGGGAGGTTCTTTGATGCTGCAGAACCTCATTCTCAGCATTGCTGACTGTGCAGCTGCCTGAGCAAGCAGAAGCAGGACAAGGAGAAGGAGCCAGAGGACTAAAGCAGCTGTACTCATGGCAGATCCATGCCCCAGGGAGAGGACCCACAGATTCTACGATCAAGCATTGGAGGCGTTGGAGAGACGGAGGGCGGTGCTCTGCCCGACAAGTGACAGGAGGCCCTCGCTGCAAGTCTTCTGAGCCATGTGGAGGGAGGTAGCACAGCACATCTCGGGCAGCACTGTGGTCCCCAGGACCCATACAAAGTGCAGGAAGAAATTTAACGACCTCACTCGGGTAGTCAGGGTGAGTCAATGCTTCAACAAATGCTACATACCACCATCTGTACCACAATCTTCACACACTGCCCAAAGTATCACACCCCCAGCACTCACCGACCAACAATCTTTACCTACCAATACTCACACCCACATCTCACACCTTGCACACAATGACAGCTATTCAACTATGGCAAGCACATCACACAAAAACATTGCTCCACACTCACTCACACACTTTCCTTTATCTTGCAAGCCAAGGTGGCTCACAAGAAGAGGGAGCAGGAGTGCACATGCAGGAACAAGCTGAAACCCAATCACTGTCTGCGCTGGAGAATAGAGTGCTGCAGATTATTGGGCACCAGGTGGTGGGTGCCATGGCCACCGGCAACGCTGACCCCCTTGGGGACAACAATGGTATGTTCATCCCTACTCCTTCTTCTCGCATCCAAATTCCCCCTCACCCCACAAGTGTTTCGCACTTTCCAGCTAATCATGCAGTTTCCATGCATTTCTCCTTTCCTGCCCGCTCCCCTCAAATTAACCCGACTCTTGTGCCTTTATGCTTTCAGATAATCAGCAAGCACCTGAGCAGCCTATCCCTGAGGGCACCGTAGAGAGTGAGGCGGGAGAAAAGGAAGAGAATGAACACACCACATCACTGCATGTCTCACCCGCAGGCACAAGCTCAGATACTGGCACCAAGCGTGATCTGCACAGGGTGATGCACCGGTGATGAGTGGGCTGCAGCAAGGCCAGGGGCAAAGGGTAGCTCGGAGGCCAGCTCCCCGGAGGGCGAGTTCGTGCGTGAGTTCTGCTGCACAGGACTCAGATGGAGCATTTAGAAGAATGGTGATGGTAGGTGCAATGGCAAGGGTGCCAGAGAGCCTCTCTGCAATGGTGAGGAGTGTGGAGGAATCTGCCTCCAATATTGCACAAGGCTCCGCGCACAGCATGGAGCTCCTCATTTGCAGTCTGCAAAGGTTGGTAGACTCCCAGAGAGACCGTGGCGATCCAGACCTAATATTGAGTGTGATGGGGGACCTTGCAGCTTCCATTACAGCACAGTTGGAAGCGACGCAATGTCTTAGTGCTGTAATACAGCCTATGCTTGGTGGCATCCAATCTCAGGCTGCTCTCATGCAGCCTCAGCTTGCTGCCACGCAAGCTCTGACTGCTGCCATCGTGGCTGAGTCCACCACCATTGAACGAAGCAGCAGGCCAGCAATCTGTGCTCCAACAGATTGCTAGGGATACTGAGGTGCTGCCCTGGGGGAGTGGTAGTGGGTCAGTGGAACAGGAACCCGCTGTCCTTTCTCAGGATAACAGCATTCCTGCTCCCACCACTGCCACCCCATCATTGCCCTTGTCGCTGCCTGTCATCCAGCCAGCCCAGACTGCTGCCACCCACGCTGAGGTGGTGCAGTCTACAGCTGGGCCTTCCAGGCCCAGAGCTGGTCGAGGGTGTCCTGCAAGGCCAACTGAAGTCTCCCACACAGAAACTCAGCAGCCATCCACCAGCCCTGCTGCAGCCACTGGGCCAACACTTCATAGGAGCGCTAGAGCAGGCAAAGGCACAGTAACGAGGGCACTAAGGGATTGCACAAGGGTGAACAGTTAATATTTTTGGTGTAAGTATGTGATCGCTGATTTTTGATAAATTTTTTAATTCTGTTTGGATTCTTTTGTGGTGTGTCTCATTTCAGCTTTGCGCTGTGATATGGCCTGTGATAGGGATGGAATGATGGGAATGTGGTGAGCAATGAGGATCTGGGGTTTAATTCATTCGAACTGCAGTCTGCTGAGGCAGTCACGGACTGACCTTCCGGAAGGCTGATTGACTGGCTGCCTCCTCCCTCACTCCTGTTCCTCATCCTCCTCGCCTTCCTTGTCTTCCTCGTTCTCCTCATCCTCCTCCTCCTCTCCCTCTTCCTCCTCCTGAGGTGGACCCACAATCACTGGTGGCAAGTGCTGGGCCCTCATGATGGCCAAGTTATGGGGCATGCAACAGACCACCACAAAATGGGACACACGCTCCACCAACTGGAGGGCTCCTCCTGAGTGGTCAAGGCAATGGAACCGTTGCTTCAGCAGGCCAATGGTCTGCTCGATGATGTTCCTGGTGGCAGCATGGCTCTCATTATATGAGTGCTGGGCAGGAGTGTTGGGGTTGCGGAAGGGAGTCATGAGCCAGGTGGAGAGTGGATAGCCCTTAGGCAGGATTTTCATTGGGCTGTGGAGGCGGGATTGGAGGCGTGTGGGGGGTTAAAATCGCGAAATCGGGGGTCCCGAACCCATCCCACACACAACCCACCTCCATGCCAGTTTCAAAGGAGGTGGATACCCGACCTGCATTGGGACCCGCCTCCCCGAGGCGGGAAGGGGATTAGTGCCAATTAACTGCCTGTTAACAGGTAGTTAACAGGCAGTTTTTAGCCTAACCCCTATTTTTAATGTTGAAGTGTGGGATTCCCGATGGCTCCAAATCACGCCAAGTTAGAGGAGGTGGATCGTCGGGGTGAAGGGCTTGGAGGGGTCGAGATGTCTGGTGTTCAGGTGAGTGACGTGTGCATGAGTGCAAAGGTAAGTGTGTTTGGTGTGTGTGAAGTGTTTAAAGAAGTTCTACTAACTTTTACTTACCTTTACAGCCTTCCTTCCTTCAGGTCTCGGGAGTCCCTCATCTCACTGGCACAGAAAGCAGAATGGTTGCAAGCTGTCAAAAATTGCAGCATTCAGCTTTCTGTTCCAGGGAGATCTCTAAATCATCCTGAGAGGAAGGAATTAACTTTGAATATAGATTGTCAGTGTTTGACAGCTTCAAACAGCTGTGAAACGCAGATATTTCATCTGTCAAAAGGTCTTGACCGATGAAATATCAATCTGTGACATCACCTGTTGCCGGGTGGCCCTTAATTGGCCTGCTGAGCTCGCTGGGCGGGCTCAACAAGGTCAATCAAGTCAAAATCATGTGGGTTGGCTAGAACTCAATGGAGGTGGGACTACAACCCCGAAAGTTGTAGTCCCGCCTCCTACCCGACTCCTCAATGTAAATTCAGCCCCTTGTCTCTGAGCAGCCAGCCGTGAGCTTCACGTTGTAGCTGGAAGAGTGCTGGCACACTGGTCTGGCACAGGATGAAGGCATCGTGGCTGCTGCCAGGATAGCGGGCATTGACATTGAGGATTCGCTGTCTGTGGTTGCCCAGAAACTGCAGATTAAGTGACTGGTAGCCTTTGTGGTTATGGAAGATCTCAGGATTGTTATGCAGTGCCCACAAAGCGACATGGGTGCAGTCAACGGTGCCCTGCACCATGGGGAATCCCACTATCCTGGCAAAGCCACATGCATGCTCATCCTGTTTCTCTCTGGTAATGGGCAAGGAAATGTAGTCCATTCTCCTACTGTAAAAAGCCTCTGTGACCTCCCGGATGCGATGGACAGCAAACTGTGAGATGTTAGCTATGTCTCCTGTTGCAGATTGGAAGTATCCACTGGCGAAGAAATTGAGGGTGACGGTGACCTTGACTGCTACTGAGAGAGCCGTTGTCGCCCTGATCTGAGGCTGGAGGTTCGGTTGCAGGAGGTGGCAGAGGTGACCATCTCCTCGGTGAAGCGGAGCCATCTACTACACTGCTCCTCGCTTAATTGGAGGTAGGAGAAGTGCTCTCAGAATACCCTTGGAGGGTAAGGCCTCCTGTTGAGAGCCCTAATAGCCCTCCTCCTCCCCCTGGGCACATGTTCCAGTCTTTCTTGCTGCCTCCACTCCCTCTGCCATAGATCCTGGAGGGTGAGGTTGACTGTCAGGACAGCCCCTATTAATGTAACAGTTTGTAGCATTAGTGTAGCAGTTTGATTATTTTAAGAATAAATGTAGCTACTTTTTAGTTGCCACAACACTCCTGATACAAAATAATCTTGATATTACTGAATGAAACTGTTGGACTATGTGAAACTGACAAGAAACCATTGAAGCTCTACTAACCTGACAGCTGTGAGTCATTACTGATGATTGCTTTAAATAACATCCCTGGAGCCAGCTTCCTGGTGCTTCACGCCAGCTCTCCCTGTCAGTGTTTACTCCAGGCGCTAAGGTAGGTGGCGACAATCAATTTCACAGATTGTGTGGTCAATAAGCGTTGCACACTCACTGACGTCACGATCCACCTGGTGTTGAGGCTCCCAGTGATAACTGTTAGCGGTGGCGCTACAGGGTGGAGGGCGGGAATTTGGCATGCAATGCTGGATTCGCCTCGCCCCAGTGATAATGCTCTAGCACCACATTAGCACCATCTTCTGGCACTAATGGGAGGAGCTAAGGGGATGAATTTTGCCCCTAGGTCTTTCATAATGTATCACAGGGCTGAATATGCATCAAGGAGAATTGTTTTCATTAGAGTATGCTTCAAATACTGTGTTTCTGCTTTAACTTAGACTAAAAACTTTGACCAGACTATTGTAGATGAACTTGTGTAAAATAGAAGGCAATATGATTGACACATTACTCTCTAGGTTTCAGTGGTTGAATTATTCCAGCTTTGAGCAAATGGAATGAATGCATTAGTCTTATTAAAATGCTCACCCTCTAGGGCATATCTGTTCATTATATAGAGGATGGATCAGGCTAACCTGATCATTTGCAACAAAGTGATATTTCACATGAAATTTGGAAATTAGAGTCATTTGTGCTTCTGCCTTTCTCAGCTGGAGGTAAGCACTGTGGGATGTTGTAGCTAAAGCAACAGCTGTTCTCACAGTCATTCACACTCAGTATAAGCTGTGTTACATATTTAAAGACACAGATTCCCTTCAGCAAGTCTAAAAGGTGTTTGACTAATCATAAATCAAATGCAAATATTCCACAGGCATCAGGCTAGGAATTCAAAATTAATGGAGATACAATTAACTTCGCTCAGGACAAAGAAAGCGGCAATCACAAGTTAATGGTGGGGCAGAAACAATAGGTGGTTGTACCATTTCTCATCAGTCTCCTACCTTGATAAATACTTGTTCTGTTTTATTTCAATGGCAGTGATATGCATGGGAACCTAACAGAGACTCGAAATGGCTGATCTTCATCCTAGATGCATACGTTCTCACACCTTTCAGGAACCATTACTTTAACGACTCTTGGGAGTGGATTCTCCTCTGCTGCCCTGCCCAGGTTGGCAGCCTTGGGATAGCAGTGGGAATGATGTAGAGCAATGCTCCAAATGTAACTTCGGCCCTCTTCTGGTGCGGTAGCCATGGTCCTGCTGCAGCGCTGCATTCATTTTCCTGGGAGCCATTGGTGGGCACCTGCTTGCTGGTGGAAGTCCTGCCGGGAGCCTACCATCAATATGTAAATGAGTCACAACCCAGCAAACTGGGTTGAGGTCATGGTGGGGTCAGGGCAGCTGGCAGAAATCCTGCTTGAACCCTTTAGGGGTGGGCTTAGGAAAACCCAACCCCCAAAGTCAAAACTGCAAACAGGATAACAGGTGTCACTTAGTATTACAGCAAGACTGTAATTTGTAAGGAAAAGGTGTGTTTCTGAGTGTTAGCTTGTCATGTCATGGAAATACTGGATACTGGCATTCAGGAGCTAAAATTCCTCAAAATATATTACGTAGAGTCTACAGCACAGAACCAGGCCATTCGGCCCAACAGGTCCATGCTGGCGTTTGTGCTCCACACGAGCCTCCTCCCACCCCTTTTCATCTAACCCCATCAACATACCCTTCTATTCCTTTCTCCCTCATGTGCTTATCTAGCTTCCCCTTAAATGTATCTATGCTATTTGTGCGCCAGCCTGTTCAACCTTTCCTGATAAGTATATGTTCTCAGTTCTGGTATCATCCTTTGCACCTTCTCTGATGCCTCTATATCCCTTTTATAATATGAGGACCAGGACTGTGCGCAGTACTCCAAGTGTGGTCTAACCAAGGTTTGATGCAAGTTTAACATGACTTCACTGGTTTTCAATTCTATCCCTCTGGAAATGAGTGGTTTGGTTTGTTATGGCCTTATTAACCTGTGTCGCAACTTTTAGTGATTTTTGTTTCTGTACCCCTAGATCCCTTTGCCCCCTACCCCATTTAAACTCTTATTATCCAAGCAGTATGTAGCCTCCTTATTCTTCCGCCCAAAATGCACCACCTCACACTTACCTATATTGAAATTCATTTGCCAATTTTATGCCCATTCTGCAAGTTTATTAATGTCTTCCTGTATTTTATGGCATTCTTCCTTTGTATTAAATGCACTTCCCAATTTGGTGTCATCCACAAATTTTGAAATTGCACTTCCGATTTCCGAGTCCAAATCATTAATATAAATTGTGAACAACAGTGGTCCCAGCACCAATCCCTGTGGAACACCATTTCCCACCTTTTGCCGATCTGAGTTGCTGCCCTTAACACTTACTCTCTGTTTTCTGTTGTTTAACCAGCTTGCTATCCATTCTGCTACCTGCCCCTAACTCCACATGCTCTAACCATAGTCATGAGTCTATAATATGGTACCTTATCGAAGGCCTTTTGAAAATCCAAATATATTACACTACTGCATTACCCTTGTCTACTATTTCTGTTACTTCTTCAAAGAATTCAATAAGCATGGGCTTCAATTTTGAAATCAGTGCTGACTACTCTTTATTATAGTTTTGGTTTCCAAATGTTTTTCTATTACATCATTGAGTAAAGATTCTATTATCTTTCCTACCACAAGCATTAAGCTAACTGGACTATAGTTCCCTGGACATAATAGCAAAATACTGCGGATCCTGGAAATCTGAAATAACAACAGAAAATACTGGAAACACTCAGCAGCCCAGGCAGCATCTGTGGAGAGAGAAACAGAGTTAACGTTTCAGGCCTGGGACCCGTCATCAGAACTGGAAAAAGCTGGAGATGTAACAGATATTAAGCAGGTGCAGAGACAGTGGGGGTTGGGGGGGGGGGGTGGGAGGGGAGGAAGGAATTGAAGGAATATACTGTGCTTATGTAAGAGGCAGGAAAGATAAAATGTTGCAAATGGGAATGGTAAAATCATACAGCATGAAAAATGGTACAGGGGTTATAGTTTGAAATTGTTGAACTCAATGTTGAGTCCAGAAGGCTGTAAATTGCCTAATCGAAAGATGAGGTGCTGTTCCTCGAGCTTACGTTGAGCTTCATTGGAATAATGTAAAAGGCCGAGGACAGAGAGATCAGAGTGGGAGTGAAGCGGTTAATTAAAGTGACAGGCGACCGGAAGCTCAGGGTCACCCTTATGGACTGAACGGAGGTGTTCCGCAAAGCGGTTGCCCAATCTGCGTTTGGTCTCCCCAATGTAGAGGAGACCACATCGTGAGCAGCGAATTCAGTATACTAAATTGCAAGAAGTACAAGAAAATCACTGTTTCACCTGGAAGGGGTATTTGGGGCCCTGGAAAGTGGGAAGGGAGGAGGTAAAAGGGCATGTGTTGCATCTCCTGTGCTTGCACGGGAAGGTGCCAGGCGAAGGGGAAGGGCTGTTAGGGGGGATTGAGGAGTGGACCAGGGTGTCGCGGAGGGAGTGGTCCCTTTGAAATACTGAAAGGAGAGGTGAGGGGAAGATGCGTTTGGTGGTGGGATCACGTTGGATGTGGCGGAAATGGTGGAGGATGATCTGTTGAATGCGGAGGCTGGTGGGGTGAAAGGTGAGGGCAAGGGGAACCCTATCGTGGTTCTGGGAGGGAGGGGAAATGGTGAGAGCAGAAGTGCAGGAAATGGAAGGAACACGGTCAAGGGCCGTGTCAACCACAATAGAGGGGAATCCTCGGTTGAGGAAAAAGGAAGACATGTCGGAAGCAATGGTATGGAAGGTGGCATCATCAAAACAGACGTGGCGGAGACGGAGAAACTGGAAGAATGGAATAGAGTCCTTACAGGACGTAGGGTGGGAGGAAGTGTAGTCCAGGTAGCTGTGGGAGTCAGTCGGCTTGTAGCGGATGTTTGTCGAAAGCCGTTCGCCAGAAATGGAGACAGAGAAGTCAAGGAAGGGAAGAGCAGAGTCTGAGAAGGTGAGGGAAGGGTGGAAATTGGAAGTAAAGTGAATGAACTTATCCAGAACTTAGTATTCGTCCTTATAAAATTTTGTTTTGCCTTTTGAAGAAGAATCAATGTTATCCAGAGCCAGGAGGAAATCAGCAGCATCTGTAGAACCCATCTTGGTAAACAAACATCTTTTTAGCTCTCAAGTGTCTACTAAAGAAAGCAATCACAAACAAAATATCTACTGAAGGAAACAATTAGCATCAAGTGGTTAACAGATGATTACCGTGTGATTGAAAAGTAGTCTGGAATTATAAGTTTTTTGACCTGCCGGGAGCGGGGTGGGGGGTGACCTGGTAGAACACAGGATCTGCACACTGTGGAGTTTTAACTCTACAGCATGCATGTAACATCACGGACAGGTTCCCCGCCCGAAAGTCAGCCTGATTGACAGGCTGGTTTCCAGTCGGGCGGCGAACGTTGGACAAGAGGCCGCAACCACAGGAAGGTGCGAGCCACAACCCCGGGGGTCCGATCCTGAGGGGGTTCTGCTCCCCGACCCCATGGGGGATTCGTTCCCTGACTCTGGGTAAGTCCATACCCAAGGGAGGTGCGATCCTGGGGGTGGGTCCGATCCCTGACCCCAGGGGGATCGGATTCCCAACCCCAGGGATGTGCCTCGGGGGAGGATCCAATCCGGGATTGGGGGGGTGTCCGACCCCAGGGGTGGGTTGGGCTGATGGTGGGGGTGCTGGGGGACTGGGAGGAAACACTCCTACTCCTCCTGGCCCACAAAGAGTGCTCCCCAAGGCTGTCCTCATCTTGCTGCTGCTGCTGAGAATCCCAAGGCCCGGGAACCCTGGCCTCCTGGGAGCAGTTTGGCTGCCTGTCCACCCCCGCCCCCCTCGTCCCAATCCCGCCTCCATTAAACCCGGAAGTGGGTGGGTTGGAGGTGGGCTGGGGTCGGGATTCACATTTTTAAAACTTTAACCTCTCACCTGACCCCAACCCACCTGTTTTTTGGGGTTAAAATTCCCCATAGATTCAGGAGCCTAGAAAAACTATGTGGCGAGTCTGCAGCATCCATCATTGAAAGCAGTATCTTGTTCTGAAGAGATTCTAGCTTCCAATTGAGGTAAACCAAGACAAGACTATCAAGGAAACCATTAATACTGACAGAATAGGGTCTCTGTTAGTCTCCATTACATGCCCATAACAGATGCTGGAGAGGTGTAAAATGGAGGAAGGTTCATCCTGACAATTCTCTGCCCATTTTGTGTGCCATTCGAATTTCTGGTAGGGCTTAGGGCAGTTGGTGGAAATTCCCATCTGAAATAGGTGGGGCTTCATAATAATATGGAAGTGACCAAATCAGTTAGACGTCAACTTGATTTTGCATAGGTTATGATACGATTACGCTCATTTTCAATATATTCATATAACTTCGGTGTCCACAGATCCAAGTCTTAGCATTTGAGTACTAAAACATTTAAAGAACAAGCTGATTGAACAGATATATTTAGAACTTCATTTTCTCTTCTGAAACCTTTTTTTTGTTGTTCTCCACTTACCCTTTCAACAGGCAAAGACAGGCATTCCTGGACTTGTCAGAAAAACAATGCGTGCAGAGGCTCCTGTGCCAAAAGGAAAGCAGACTAGATGGCACAAATAAGATATATCAATGCTGTCTAACCATAATGATGGATGCTTCCCAATTACAGTATGTCACACTTTTTGTCATACTGCAGGAAAAAAGACGTACCAGAGTGATCAACAGACAGCATAGACTGATTGGCAGTAACTGCCAAGATATCAGTAACTACATGTGAAGGCGTTGCTAGATCTACCTGGCAACGGTCGTGGTCATCTGTCTGTATTCACAGGGTCTGAGTCTTGAGAGAGCCAGATGCAGAGCATGGCCATCTGCTGTAAGAACAGATGTTACTGCTATGCAGCATTGGCCTGTCAGAGCTAATGGTAGTACCAGTCAACTGCAGCCTCAAGCCTGGCTCTACCTACATCCAGACATACTGCAATGCTCACCCATGGGGACAGTGCCATGAAGTAGCAAACAGGGCTCCCTCTGTCACAACTACTTCATGCAGCCATCAAACAGGGGGTTGAGTATTGAGCTGCTGTCACTTGCCTATAGACTAATGTCCAACAATTCGGCTCCTTACATTTTTGGTCATCACTTATTATCTTCTCCCCCCACCCCGCCACATTTCTTCCCACCCTATACACACCTTCTTCCCCACCCCTTATCCTTGGAAAAGGCTGCCAATGGGTTAAAATGAATTTTGAGCCTTTTCAATGGCTGGAAGAATTTTTGTCCCATTATTCTGCCACTTCCCTTTAATTGTCCACATGCTTTTAAATTTTACCTTCATGCATTTTCTGCTCTTACCACAACACTCATCAAATCTGCACCTGGGACTGTGAATAATTATGTAAATAAGCTGACCCCAGAAAACTGAGAACTCTTAGCACATTACTATTCTGTCAAGATTTGCATCAATTCTTAATTATAGAATTTTACATTACAGAAAAAGGCATTTAGCCTACCACATCTGCGCCAGCTCTCTGAAAGGGCTATTGACTGAGTCCCATTTCCCTGCCCTTTCCCCAGACCCTTTTAAAATGTATTTTTCAAATATTTATCCACATTCCTTTTAAAAGCAATTATGGATTCTGCTTCCAGCACTTTTTCTGGTAGGGCATTCCATGTCCTAATAGCCCTCTGCATTAAAAAAAAGTTATTGTTACATATCCCTTCATTCTTATATACAATTTATATCACAACATTGACTACACTTCAGAAGTATTTCATTGGCTGTAAAGCGTTTTGGGGAATCCTAAGGTCATGAAAGGCACCATATAAATGCAAGTCTTTCTTTTTTTAGTTCCCAAATCACAGGCTTGTGGACATAGTTTTTCCCAACTTACCTTATCCAGCCCCTTCATAATTGTGAACATCACCTTCTCTGTGCTAATAAAAGGAGCTCCAGTTCCTCTAGTCTTTCCTCATTGACTAAAGCTTCTCATTCCTGGTATCATCTGTCTGAATTTCATCTGCAGCCCCCCTCTCCACGATTTTAACATTTTCCTAAAGCAGAGTGCCGAAAATGAGACTTACATTCTAAATAGGGCCTAACTAATGATTTGTATAGTTCAGCATTACCTCTTTGCCTTTTGTATTCCATGCCATCATTTATAAAACAACCCGACCCAGCTCCATTAGGACTTCAAAATTATGAATGCATTGGACAAAATGTTATACCTTACATACTGCATATTTAAAAGCAAAACATTATTCAAATGACAGCATTGAAAGATTGTAACTCATAATATAACAGATGCAATACATATTAGTATTACATTTAAGATGATTAACCTCGACAACCAAAACAGGAGCATTTTGTGGCAGGGAAGCACTTTTTCTCAAGTAAGTAAACTGACAAGACCTTTCTTGACTCACAGAGATGCACTCCTGCTGTCTGACAACAGAGTACCACCCACAGTATCAAGTTAGAAGCTTATGGCCCAGACTATCTCACCTTCAATGGTGAGTGAATAAGTACGGTGATAAGAGGCAGTAAGATAGATTTTTAAAAATCTATTTATCAGCCTTGGCTAAATGATAGCATTTGTTGCCTGAGTCAGAAAATTGTAGGTTAAAACCTCCTTCAGAACTTGAGCATATAACCTAGGCTGAAATTTAAACTGAGGCCCCATCTACCTATTCAGTTGACATAAAAGATTCCCGCTTCAGAGAAGAGCTGAGAGTTCTGATGTCCTATCTAACATTTATCCCTCAACAATTACCACCAAACAGAGTTACAGGTCATTAATGTAAGGTGTTTGGTTTCCTCGTCTTTGAACCCAGGTTCTTTGACTCTGGGTTTTACAGGAACAAAATGGTAGACGACACAAAGGTTTAGGTTTAACCCAAAACTGTTAGTTTATTAAAACCAACAAAACACAGACAAAAACCTGTTGAGATTTGGCTGATACTTCCAATCACCCGTCCGGCTGGTCATGGTCGACGTTGATTGCAGGCTAGGAGCTGGGGATGACCGTCTTCCCTTCCTTCTTACACCTGGCAGTTGCTGTAGTCAGAGCTAGCTTCTGAGAGAGAGAGAGCTTCCCAGAGAGAGCTTCCGAGCGAAAGAGAGAGAAAGCTGTAGTGTGGTTCCTCCTTATAGTTCTTTTAGTCACCTGGCCCCATGCTGGTCCTCCCCCAACCAGTTTCGGTTGTCGGTTTGCTGAACTGTCTGATATTCACACCTCGTCAACCTGTAATTCAATCACCGGAGCTGTACAGAGTTGTGAGATTGAAGATAACTCCTTATCTCCTCTTCTGCTTTCTGTAACACATATTCAATGTGATTTCTATTACTGTTGATGGGTGGTTGGCTGATTGTCTGCTCAGGACTTGTGTATCTTCCATTCATGTCAAGAAGTCGATCATGACCCCCATTGTTTCAGTTAAACTCAGATGTTAATTATTCCCATCGAAACCAATCATGCTTCAAGGCCTCACAGTTCAGTGTCAATGTCCTTTTCAGAGCTTTCATTGTCCAGTATCAATGTGTTCTCCAAGAACTGCAGACTTTGATGACTGGCACCTTTTCTGTGCCTCGAAGTTTACCTGTTTCATGCCCTTACCACTGGACCAACAGGCTTTCAACATTTTGACAGTTTAAAAAAAAATCTACATTCCCCCCTTTAATGTCTCTTTATAAACTAGAGACATTACTCTTAACGAATTCTACTTCTTCTTTGCCTTTGGGTGCATTGCCTGTCTCAACCAAATGTTTACATTTCACTTTTACATTATATACATACACTAGCTGGAGTGCCCGGCAGTGCCGAGGGTTTTTTGAGGGCATGTTGTTATGAAAAAAGTAGAATTAATTTTTATCCAGATATATCAATGAGTCTGTCCATCTGTCTGCCTGTCTGTCTGTCTGGCGGAAGGAGAGAGAGAGAGTGGGAAGGAGAGAGGGAGAAGGGGAAAGAGAGAGAGAGAGAAAAAGAGAGAGAGGGGGGGAGGAGAGAGAGTGGGAAGGAGAGAGAGAGAGGGGGAAGGAGAGAGAGAGGGGGGGAAGGAGAGAGAGAGAGAGAGAAGGGGAAGGAGGGAAAGAGAGAGGGGGAAGGAGAGAGAGAGAGAGGGAAGGAGAGAGAGAGGGAAGGAGAGAGAGAGAGGGAAGGAGAGAGAGAGAGGGAAGGAGAGAGAGAGAGAGGGAAGGAGAGAGAGAGAGAGAGGGGAGGAAGGAGAGAGAGAGAGAGGGGGGAAGGAGAGAGAGAGAGGGGGGAAGGAGAGAGAGAGAGGGGGAAGGAGAGAGAGAGGGAAGGAGAGAGAGAGGGAAGGAGAGAGAGAGAGAGAGAGAGGGGGAAGGAGAGAGAGAGAGAGGGAAGGAGAGAGAGAGAGGGAAGGAGAGAGAGAGAGGGAAGGAGAGAGAGAGAGAAAAAGAGAGAGAGGGGGAAGGAGAGCGAGAGAGAGGGAAGGAGAGAGAGAGGGAAGGAGAGAGAGAGAGGGAAGGAGAGAGAGAGAGAGGGAAGGAGAGAGAGAGAGGGAAGGAGAGACTGAGAGAGAGAGGGGGAAGGAGGGAAAGAGAGAGGGGGAAGGAGAGAGAGAGAGAGGGAAGGAGAGAGAGAGGGAAGGAGAGAGAGAGAGGGAAGGAGAGTGAGAGAGAGAGAAGGAGAGAGAGAGAGGGGAGGAAGGAGAGAGAGAGAGAGGGGGGAAGGAGAGAGAGAGAGGGGGAAGGAGAGAGAGAGAGGGGGGAAGGAGAGAGAGAGTGGGAAGGAGAGAGAGGGGGAAGGAGAGAAAGAGAGAGAGGGAAGGAGAGAGAGAGAGGGGGGAAGGAGAGAGAGAGAGAGAGGGGGGAAGGAGAGAGAGAGTGGGAAGGAGAGAGAGAGGGGAAGGAGAGAGAGGGAGAGAGAGAGAGGGGAAAGGAGGGAAAGAGAGAGGGGGAAGGAGAGAGAGAGAGGGAAGGAAAGAGAGAGAGGGAAGGAGAGAGAGAGTGGGAAGGAAAGAGAGAGACAGAGGGAAGGAGAGAGAGAGAAGGAGAGAGAGAGGGAAGGAGAGAGAGAGAGGGAAGGAGAGAGAGAGAGAGGGAAGGAGAGAGAGAGAGGGAAGGAGAGAGAGAGAGAGGGAAGGAGAGAGAGAGAGAGGGGAGGAAGGAGAGAGAGAGAGAGGGGGGAAGGAGAGAGAGAGAGGGGGGAAGGAGAGAGAGAGAGGGGGAAGGAGAGAGAGTGGGAAGGAGAGAGAGAGGGAAGGAGAGAGAGAGAGAGAGAGAGGGGGAAGGAGAGAGAGAGAGAGGGAAGGAGAGAGAGAGAGGGAAGGAGAGAGAGAGAGAAAAAGAGAGAGAGGGGGGAAGGAGAGCGAGAGAGAGGGAAGGAGAGAGAGAGGGAAGGAGAGAGAGAGGGAAGGAGAGAGAGAGAGAGGGAAGGAGAGAGAGAGAGGGAAGGAGAGAGAGAGAGAGAGAGAGAGGGGGAAGGAGGGAAAGAGAGAGGGGAAAGGAGAGAGAGAGAGAGGGAAGGAGAGAGAGAGGGAAGGAGAGAGAGAGAGGGAAGGAGAGAGAGAGAGAGAGAAGGAGAGAGAGAGAGAGGGAGGAAGGAGAGAGAGAGAGAGGGGGGAAGGAGAGAGAGAGTGGGAAGGAGAGAGAGGGGGAAGGAGAGAAAGAGAGAGAGGGAAGGAGAGAGAGAGAGGGGGGGAAGGAGAGAGAGAGAGAGAGGGGGGAAGGAGAGAGAGAGTGGGAAGGAGAGAGAGAGGGGGAAGGAGAGAGAGGGAGAGAGAGAGAGGGGAAAGGAGGGAAAGAGAGAGGGGGAAGGAGAGAGAGAGAGGGAAGGAAAGAGAGAGAGGGAAGGAGAGAGAGAGTGGGAAGGAAAGAGAGAGACAGAGGGAAGGAGAGAGAGAGAGAGAGAAGCAGAGAGAGAGGGAAGGAGAGAGAGAGAGGGAAGGAGAGAGAGAGAGAGGGAAGGAGAGAGAGAGAGAGGGGGGAAGGAGAGAGAGAGAGAGGGGGAAGGAGAGAGAGAGTGGGAAGGAGAGAGAGGGGGAAGGAGAGAGAGGGGGAAGGAGAGAGAGAGAGAGAGAGGGGGGAAGGAGAGAGGGGGGGAAGGAGAGAGAGACAGGGGAATGAGAGAGAGAGTGGGAAGGAGAGAGAGAGAGGGGGAAGGAGAGAGAGAGAGGGGGAAGGAGGGAATGAGAGGGGGGGAAGGAGAGAGAGAGAGGGAAGGAGAGAGAGGGGAAGGAGAGAGAGAGGGAAGGAGAGAGAGAGAGAGAGAGGGGGAAGGAGAGAGAGAGGGAAGGAGAGAGAGAGGGAAGGAGAGAGAGAGAGAAAAGAGAGAGGGGGAAGGAGAGAGAGAGAGAGGGGAAAGGAGAGAGAGAGATAGGGGGAAGGAGAGAGCGAGAGAGAGAGGGAAGGAGAGAGAGGGAAGGAGAGAGAGAGAGAAAAAAAAGAGAGAGAGAGAGGTGAAGGAGAGAGAGAGGGGGGGAAGGAGAGAGAGAGAGAGGGGGGAAGGAGAGAGAGAGAGAGAGAGGGAAGGAGAGAGAGAGAGTGGGAAGGAGAGAGAGAGAGTGGGAAGGAGAGAGAGTGGGAAGGAGAGAGAGAGAGAGAAGGAGAGAGGGAAGGGGAGGGAGAGAGAGAGAGGGAAGGAGGGAGAGCAGAGAGAGAGAGAGGGAAGGAGAGAGAGAGAGAGAGAGGGAAGGAGAGAGAGAGAGAGGGAGGGAAGGAGAGAGAGAGAGAGGGGGGAAGGAGAGAGAGAGAGAGAGAGAGGGAGGGAAGGAGAGAGAGAGAGAGGGGGGGAAGGAGTGAGAGAGCCGCTGCTCCTCCGGTCGATGTGTTGTGGGCCGACCCCTGATGAGCGCCTGATCCGCTGAGCCGGAGCCCTCGCCGCTGCTCTCCTGCTCGCTGTCTCTCGGGCCGCGTGGTTCTCTGTTTTCCCACGCAACCGGCCAGAGAGAAGAAAAACAAAAGAGATGAAGAGAGACGCGACTGAGTGAACGATCTAAATTAAAGCAGCCTCTCCCCCGCTAAAAGGTGAGAGCCGGAGGGAGATTTTGCGGGTGAAGAAGGACGGCCGCCATTTAATTTCCTACCCGGGGAAGGGCTTGGAAAATTGAGCCCGGCCGTGGTGGCCGTGCGCGGCCTAGCGCTTCAGGCCCGGCCGGGCTCTCAGCCCGCGACTTACCTCAGCTGAGCTCCCGCTTCGGGAGAGAGAGAGGGGGGGAAGGAGAGAGAGAGGGAAGGAGAGAGAGAGAGGGGGGAAGGAGAGAGAGAGAGAGAGAAATTGCTGAATCAATACTAATGAATCAACAATTTCCTCACCTCCATTACCATTTTTTTAGCTTCAGGCCTGGCCGGTCTTTAATGGCTGCCACTCACCTCAGCTCAGCTCCCGTTCGGCAGGTTGAAGGATTAGGCCCCGCCCACAAATGGCATGAAACGCCCCCCAATTGGTCAATCATCACCTCACTCAAAGCTAATGAGCGGTCGGATTTTGTACGTTTTTTGAATGTTTTTTAAAAGTAAATACGCCTATGACACTCCCCTGATTGGTCAAATACACCTATGACACTCCCCTGATTGGTCAACCACTAATTAGCAGACTTTGTATGTTTTTTGAACGTTTTTTTTTGAAGTAAATACACCTAGGACACTACCCTAATCATAAGCTTTCTTTTGATAAAACTTATGTGTAGGTACGCTCTATAACTTTTGAGTGATGCCCGGACAGACAGACACCACGATCCTTTTATATTACACTAGCTGGAGTGCCCGGCGGTGCCGAGGCTTTTTCGATGGCATGTTGTTGTTGGAAGAGAGAGAGAGAGAGCGACTGGGGGGAAGAGAGAGCGCGACTGGGGGGAAGAGGGAGAGCGACTGGGGGGAAGAGAGAGAGCGACTGGGGGGAAGAGAGAGAGCGACGGGGGGGAAGCGAGAGAGCGACTGGGGGAAGAGAGAGAGCGACTGGGGGGAAGAGAGAGAGCGACTGGGGGGAAGAGAGAGAGCAACTGGGGGGAAGAGAGAGAGCGACTGGGGGAAGAGAGAGAGCGACTGGGGGGAAGAGAGAGAGCAACTGGGGAAGAGGGGGAAGGGGGGAGAGGGGGGAGAGGGGTGGGAAGAGGGGGGAAGGGGAGGGGAAGAGGGGGGAGGAGGGAGGGGGGAAGGGGGAGGGGAGGGGGGAGGGGAGGGGGAGGGGGGAGGGGAGTGGGAGGGGAGGGGGGAGGGGAGGGGCGGGGGGTGAGGGAGAGGGGGAGGGGGGGAGGGGAAGGGGGAAGGGGAGGGGAGGGGGTGGGTGGGGAAGGGGGAGAGTGGAGGGGGAGGGGAGGGGGAGGGGAGGGAGAGGGAGGGAGGAGGGGGAGAGGGGGGGAGGGGGGAAAGGGGAGGGGAGGGGTGGAGGGGAGGGGGAGGGGAGGGAGAGGGGGAGGAGTGGGGGAGTCCCCGAGCCCGCCCCCCGATGTCCCGAGCCCTCCCTCCCGAGGCCCGATCTCATGAGGCCCGATCTCCCGAGCCCCGCGCCCCGCCCCCCGATCTCCCAAGTGCCGATCTCCCGAGGCCCGATCTCCCGAGGCTCGCCACCCCCCCCGATCTCCGGAGGCCCGATCTCCCAAGCCCCGCCCCCCACCCGAGCCGGCTTCAAGAGCAGAGAGAGAGATGCCGCCGCACAACCTACCGCGTGTGGCCCGGCTGGACTCAAGTCACGCGCGCTGACTCCTGCCCCACCCGCCTTTACTAACATGGCGGCGGTGGCGATGCTCGGCTCAGGCCCGCCCCCTCCAAACTTCACAAAAATGGCGGAGATCGCGAGCCGCTTGTTCAGCGCGACGCGACGGGAGGTGCCTAGCTCGGGCGTGGCTGGGCAACAGAGGCCCAGGCTTACAGGCCTGGAAAAACGGTTAAAGGTAGGAAAATTCTAGATGTTACAGAAAAGATTTGCAAATGAATTAACTTTTTTTTAAAAACAATGGCCTAGAAATTCAGTTGCTTGCGCCAGCCGGTAGCGCCTTAGGAGGATGAGATGATGGGCGCTAGGCGGCTAGCGGCCGGGCGCAGCCCGATCTGCGCCTCTCCCCAACTTCACTAGAGATTTAGCGTCGGCACAAAGTCTTTGCGTGTGCTCAGCTGCGCGCGCAGATCCTGACGTCATTTCATCGTGCAGCGCCCTTTGTGCGCCCCAAACCGGAACTTCAGTGGATCCGCCCTTCTTTGCGCCTGGTGCCCCCAGCGACTGGTAGAGGGGAATGGTTCCCAGTCGCTGCGGGGTGCGGGGGGCGCTATTTAAAGGGGACTCCTCCTGCATTATAAGTGACAGCCATTTTGTGCCAATCCTTCTGTGTGAGAGACAAAGGCAGAGAGCTTTCTGCTTTGACTCAGCGCTCGCACAGGTACTTCTGGCTTCAGGCCAGAGCTTTGCACTTGGATTTCACTTTCAGTGCCATAGCCTTGAGTCGCCACATATACTGTAATGGGGGCTACAATGGGTGGAAACGTTGGCTTTCTGCATTGCATTCAAAGGGATCAGAGACGCTGTGAGAGAGTGCCAGTCATGGCCAGACAGAGAAGGGCCAACAGGTGTCGGCACAGGAGGCCTTACCCACCCAGGGTGTACCGCCAGCAGTTCTCATATCTGAACATGTCTGAGGAGCAGTGTGTTCGGAGGCTGCGATTCAGAAGGGAGGTGGTCACTGAGATCTGCCACCTGCTTCGCAGAGATCTGCAGCCACAGCTGAGGAGCAGGACGTCTCTGTCGGTGGCAGTGAAGGTGACGGTGGCTCTCAACTTCTATGCCACCGGCTCCTTCCAATCCGCTACTGGGGACATTGCCAACATCTCCCAGTTCACGGTACATTGCTGCATCCGACAGGTGAACAATGCCCTTTTCAGAAGGAGACATCAGTACATCTCCTTCCCCATGACCCTGGACAAGCAGCAAGAGCGTACAATGGGATTTGGAAGAATAGCGGCTTCCCCATGGTCCAGGGCGTAGAACTGATGAACCAGCATTGGTCAGGCCTTGCTTCAGGGCTGCAGTGCGCAGGGCATGGCAGCCAGACAAGTCCACCCTCCCCCTTTAAGAGCTGACCGGCACCAGAGTGTCTGCCGTCAATCAGCAACTCGCCGCACCTGCGCTGCGCCCGCCCTCGGGGGTATCGCCCCGGACCGCCGGCTTAGCGCCTAATGATAGTCGTGCAATGCCTGTTTTAGCGCAGCAGCAACCTCTTGGGGCGATGCGGCTGAATATCGGCGAAGGTGGCGCGAACTTGCGCCGGGCGCAAACTTTAGCGGCCGCCCGACTGTAGCGCCCCAAACATGGCTATACTGAATTTCTAGGCCAATGTGTTTTAAAAGCAACTTTTTTTTTGCTGGAAATGTAGATTTGAAAGAAACACGCAGAAAGCGGGAAAAAGAAATGAGAGAGAGGGAAGGAGAGAGAGAGGGAAGGAGACAGAGAGAGAGAGGGAAGGAGAGAGAGAGAGAGAGGGAAGGAGGGAGAGAGAGAGAGAGAGGGAAGGAGAGAGAGAGAGAGGGAAGGAGAGAGAGACAGAGAGAGAGAGGGAAGGAGAGAGAGAGGGAAGGAGAGAGAGACAGAGAGGGAAGGAGAGAGAGACAGATAGGGAAGGAGAGAGAGAGAGAGGGGGGAAGGAAAGAGAGAGAGAGAGAGGGAAGGAGAGATAAGACAGTACAGAGCCCGACTGGGCAGCTGCACTCTCACACTGAACAACAGCAGCAGGCCCACAATACAGGGGGAGCCACACAGACTGACCAGCACACTGAAGCCCAGTCTGCCCCCACCACTTTGGAACTACAGCCGAGCCGCTCACAAGAGGAACGCACACACCAGACATGACCACCCCAGTCCAACACACAACCTGTGAGTCCAGACGAAAGCCACAAACCAGTAAACACCAACAAGGCTGACATCATAATACTCATAGACTCAAATGGGAAATACCTCTGGGAGAAAAGGCTCTTCCCTAGACGTAAAGTAGAAAAGATCTGGTGCCCAACAACAGACCGAGCCCTAGAATGGCTGACCAAAACCCAATTAGGCTCCCCCCAACACATAATAATACACACCGGCACAAATGACCTAAGGGCCCAGCAGAAAAGGGTAGCAACATCGCTCGGATCAGTGATTGAGAAGGCAAGCGACACCTTCCCAAACACTAGAATCACTGTTTCCACACTATTGCCAAGAAGAGACTTCAACAACAAAACAATCCATGAGATAAATGCAAGCACAGCAAGAGACTGTGAATTAAAACATAACGTGCACCTGGCCCAACACCCCACCCTCGATGTGGAATGTCTTTACGACCAAGTCCATATCCACAGGAAGCGAATGTCGGTCTTTGCGAAGGCCCTGAAGGACGTCGCTTTTAACCGGGTCCACACCCAGATTCCAAGAGGCCCCCCCCCCCCGATCACCAAAGACCAACGGGATACAGACCAGGACTACTACAGAGACCACCACCACACCAACTTGGACCAGAGAGGATCCCCACACACAACAACAATGTCGGACCTGCACCACTCCTGTCCTACAGGGGAACAGGACCACCCCCAGCCAGGCAGAGGGCGAGGTGCTCAGGGCGTACGCAATACCACAGGCAGAGACAATCCATTAAGAGACATAATGCAGACGATCAGCAGCATCTACTCCTGCCTTATGGATCAGAAAAAAATAAGGACTAGTTTTAGAAAGAGTTGTAACCAATTATCCTCAGCATTTATAGACAATTGAAATGTTCTTTTTTCCCCATTTAGACATGACAAACACATATCACTATTTATCATATTTTAACCCATCACAGTAAAAGATCAATTTTAGCATGAAATCCTTATATATCTCAACCTGGAATATCCAAGGTCTACGCTCTTCTATGCTTGGCCTGAAGAGTGGGACCCCCAGAGTTCCTAGATGAGATTAAAGATCTAGATATTATCTTTTTACAGGAAACCTGGTGTAGAGGAGAAGGACACACTGGCTGTCCCCATGGGTACACAGAGCTGGTGGTCCGCTCCAATAAATTGCCAGGAGTAACCCAGGGCAGAGAATCTGGAGGCATAATGATTTGGCTTAAAGCAGAGCTTAGGAATTACATTAAATTTATAAAAAAGGGCGAAAGCCACTTATGGCTCAAAATTAAGAGGGGCATCATCTCTAGCATGAAAGATGTTTTCATTTGCACACTCTATATCCCCCCGACAGAATCCCCGTACTTCAAAGAGGACACCTTCTCCAACATAGAGAGGGAGATTATCCAATTCCAGGCCCAGGAAAATGTGTTGATCTGTGGTGACCTCAACTCAAGAACTGGCGAAGAACCAGACTTCACCAATAATCAGGGGAATAATTACATATTTGGGAATAACCACTTTGATCTCCCTTCCCATCCACACAGGCATAACTGCGACAAACAGACAAATGCTAATGGAAAACAGCTCCTGCAGCTCTGTCGAAGCCCAGGTCTGTACATTGTCAATGGTAGGTTCATGGGAGACTACCTAGGAAGATCCACCTATTGCTCACCTCTTGGCTTCAGCACCGTAGACTATATGATTACGGATCTGGACCCATCCTCTTTCAGAGCATTCACAGTCAAACCACAAACAACACTGTCAGATCACAGTCAAATTACTGCATATCTTAAAAGGACAGAAACAACCAACACAGAAACACAACCCAGTAAGCTGTACAACATTAAAAAATCCTACAGATGGGCCAAAAACAGCACGGAAAAATACCAGAATGCAATTAGTAATCAATCAACTCAAGCTCTCTTGGACACCTTTCTGGAAAATACATACACACACAATAAAGAAGGCGTAAACCGGGCAGTGAATAACCTAAATAATATTTTTGATAATTTGGCATCAATGTCAAACTTGAAAGTTCGCAAGAATAAACCCAAAACAAAAAACTACGAAAAATGGTTTGACTCCGATTGCCAGAACATGAGGAAAAAACTCAGAAAAATATCAAACCAAAAACACAGACAACCAGAAAACGAGGAATTACGCCTTACTTATTGTCAGGCACTAACACAGTACAAAAACACACTCAGAACCAAGAAAGAGCAGTATATTAAGAATACACTCAGCTCCATTGAGGAATCCATTGATTCCAATTGTTTCTGGGACAACTGGAATACATTACACAAAAAACAACATGGCGAATTGGCCATTCAAAATGGAGACACATGGGAAAACCATTTTGAAAAATTATACCAGAAAAACACACTAAGCCCAGAGCAATACCAAATATGCGAAAAACTGGAAAAGCTTGAATTTGCCATAAAAGATAACCAAAACCCGATAGACCCCATAATATCTGAAAAAGAGCTATTTGAAAAACTCAAGGACCTGCGACCAGGAAAAGCTTGCGGTGCAGACGGCATCCTAAGCGAGATGATGAAACACACGGACGATAAAATGAAATTGGCTATCCTGAAACTCTTCAACTTGGTTCTGAGTGTCGGTTACTTCCCTGATATCTGGAACAAAGGGCTCATAACGCCCATATACAAAAGTGGAGACAAAGTTGACCCAAATAACTATCGAGGCATCTGTGTAAACAGTAACCTGGGGAAGGTTGTCTGTAGTATCATAAACAAAAGACTTATAAACTTCCTTGAGGAGCACAATGGCTTGAGTAAAAGCCAAATTGGATTCCTACCAAACTATAGAACATCAGATCATATCTTCACGCTGCAGACCCTAATTGACAAACATGTTCATCAAAACAAAAGCAACATTTTTGCCTGCTTTATAGATTTCCAGAAGGCTTTCCATTCCATCTGGCACGACGGTCTATTCTTGAAACTTATTGAAAGTGGTGTAGGGGGAAAAACATATGATGTAATTAAATCAATGTATACAAACAATAAATGTGCAGTTAAAATTGGAGACAAACAAACAAAATACTTCCCACAGGGGCGTGGTGTGAATTGGCAAAACTACTTGAACAATCTATAGCACCCGGCCTCACCCTATATGAATCCAAGGTTAAATTCCTCCTCTATGCAGATGACCTGGTTCTGCTGTCACCAACTAATGAGGGTCTACAGCAGAACCTGGATCTGCTAGAGTCATTCTGTCAGACCTGGGCCCTGACAATAAACCCTCAAAAAACCAAAGTCATTGTGTTCCAGCAAAGATCCAGACATCAGGGACCCAGAATAAATTTCACACTAGGAACAACTAAAATTGAACAAACCACTAACTACACATACTTGGGCTTAAAAATCAGTTCTACGGGAAATTTTCATCTGGCTGTGAATGAACTGAAAGAGAAAGCAAGAAGGGCTTTCTATGCCATTAAAAAAATCAATCCAAATAGAAATTCCAATTAGCATTTGGCTCAAAATTTTTAAATCAGTAATTGAACCAATTGCACTCTATGGCAGTGAGGTGTGGGGACTGCTAACACAACAAGAATTCGCAAAATGGGACAAACACCCCATTGAGATCCTACATGCAGAATTCTGTTAAAGTATCCTCCGGACCCAAAGGAAAACTGTAAACAATGCATGCAGGGCAGAACTAGGCCAATATCCATTAATAATTACTATCCAAAAAAGAGCCACCAAATTTTGGAAACACCTAAAAATGAGCAACCCCCACTGCTATCATTACGAAGCCCTGAAATGCCAAGAGAGGACCATAAAGAAGAATATCCTCAGTCAACCAGTCCTGGGACTCAGTGAAGTAACTATTAACACTACTAACAATAACCAGCCCCAGGACAGTGACATCGTAGCACAGAGAACTCGACCCAACACAATTGTCACTAAGCAAAAGGAAAAATATCTGTCATATTGGGCAGAAACAACAAAAATCCAAAACAAACTCAATTGCTACTTGGCCCTAAACAGACAATACAACATGGCTGAATACCTGACCATGGTAAAGGATAGCAAACTGAGAAAAACCTTGACAATGTACAGACTTAGTGAACATAGCCTGGCCATCGAAAAAGGCAGACACAGGCAGACCCGGCTGCCAAGAGAGGACAGGATATGCTCTCACTGCAGTCAGGGAGTGGTGGAGACAGAGATGCACTTCCTCACAGCTTGTGGAAAATATCAGGGCATCAGGGAGAATTTCTACCCAAAATTCACAAAAATATGCCCTGAATTCAGAAATTTGAATGACGACCAAAAACTCCCATACCTACTAGGGAAACAGAGAAATTGTGTAACCTTAGCGGCACACTATGTTACAGCTTGCCATAAACAGAGGGACAACCATTAAATCTAAAAAAAGAGTAAATACAAATTATATGAATGTATATTTATACACTCAGGGATATATCTGTTTATACACTGTATGGATAGATCTGCGTTTATGTGTTCAACCATAAATGTTTTTCGATGCTTTGGCAACATAAGATGTACCTTGTCATGCCAATAAAGTGATTTGAATTGAATTGAATTGAATTGAGAGAGGGAAGGAGGGAGAGAGAGAGAGAGAAGGAGAGAGAGGGAGAGAGGGAAGGAGAGAGAGAGAGAAGGAAGGAGAGAGAGACAGAGAGAGAGAGGGAAGGAGAGAGAGAGAGAGAGAGGGAAGGAGAGAGAGACAGAGAGAGGGAAGGAGAGAGAGAGAGAGGGAAGGAGAGAGAGAGAGAGAGAGAGGGAAGGAGAGAGAGAAGAGAGGAAGACATCCCGGGGAAGGGGCTGGACTCAGAGCCCGGCGGGTGAAGAAGGGCGGCCGCCATTTTATGAGGTCGGCGGGAAGTTTGAATTGCGGCGGCTGAAGGAAAGAAGAAGGCGAGCTCTCCCTCCCTCTCCCACCCCTTCACTCTTTCCCTCCCTCACCCTCTCTCTCTCCCTCCCCCTCTCTCTCCCTGCCGCTCTCTCTCTCCCCTCTCTCTCTCCCCCCTCTCTCTCCCTGCCCCTCTCTCTCCCTGCCCCTCTCTCTCCCTGCCCCCCTCTCTCTCCCTCCCTCACCCTCTCTCTCCCTCCCCCTCTCTCTCCCTGCCCCTCTCTCTCTCCCTCCCTCACCCTCTCTCTCTCCCTCCCCCTCTCTCTCCCTGCCGTTCCCTCTCCCCCCTCTCTCTCTCCCTCCCTCTCTCCCTGCCCCTCTCTCTCCCTGCCCCTCTCTCTCTCCCTCCCTCCCCGCTCTCTCTCTCTCCCCCTCCCTCCCCGCTCTCTCTCCCTCCCTCTCGCTCCCTCCCTCACCTCTCCCTCTCTCTCCCTCTCCCCCTCTCCTCTCCCTCTGACTCACCTCGGTACCAGAACGGAGTATATCCGACACCGGGAGGCTGGGTGCCCATTGCTCAGAAGCGAGCCCGGGATTCCTCATGTTTAACCAGGCGGGCCTTTGGACCCGGTTGGCCGGGTGGCAATGGAAGGCCTTTCGCTCCGGACTCCCGTGTCCGATTTAGGTCGGGGACGGCTCGTTGGAAAGCCTCGGTTTTCCCGGTCCCGCACTAACGGCAAGAGAGAGAGGGGGAAGGAGAGAGAGAGAGAGAGGGAAGAGGAGAGAGAGAGAGAGAGGGAAGAGGAGAGAGAGAGAGAGGGAGGGGGAGAAGGAGAGAGAGAGAGGGGGGGAAGGACTTAGAGGCAGGCCGCGGTCACCGTGCGTGGCCTAGCGCTTCAGGCCCGGCCGGGCTCTCAGGCGCAACTCACCTCAGCTGAGCTCCCGCTTCGGGAGAGAGAGAGAGGGGGGGGGAAGGAGAGAGAGAGAGAGAGAAATTCCTGAATCAATACTAATGAATCAACAATTCCCTCACCTCCATTACCATTTTTTTAGCTTCAGGCCCGGCCGGTCTTTAATGGCCGCCACTCACCTCAGCTCAGCTCCTGCTTGGCAGTTTGAAGGATTAGGCCCCACCCACAAACACCATGAAACGCCCCCCAATTGGTCAACCATCACGTCACTCAACGCTAATGAGCAGTAGGATTGGTCAACCACTAATGAGCAGATTTTGTCCGTTTTTTGAACGTTTTTTGTATACTGTCCAAACAATTTTTGTCTGACCAGAAAGTAAATATGCCTATGAGACTCCCCTAATCATAAGCTTTCTTTTGATATAACATATGTGCAGTTATGCTCTATAACCTTTGAGTGATGCCCCGGACAGACAGACAGACAGACAGACAGACAGACAGACAGACACCACGATCCTTTTATATATATTGATAAAAGATACATTTGGATCAAACACTCTGAACCTCCCGTTTCAATCTTTTAAGTTTCCCCCTTCTTATCTTCCTTTTTAATTTACATGACAAGATTAATAGATACAACATAATACACAATTGTACAATTACCAACACATGTGATGCAATTCGAATCCAAGGAGGGATCTCAATGTTGAGTCCCACATACCACCACGGAGGGGTAATCATCTCTTCGATTTCCTCCCTTTTTTCTCATCCTTTTGCTGTAATGTGTAATAATGTTTTTGGGACACCTCTAGGTTCTTTAATAGCTTAACCAAATGTTCGGGTAACGGCGGGATATCGTATCCAAAACGCGATATGTATTCTTGGAGGTTCGGTAAAGTACCGTTAACCGTGATACCGATGTGTTTGTGGTCTGAGATGGGGATTATTCTTTCTTGTGCTACTTGTGTCTACCCGGTATACCGGTGCATGTCGTTGCACCTGATCCATCACCGGCATCCTCAGAACTAACCCCATTACCGTTTGTTTATACTGACCACAGTTGACAGGGACTGGGTACGCTTTGGAGGCTGACCATAGCTGACATGGATTCATGAGGTTGTTATAAGCGCTTAAAGCCTTTAGGTGCCTGTTACTGATCCACGACGGTACGTGGCCTTGTTTTAAATCTTCTAAATTACTGCGCCCCTCTTTAACAACCAGGCCCCGTACATGACACACACATCATTTTGGGCAGCCTGATCCGACGCATTTCGGCCCTGCTTTATTAATACATTGATGGTCTGAGCGTGAGTCTCCAGCTCAGCTACCATTTCCTTCAGATGAATCGTCATCACCTGGTCTTCCTGCAATTCGTGACCCTCAATGTCATTACCCTCCCCCAGTATCTTCCTTAGCTGGTCCCTTTGGGTATTTACTTGTAATTGCAACTGTGCATTGTCCATACTGTTGACCAGTGATGCCCCTGTATTAAACACCGTGGCCGTATCATTAATCAGTCCCCTTTTTTATCTCCCGCAGCCTGTGTGGCTGTTATTTACCAGTTTGTACACTCCCCCCCGACTTTCATCCCATAATTCCTCTCGTAGAATTGTCTGAATGTTTCTTTTAACAACTTTTCATACAACTTTTCCGTCTCTGGCGGGCACCACCGGGGCAACTGTAACTCCGTTAAATTAAGAATAACCGACGCTACTTCGTAATATATGGTATGATACATCATTTTTCCTGTTGGGATCAAGACCAGCCCATTTTTAGGCCCGGGTGCCGGTATGGGATATTTGACCTCTGTACCCTGAGTCTCTGGGGCCTTCGGTAGAGGCTTCATCTTGCTCGCGACCAGTTCGGTCGCATTGACTGCTTTTGGAGGATCCAGGGTCACGCAAGTGTCAAAACTCTGAGTCCAATTCACTCCTGACCCGGAGTCCTGCCACTGCCGTTTGAAAGTAATGGCAATTCCCCCTCTGCAGTTGTGCCCCGACCTGACCACGCACACATAAACTCCTTGCTCCTTCTTCCACCATTTATCCCAACACAATTTTACCCCTTCCTTAGTTCCCATGGTCCGCCTGTTTGAATTATTACCCAACTTTTCCCATTTCCTGGATGCGTTATTTTTACCTTTGCCTGTTTTCCGCAACCACCACCACCACCCCATGGGGGTGCTCCCCTTACATTCCAGACAAACCCATCTACCCTCTTTAACCCATAGCCTCTTAGCCGTGATGTTTACCTTTGGGCAGGACACCGACACTTCCCCAATCTTGTCCCCGGTTCGGCTTGAATACTTGGTCGAGTTCGACCCTAGCCAACCCGGCCAATTCCCATCGTGGGAGTATGTAATTGTACTATTATCAACCCATGTCACCTCCCCTGAGTTACGGTGGGGCCAGTTCCTCCCATACACCCGTGTGTAAAGAATGTCTTCCCGATCTCCCCACCCTGCTTTAACCAGGATCATCCATATGCTCATCCGCAGTGTCCACCTCATCTTGCGTCCTTGATTCAATTTGCTTCCATAAAAACAAAACAAAAGAATAACACTGCTCTGTGAGGGGTGTCCCCTTCACAGGTCACACTTAAATGATGTGGAGATGCCGGTGTTGGACTGGGGTGGACAAATGTAGGAAGTCACACAACACCAGGTTATAGTCTAACAGCTTTATTTGAAATCACAAGCTTTCGGAGCGCTGCTCCTTCATCAGGTGAAGTGAAGAGAAGCCTACAGGCACAGCATATATAGTCAGAGAAAACTGCCAGATGATTACAGGTAATCTTTCTAACTGCCCTTTATCACACCTCGGCAGAGAGATAATCACAGCAATCAAAGGTGTGAATGGTGTCCAAACAGGTCAGTCAGGAAAACATTACATCAAAGAACAATGAGGTGGGGTAACAAGGGGTCAAATGTTGCAGATGCTGGGATCTGTATGAAAAACAGAAAAAAAACAAAAATCCTTGCTGGAAATCACAGCAGGTCCGGCCGCATCTGTGCAGAGAGAGCAAGCCAACGACGACTCGAGCCTGGATGACTCTACGTCAGGTGGGGTTACATGTAGCATGACATGAACCCAAGATCCCGGTTGAGGCCATCCTCATGAGTGCGGAACTTGGCTATCAGTTTCTGCTCGACGATTTTGCGTTGTCGTGTGTCTCAAAGGCCGCCTTGGAGAATGCTTACCCGAAGATCGGCGGCTGAATGTCCTTGACTGCTGAAGTGTTCCCCTACTGGGAGGGAACACTCCTGCCTGGCGATTGTTGTGCGGTGTCCGTTCATCCATTGTCGCAGTGTCTGCATTCACACCTTTGATTGCTGTGATTATCTCTCTGCCGAGGTGTGATAAAGGGCAGTTAGAAAGATTACCTGTAATTATCTGGCAGTTTTCTCTGACTATATATGCTGTGCCTGTATGCTTCTCTTCACTTCACCTGATGAAGGAGCAGCGCTCCGAAAGCTTGTGATTTCAAATAAAGCTGTTGGACTATAACCTGGTGTTGTGTGAGTTCCTACACTTAAATGATACACGTATTTATGTTAACTCTGTTTCTCTCTTCACAGATGCTGCCTGACCTGCTGAGTATCTCCAGCATTTTCTGTTATTATCACATATTTACACTTTGGTTCAATCACTGCTTTTGTTTTTTCTTGTCCCGATGTTTGGGCTTCTTGAGGCCCGGGGGTGGAGTAGGAGGAGGTGTCCAGAGCACACTGGGTCTCGGCACCCGACTACTTTGTCTCGCTGCTCTGCCCTCTGAGTCATCCTCATCATCCCACAGCATGGGAGAAAGGCTCACATTGATCAAACTCATTACAGTTCCTTAGGCCTTGGCCAGTTTAGTGCTTCTCTCTCCGGAGTCGTACAGCTTGCACTGGTTGATGTGAAACCATTTTACTCGCCTCAGCAGCTGGATTGCATAGACCATAGGACTTGCCTTATCCATGATATTATAGGGTCCTTTAAATAATGGCTCGAACGCCCCATCTCTGGCATAATTCCTGACAATTACCTGGTCCCCTACCTTCCACTCCTGTGTTACCCATGCTTCCAACAGCATTTTATTCTGCTGGTGCAGCCTTCCCATATTGTTAGCTGCCTCCCATCTCTTCAGGACCTTTCCTATCACTTTCCTAAGCCTCTCTTTTAAGGTCTGGTTCATCCTCTCTACTATACCCGATGATTGGGGGTTATGCTCCACATGCCACTTTCCCTGTATTCCTAGCAGCTTCAGGGTGGCCTGCATTACTAGTCTGGTGAAATGACTTCACTGATCTGACTCTACTATCGGGGCAGAGCCCACCGGGCAAACACTTCCTTCACTAGAATCTTAGCCGTGTTTAACGCTGTCGCTGTGAAGGGATAATTACTAGTCCTAGCCCTTTTCGGATTACCACGGATCAGGCGTATTCGCCAGATGTTCACCTTCAACTAAACTTAGAGATAGCCAAATTCTATAAGATGCTTAATTGGGTCTAAAGGTCCAAGCTATCTCTCCCTAAAGGAAAGGAACGACTTGAAGATGTTACCATCCTCCAGATAGCACGTTTAATAAGTTTAACTAGACTGTAACCTTCCAGATATTATGAGGGTCCGAAACCCCCCCAGAACTCTGCAACCCCTCACCAAAGAGTGTACAGATATTGAGTTCACGAGTTTGATACAGAAATACTCTGTGAGACAATTCTAAAAATATATAGATTTATTAAAGAACCGACATGTAGTTAACAGCTGGTGATTCAATCGCAACTTTAACAGTTCAAAAACAAGTAGCTTACATTTCTTATTCTCAAATCTCCTTATTCTCAAATCTTAACTTCGTTACATTTTTACATTTCTTATTATTTCTAATCCAGGATATCCACCAAAATCAAATAAGAGTACCTTTTTGATCCCCGAGACTCAAAGAGTTAAAAACTTACAGAGCCTGTCTCTGAAGTTGAGAGAATCGCTTGCCCCTTCCAGCAACTTCTGACTTTCTATCTGAAAGTTCCATATTTTATACCCTTTTTGCAGTGGTATATCCTTTGAAGTTTTCTGCTGATGTAAGCTAATTATCTCTAGTCATTTTTTCTGTTGACTTCTTTCTAATCTTACTGTCAGTTCAGCTGTTAACTTGCAGAATCCTGTCTCTACCTTCAGGTGTTCAAATTTTATCATAAAAAATGGTTATGACTGATGTATCTATTTGATGTCATTCTTACGAAGGCCTTCCATTCAATTTTTAAATCACCTTAGCTGTTTATAAGCAGACGTTGTGTCTCCTAACTGTTCCATTTTCAACACAAACACAATGTGATTGCTTGGTGCATCTATTGAAGTCATATTTACAAAGTCTTCTGTTTGTAACTTTTACAATATGTAAATCAAAAACACTTCAACCAAGTACATGTTTGTTTTCCTATTTACTTCAATTGGTTGTAAGCAGACTTCTGTCTCCTTGTTCTAAGTTTAACATAAAACTATTTTACGGCAGGTATTTCTTTTACTTGATGTCATTTTTTCAAAGGCACATGTTTTTTTTAAATTTATGTGATGTTTTCTGAACTGTTGATTTATAACACTTAGCTTGAGCATTGCTATTGTGTTTCTTCCAATGTTCAGACATAGAGGAACCTCCAACCTGCTGTTTCAACAGGACAATTGTCTTAGTATTAACAACCAATTCCCATTTCAAAAGCTTGTATGGTGCTTACAGCCCTTCATCTTATCTCAGAAGCCTGTATTCTGTTTAAAGCCTGTGTCTTTGAGGCTTTTAGATTTTTAAACCCAGTTCATCATGTTTTAATAAAGTCAGAATTCTGTTCATAGGATGGTGTATTTTTCTGAAATATGGCTATTCTTTTACAACTGCCCTACAAGGGAAAGCTTCCACCCATTTCGAGAAAGTATCCACTAATACCAAACAATATTTATTGCCCCTACCTGTGGTGGGCAGTGGCCCAATGAAATCTACCTGTATAGACTGCCATGGTCCCTCTAACCTCCTCATGTGCCCCAACGGAACCTTCCTTTGGTGGGGGACTAGATTATTCGCCGTGCACACTAAACAGTTCTCGCAATAATCCCTTACATCTTCCCTGAGCTGGGGCCACCATCCCACAGCCTCCACTTTATTCCAATTTGTTTCTGGCCCTGGATGTCTGGCCACCGGACCCCCATAAGCTAGCTGCAAAAATTCTTCCCTGTACTGCACGGGCACGACCCACCTATTCCCCTTGAATAACATCCCCTGTTTCACTGCTACGTCTGCTGCTCCAAAAGGTCACTCTACAGGCTTCCCACATTCCTTATCCTTAATTACCATTTTAAGAACTGCATCTTGCAGCTGAGCCTGTTTCAAATCGGGTGTCAATTGTACCTCCCTGGGTCCCTCTTTTCCCTTTACAGCCATGATCTGTCTGGATCAGTACGGGTCCCAAGGTATCCCTTCCCCTGCCCCCATTTTGGCCAGTACATCAGCCTTCTGATTCCATTTCCACTTCGGCTCTGTCTTGGATTGCGCTTTAAACTTTTGGATGTAGTAATCCTGCTGGTTACTACCCGTGATGTTCAGAATGACTTCTAACAGAGGGGCCGTCACCAATGGCTTCACGTCTGAGGACTTGAACCCTCGCCTAGTCCATATTGCTAGATATTCCATGCAGGAGTTGCAAGTGAACATTGAGTCTGAACATAGGCCGAGAAATTCAGTTGCGTTCGCCAGCCGTTAGCGCCATAAGAGGAGTAGATCTCGAGCGCTAGGCACTTAGCGGCCGGGCGCAGAACGATCTGCGCCTACGCCCAACTTCAGTTGACATTTAGCGCCGGCGCAAAGTGTTTGCGCGCGCTCAGCTGCGCGCGCAACTTATGATGTCATTTCGTCGTGCAACGCCGTTTGTGCGCCCCAAACCGGAACTTCAGTGGTGCCCGCCCAATGTGGGCGTGGCGCTAAGAACTGTGAGGTGGAACGCAGCAGAGGCCCTGCGGGCCTCGGGGAGCGCTAATTAAAGGGCACTTAGACTGAACTATAAAGGGCTGCCATTTTGCTGCAATGACTTTAGTGCTACGGATTTCTGGACAGAGACCAAGGAAGAGACCTTACTGATTTGGGCCAACATAGGAGAGGTATTTTTGGCTTCTGGCCAGAGCTTGGAAATTTGACTCATTGTGATTTCACTGTTTGCAAGTATATTATGGGGGCTGCATGGGGTTCCAACCCTCAGTTCCAGCATTATGTGCGAAGGGCTCGCAGACGCTGTGTGAGAGGGGCAGCCATGCCTAGACGCAGAGGGACCATCAGGCGTCGGCAACGTAGGCCTTACCCACTCAGGGAATACCGCCAGCAGGTGTCCTATCTCACCATGACTGCCGCGCAGTGTGTTAAGAGGCTGCGCTTCAGAAGGGAGGTGGTTGCAGAGATCTGCCAGCTGCTTCACAGAGATCTGCGGCCACAGCTGATGTGCAGGACGTCTCTGTCGGTGGAAGTGAAGGTCACGGTGGCTCTGAACTTTTATGCAAGCGGCTCCTTCCAAGCCGCTGCTGGGGACATAGCGAACATCTCCCAGTTCGCCGTGCATCGCTGCATCCGGCAGGTCACCGATGCCCTTTTCACAAGGAGACACCAATTCATCTCCTTCCCCATGACCCTAGAGAGGCAGGAGCAGCGTGCAGTCGGATTTGCGAGGATCGCCGACTTCCCCATGGTGCAGGGCGCCATTGACTGCACGCATGTGGCTATGTGGGCACCTATCGACAATGCCGAGGATTACCGCAACCGGAAGGGCTACCATTCCCTCAATGTACAGCTGGTGTGTGACCACAGGCAGCGCATCCTAGCTGTCAATGCCCGCTTTCCAGGCAGCAGCCACGATGCATTTATCCTGCGCCAGACTACTGTGGCTGACATGTTCCAGGCACAGCCTCCCCCAAGAGGATGGCTTATCGGGGACAAAGGCTATCCTTTGTGTACATGGCTCATGACCCCGCTCCGCGCGCCCAGGACCCCTGCTGAGTAGGCATACAACGAAAGCCATCAAGCCACAAGGAACATCATAGAGCAAACGATTGGCGTCCTCAAGCAACGGTTCCGCTGCCTGGATCGCTCCGGCGGATCTCTCCAGTATTCGCCGGATAGAGTCTCCCAGTTCGTCGTCGTTTGCTGCATGCTGCACAACCTGGTTATCCGCAGGACTCAGGCACTGCCACCTCACGTTGGACCACCACCTCAGGAGGACGAGCAGGAGGACCATGAGGAGGAGGAGGAGGAGGAGGAGTACCAGCCCAGGAGGGAGCCACAAGGTCCAAGGGCCGTCCGTCGGCGGCTTATTGAACGACACTTCTAGGCCCCCTGTCAGGGAATGGCTTGCGGCAATGAAGGCACATGAATGCAGCCGCTCCGCAAGCCCTCAGCCGGTTAACGCAACAACCACTTGAAACATCACACATGGACAAGCTGAATAAATAAAAAGCTTTATTGAACAAACTCAGGGCCCTTCCCACATGAAACCCAAAAACAGACAACACCCCCAAAAAACAGTCAAAAACATATCTCACTCCCACAACCTGGGGAGGAATAACAAAACTTGTCCATCCAAATGGCCTTCATCCTCGGCCTTACCAAAAGAACCCCCCCCCATAGAGAACACAACCACCCCCATATAAAAAACAATGGCCTTCATCCTCGGCCTTACCAAGATAAACCCCCCCATAGAGAACACAAACACCCCCATATAAAAAAACATTTGCCTTCATCCTCGACCTTACCAAAATAAACCCCCCCCATAGAGAACACAAACACCCCCAGATAAAAAAACATTTGGCAACACACTCTACTTTGTGTGCCGAGAGGGCGAGTCCTTGTCCAGGCTTTTCCGGCCCCTGGCCGACCTGCTGCTCCACCTCAACCTGGGCCCTGTGGGTGTTGCAAGGCTGGGGGAAGGCTCCTGAGGGGCACATTGCGTGACGGCAGATGCCCTTGGGGGTCGGCCTAGACGAGCTCCGGCCTTCGAGGGGCCGGCTGCTGACTGCTGCAGCTGTGGCTGGGCAGCATCAGTCTCTCCAGCAGCTCGTCACAGCTTTGCTGGGGGAGTGGCAGTGGCGGCTGCAGCAATGGGGGCAAGCTGGCTGATGCCAGGCGCTCGCTGGTCGCCAGAGACACTGGCACTCGGCCGGGCTGGCACCGCAGCAAGCGCAGCAATCTGGTGAAGGCCAGACCGCTGTGCTGCAGCAGCGCGGCGGGTGCCCTGGCGATGCGTGCGTGACACAGCGAGTGTGGCAGCAGTGAGTGCCCGTACTGCCCTGGTCTGTGCCCGCATCAGACCAGCCAGTGACTGCACGGCACCACTGATCAACTCTCCACTCGCTGCCTGTGCTGCCCTGAAGTCGTCCCGACTCGCGTCCTGTGATGCCCCGAATTGTGCCCGACTCGCGTCCTGTGATGCCCCGAATTGTTCGAGACCCCTGGCCTGTGCTGCCGCGAGTTGTTCGAAACCCCTGGCCTGTGAGGCCCCGAAATCGGCCACACTATGAGCCAGGGACTCAATGGCCTCAGGCAACCGTCCCACAACCCCCATGAACTCGGTGTGCCGACGATCCGAGTCCGCGGACATTTGATCAAGGAGGCGCACCTCCTGGGCGAGGACCGTCTCCGGACTGGAGGCCGGACTCTCCCTCTGGGGAGAAGGCCGCCGAGCTGGCCGACCCTTCCCGCGTGGCTGGACACCACTGGGCACAGGAGCTACACTCCCCTGCAACACTTCCCCCCTCTGGGGAGAAGGCAGCCGAGCTGCCCGACCCTTCCCGCGTGGCTGGACGCCACTGGGCACAGGAGCTACACCCCCCTGCAACACTTCCCCCTGGCTCTCCTCCAGGAAGACGTGTCCCCTCCATTGCCATCCCCTGGCGCGGATGAGGGTTCCCCCGATGTGCCGCCTTCCTCTTGCTCCTCCTCGTCCTCCTCTTCCGAGGGATTGACACTCGCAGCTTCAGGGACCTCCTCCTCACCAGCTGAAAGCAGGAAGGCACAAGAGTAGCTTTAGAGTGAGGACAGGGCGTCAGCGAGGGAGGCATGAGTGGTGGCATTCTGCGCATTGGTCGGACAGTGGCAAAGGATGTAGATCTGAAGCGCAAGGGGAACGAGAGAGGTCCAAACGGTCATGTCCTTACCACTGGGGCCCAGCACAGGGTCGGCATCTCCAATTGCAACGGGGCCAATCACCCGGGCACCCATGAGTCGACCCACGCGCTCCTCCAGGTCACTGAGCTGCTGGAACTGGGCACGGCCTCCCCCGGTGTCAGTCCGGCTCTTCAGATTCTGGGCCAGCTTGGCCTGCAAGAGAAAGGACGGCCTCTAAGTACAGTGTGGTGCCCTGTTGTTGTGTGCACTGCCTCCCATGGTCGAATAGCTTGGCCAGTGTGTAAAGTGCAGAAAGTGCAATTGATGTTCATGCCAGCACCATAGCTGCTGGATGAGGGCTGGCCATTAGGCCTTTGAGGTCCCTTTGCCCATAATGTAAGGTGCACATGCAAGGATGAGGAGGACACTGGAAAGGGTACTCACCCTGACAACCCGAGTGAGGTCGTTAAACTTTTTCCGGCATTGGTCAGCAGTCCTGGGGACATCGCTGTTGGCTGTGACCCTCTGGGCGATTTCCCTCCAGGCTCTCCTGTACACCCTCTTGGGAGGCTTCTTGCCACTGTCCGGGAACAAGATATGGCTTCTCTTCTCCAAAGCCCTAACCAGCACCTTTAAATCATGGGCAGAGAAGCGCTGCGCTTGCTCACGAGCCCTCTGCATCCTTGCTGGCGCTATTTCTCTCCAGCAGCAGTGTTTAGGCCTAGCCGGAGGGCTGCAGTATCCAGGGCGTGGCAGCAGACCAAGTCGACCCTTCCCCCTTTAAGAGCTGGCCGGCGCCAGGGTGTCTGCTGTCAATCAAAACATGACCGCACCTGCACTGCGCCCGGCCTCGGTGGTATCAGTCTGCACCGCCGGCTTAGTGCCTAAAGATAGGTGTGCAACGCCAGTTTTAGCGCTCGAGCAAACTCCTTGGCCAAAGCTACTGAATATCGGCGAAGTGGCCTCCACTTTCCGGCGGGCGCAAACTTTAGCGCCTGCCTGACTTTAACGCCCCAAAAGTGGCTATACTGAATTTCTAGGCCATATTGTATAGAGGGTTGGGAATTCACTGGGGTGTGTGACTACATACGTTACGGCCGCCAGTTCGGCCTGTTGTGCACTCAAAGTGTTGGGGAGCTTTATCGCTGCCTCTGGATCATAAATCCCGCAACCTGTCCTTCTTTCTCTGTTTGTCACCGAACTAGACCCAGCCACGTAAATGTCTCTACCTGTCAGGTGTTCCCCGGCCCAGAATCCCACATCTACATCCCACACTCCTTCTACTGAGCACACGTGAGCCATCCCCGGATAAACCAGATTCGAGGCTAACTTTGACTCCCCTAGTCTTTCCACTTTCAGGTCCAACTGAGAAAGCAGCAACGTCCAACGGGCAATCCTACTGCTACTCACTGTCCCATCCTTCATCCTACTGTCCAAAACATTTGTGTCAGGGTGTGACAGGTCAATAGGGTCACTGTAGCTGACGCTGTGAACGACTGAAAGTGTTTGACGGCCGAAAAGGTCGCCAAAAGATGCCGCTCGCAATTAGAAAAGCTCTCTGTAAGAACTCGGGAGGCGTAGGCCACCGGTCTCAACTTGCCGTGCCGCTCTTGGAGTAACACTGCGCTTAAACTGTTCCCAGTAGCTGCTACCTCCAGGTAAAAGTCCTGGTTCCCATTTATCACTCCTAACGCAGATGCCATTTGTAGGTCCTCTTTTAAGCGCGTAAATGTTCCCTGGCAACTTTCACCCCACTCCATTCTACTCCGTTCCTAAGAAACCTCAGCAAAGGGGCTGCAGTGGCTGCATATCCTTCGATAAACTCCCTGCAGTAACCCGTGACTCCCAGGAAAGACCTTACCCCAGACACGTCCTTTGGAACGGGTAGTTCCTGGACTGCCTTTTTCTTTGCTTCATCGATAGCTCTTTCTCCTGCTCTAATGGTCAATCCTAAAAATTTCCCCTCCCCTTGTCCAACTCGGGTTTTCTTTGGATTTACTTTAAAACCTGCTTCCTTTAACAGCTCCAATAATTCACTCAGTAATGGCCCGTGATCCTCCATACCTTCGGAGAATAATAACAGCTCATCCACATATTGGATCAACCAGTCAGGCTGACTAAAACTCTTTAGTGCCTCGGCCATGCTTTGGTGGAAAATTGAGGTACTATTGTGAAATCCTTGTGGAAGACACATCCACGAATACTGCTGTCCTTTAAATGTAAAGGTGAATTTATACTGATCTATACATATGCACCTCATGGGAATGGACCAGAACCAGTTTGAAATATCCAATACTGTATAAGTATTTGCCGCCGCGGGGATTCTCCCTATTAAGTCTGCTACTGCCGCTACTGTGGGCGCACAGGCTGGAATATTCTTATTCAGGGCCCAGTAATCTACCGTGGCCCTCCATGATTTATCGGATTTCTTTACTGGCCAAAGAGGTGAATTTACATGGGTGGCTATCGTTCTTAATACACCTTGTTCCACCAGGGAATTTATAGCAGTTTCCAAGTCCTTTTCTGCTTCCTGGGGTAAGTTATACTGTTTCTGGGGCCGCAACATTGGGTCCACATCTACCTTCACCTCTGTAGTGTATGTACTTTGCAGAAGGAACTATATTCTGCAGCCCCTGTATACTGCAGTACCAGTAGTGACCACCCCTGTATATAAGCCTGTGTAGTAACTTTGCATAGTAGTTCCAGTTTTGTCTCCACTCAGTAAACACCTGTTGTAACCAGCTCCTGCAGTCCGTGTCTCAATTACACACGGACATAACACTAGCGACGAGCAGATCCGAACTTACCTACAGTCTGCACCACCTCATGGGGATCTATCCCTGAAGCGAAGTTGTCAGAGGTCAAGGCCAGAAGGAAGAAGGAACGAAAGAAAAAAACAAAGAAACAAACAGAAGAAACGAGCGTCGATCGTGGGCAACCGCCTCTGATTCATCGGATTTGAAGATTGCAGGAGAGGCTGTCGAGAACGAGGCTTGGTTATCCTGTCTATGGTGTTCCAGCTAATCGGGCTGGTGGCAGGTAGTACACTGATCCTTCCTGGGCTGCGGCGGGCTAGAGCTCGATCGGGTGGCTTTTCAACGGGGCCGAGCAGCGTTGTCGGGAAGAGGAGAGAGAGAGAGAGAGAGGGTGGAGCACACAGGGCGCGGCCGGTGCTACGAAGCCGGGCAGCGTACAGACCCGAGAAGAGGGAGGAAAGTGTCCCGTAGGGTTTGCTCTGACGACGGGAAAATAAAAGAAATTAGAAGCGCAGAAAGCCGTGAGGAGCTGCAGTTTGCCACGGGGACCGAGGAGAGCGGCGGTTGCAGCAGCGCGGGAGGAAGTGCGCGAAGACCATACGGCGTCGCCATCAAGGCATAAAAACGCCAGCAACAGCGCTAGCAGCAGCGGAGAAGACAGAAAGCGCAGGAGGCGCCATTTTGTTAAATCAGGGAAGAAGGCAAAGTGCGGGAGGTGCCATCTTAGATTTCCAAGATGCTGAAGACTGGCAATATCACTGCCTTCGATAATGCAATAGAAGACTGGACCACGTATGTGGAAAGAGTCGAAGTATATTGCAAGGCAAACGAAGTAGCCGATGAGAAAAAGGCATCGGTACTACTAAACTTAATGGGCGCAAGAACGGACGGCCTATTGCGGAACCTGATCACTCCAGCCCAACCGATTGTGAAGAGTTTTAACAAAATTGTTGATATCCTACAGGAACACCTAAATCCTACACTGCTGCTGATAGCAGAAAGACTTAAATTCCACAGGAGAAATCAACATAAAGATGAGAGCAATGCTGATTACCTTACGGAACTACGCAAGCTATCAAAGCACTGCCAGTTCGGAGCAGGACTGACAAACACTCTACGGGACAAATTTGTCTGTGGACTCCTGAGTGAAGGAACCCAGAAGAGGTTACTCTCAGAGGAAGAGCTGATGCTGGATAAGGCTTTCAGCTTGGCAGTATCGTACGAAGCAGCAGCAAGGAGAGCTGCGGAAGTACAGCAAAAGCCACGGGGATTTGAAAAATGTTATCGCTGCGGCAGAACAACTCATGACCAGAAGGACTGCTGGTCCAAGGACAAAATATGCAGGCAATGCGGAAAGATGGGACACATTGCACGAGTTTGCAGGTCTGGAAAGAAGATTAACAACAACAAAAAGGCTACTAAGGAACAGTACAGGAAAGTACAAAAGATGACGGACAGTAGTTCCGAAGACCAGAAGAGCGATAGTGAATCCGGGAACAAGAGTCTAAGCTGTCCCAAACTTCACAACATAATCGCGAAAGAGGATCACCGAACCATTTGGGTCACCCTCACGATAGCAGGGTCCCAAGTCAAAATGGAATTGGATACAGGATCAGCCCTGACCATCATGAATCGATGAGACTACGAGCGGCTATTCTCACACATACCCTTGAAAGAGAGATCCATTGTCTTGAAGATGTATACGGGGCAGAAAGTATACCCCAGAGGGAAAATAAGGGTGCCTGTCAAATACAACGGCAAAGAAATACAGAAATTGTATCTGTACATACTGCAAGATGGTGGACCACTGTTATTGGGATGTGAATGGATCAGAAAGATAAGTCTAGACTGGCACTCCATTCAGGCACTGACTGTGGATGGTAAAAAGGATGACGACATCACACCTGGACGATTGTCAAAAATCTTAGATAACGCTAAAGAGGTATTTCATCAAGAACTGGGAACTCTTAAAGGCGTAACCGCCTCGATAACAATTGAAGAGAATGCAATCCCCAAGTTTTTCAAAGCAAGACCGGTAACGTATGCAATTCGCCCAGCTGTTGAGGCAGAGCTGGAGAATCTGGAGAATACAGGCGTGTTATCTAAGGTAGACTGGAGTGAGTGGGCAACACCCATCGTTCCTGTCATGAAAAAAACATTAAACAATAAGTCTGAGGAGCCAAGGAAGGTTCGCACCTGTGGGGACTTCAAGGTGACGGTGAACCCAGTCCTTCACACAGTACAGTATCCTCTTCCGAGGATAGAAGATATTTTCGCCTCACCATCTGGAGGGAAGCGTTTTACAAAAATTGACCTAGCACAAGCATATTTGCAGATGGAGGTTGAAGAATCCTCTAGGAAGCATCTCACGATAAACACTCACAAAGGTCTTTACCAGTATAATTGACTGGTATTCGGAGTAGCATCAGCTCCGGCGATATGGCAAAGAGCGATGGAACAAGTCCTGCAAGGGATTCCGGGGACCCAGTGTTACTTGGACGACATCCTAGTGACAGGTGAAAATGACAGTGAACACCTTGCCAACCTAGAGCAGGTGCTCACTAGACTAAGAGAACACGGGCTACGAGCCAATCGCCCCAAGTGCGAGTTTTTTAAGAAACAGATATCGTATTGTGGCCACGTGATTGACGAAGAGTGGTTACATAAGTCCCCTGACAAAATTGAAGCGGTAGTTAAGGCTCCAGCACCTGAAAATGTGTCGCAACTGAGGTCACTCCTAGGATTGGTGAATTATTACCATAAGTTGTGGCCGAATTTGTCCACAATTCTGCACCCACTGAATGCCCTACTACAAACTGGAGTAGCTTGGAAATGGAGCGATGAATGTAAGCGGGCCTTTCAGAAGAGTAAAGACCTAATCACTTCAAGAGAAGTATTGGCTCACTACAGCCCATCACGACCGATAAGACTGGCGTGTGATGCGTCTCTCTACGGCATTGGAGCGGTACTGTCACATAAACTCCTTGATGGTTCAGAGAGGCCGATAGCTTTTGCGTCACGCTCATTAACTTCAGCCGAGCGTAACTACGCCCAGATTGACAGAGAGGCCCTCAGCCTGGTGTGGGGGGTGAAGAAGTTCAATCACTAACTGCGCGGTCAGAAATTTACTCTACTAACTGATCATCAACCTCTTGTCTCCATTTTCAACCCTCAGAAGGGTGTCCCGATAATGACAGCACAACGGCTACAGAGGTGGTCCCTTTTCCTAGGGACACACCAATATGACATCGAGTACAAAGGAACTAAACAGCATGGGAATGCTAGTACGATAGCAAAATACTGCAGATGTTGGAAATCCGAAATAACAACAGAAAATGCTGGAAAAACTCAGCAGGTCAGGCAACATCCGTGGAGAGAAATTTGAGTTGACGTTTCGGGTTGAACCCTTCTTCAAAACTGGAAAGAAAAGAAACTAGATCGAAGGCAGGGCTGCGATCGGACAAAAGAATAAAAGAAACAAAAGAAGTAAAAGAGGTTAGAAGCTAGACGAGATGGTAATAGGCTGGGATTAGATGTAAAGTGTACTGGCAAGGCAAAAGATAGCTGCCAGGTGTGAGAGAGAAACAAAAGGAAAAGGGGGGGGCGGGAAAGGAGTGGAACAATTACAAGAGAAAATGAAATGGGGGCCGAGCTTATGATCTGAAATTGTTGAACTCGATTAGGCACTCTGGAGCCTTCCGGACTCAGAAATGTTTACTTTGGCTACCTTAGCCAACCTGAGACTGCCATAGCCTCCCTGAGACTACCTTAGCCTCCCTGAGACTGCCTTAGCCTCCCTAGGGTTTGTTGCCCTTACTTTGTGCCTTATTTTGTTCCACACCTCAAGAGTCCTGCCGCCGGTCACCAAGATATGTAAGGTGTTTGGTTTCCTCATCCTTACAAGGGTTCCTTGACTCTGGGTTTTACAGGAACAAAATGGTAGACGACACAAAGGTTTAGGTTCAACCCAAACCTGTTAGTTTATTAAAACCAACAAAACACAGTCAAAAACCTGTTGAGATTTGACTGAAACTTTCAATCACCCATATGACTGGTCGTTACCATTGTGTATTGTAGGCCTGGATCGGAGATGACCTGTCCCCGTCCTCCTTTATCTGACTGCAGCTGTCTACACAGCGCAAATCCCTTGTAGAGTCAACTGATACTTACAATCACCCGTCCAGCTGGTCGTGGCCAATGTCGATTGCAGGCTGGGAGCTGGAGATGACCGTCTTCCCTCCCTTCTTACACCTGGCAGTTGCTGTAGTCAGAGCAAGCTTCCGAGAGAGAGAGAGCTTCCCAGAGAGAGCTTCCGAGCGAAAGAGAGACAGAGCTGTGGTGTGGTTCCTCCTTATAGTTCTTTTAGTCACCTGGCCCCATGCTGGGCCTCCCCCAACCAGTTTCGGTTGTCAGTTTGCTGAACTGTCCGACATTCACACCTCGTCAACCTATAATTCAATCACCGGAGGTGTACAGAGTTGTGAGATTGAAGATAACTCCTTATCTCCTCTCCCGCTTTCTGTAACGCATATTCAGTGTGATTTCTATTACTGTTGATGGGCGGTTGGCTGATTGTCTGCTCGGGACTGGTGTATCTTCCATTCATGTCAGGAAGTCGATCGTAACCCCCATTATTTCAGTTAAACTCAGGGCATTGTCCAGATGTTAATTATTCCCATTGAAACCAATCATGATTCAAGGCCTCACAGTTCAATGTCAATGTCCTTTTCAGAGTTAATCATGAGTCAAAGCTTTCATTGTCCAGTATCAATGTGTTCTCCAAGAACTGCAGACTTTGATGGCTGGCACCTTTTTTGTGCCTCGAAGTTTAACCATTTCATGCCCTTACCACTAGGCCAAACAGGCTTTCAGCATTTTGAAAGGGTTTTTTGAAGTCTACATTATATACATTGTTGTTTGTGGGACCCAGCTGTGTGCAAATTAGCTGCTGTGTTTCCTTGTAAAAATAATAATCGCACTTCTGAAGTAATTCATTGGCTTTGAAGTGCTTTGGAATGTTTTGATTATGTGCAAGTCACTATAAATGGAAGTTCTTTCATTCTAAAAAGAAAAAGTTACAAAAAAGGTACATTTATGAAAACATCAAAAGTTATACAGTATATAATCTTGGAATTTTTAAGCATAGGCTGATCTCAAAGCCTGCAAATTGGCAATTATATACCCATTACAGTGTAGCCCTTGCCTAACATAAAAAATCTTCATGTTGAAATGATTAATTGGCAATCTGATGAAACATGGAGTTTCATTATAGTACAGTGAAAATGGCTACATCTTCTTGACATTAATCCAAAGACTGGTTCAGAGGCTGCGTTATCCTAAGAAGTCACTGCAATTTCTTTTACTTTAGGTTGTGATCCTGACACTAAGCTGACTACATACTTTTCCAGAAGCAATGTGATCCTGATTGTTTCCAGTAACTGAACTGAAATAAACTCTTGAAAAATACAGTTAAGGCAATCAGCTTACAGTGATCAGATATTTTATAAATGAAGGTATATTGGTTTCAATTGATTTTTGACACAAATTTCATTGGTCCTTGTGGTAAAACAATGAAAGATTAGTCCTCAGATAGTGACAGCCATGGAGAAAATCATTCCATTCAGTTATATGATGGGCGAATAGAACATTGTAAGTTTCCACTGTGAACTGTTTACATATAACCTTGCTCACTGCAAGAAGGTTCTACTCTTCACTTAATTTGACTAATTAATCCCTCGGTGAATCAAAAGTATAAAATATATCCCCTTCAATAATATTAGCCTGATGCAAATGTGCAGATCATAGAATCATAGATCATAGAAAGTTACAGCACGGAAGGAGGCCATTTCGGCCCATCGTGTCTGCGCCGGCCAACAAAGAGCTATCCAGCCTAATCCCACTTCCCAGCTCTTGGTCTGTAGACCTGCAGGTTCGAGCATCCCAAGTGCACATCCAAGTACTTTTTAAATGTGGTTACGGTTTCTGCCTCTACCACCCTTTCAGGCAGTGAGTTGCAGATCCCAACAACCCATTGGGTGAAGAAATTTCCCCTCAAATCCCCTCTAAATCTTCCACCTGTTACTTTAAATCTGTGCCTCCTGGTTTTTGACCCCTCTGCTAAGGGAAATAGGTCCTTTCTATCCACTTTATCTAGGCCCCTCATAATTTTAAACACCTCAATAAGGTCTCCCCTCAGCCTTCTCTGCTCCAAGGAAAACAGACCCAGCCTATCCAGTCTTTCCTCATAGTTAAGATTCTCTACTCCCGGCAACATCCTTGTAAATCTCCTCTGTACCCTATCTAGTGCAATCACATCTTTCCTGTAATGTGGTGACCAGAACTGCATGAAATACTCTAGCTGAGGCCTAACCAGTGTTTATACAGTTGAAGCATAACCCCCATGCTCTTGTACTCGATGCTGCAGCTAATAAAGGCAAGCATTCCGTATGCCTTCTTTACCACCTTATCTACCTTGCCCACTTCCTTCAGGGATCTGTGGACATGTACTCCAAGGTCCCTTTGTTCCTCTACACTACTCAGTGTCCTACCATTTATTGTGTATTCCCTTTCCTTGTTAGCCTTCCCCAAATGCATTGCCTCACACTTCTCTGGATTGAATTCCATTTGCCACTGTTCTACCCACCTGACCAATTTATTGATACCTTCCTGCAGACTACAGCTTCCTTCTTCAGTATCAACCACACAGCCAATTTTAGTATCATCTGCAAACTTCTTAATCATACCCCCTATATTCAAGCCTAGATCATTGATATATACCACAAAAAGCAAGGGACCTAGTACTGAGCCCTGTGGAACCCCACTGGAAACAGCCTTCCAGTCACAAAAACACCCATCAACCATTACCCTCTGCTTCCTGCCTCCGAGCCAGTTTTGAATCCAAATTGACACTTTGCCCTGGATCCCATGGCTTTTAACTTCATGACCAGTCTGCCATGTGGAACCTTATCAAAAGCCTTGTTAAAGTCCATATACACTACATCAAATGCATTACCCTCATCTACCCTCCTTGTTACCTCCTCAAAAAATTCAATCAAGTTTGTCAGACACGAGCTTCCCTTAACAAATCCGTGCTGACTATCCTTGATTAATCCGTGTCTTTCTAAATGAAGATTTATCCTGTCCTTCAGAATTCTTTCCAATAATTCAGTTCTGCTTTCTCTAAATATAGGGTTCAACCACAGTCTATAAAATAGAACAATTAGACCCAGTTGCCTCATGTATTTTACATTTACAGATTTAAAGCCACTATCACTGCAATGTCCTTACCTGGACCCAAGCAAAACAGACTTATAGCCCCAATTTTAACACAGGACACAGATCGGGCGAACAGGGTCCAAGGCGGGCATCAAACCATCTCCCCAACTTCTCTCCCCCAGCTCCGGGCCTCAGCTTCATGCTTGTAGTGAGTCACTGAACCAAACCAGAAGGGAAGCCTTGCCTGGCCGGCCGGCTCCTCTGTTGGATGGAGTATTAATCAGGAAATAGTTGAGGCTTGTAATAAGGGAACAGCTATAAATATGGGGGATTTTAACTGTCATATTAACTGGACAAATCAAATTGGGCAGAGCAGCCTTGAGGATGAGTTCATTGAGTGTATTAGGGATGGGTTTCTTGAGCAGTATGTAACTGAACCAACAAGGGGGCAAGCAACCTTAGATTTGGTCCTGTGTAATGAGACAGGATTAATTAAAAATGTCCTAGTAAAGGATCCCCTTGGAATGAGTGACCATAACATGGTTGAATTCCATATTCAAGTAGAGGGTGAGAAGGTTGGATCTCAAACAAGCATGCTGAGCTTGAATAAAGGAGACTATGAAGGTATGAGAGCGGAATTGATTAGAGTGGACTGGGAAAATAGATTAAAGGGTAAAACGGTACATGATCAGTGGTGTACATTTAAGGAGTTATTTTACAACTTCCAAAAAATATATATTCCACTGAGGAAAAACGGGTGTAAAAGAAAAGATAGCCATCCGTGGCTAAGTAAAGTAATTAAGGATAGTATCCGATAAAAACAAGGGCATATAAGGTAGCCAAATCTAGTGGGAGGATAGAAGATTGGGAAGTCTTTAAAAGACAGCAAAAAATAATGAAAAGATTGATTAAGAAAGGGAAGATAGATTATGAAAGTAAATTAGCAAAAAATATAAAAAAGGATAGCAAAAGTTTCTACAGTTATATAAAAAGAAAAAGGATGGCTAAAGTAAATGTTGGTCCCTTAGAGGATGAGACTGGGAAATTAATGGTGGGAAACATGGAGATGGCAATAACGCTGAACAAATATTTTGTATCAGTCTTTACGGTAGAGGACACTAAGAATATCCCAACACTGGACAAACAGGGGGCTCCAGGGGGAGAGGAACTAAATATGATTAAAATCACTAAGGGAGTGGTACTTGGTAAAATAATGGGACTTAAGCCGGATAAATCCCCTAGACCTGATGGCTTACATCCTAGGGTCTTGAGGGAAGTGGCAGTAGGGATTGTGGATGCATTGGTAATCATTTTCCAAAACTCCCTGGACTCAGCAAAGGACCCGGCAGATTGGAAAACTGCTAATGTAACACCCTTATTTAAAAAGGGTAGTAGGCAGAAGGCTGGAAACTATAGACCTGTTAGCCTAACATCTGTGGTAGGTAAAATGTTAGAGTCCATTATTAAGGAGACAGTAATGGGACATTTGGATAAACATAATTTAATAGGGCAAACTCAGCATGCTTTCATGAAGGGGAGTCATGTTTGACAAATTCGCTGGAGTTCTTTGAGGAAGTAACATATAGGGTGGATAAAGGAGAACCAGTGGACGTAGTGTATTTAGACTTCCAAAAGGCATTTGACAAGGTGCCACACAAAAGATTATTGCTCAAGATAAAAAATCACGGGATTGGGGGTAATATTCTGGCGTGGGTGGGGAATTGGCTCTCTAACAGAAAGCAGAGAGTTGGGATAAATGGTTCATTCTCAGACTGGCAATCAGTAACTAGTGGTGTTCTGCAGGGGTCAGTGCTGGGTCCCCAACTCTTTACAATCTATATTAACGATTTGGAGGAGGGGACCGAGTGCAACATATCAAAGTTTGCAGATGATACAAAGATGGGAGGGAAAGTAGTGAGTGAGGAGGACATAAAAAACCTGCAAAGTGACATAGACAGGCTAAGTAAGTGGGCAGAGATTTGGCAGATGGAATACAATACTGGAAAGTGTGAGGTTATGCACTTTGGCAGGAAAAGTCATAGAGCAAGTTATTATCTTAATGGCAAGAAACTGGAAAGTACTGTAGTACAAAGGGATCTGGGGGTCCTGGTGCACGAAACTCAAAAAGTTAGTATGCAGGTGCAGCAAGTGATCAAGAAGGCCAATGGAATGTTGGCTTTTATTGCTAGGGGGATAGAATATATAAACATGGAGGTATTGCTGCAGTTATACAAGGTATTGGTGAGACTGCACCTGGAATACTGCATATAGTTTTGGTGTCCATACTTAAGAAAAGACATACTTGCTCTCGAGTCAGTACAATGAAGGGTCACTCGGTTAATCCCGGGGATGAGGGGGTGGCCATATGAGGAGAGGTTGAGTAGATTGGGACTCTACTCATTGGAGTTCAGAAGAATGAGAGGCGATCTTATTGAAACATATAAGATTGTGAAGGGGCTTGATCGGGTGGATGCGGTGAGGATGTTCCCAATGATGGGTGAAACTAGAACTAGAGCGCATAATCTTAAAATAAGGGGCTGCTCTTTCAAAACTGAGATGAGGGGAAACTTCTTCACTCAGAGGGTGGTAGGTTTGTGGAATTTGCTGCCCCAGAAAGCTGTGGAAGCTACATCATTAAATAAATTTAAAACAGAAATAGATTGTTTCCTAGAAGTAAAGGGAATTAAGGGTTATGGGGAGCGGGCAGGAAATTGGATATGAGTCTAGGTTTGGAATGGTCATGGCCCTGTGGGTACTGGAGCGGGCCCAGGGGCCATGTAGCCTGGTTCTGCTCCTACTTCTTGTGTTCTAATTCTGTGTTAGATTTCAGGAGATGGTTTTATTCCTGTCCCTGGCTGGGGTGCAGATCGCCTTTACAGAAGGTAAGTACTGTAGAAAATATAGGGACAGAGTGATCTCCTGGAAGAGTTTCGATCACCTAGATGGGTCGGAGAGGAATTTCCCAGATTTTTTCTCCCAAATTGGCCATTGGGTTTTTTATCTGTTTTTTCGCCTCTCCCGGGAGATCACATGGGTTCGGGTGGGATGGAGAGTGATAGAAGATTTGAGGTTAGGATCAGATCAGCCATGATGTTATTGAATGGTGGAGCAGGCTCGAGGGGCCGATTGGCCTGCTCCTGCTCCTATTTCTTATGTTCTTATGTTCTTATGACCCACATGGAATCAAAAAAAATGTAAACTTACCTTTCTGGGCCTCTTCTGGCTCTGAATCCATTTGATGCCAAGAAGGCAGCGGGATCAGAGAGAGTGAGTCATTGCCCCTATTTTAACTTCCCGTTGGCCTGAGTTCCACCGGGCGGGGAGGGTTAAAACCGAGGCTTTAAATTCAACATCAGAGAATGGCAAAATGGCTTAGTAACTCGTAGTACTCTCCAGCACAAAGATGCAAAGTTTGTTTGGTGAGTATTTTATGCAGACATGCACAGAAGATTGACTAATGTTGCTAATATCAGATGCTGCAGCATGGAATAAACACCAAGGGATAAAAATTCAGGGCCAGTCACCTTCAGTGCCACAGCTAAGGATAACCTTACCCATACTGATGCAATGGCCCAGAAATTCGGGTCAGAGGCTTCCCGCGGGTGTAAGCCACTGACCTGCACTTACCTTGCACGCCAGCCGTTGTGCTGTGGGCCCCCGTGGAATTCCGATCCTGGGCAGCAATATTAATGGCCCAGAACTTCGGGTCTCCACGGGTGAGTATGCATGGGGTACTCACCCGTAGGCCCAATGGAAGTGCCGGTTTCCTGCATGCACTGCGCATGCGCGGGAAACTGGCACTTCCGTTCCCCTGAAAGAAGGGGTTCAGAGTTCGAACGTGTGCGCAGGAGAGGCTGCGCGTGCGCAGGAGAGGCTGCGCATACGCATCGAACTTACGTTTTTTTTGCAGGTTTTCCCGGGAAGGTAAGTCTCCAGAAGTTACACATTTAAAAAGCAGTCGTAAGGCCTGCTTTTTACAAGGTAAGTGGTGAATTAATTAAAATTAAAACATTTTTTCCACAGGTTTATTATTTTTAAATACTTTAAAGAAAGGTAAGTTTATTTTTAGCCCTGTTCGAAAATAGAATTATTTTTTTCAAAAATTTAAATTATTGTTTAAAATAGTTATTTCATGTAATTTATAGTTTATTAAAAAATATGATGTTTTTTAAAAATGTATTTGAAGATTTAGTGATGTTTTGGGGCCTGTAGTATTGATAAGTTTTGACAGCCCTTCCTGTCAAATTATGAATGAAGCATTCCTTGCTCCGATTGGCTCTCCATGGCCCACATGATCCCAGGGGACACATCAAACTAACTGCGCCCCTGGGATACGCAAGTACTGCGCGCCGGCAGTAGGATTAGTTTTGTGACAGTCTCCCAAGTAAAGTCATCACCAAGAACACCTACTTTCACCTCCGTTCTATCTCCCGTCTCTGCCCCTGCCACAACCGACTCCCCCACCAAACTCCTGCAATGAAAAATTCTCCTCAACCCACCATTCCTCAAACCCCCCCACAATGTCCCATTCCTCACACCCCCCAATGTCCCATTCCTCTCACCCCCTCAATGTCCCATTACCTCACCCCCCTCAATGTCCCATTCCTCTCACCCCCCCACAATGTCCCATTCCTCTCACCCCCTCGCAATGTCCCATTCCTCTCACCCCCACTCGCAATGTCCCATTCCTCTCACCCCCCCTCAATGTCCCATTCCTCTCACCCCCCTCAATGTCCAATTCCTCTCACCCCCCCGCAATGTCCCATTCCTCTCACCCCCCCTCAATGTCCCATTCCTCTCACCCTCTCTCAATGTCCCATTCCTCTCACCCCCCAATGTCCAATTCCTCTCACCCCCCCGCAATGTCCCATTCTTCTCACCCCCTCAATGTCCCATTCCTCTCACCCCCCTCAATGTCCCATTCCTCTCACCCTCCCCCCAATGTTCAATTCATCTCACCCCCCTCACCCCCGCAATGTCCCATTCCTCTCACCCCCCCGCAATGTCCCATTCCTCTCACCCCCCTACAACGTCCCATTCCTCACCACCCCAATGTCCCATTCCACTCACTCCCCAGCAATGTCCCATTCCTCTCACACCCCCGCAATGTCCCATTCCTCTCACCCCCCTCGCAATGTCCCATTCCTCTCACCCCCCATGCCCCATTCCTCTCACCCCCCTCAATGTCCCATTCCTCTCACCCCCCCAATGTCCCATTCCTCTCACCCCCCCTCAATGTCCCATTCCTCTCACCCTCTCTCAATGTCCCATTCCTCTTACCCCCCCGCAATGTCCCATTCCTCTCACCCCCCTCGCAATGTCCCATTCCTCTCACCCCCCCATGTCCCCTTCCTCTCACCCCCCTCAATGTCCCATTCCTCTCAACCCCCTCAATGTCCCATTCCTCTCACCCTCCCCCCAATGTCCAATTCATCTCACCCCCCTCACCCCCGCAATGTCCCATTCCTCTCACGCCCCCGCAATGTCCCATTCCTCTCACCCCCCTACAACGTCCCATTCCTCACCACCCCAATGTCCCATTCCACTCACCCCCCCGCAATGTCCCATTCCTCTCACACCCCCGCAATGTCCCATTCCTCTCACCCCCCTCGCAATGTCCCATTCCTCTCACCCCCCCATGCCCCATTCCTCTCACCCCCCTCAATGTCTCTTTCCTCTCACCCCCCCAATGTCCCATTCCTCTCACCCCCCTCAATGTCCCATTCCTCTCACCCGCTCTCAATGTCCCATTCCTCTTACCCCCCCGCAATGTCCCATTCCTCTCACCCCCCTCGCAATGTCCCATTCCTCTCACCCCCCCCATGTCCCCTTCCTCTCACCCCCCTCAATGTCCCATTCCTCTCACCCCCCCAATGTCCCATTCCTCTCACCCCCCCTCAATGTCCCATTCCTCTCACCCCCCTCAATGTCCCATTACTCTCACACCCCCCACAATGTCCCATTCCTCTCAGCCCCCCGCAATGTCCCATTCCTCTCACCCCCCCCGCAATATCCCATGCCTCTCACTGCCCCCACAATGTCCCATTCCTCTCAACCCTGTAAGGGGTTCTTAGATCGCAGAGGTCTCTCTCTCTCTCCAGAGGCCTCTCTCTCTTGCACAGTAAACTTTTGAGTGGTTCGACCCACTCCCCCTTAGATTCTATACACTGGACTTTGAGGCAGGAACTACAAGGCAGAGAATACTCTATAGACCAGGTTTAATGAAAATGAAATGAAACTTTATTGCATAAAGGAACACATTGAATGTGAGCCAATAAGGTACATGGGAGGGAAAAACAAATCATAATACAGTACTAACCAACATATATATAGGCATATTATACTTTACAAAAGTCATCACGAAATGGGGAAACACACAGAACATCAAGGGACAACAACTCATTGTTAAAATTATACCCAAAATGCCCATCCACTAAGCCTATCTAGGTCAGATTGTGAGGGGCCAGAAACATGCGCACCAATCCCGTTGGAAAGTATAGAGTTTTGAAAAACGTCTGCGTTTTGATCCTTTCAGGCGTCCTGTCTTCACGTGGTCAACGCTGCGGACTGCGACTCTCTCTCTTCTTCCTCGAGGTTAAGGTCACGGACAGGCTGGATGCTGGCAGGCCTGGACGGCAGCGTGGACGGAGACCACCTATTTGATCATGGTCAAATAGGTTTCTTCGCAGAGCCCAGCTGGCTTACCATTTTCAGATAGGTTACTTCTGAAGGGCTGCTGTCCTTCATCTCGTCAACAGCCCGGGATTTGTCGATGATCTCCTGATGATTACCCCGGGGCGGGACGCAGACTCGAATCACCTTTTTGGCTGGTCTTCGGATCGACGTTCCTCCACGGCTCTCGAAAGAGCAAGCTAGCTCAAAAGCTACCAGCTACAGGCTCCAGGCTGAAAAAGCTCCAAGCAAAGCTACCGATGGCTACCCCGGGACTCCAGTTAAACTTTTCCGTGGAGGCCCTTATCTCCCGCCAAATCAAGCTTAGTCTTTGTTTAACTTTTGGCGGGCTTGTAGCACAGCGAGGTAGTTATTATGTTTTAAACTACTTTGGGATGGCCGGTAACGGCTATCTCTGGTCTGGAATGACCCTGTATTGTTTTTAATGTCCTTCTGATGTCTTAAACGGTTCTTGATGTTCCCCCTATGAATATGAAACTGTTTCCCCTTTGTCTGGGTAAACATTTAGATGGCCTTTATCTACAGGCTGATCTGACTGGATCTGCATCCAATCCATATGTATGTGGTTCTGTCTGGTTTCATTTTCCCTGAAACTGCCTTCCAGAACCTACTGTGGGCTGAATCCACAAAAGCTGTCTGTGGACTGCAGGAACCATTTTAAAGTGTCCCAAAAGCTGGTCACAGGGTCTGGCGGCCATTTTGTGTGTCCCTTTTTCTGGGCTTCTTTTAAAACAGTCTTTAAAACCAAGGCCTTTTCTGCCAATAGACCCTTATAGGACAATGTTCAAATTTTGCAAATCTTACAGTCCCCCCTGATGATACTATAACTTGCTTGAAGTATCATAATTCTGGGTGAGCAAAATTTTCTGACTCTCCACAATCAAACCATCCCCTGTATTTACCTATCCATAACCCCATGACAAATGCATTTCCCATTTCAGAGAAAACCGGCAATGTACATTAAGCATCTATAGATGGCAATACATTGGAATTGAAATCTGACACGCACATTTCCAGGCATGGAGGGGAGCCTAATACCCCTACACCACCTGGTTCATACATAATCTCTTTTATTAATAGCAACACATATAATAAAACTTCAATAAAAGTACCATAAAGAAAGAAAAATACACACAAAATCATACATGAATACTATCAAAAATAGAGGAGGGAGAGAAACTTTAACTTCATACATAGCAGCAAAAAATCTAAACAGGTGTCTCCTCTTCTACCCGCACATAATGCTCCCTCCATTCTCCCCTGCTCTCATACTTCTGGAAACGTTTGTCCCTCTTACAATGTACAAAGAGTAAATAAATCACAATAAAAATCTGACATACTACGAGGATGTGGGAGGCTATCCTAATCCATGAAGGGACTTCTATATTAGTGAACAGGTCCCACCACTGTGGGGTCATTATATCTAATATGTCTGCCCCTATTTCTAATGTCTTCTGCTCCAGCGTGTAAAAATGTTTCTGTGAAACGGCAACGGCTTTTAGTATCTTGGTGAGGTGTTCAGGGAGTGGGGGAATGATATAGCCAAAATGTGCAATGAATCGTTTCAAATCGGTGACATTTTCCTTGACAGTGAGGTGAAGAGTGGAAGGTTCAGGAATGGGGACAATTCGCTCTTGGGCCACTTGAAATTCTGCCTTGGGTTTGAAGCAGAAACTGCTGTCACTGACCGGACACCAGCCGTGCTGTCCATGTTGGTAGTGGGGCGCTGCAGCGGTGACACAGTATGTCCCACCTCCTAAAATGCCACCTGCGGGGGCACATGGCCTTGTGCCATTGCCTCCATGGTGCAATTTATAGGCTTCGCGCCAGCATTTCTGAACCCGCACTGTGGTTTCGAATAGGCATTCAAGTGCTGGGGACACAAGATGATGTGTGCTCCCCGGCTCCAGCACCCCGAGAGGTCGGTACCCGTCATTGCATGCTCCCATCGAATGACGTAAGTTGGGACCGCTGTGTAGCGAATGTGTGCACCCCCTTGAATGACTCCAATGTTCTCCACCCTGTATACCGGGGTGGGTTTAGTTGTTTTTCCCATAACCGGCATTCTTACCACTATACCCATAATGGTGTGATTAGACCTCCCACAGTCCACTGGGACTGGGTAGGCCTCTGAAGCTAGTCTGAGCTGGCACGGACTCAATGCGTTCTCAAAAGGGTGGAGGGCTGCGAGGTGCTTATTGCTGATCCAGGAGGGGACCAAACCTTGTTTTAAATCCTCCAGATTACTGCGGCCCTCGCCCAGTAAACACGCCCCGTACAGCACGCATGCTTCGTTCTGTGCAGCCTGATCTGACGCATTCCGATCCTCTCTAATGAGAGCATTTACCGTTTTAGCGTGTTTCTCCAGCTCAGCTATAATTTCTTTTAAGTGTAGTGTCATGGCCTGGTCCTCATTTAACTCAGAACCCACTACCTTATTGTCATCTGTCAGTATCTTTCTTAACCGCCCTTTTAAATCATTGATCTGAGTCTGCAGCTCCACGTCATCCAGAGTGTTGATGACGGAAGTGTTGTGTATGCACCTTTAAGAGAATAACTGGTCTCAGACTGCAATACCGGCAGTGAACACCCCTGTATAAAAGGCGCTCGTGACCCTCTGTGTTTTTAGTTTCACTATTGACTTCCACCAGTAAAGACTTATTTTGTTCCACTCCTGCTGTCCGTGTCTCAATCATTCACGGACGTAATACTGGCGACGAGTAAGAAACGAATTTACCTGCAACTCGGCAGCACCTCAGACGACATTATTGAAGGTCGAAGCCAGAAGAAAGAAAAAATAAATAAAATCCAATGAAACTCGAGAAACGGGCGTCGACCGTGGGCAACCGCCCTCCAAATCGTCGGATTGAAAACTTGCAGGAGAGACTGTCAAGAGCCAGGCTTGGTTCCCCGGTCTGTGGTTTCCCAGCTAATCGGGCTGGTGGCAGGTAGTGCACTGATCCTTCCTGGGCTGTGGCGGGCTAGAGCTCGATCGGGTGGCTTTTCAACGGGGCCGGGCAGCGAGTCGGGAAGCAAAGAGAGAGGGTGGAGCACACAGGGCGCGGCCGGTGCTTCGAAGCCGGGCAGCGTTCGGACCTAAGAAGAGGGAGGGAAGTGTCCCAGAGGGTCCGCTCCACGATGGGAAAATAATAAAAAAGAAAATATTAAACGCGCAAGAAACCGTGGAAAGCAGCGCTAACAACAGCGGGGAAGAAGGCAAAGCGCGGGAGGCGCCATTTTGTTAAATCGGGGAAGAAGGCAAAGCGCGGGAGGCGCCATTTTAGATTTGCAAGATGCCGAAGACTGGCTGTATCACTGCTTTTGATAATACAATAGAGGACTGGACCACGTATGTGGAAAGAGTCGAGGTATATTTCGAGGCAAACGAAAGAGCGGAGGAGAAAAAGGCATCGATATTGCTAAACTTAATGGGCGCTAGAACGTACAACCAATTGCGGGACCTGATTACTCCAGCCAAACCGAAGGCGAAGAGTTTTAACGAAATTGTTGCTGTCCTACAGGAACACCAAACCCTGCACCGCTGTTGATAGCAGAAAGATTTAAATTCCACAGGAGAACTCAGCACAAAGATGAGAGCAATGCTGAGTATCTTACAGAACTACGCAAGCTATCAAAGCACTGCCAGTTCGGAGCAGGACTGGTAGATACCCTATGGGACAAATTTGTCTGTGGACTCCTGAGTGAAGGAACACAGAAGAAGTTACTCTCAGAGAAAGAGCTGACGCTAGATAAGGCTTTCAGCGTGGCAGTATCGTATGAAGCAGCAGCCAGGGGAGCTGCAGAAATTCAACAAAAACCACAGGAATACGGCACCCACGAAATGACATGGGGATTTGCAAAATGTTATCACTGCGGCAGAACTAACCATGACCAGAAGGACTGCTGGTCCAAAGGCAAAATATGCAGGCAATGCGGGAAGATGGGACACATTGCATGAGTTTGCAGGTCTGGGAAGAAGACCAGCGACAACAAAAAGGCTACTAAGGAACCGTACAAGAAAGTACAAAAGATGACGGACAGTAGTTCCGAAGACCAGATGAGCGATAGTGAATCCGGGAACAGGAGATTAAGCTGTCTCAAACTTCACAACATAATCGCAAAAGAGGATCACCGAACCATTTGGGTCACCCTCACGATAGCAGGGTCCCAAGTTAAAATGGAATTGGATACAGGATCAGCGCTAACCGTCATGAATCGACGAGACTATGAGCAGCTATTTTCACACATACCCTTGAGAGAGACATCCATCGTCTTGACGACGTATACGGGGCAAAAAGTATACCCCAGAGGAAAAATAAGGGTGCCTGTCGAATACAACGGCAAGAAAATACGGAAATTTTACCTCTACATATTGCCAAATGGTGGACCACCGTTATTGGGATGGGAATGGATCAGGAAGATAAACTTAGATTGGCACTCCATTCATGCAATGACGGTGGACGGTAAAAAAGATGAAGACGTCACTCCTGGACGATTGTCAACAATCTTAGCTAACGCCAAAGAGGTATTTCAACAAGAACTGGGCACGCTTAAAGGCGTAACCGCCTCGATAAAAATAGAAGAGAATGCAGTTCCCAAGTTTTTCAAAGCAAGACCGGTACCATATGCAATTCGCCCAGCCGTCGAGGCAGAGCTGGAGAATCTGGAGAAGGCGGGCGTGTTGTCTAAGGTCGACTGGAGCGAGTGGGTGACACCCATCGTTCCTGTCATGAAGAAAACGTTAAGCAATAAGTCCGGGGAGCCAAGGAAGATTCGCATCTGTGGGGATTTCAAGGTGACGGTGAATCCAGTCCTTCACACAGTACAATATCCTCTTCCAAGGATAGAAGACATCTTCGCCTCACTGTCTGGAGGGAAGCGTTTTACAAAAATTGACCTAGCACAAGCATATTTGCAGATGGAGGTTGAAGAGTCCTCTAGGAAGTATCTCACGATAAACACTCACAAAGGTCTTTACCAGTATCATCGATTGGTATTCGGAGTAGCATCGGCTCCGGCGATATGGCAAAGAGCAATGGAACAAGTCCTGCAAGGGATTCCGGGGACTCAGCGTTACTTGGACGACATCCTTGTGACAGGTGAAGATGACAGTGAACACCTTAACAACCTAGAACAGGTGCTCACTAGACTATGGGAACATGGGCTGCGAGCCAACCACCCCAAGTGCGAATTTTTTAAGAAACAGATATCGTATTGTGGCCACGTGATTGATGAAGAGGGGTTACATAAGTCCCCTGACAAAATTGAAGCGGTTGTTAAGGCCCCAGCGCCTGAAAATGTGTCGCAACTGAGGTCATTCCTCGGATTGGTGAATTACTATCATAAGTTTTTGCCGAATTTGTCGACAATTTTGCACCCACTGAACGCCCTGCTACGAACGGGGGTAGCATGGAAATGGAGCGATGATTGTAAGCGTGCTTTTCAGAAGAGTAAGGACTTAATCACTTCAAGGGAAGTATTGGCTCACTACAACCCAGCACTGCCGATCAGACTGGCGTGTGATGCGTCTCCCTACGGCATTGGGGCGGTACTGTCACTTAAATTCCTTGATGGTTTAGAGAGGCCGATAGCTTTTGCGTCATGCTCGTTAACTTCTGCCGAGCGTAACTACGCTCAGATTGACAGAGAGTCCCTCAGCCTAGTGTGGGGGGTGAAGAAGTTCAATCACTACCTGCACGGTCAAAAATTTACTCTACTAACCGATCATCAACCTCTTGTCTCCATTTTCAACCCTCAGATGGGCGTACCGATAATGACAGCGCAACGGCTGCAGAGATGGTCCCTTTTCCTAGGGGCACACCAATATGACATTGAGTACAAAGGAACTAAACAGCATGGAAATGCTGATGGATTGTCACGCCTACCGTTGCCGACGGTGGAAGAAGAAGACCTTGCAGTGGATCCAATGGAGTTATTCCACTCGACCATAGTCGAATGTCTCCCTGTGACGAATGCAAACATAGAAAAGGAAACACGGAATGACCCGACACTATCACGGGTCTATGATTTAACGGTGAAGGGATGGCCAGTACATGGCGAACCACTGCTGCCAGCATTCTCGCCGAGAAGAGAACAGATGTCAGTGTGCAGAGGAACCTTGATGTGTGGATCCAGAGTAGTAATTCCACCTAAGTTGACGGATAGGGTGCTCAATGAGCTTCATGAGGGTCATCTGGGTGGGGTAAAAATGAAGAACTTAGCCAGAGTGTTTGCGTGGTGGCCGGGAATCGATAGAGAAATCGAAGAGATGACCAAGAGCTGTGCAGGATGCCAGAAGTTCCAAAACGCCCCACCACAAGCTCCTCTGCATCCATGGGAGTGGCCCTCATCTCCATGGCAAAGGGTGCACATTGATTTTGCTGGTCCGTTCATGGACTCGATGTTTTTAATTGTGGTGGATGCACATTCAAAGTGGCCAGAGGTAATAAAAATGTCCTCAACCGCCACAGAGAAAACTATCACAGTTTTACGAACCATATTCGCCAGGAATGGGCTGCCTGAACAGATTTGCTCTGACAATGGACCACAGTTTGTGTCTGAAGAGTTCCGGAGGGTCTTAAAGAACAATGGTGTTAAGCACTACACATCTGCCCCATATCATCCAGCCACTAATGGATTAGCCGAGAGGTTTGTCCAAACATTCAAGAAGGCTATCAAGGCAATGTGTAATGAAGATATACCCCTACAACACAAGGTGGACAACTTTTTGTTTGCCTACCGGAATGCGACACATGCGGTTACCAACCAAACCCCAGCCATGATGTTCTTCAATCGAAGACTACGATGCCGCTTGGATTTGGTTAAGCCAAACGTCCGAAGAGATGTGGAGAACAGGCAGTTTCAGAATATGAATGAAAGGCCGACCAGGAGTTTTAAGATAGGTCAACCAGTTTTGGCCCAGGACTACCGCACTGAGAAATGGCAGCCAGGAACGATTTGTACACGGCAAGGACCTCTCATGTATACCGTGGACGTTGGAGAAAGCATTGTAAGACGCCATGCTGACCGGATTCTGGAGTCACTGGAAAACGTCAACTCCACACCACGATCTGATACACCTGGCAATGAAATCGACGTACCAATTGCAGCTACCGCAGAATCGGTGATATTGGAAGCAGATGAACCAAACAATGACATTGATCTCAACTCAACATTGCCAGAAGAACCTGATACCCCAAAGAGGCGTTATCCAGACAGAATCAGGAAGCCTCCTCAAAGACTGAACTTATAATTGCTTAAAGTTAACCAATGTATCTAGCAACCGTAATTGTGATTGTAATTAGTTATCATTTAGTTGTTAAATGAATGTTATGTACTGTTTATCTAAAAGGGAAGGAATTGTTGTGTATGCACCTTTAAGAGAATAACTGGTCTCAGACTGCAATACCGGCAGTGACCACCCCTGTATAAAAGGCGCTAGTGAGCCTCTGTGTTTTTAGTTTCACTATTGACTTCCACCAGTAAAGACTTACTTTGTTCCACTCTTGCTGTCCGTGTCTCAATCATTCACGGACGTAAGAGGAAGTCCCTGTGTTAAAGGCTCTAAAAAATATCATTGACTGTACCCCTTCTTTGTCTCCCTACCCTGTCCAAGACCTCATGTGGTGTGGTGTACAATCCGGCTCGTTCGACATCGGCAAAGTCGAACTCATAAAATTGTCTGAACATGTTTGTTAACAGGACCTGGTACAATTGCTCCATTTCCTTGGGACACCACTCTGGCAATCGCACCTCGGTGAGGTTTAAAATCACCGAGGCCACCGCGTAGTGCACCCCTTGGTACAGCACCTAACCTGTGGGCACTAATACCAATCCATTCCCGGGTCCCTTGGTAGTGGTGGGGCACCCTTCCTTGCGGGCTTTGGCTGCCGGAATCGTGGGCAGGGGCTTGCGGGGGCGGGTGATGAGCTCAGTGGCATTCACCGGGATCTGAGAGTACGGGACTCTGCACGCCCGTGTGCTGATGTCCCACCTCATCCCTTTCCCAGCATCCTGCCACTGTCTCTGGAAAAAATGGAGATGCCTGTGGGGCGGACGCGTTCTGTATCCCACATACAGATGTAAATCCCCTCATCTGGTTCCCACCATTTGTCCCAACAGACACTCAATCCCCCATGAGTCGCCGTAATAGTCCGATGGGTATTGTTACCCAGTTGCTCCCACTCGACCGTGGAGTTCTTCATGGTCTTGCTCAGCTTCCTGAGCCACCACCATCTGTCCAAAGGAGCATGTCCATGGCACACCAAACAAATCTTCTTCCTGACGGTAATGCTGACTCTGGGTGTGATGATCCTCACCCTGGGACACATTAGAGAAGTCTCTCTGCATGCGAACCCGTCTCCGCCCCCAAGTTCTACCTCCCCTAAGCTTGAGCCGAGGCGGGACCTCCGTCCTCTGACTCCACCTCCTCCAGAATCATGTCAGGGGCGGGGCCTAGCTGTTCGGGCTCCCCCGATTGCGTTCGGATCAGGGGGAGGGCCCTGGTCTTCGGGCTCTTCCCCGTCTGAGTCCCAGGCCAATGGGGAAACCTCCCAGGTGGGCAGGATAGCTTCTCCCCTCAAGCAGGCTGCGGTTCCAGCCTGTGTGCTCTGTGACTCTTTGCACGCCTCAGACATGGCTTCAGCTGTTGGCTCTTTTGCACCCGGCTTAAACAGTTTGCACTGATTGATGTGAAACCATTTAGTGCGTCAGGGCAACTTCACTGCGTAAACCATGGGGCTGGCTTTATCCACGATACTGTACGGCCCCATGTACAGTGGTTCTAAACTTCCCACTTGGGCATAGTTTCTCACCATGACCTGATCTCCTACTTCCCACTCCTGTGTCTTACAGGGTTCGAGCAGCAACCGGTTGCCCTGATGCTGCTTTCCCATGTTGCCAGCCGTTTGCCCATAAATCTGTTTCAGGCGCTCAAAAAGGGTTTGGCCAACTTGTCCCGATTTACCTCTCGGAGCTGATCTTCAGTGAGCACCGGGGCTAGTACATGGGTGGGGGTCCGCATGAATCTCCCAGTCATTAATTCATGCGGGGAGTACCCCTTACTTTTAGACTGGCTAGCCCGGATCCCCATGAGGACTAGAGGCAGGACCTCCGCCCATCTCTGGGGTGAGTCCATCGTCTCTTTCCTCAGTTTTTCTTTGAGGGTGCGGTTCATGCGCTCCACAATCCCGGATGACTGAGGATTGTGGGCCACGTGCCACTTCCCTTCGATGCCTAAGAGCATGAGGGTGTTCTGCATCACTTGGCCGGTGAAATGACTCCCTTGGTCAGACTCCACAAATCGTGGTAGTCCCCACCGCGAGAACACTGCCAAGATCCTGGCAGTACTAAGTGCCGTGGCTGTTTTGCATGGGAAGGCTTCTACCCATTTGGTGAACACATCCACCAGGACAAGTCAATACTTATAGCCTCCCTGGGCGGTGGGCAGGGGTCCGATGTAGTCGACCTGTATCGACTGCCATGGTCCCTCTACTCTCCTGATGTGTCCCATGGGCACCTTCCTTTTCTGGGGGTCTGGGTTGTTTGCAGCGCACACAAGACAATTAGCACAGAACTCGCGGACATCGTCCCGAAGTCCCGGCCACCATCCCTCCTGTTCTACCCGTTGCCAGGTGACCTCAGGCCCGGGGTGTACCGCTCCTGGACCCTCATGGGCCAGTTGAAGGAATTCCCTCTGATGCTGCTGCGGCACAACCCACTGTTCCTCTCGGAACAGCATGCCTTTCTTGATGGAGAGGGCTGCTGTACCGTACAGACCTTCTACTTCCTTGCCCTCAGTGATGGCCATGAGGACTGTTTTTAGGGCAGGATCTAGGGTTTGGATGGTCTTGAGGTCTGGGGGCAGTGTTACCCCTGTGGTCCCCTGAGTCCCATCACTGCCTTGGATTACTGCCACGGGTTTGGACCCATAGGGATCCCAGAAAGTGCCGGTGTGGGCACCTTCCCTGGCTAGCGTATCCGCTTGCTGCTTACCCTGGTTGCGGGGTTCCGTGGAGGAATGGGCCTTCACCTTGTGGATAAAGACTTCCCCTTCCTCCCCTACTGCGGCCAGGATCTTTTCTAACAGGGGCTTTACGGTCAAGGGTTGCCCGTCCGCAGAGGTATATCCGCGGCGAGACCAGAAGGCCAGGTATTCCGTGCATGAATTGCATGTGAACATGCTGTCCGAGCAAATCGTGTATGGGATGGGGAAGATTTCAGGGTGTGTAACAACGTACACTACTGCGGACAGTTCAGCCTGCTGGGCGCTCATAGTGCTGGGGAGCTTAATCACCAGGGCAATGTCTGCCGTGGGGTCATAAACTCCACACCCTGTGAGTCGTTCGCCAGCGGATACCGTGCTGGAACCGTCTATGTAGATCTTGCGGCCCGTGGGATGTATCCCGGCCCGTAAACCTACGTTCACTTCCCATACCCCTTCTACGGAACACCGATGGGCTATTCCAGGATATACCATGTTGGCCGCGAGCTTGGGCTCGCAGAAACCCTTCATCTTCAGATCCATCTGGGAAAGGAGGAGGGTCCAGCGTGCAATGCGGGCACTGCTTACTGTCCCATCCTTAATCCTTCCATCTAGAAGCATCCGGGTGGGTGTGTGATGGGTGAGGAGAGTGATGGGGAAGGTGCCTGTGAAGATCAAAGACCTTTTCACAGCCCAATGCGTGGCCAAAAGATGCCGCTCGCAATTGGAGAAACTCCTCTCCACATCTGTGAGCACTCTGGAGGAGTAAACCGCCGGCCTTAGCTTGCCGTGTCGCTCTTGAAGCAGTACAGCGCTCAGGTTATCCCCGCTAGCCGCTACCTCCAGGAAAAACTCTTCTCCTCCATCTATGGCCCCCAGAGCTGGCGCGGTCTGCAAGTCCCCCTTAAGTTTTTCAAATGCTGCCTGGCAACCCTCATCCCAGGACCACTCCACTCCTTTGTGTAGGAGTCAAAGCAGCGGGGCTGCTGTGGCTGCATAGTCCTCAATGAAGTCTCTGCAGTACCCGGTCAGTCCCAGAAAGGACCTCACACCCGTTACGGTGGTGGAGATCGGTAGATCTTGCACCGATTCCCATCTAGCCTTGTCTATGGCTCTCTCTCCAGCGCGGATGGTCAGGCCCAGGAATTTTACTTCCTGCTGGCCGATCCGTGCTTTCTTTGGATTCACCTTGAAACCCTTTCTGCCTAACAGCTCCAATAGCTCGGCCAATAGTGGGCCGTGCTCCTCTCTGGAATCTGTGAACAGGAGCAGGTCGTCCACATACTGCACTAGCTGATTGGGCTGGCTGAACTCTTTTAAGCTTCCTGCCATACATTGATGGAAAATGTTGGGGCTGTTATGGAAACCCTGTGGCAAGCAGTTCTAGGTGTACTGTTGCCCTTTAAAAGTAAAGGCAAACTTGTACTGATCCTCCCTCCTTAAAGGGATGGACCAAAACCCATTGGAGATATCCAGCACCGTGAACGTGGTCACGGATGCTGGAATACCCCCTATCAGGTCGGCAACTGCTGCTTCCGTCGGCGCGCAGGCTAGGATGTTGCTATTGAGGACTCTAGTCCACCGTGGCTCTCCAAGAATTGTCCGGATTCTTCACCGGCCACAAAGGAGAGTTTACGTGGGTGACTATTGGTCTCAACACGCCCTGCTGCACCAGTGAAGACATTGCTGTCTCCATGTCGGGCTCCGCTTCCCTGGGGAAGTTGTACTGTTTTTGGGGTCGGGCCATGGGGTCCCCGTCTAATCTGACCTCAAACCCGGTGACCCTCCCGCAATCATGTTTGTGAGTGGCAAACGTAGTCAGGTGGTCTGACATGAATGCCTGCAGATCTTGTGGGACACTGGCGACCATGAGCTCGAGGTGGTAGCCCTCTTTTGGCTTCACGGTACACAGGGTCCCCCTTTCTCCCTTCCCTGGGATGATGACTACCTCGCCCTTCTTACCCTTACCTGCTCCCCAAAGACAATGATTTCTTAGATCCACGAGGATCCCGTGTTCTGCTAAGAAATCGGACCCAAGGATCCCTTTTCAACCCCCCACCTCCCACTTCATCAGTATACACTTCCACTTCGTGCGGAGTGGTCCTAAACAAATGGAGAGGAGGATGGAAAATGCGCCAGCCTGTTCTTTGCCTGTGAAGCCCGACAGAATATATGGGACCCCGGTGGACAGAGGTGAGGTGGTAGGGTTGTCTGTGTGGATCACGGTGCACGATGCCCCCGTATCCAATAGATAGGTTCCCTTTTCCTGCTCTACCTCCATCTCCACGAGGGGTCGCCTCCATACATCATATCGCAGCGCACACAGGTAAACGGGCTGCGCTGGCTCTAGTCATTGGGGTGAAACAGTCGGGTTTGCGAGAACGACAGGACCGGTGGTGGCTGCTACCCTCCCCTGCGAGATCATAAGAGACCACATTGTCTCTATAATTGACTCTACCGCCGCGGGATCCATAGCTGCACCGGTTCCTCTTTCTGGGGCAGGGGCTGCGATTTGGACCTGGACTCGTGCTGGGGCGGCGGTCTGGGCTTGGGCTTGGGCTGCGGGAGATTTTCCCTTATTATCCTTCCACGGATTTTTACAGTCCATGCACCAATGTCCATCCTTCCCACACCCGTAGCAATTGAGCTTGGCTTGGGTAGGGCGATTCCCTTCCTGATGCCATTGCTTTTTACTTGGGGCTGCGGGTTTTGCCTCATGCACTTTTCCCTTAGAGGGAGGTGTCTCCTGACTCCTACAAATCTTGTATGCAATGGTGAGCTGTCGGAGCACCATCTCCTCCATGACACCGGGACCTTGGGGTTCAAACCAAGATTTGGCTTGGGCCTTTATCTGCGGCAGGCTGTTGGCAACCAGACAACGGTGCCAATGAACCCGCTGAACACCATTCATTGCAGCCCATTCAGGCATGCCTGGACAGCTGCGCTGATACGCTGGCCACAGCCTTTCTGCGAAAACCCGTGGGGGTTCTCCAGTTAGCTGCACAGTCCCTTCCACATGGAGGAACGGATTACCTTCGTCCACTCCCAGAACTTCCAGGACCTCATCCCTGAGTTCCACATACCCTTTCTGTCCCCTCTTGCTCCCTGCTGAGAGGCACTGAAGGATTGTGCTATCCAGGGAGAATAGTAACATCTTCACCTGCTCAGGATCATCACAATCATTGACGGCGGCTGTCTCCTCTATCTCCCTGAAATGGACTGAGGGATCTCCCTTCTCGGTGAGTTCTGGGAGGTGGCTCACCATTGCCCTGAGTTGTTGGGCACCGTGGGGCAGCATGATCTGGTTCAGGTGGGGTCCGTCCGCGCCATTGGCGTCAGTGGGACCACACCTCTGGTGCCAAGTAGGATACATTGGTGCCGGCTCCGGCTGTACTACCAGGGGTTGTTCCTCCTCCTGTTCCACCTCAGCTTCCTTTTCTTCCACCACCCCCCCTTCGGGCCAAACCTCACTATAGCTCAGCGGCGCTGAGGGCTCAGTGGCTGGCGCCACAACTACATCGCATGTGTTGTGTATGTAATATGTGTGCTACTTTGAACCTATGGACAGGACTGCACTACTTGTAGGGCGTAGTGATACGCAGTACCACTCCTGGCCATAGGAGTATAAATAGTACTGTGGGTACTGATCTCCCCTCAGTTCCCGCCTGTGGGCATGAAGTAAAGATCTACGTGTAGTCCCTACCTCCAACCAGTAAAGACCTGTTTGAGTTATACGTTTAAATCTTTGTGTTAATTGTTCAATACAATACACATACTTAACACTGGCGACGAGTCAGGTTCTTACCCTGCGGCAGTTGAAGAGAGGTTTCAAACATCACCACCCCACTAGAAGCGACAGGCTTTAGGACTCTGAAGCCTCCATCAGCGACTGAGCACTGGAATGCAGCAGCCATCCTGACAGCTTCCAGCGACTGACAGAAGTCTTTCTGCAGTTTCCTTGTTCAACCTAGGTGGTGGGGTAAGCCGTGCAGTGTTGGCTGCAAAGACAGGGCTGGGGAAGTTGGAGAAGATAAGGGCGATCGCAATCCCTGATAAGAGCCGTGGTGAAACGCGCGAGCGGGTAAGCCAGAGCCCGGGAGGGAGCGAGCAAGAGCCGCTTCGGTCGGGAGCCACTTCGCTATCCAGCGATCGCATCCGCTGATAAGGGCCGCACTCGGGCGATCGCGGCGAAGATAAGGGCCGCACTCGGGGGCTGAAGGGAGACGGCGTCGGGGGACGGGTGAAGACCGCCAAGCGCGGGAAAACCGCCATTTTGTGGGCGGAGGACGACGGCAAGAGCGGGAAGCCGCCATCTTTGATAACAAGTAAACAAAATAAAATCTGAGAAATTGCAAATCTACAATGCCTAAACACGGGAATATTAGTACCTTTGATAGTGACCTCGAAGATTGGGCCATATATGTTGAAAGAGTAAAAAATTATTGTAAGGCCAATAAAATTCGTGACCAAGATAAAGCTCTAACATTATTAAATTTAATGGGTGCGAAGACATACGGGCAATTGAAACACCTGTTATCACCAGATGAACCGGCGGATAAGACGTTCGATGAGATTGTTACTGTCCTGAAAGATCATCTAAACCCCACGCCGCTGATGCTAGCGGAACGATTTAAATTTTACGACAGAAGGCAGCTACAGCATGAAAGCAATGCTGAATATTTGCTGGAATTGCATAAATTAGCGAAATATTGCCAGTTTGGAACGGGACTGACAGAGGCACTTCGAGACAAATTTGTGTGTGGTTTATTTAAACAGGATACACAAAAGCGACTGCTCGAGGAGAATGAGCTGACGCTTGAGAAGGCGGTCACTATGGCAGCAGCACACGAAGCCGCAGCGAGAGGCACGGCAGTAATGCAGCTACGGTCACCGGAGCTCAGTGCACACAAATTGGGTGTGAGTTCTGGCAAATGTTATCGTTGTGGAAAGACAACGCATAATCAGAACCAGTGTTGGTTTAAAAACCAAGAATGTAGAACTTGTGGTAGGCTTGGACATATAGCTAGAGTATGCAGGTCAGCGAAGAAGACCAGCAACAAGAAGTCACCGCAAGGAAAATACGCAAAGGTACACAAGGTGACCGAACAGGAGTCCGATTCAGACGCTAGCAGTAATAAACTGGCTAGCTTAAGAGTACTCAATGCTGGTAAGGGTGCAGACCTCCAGACAATTTGGGTCACTCTTCAGATAGAAGGAGTCCAAGTAAAACTGGAATTGGACACTGGATCGGCATTGACGGTCATAAATAAGAAAGATTACGGAAAGTTATTCCAACATATTCCCCTACAGGATACGGGGATTATATTGAAAACATACACGGGGCAAAGAGTGTACCCCATCGGGAAAATAGAGGTTGCAGTGGTCCACAAGGGCGAAGACAGTCAAATAATGGACTTATATGTGATATCTGAAGGAGGTCCTCCACTACTAGGACAGGAGTGGATTAGGAAAATGAATATGGACTGGCATTTCCTACAAACAATAACGAGTGAGAACTCGGTGAAGATAGTCTGCCCAGACTCTGGAACGGATGATGGTAAGCCCAACTCAGGTGCAAAAGACAAAGTTTCAGCACAGAATTCCACTGAGCAACAACAACATAGTTTAACTGTGGATTCTGAGTCTGGCAAGTCTACTGATGTGCCCATTTCTGAGGGACACCGGGCTCGAACTCAACTCCATTTCAAACTACAACAGCAATTAGAACAAATGCTTCGCCGTTTTGAGCAAGAGTTGAATGCAACGAAAGAGTTCTTTGATATAGAGTTGGAGAATCTGGAAAGACAACAGAAGCAGCTGATGGAGAAAATGGAGCAGGAGCACACAAAACGTCTGATGTCAGAGGAGTTAACGGTCAGCCAACTCCTGCATATGCTGAAGGACAGGACTCTGAAATGGGAAAAACTTGAACACGAACTTCAATATTCAAACGAAAGGGGTTCGGAGCTCTCAAAGGTTATTGGAAGAGCTGAGGTGGCAACACAGACTGAGATGACTGCAACAGAGCAGCCCTTGGATGCCAAAAGTACGCTGACTCACGTCAACGTAGAACAACAGACCGCTGAAACAGCTGCTCCGGTAGAGGGATTGAATAGTCCGATCAATCAATCTCCAAAAGAAGTTGAAGTAGTAAAATCTCAAATGAGGTCATTAGTAAACGACTTGCTGAAAGCCCAGAAAAAGCTGGATGAAGAGGTACGCATGAAGAAGTCTCTTCAGGAAAGATGTCTGGACTTGGAACAAAAGCTGGCTAACGCCCAGCTGGGTATGGAGGAAATAGAAGACCCTCTCGCTGGCCTAGATCAGGACGACACCGAATATTACTATGTCCTGTCCTGCCCAACTTGTAACTTCGACTCCCACCATACAGAAATCATGGAGGAGCACCGAAAGTCTACAGAACATCGGGAGAAGGTGGCTCTACTACGGAAAAAGGAGGAAGAGAAGGAGGAACTGCGCATGCAGCTGGCAGCTGACGGAGCCCAGACAGTCTCCAAGAAGCAGAAAAGGAAAAGTCGAAACAGAAGATGACCCATCTGAACCATTATTACCTCTACCAGATCACACACGTGGTCCCTCCGAACGGAGCCAATTCAGTTCGGAAGTTCAAACTGTTAAATCCATGGAAGGACTTTTGAATGAGTCACTCCAGCAACGTGAACCGACTCCACCACAGAGATTGAATCTGTGAACTGTTTTCCGCAGAGACTGAATCTGTGATCTGTTTTGACATGAAGTTATCTATGTATCTATGTTATTCTGTTATGTAAACCTGAAGTTATATATGTATATATGTTATTACGTTATGTTAAATGGGGAGATGACTGTAAAGCTAGGAAGGGAGGAATGTTGTGTATGTAATATGTGTGCTACTTTGAACCTATGGACAGGACTGCACTACTTGTAGGGCGTAGTGATACGCAGTACCACTCCTGGCCATAGGAGAATAAATAGTACTGTGGGTACTGATCTCCCCTCAGTTCCCGCCTGTGGGCATGAAGTAAAGATCTACGTGTAGTCCCTACCTCCAACCAGTAAAGACCTGTTTGAGTTATACGTTTAAGTCTTTGTGTTAATTGTTCAATACAATACACATACTTAACAGCATGGAATCGGGTTTTTGGATTCCTTCAAAAAGTCTATGCGACTCGCTTTTGGGCTTACGAGGCATACCATGCCTTTTGCCTTAACCAAAGCCGTTCTTAGGTCTTCTATTGTCTTTTGGCAGGGGCCATTGTCTGCACTCTCAAACCCGTGCTCGAGGGCCAGCTTGTAAGCTGCCTTAACCTCTACTACTCTCTCCTCCTGCGCTCTTAGCTGTTGTGCGAGGCAGGCGTTTTTCTCCCGTATCCTCGCTTCATGAATCTTTGCTTCAGTAACCTGGCATTCCAGGTACTCTATTCTAGCCTGATGTTGGCTGGCTACAACTTGGCGTTCCTGATTCAGTGCTTGGAGCGCTGTGATGAGTTTTTTCCCACCCATGGCCTTTTCATCTATTTCTGCTGCCTGGGTTGTGATCTTGGCTGCCTGCGCTGCAACGACTCTGTCCAAAATCTGCACTTGTCTTTTGTAGCACATCAGCCACACTGCCTTCTTGACTGACTTCTTATCTTCTTTGCTCTCTGTCCACCTGATGGCTGCATCTACCGGACGCTCATCCCGTAAGAGATCGGAAATCCACTGCTTAGTGAGATTTACCTTGCCAAAAACATAATCCGCTATCCACTCATCCATAACATTTCGTCCATTTAAACCTGGGTCTAATACATTGCAATCCTGCTGCCAGTGTCCTGCCACAGTCGCCATTTTCTGTAAGGGGTTCTTAGATCGCAGGGGTCACTCTCTCGCTCCAGAGGCCTCTCTCTCTTGCACAGTAAACTTTCGAGTGGTTCGACCCACTCCCCCTTAGATTCTATACACTGGACTTTGAGGCAGGAACTACAATGCAGAGAATACTCTATAGACCAGGTTTAATGAAAACGAAATGAAACTTTATTGCATAAAGGAACACATTGAATGTGAGCCAATAAGGTACATGGGAGGGAAAAACAAATCATAATACAATACTAACCAACATATATATAGGCATATTATACTTTACAAAAGTCATCACGAAATGGGGAAACACACGGAACATCGAGGGACAACAACTCATTGTTAAAATTATACCCAAATTGCCCACCCCCTAAGCCTATCTAGATCAGATTGTGAGGGGCCAGAAACATGCTCACCAATCCCATTGGAAAGTATAGAGTTTTGAAAAAGGTCTGCGTTTTGATCCTTTCAGGCATCCTGTCCCCATGTGGTCAACGCTGCGGACTGCGACTCTCTCTACTGCCTCGAGGTGAAGGTCACGGACGGGCTGGATGCTGGCGGGCCTGGACGGCTGTGTGGATGGAGACCACCTATTTGATCATGGTCAAATAGGTTTCTTCGCAGAGCCCAGCTGGTTTACCATTTTCAGATAGGTTACTTCTGAAGGGCTGCTGTCCTTCGTCTCGTCAACGGCCCGGGGTTTGTCGATGATCTCCCGATGATTACCCCGGGGCGGGACGCAGACTCGAATCACCTTTTTGGCTGATCTCCGGATCGACGTTCCTCCACGGCTCTCGAAAGAGCAAGCTAGCTCAAAAGCTACCAGCTACAGGCTCCAGGCTGAAAAAGCTCCAAGCAAAGCTACCGATGGCTACCCCGGGACTCCAGTTATACTTTTCCGTGGAGGCCCTTATCTCCTGCCAAGTCAAGGTTAGTCTTTGATTAACTTTTGGCGGGCCTGTAGCACAGTGGGGTAGTTATTATGTTTTAAACTACTTTGGGATGGCCGGTAACGGCCATCTCTGGTCTGGAATGACCCTGTATTGTTTTTAATGTCCTTCTGATGTCTTAAACGGTTCTTGATGTTCCCCCTATGAATATGAAACTGTTTCCCCTTTGTCTGGGTAAACATTTAGATGGCCTTTACCTATAGGCTGATCTGACTGGATCTGCATCCAATCCATATGTGTGTGGTTCTGTCTGGTTTCGTTTTCCCTGAAACTGCCTTCCAGAACCTACTGTGGGCTGAATCCACAAAAGCTGTCTGGGGACTGCAGGAACCATTTTAAGGTGTCCCAAAAGCTGGTCACGGGGCCTGGTGGCCATTTTGTGTGTCCCTTTTTCTGGGCTTCTTTTAAAACAGTCTTTAAACCCAAGGCCTTTTCTGCCAATAGACCCTTATAGGACAATGTTCAAATTTTGCAAATCTTACAACCCCCCGCAACGTCCCATTCCTCTCCCCCCTCCCCCCACAATGTCCCATTCTTCTCGCCCCCCCCCGCAATGTCCCATTCCTCTCACCACCGCCCCCACTCCCTCAATGTCAGACTTACCTGACATCCATTCCCCAGCTGCTTTCCAGCCCTACAACTGAACCCATACTTCTGGGTTTCCCATCTGAAAATCCTCTCCCCCACGTTCTCTTCCCAGCTCTGAGGTATTATCGAGCACATGGTGTCTGATCTAACAGCAGAAAGGGATCTGTTGGTGAACTACCTACCAGAAATAATAAGAGCAATAATTTTTAAAAAAGTGGAAAATGGAATTGTCTCTTAAGTTAAGCTATATTTATGTGCAATTGATAATATTTGAAGTAACTAGTTCTGTGTAAAAATCATTACCTTAATTTCAAACAAGTGACTTTGTTTATTTATGGCTTAAGTGCCATGTACAGTTGGCAATGCTAAATCAGTACTAACTGGAACAACAGTACATGGCCACAGTAAATAATAAAATCACATTTTGAACACCTTCAGCAGCTTTGACTTTCACTTGGCTCAATCTGCCTTTTGGGACTGACCATGCCCTGTGGCCATATCTTTGACAGGCAATCTGTCAGTACTGTACGCCTGCTACTTGATGGGAGTAGGGATCACAGCAAGCCATCTAAAACGCCTTAATGTTATTAAAAGCACTCTACCATATTCTCCGTATTAGACACAGCAATGGAAAAATTGGTCCCACATGATTTTGCTTTTCTTCATTATTCGTTATACTTTCGTCAAAACTAATATTTACGATTTTTAAAAATATTCATTCATGGGATGTGGGCATTGCTGGCAAGGCTAGCATTTATTGCCCATCCCTAACAACTGAGTGGCTTGCAAAGCCATTTCAGAGGGCAGTTAAGAGTTAACCACATTGCTGTGGGTCTGGAGTCACAGATAGGCCAGACCGGGTTAGGACGATTTCCTTCCCGAAAAGACAATAATGAACCAGATGGGTTTTTTTTTAAACAATGATCTGGTTGTTTTATGGTCATCATTATTGACACTAGCTTTTCATTCCAAATGTGTTTAATTAACTGAATTTAAATTCCACAGCTGCTGTGATGGGATTTGAACTACAGGAAACTTTGTGCTATCCGGCACCGACGGGACTGAGCTGTTGCAGTTACCTCAAAACTGCTGGACACACCAGCGTTAATGTTGAAGCATACGGAGCTTTTCATCTCCGTATCTGACAACAAACACTGTTGCTTAGCAACAGCTTCTAAACAGTCGGCCCGTACCTTGGAAGCGTCTCTGTAGCTTAGCAACAGCTTCAGAGAGATTTTCCAGAGCCTGACTGTTGAGAAAAAAAGCCACGAGAAGAAAAAAAACCCACGAGAAGAAAAAAAAGCTAACAAAACAGCTCCTGATTTTTGCCGGTGGCTCGAGCTTGCCGGACACTTAGCCTCCGGATAACACAAAGTTTCCTGTACTAGATTATTAGTCCAGGCCTCTGAATTACTAGTCCAGTAACATAACCACTATGCTGCTGTACCCTTATTACAGTGCATTGTGCATTCAGACTCCCTGCTTTACACTGCTGTTTTCAGATTTAACGACCCGTAATTTCCGATTGGAGGTTTCCTGCATGCGCATGCCTCCTATCGGAAAAAAATCTACGCTCTTACCTGAGGGCTCCCGAGGTCTGGACACTTCCGGTGCTGGGATTGTCCACAGTCAAAATGAGCAGGGCCCGCGTATCCCAGGGGCACAGGCAGTTCGCAAATGTCCCATGGATCACATGGGCCTGGCCAGCCAATAGGAGAAGGGAATCTTCCTTCATAATTTTGACAGATAGACCCATCAAAAGTATGAATGGAGATCACCCCAAAAACACATCAAAACATTAAATAATTTTTTTTTAAACCATCACGTTTTTAAAATGAGTTTAAATTACATTAAATTAAATATTTTAAACAAAAATTTAATTTTTTGTAAAAAGTAATTAAAGTTTTTTATGGGGCTAAAAATAAACTTACCTTTTTTAAAAGTATTTTAAAATTATAAATGAGTGGAAATTTATTTTTTTTACTTTTTTTCAACTCTTATGCAGGTAAAAGCAGGCCTTACACCTGCCTTTACCAGGAGTAAGGTTTCTAAGGGTTTTCTGCGGGTGGAGGTGCTCCAGAAAGCGGAACTCTCCGCCCGCAGAGGCCCTTCTCCAGGGCAGGCGTCCGATCTGTCAAGAGCATTCTTGACAGATCGGAAATGCCGGTTTTCAGCGTATGCGCTTCGCATGCCTGAAACCAGCATTTCCGATGTCCCTACGGGTGTGTACACAGCACGTACCCACCCGTAGGGATTGGAAAATACGGGCCAATAAGTGCAATGTAAATACAGACGATTCCAGATTAGTACTGGGAGTAATTCCAATGCTCTCCTAGCTGACCTCTCACTTTGCAACCTCCGTAAACATGAGCTCATCCAAAACTCTGCTGCCTGTATCCCCACTCGTACTAAGTCGCATTCACCCATCACGCCTATGCTCGCTGACCTACATTGGCTCCTGGTCTGGCAACGCCTCGATTTTAAAATTCCCTGGCTGCTTATTCTGCAAAGAGATGTTTTAGACGCATGTTGAGAAAATGCTTAATTTTGAAGAATTGTTCATTTTGATGAAGCAAAGTCTACACTGCCAAAAAATACTGAACATTCAAGTTATTTGAGGCAGCAGTTACTGTATATTGTTTGGCTGGAGCTGTTGAAAAATCCTTTCAAAATAGCTGTTTCATCCACTTGTTGCCAAAGGGACAATTGATTTGTCCGCCACACTGCACAACCAGGCCTCACATTGGGCTTCAGCTCCTCGGGCTACATTGCTGTTATGCAGCCTGGCAGGATTTAGGCAGTTTAATGGTTGAGGCTGCTGATGTGCCTCGGTGATAAGTGAAGCTTTGCACTTGAAATTTTTGCATAGCTTGTTTATTTTGTAATGTGTTCTAACTGATCAGGCATTGTTCAGTCCCAGTTATTTATATGTGGCTGAGAGAGAACACAAAAACAAGGAAGAAAATCCTGGATGAACTGTATCGTCATTTGTGTAAGATGGGACAATCAAGACAATAAATTTGTTAGGATTGTTGTCTAGATTGCCCCTCCTTACTAATTTCAACCTGTGGATGTCTCTAAATGTATGCTGCCAGAGCACCCCATTTCTCCGATGGTGCCATGGAGGTCCTGGTGGTGGAGCTCACCAGGAGGAAGGAGGCCCTCTCCCTGGTGACAGACGCAGAGTCCCTGTCAAATAGCCTGGCAACGGTGGGCAGAGGTTGCTGAGGACATAAATTCCAGAAGCATCCTACTGAGGGCCTGGCAGCAATGCCGGTAGAAATTCAATGACTTGACCAAAGTAATAAGGTAAGTCGCCCATTCACAGCTTTCTAACTCTCCACACAGCCCTGCACCACAATCCTGTAGCCCCAGTGCTAGTAAGCCATCATTGCCCCACTTCCCATCTCTCTCCTCCAATCACCGGGGCACACTTCAATGCATCGCCTTTTGCTTCCACTTGCAGACTCTGCACCTGCTACCTCCCTCGCAGTTAATGGTCCCTCTTCCGCACACCCTGCTACTTTTTTCTCTCACCATGCACACTATGCTATGCTGCCACAGACATCTTAACATCCCTTCAATAAGCCAAGCAACTCAACAAGACAAGCTGGTGCACAACAAGAGGGAGATGGCCAGAAGCGAAGGAGAAACACCAGAAATGCAAGTCCTCACACTAATGGAGGTAGAAACATAGAAACATAGAAGATAGGAGCAGGAGTAGGCCATTTGGCCCCTCGAGCCTGCTCCGCCATTCAATGTGATCATGGCTGATCATCCAAATTCAGTACCCTGTCCCTGCTTTCTCCCCATATCCCTTGATCCCCTTAGCCTTAAGAAATATATCTAACTCCTTCTTGAATATATTTAATGAATTGGCCTCAACTGTCTTCTGTGGTAGAGAATTCCACAGGTTCACCACTCTCTGGGTGAAGAAATTCCTCCTCATCTCAGTCCTAAATGGTTCACCCCTTATCCTTAGACTGTGACCCCTGGTTCTGGACATCCCCGCCATCGGGAACAGCCTTCCTGCATCTAGTCTGTCTAGTCCTGTTAGAATTTTATAAGGTTCAATGAGATCCCCTCTCATTCATCTAAATTCTAACGAATATAAGCCTAATCGACCCAATCTCTCTTCATACATCATTCGTGCCATCCCAGGTATCAGTCTGGTGAATCTTCGCTGCACTCCCTCCATGGCAAGAACATCCTTCCTCAGATAAGGCAACTAAAACTGCACACAATACTCAAGGTGTGGTCTCACCAAGGCCCTGTACAACTGCAGAAAGACATCCTTGCTCCTGTACTCGAATCCTCTCGCTATGAAGGTAAGCATACCATTTGTATTCTTAACTGCCTGCTGCGCCTGCATGCTTACCTTCAGCGACTGGTGCACAAGGACACCCAGGTCTCGTTGCACTTCCCCTTTTCCCAATCTATTGCCATTCAGATAATAATCTGCCTTCTTGTTTTTGCCACCAAAGTGCATAACCTCGCATTTATCCACATTATACTGCATCTGCCATGCATCTGCCCAATCGCCCAACCTGTCCAATTCGGACTGGAGTTTCTCTGCATCCTCCTCACAGCACACACGCCCACCCAGCTTTGTGTCATCTGCAAACTTGGAGGCCCAGAACTTTGGGTCCCCACGGGTGAGTACGCGCTGGGTACTCACCCGTAGGCCCAACAAAATTTTCGGTTTTGTGCATGCACTGCGCATGCACGGGAAACCGGAACTTCCATTCCCTTAAAGGAAGGGGTTCAGAGATCGAACACGTACGCCAGAGAGGCAGTGCGTACGCCTGGAACTTACGGTTTTTTTCCAGGTTTCTCTGGGAGAGTAAGTCTCCAGCAGTTACACTTATAAAAAGCAGGCTTTTAACAAGGTAAGTGGTGAATTAATTAAAATTAAAACATTTTTTCCACAGGTTTATTATTTTTAAATACTTTAAAGAAAGGTAAGTTTATTTTTAGCCCTGTTAGAAAATGTAATTAATTTTTTCAAAAATTTAAATTATTGTTTAAAATAGTTATTTTATGTAATTTATAGTTATTTTTAAAATGTGATTTAAAAAAAAATGTATTTGAAGTTTTACTTATTTTTGGGGCTTATAGTATTTATAGTTTTGGCAGCTCTTCCTGTCAATTTTATGAATGGGAATTTCCCTGCTACCATTGGCTCTCCATGGCCCACGTGATCCCAGGGACGTTTCGAACTAACTGCGCCCCTGGGATATGCAAGCACTGCGCGCCCGCCTTTGGAGCAGGCCCCGGATCAGAATCCCACGTGGGCCTACAGCACAACGGCCGGCGCGCTAGGTAAGTGCAGGTCAGAGGTTTGCACCCGCGGGAAGCCTCCGACCCGAATTTCTGGGCCATTACATCTAGTTCCCTCGTCTAGATCATTAATATATATTATGATAACTGGGGTCCTAGCACCGATCCCTGCGGTACCCCACTAGCCACTGCCTTCCACTCGGAAAAAGACCCGTTTATTCCAATGGTAGCAGCCATTGATGTCATTGGCATGGCAGATGGTAAGCTTGGAGGAAATATCCCACATGATGTTTGGCCTCCTTTTCTCTTGAGACTGAACTATCTCCCTCACACACTATGCATGATAACTTGGTGACCAAATTAGTTGCCACTAATAACTATTGCTTTCCTTTGCCATTTAGCACTAACCCTTGTCTATCTCCCTGCCTTTCCAGGTATATCGCAAAGCCTGGGACCAGCTGTAGCAGAAGAAGAGGGTACAACCCTCCAGAATGTGCACTTTCACACACTCTAACCCTTGCAAGCACCAACTCAGAAATTCGCACCCTGTATACTGTAGGAAGTGAGTTACATGCGTCTGCACTGGGTGATTCACCGAGCACAGGCTAGCAGGAGCAAGGGCAGGGGGAAAGCATGGCTGAGGACACAGCTCTCCAGAGGGTGAGCTTGCAAAATAGCTCTGCTATAGAGAGCACAGATGGAGACTTCCAGGGCCCTGTCTTTAAAAGAAGATTGATAAGTGTGCACCAGCAATTGCTTGGCGCCTTGGAGTGCCTGACAGGGAGCTTGCACACCATGTCAGACAATGTGGAGGAGTCCACTTCTAATTTCTGTGGGATCTTCATGCATGGCATTGAAGCTACGCAGTCAACTGAGGAGCATCTGGTCAGGTCTATGCACACTGCAGCGGGGCTCTCAGTTCTGGAGCATGTACCATCAGCCCCGGCAGCTTTCATCCATACTGGGATCTGGTCAACCAGGATCTGGGCTCCACTGTCTCCACAAACTTGCAAAGCCTAAGGGAAAGCATGGATAGAGGCTTTAATAGAATCACAGCCTTCCTGCAGTCTGCTCTCCTACAGATCACTGCGAATGCTGAGGCAGAGCCCCATGCAAATGGCAGTGGCACCAAGGGAGAAGCACATGTTGTCCTGTCTCAGGATGACAACACACCTGGTACCCTACCAACTCCTCAATCAGTGCCTATCCTGGTGCCAGAAAGCCACGTGGCCAGACTGCTCTGGCCAGAGCCAAGTTGCTGCCATCTGCAGCTAGGCCATCTGATGCTCCCAAGGTCACTGACCACGGCCCTCTCATGTACCCTCATCAGAGACACAGCCACCTTCCACCTACCATGCTGAGGCCACTGGGGTCGCACCTCATAGAAGCACCATAATTGGTGGGAGAGCATTTAAGACAGCCACTAGGGGCTTGCACCAGGGTGACCATTAGTTTCTGGATGCATTTTGGTTCATTATCAATCACACTTTTTTATGGATTCCTTGGTGTGCAGCATTTGTTTGGTGAGTATTGATCCAGACATGCTCAGTAGATTTGAATAATGCTGCTAATATCATGTGCTGCAGCATGGAATAAACACCAAGGAATAAAAATTCAGGGCCAAAGTCACCTTTACAGCCACAGGCAAAGGCATGGTGCAATAAACATTTACTAGTTTCATTGGTGTACATTAATCATTTCTGATGTGCCTCAATAAGTTCCAAGACTCGATGTTAGCGAAACAAAACAAGGCTTTTATTAACTTAGAAAGTAACACGTAAAAGAGAGAGATGTCTTCCTTCTGGAGGCTGAGGCCAGACTGAGCCAGCTTACAAAAGGGGCCAGGTATGGGCGGAGCCCTACACACAGCACATTCCAGCACATTCCAATACATAATACAATGAGGACTGGGGGAAGGGAAATGACACTGAAACCGACCACAGTCACAGGCAGTGATGAATGGAATATATTTCATCACATTCACCCCTTCTATAGATTTAGTCTGTTCGGGGGTTTGATAGTCCTCTGCGACCGACGTGGTGCCGCGGGTGTCGGCTGGGTGTCCCCGGTAGCCTCCTGGGTCTCTGCCGGGGGTGCCGCCAGGGTTGTTGAAGGGGTAGTTGGTGGGGGTGCCGTTGGTCGATGTTCTTCCGGGGGTGATGAAAGAGTAGTGGATGTGTAAGGGTTGCTGTGATCGTTGAAAAGAGTAGTGGGTGGGTAAGAATTGCTGTGATCGTTGTCGCTGCTATTGCCGTGGTTGTTGTCGATGCCGGCTGGGACGACGTCTTTTATGGACACGGTGTCCTCCCTTCCGTCGGCGTGCCGGACATATGCGTATTGGGGGTTGGCGTGGAGTAGGTGTACTGGCTCCACGAGAGGGTCCGTCTTGTGGCCCCTCACATGCCTTCGCACGAGTACCGGACCTGGGGTGGAGAGCCATGACGGCATGGATACACCTGAGGTGGATTTCCGGGGAAAGACAAACATACGTTCATGAGGCGTGGCATTAGTGGCCGTACACAATAGCGACCGTATCGAATGGAGCACATCCGAGAGGACTTCCTGCCAGCGGGAGATAGGGAGGCCCTTGGTCCTTAGAGCTAGAGTGACTGCTATCCACACTGTCCCGTTCTCTCGCTCCACCTGGCCGTTACCCCGGGGGTTGTAGCTGGTGGTACGGCTCGTGGCGATCCCCTTGGACAGCATGTACTGGCGTAGCTCTTCATTCATGAAGGACGCCCCCCTATCCGTATGGATGTAGCTCGGCATACCGAACAGGCAGAACAGGCTGTTGAGGCATTTAATGACCGTGGCGCTGGTCATGTCTGGGCAGGGGAAGGCGAATGGGAACCGGGAGTATTCGTCCACAATATTCAGGAAGTAAACATTGCGGTCGACGGACGGGAGGGGGCCCTTGAAATCTAAGCTGAGCCGCACAAAGGGCCGTGTAGCTTTGATTAAGTGGGCTCTATCTGGGCGGTAGAACCGAGGCTTGCACTCAGCGCAAGTGCGGCAGTTCCTGGTCAGAGACCGAATTTCCTCAATCGAGTAGGGTAAGTTACGGGACTTTATGAAGTGGAACAGCCGCGTGACCCCTGGGTGGCAGAGGTTGTTGTGGAGTGTCTGTAGCCGATCCCCGGTGGCGCTGGCACACATCCCTCGTGAGAGGGCGTCAGGGGATTCGTTAAGGGCCCCTGGCCGGTAAATGATGTCGTACTCGAAGGTGGAGAGCTCGATCCGCCACCTAAGAATCTTATCATTTTTAATCTTCCCCCTCTGTTTATTGTTGAACATAAACGCTACCGACCGCTGGTCGGTAAGTAGGGTGAAGCGTTTGCCGGCTAGGTAGTGGCGCCAGTGGCACACTGCCTCCACAATGGCTTGGGCCTCCTTTTCCACGGAGGAGTGTCTGATCTCGGGGCCTTGGAGGGTCCTCGAGAAGAAAGCTACGGGCCACCCCGCCTGGTTGAGGGTGGCCGCCAAGGTGAAGTCAGACGCATCACTTTCCACTTGAAATGGAGTGTTCTCGTCCACTGCCTGTAGCATGGCCCGCTCAATATCCTGCTTAATGCTTTTGAAGGCGGCGTGGGCCTCAGCAGAGAGCGGAAAAGAGGATGCTTTCAAGAGGGGGCGGGCTTTGTCGGAGTAGTTGGGGACCCATTGGGAATAATAAGAAAATAACCCCAGGCACCTTTTCAGGGCTTTGGGAGTGTTGGGCAGGGGCAGCTCCCGTAGGGGGCGCAATCGGTCGGGGTCTGGTCCGATTTCCCCATTCTCCCCCACGCTGCCTAGTATGCAGAGGCGCGTGGTGTTGAAAATGCACTTGTCCTCGTTGTAGGTGAGGTTGAGTTTTTGTGCGGTTTCCAGGAACCTCTCGAGGTTCGAGTCGTGATCCTGCTGATTGTGGCCGCAGATGGTGACGTTGTCGAGGTAGGGGAAGGTTGCCTGCAAGTGGTGGTCATCGACCATGCGGTCCATCTCCCTCTGAAAGACCGAGACCCCATTCGTCACCCCAAAGGGGACTCTGAGGAATTGGTAGAGGCGTCCGTTCGCCTCGAAGGCGGTGTACGGGCGGTCCTCTGGTCTGATAGGGAGCTGGTGGTATGCTGACTTGAGGTCGATGGTGGAGAACACCCGGTATTGGGCGATTTGGTTCACCATTTCTGATATGCGGGGTAGCGGGTAGGCGTCTAGTTGGGTGTACCTGTTGTTCGTTTGACTATAGTCGATCACCATCCGTTTCTTCTCGCTACCCCTTACCACTACCACTTGGGCGCGCCACGGGCTGTTGCTGCGTTCAATAATGCGCTCTTTCAGGAGCCTGTCTACCTCGGTCGCGATAAACCGCCTGTCCTCCCAGCTGTACCTCCTGCTTTTGGTCGCTATTGGCCGGCAGTTAGGGGTAAGGTTCGCGAATAGCGAAGGTGGCTTTACCTTCAGGGTAGCCAGACCGCACACTGTGAGGGGCAGCTGGGACCCACCGTACTTGAGCGTGATGCTTTGGTGGTTGCACTGGAAATCCAGGCCCAAGATCACGCTCGCACATAGGTTCTTCATGATTAACACTTTAAAATTATCGTATACAGTTCTGTTAACGCCCAATTGTACCGTGCAGTAACCCAGAATGGTCGATGTCTGGGTTTTATCAGCCATAGAGATGGTACCCTGAGTAGGGACCACCTTTAGGGAGAGTTGCTGTGCCAGTTCAGGGTGGATAAAACTCTCCGTGCTTCCACTGTCAATTAAGCATTTAACCCGGCACCCGTTTACCTCGATGTCCACCATTGATTTGGATAGCGGGTGCGGCCTGGTCTGGTCCACTGTGACCGATGCCACTGTAGGGCCCTGATCGATACAAGATGGCGTCCACGCTGTCTGCTCATAAGATGGCGGACCCCACGAGGTCGGGCAAGATGGCGTCCAAGATGGCCGCTCCCACGGCGCACACGCGGCGGTTGCGGGTATTTCGGCGGTTGGTTTTCCTGCGGGGTTCCCTCTGCACACCTTCCTGAAGTGCCCCTTCTTACCGCACTTAAAGCAGGTGGTGCCTTTCGCCGGGCACAGGTTTCTGGTGTGCTTTGGCTGCCCGCAGAAGTAGCAGTTGGGCCCCTGACGCGTCGCGGCTGTCGTAGGGCTTCTGGGGGGAGAGCTGGGCCCCGCCGGTGTCGGGCTGCCGGGCGGGGAAGATGCCTTCCAAGATGGCGGCGCCCTCGGTGCGCACGTGGCGGCGTGGACGGCCCGGGCTGAAGAGTAGGCGTCCGAGTTTCTCTGGGCCACATCCAGGGACCGCGCGGTGTCCGCAGCCTGTTTCAGGTCCAACCCCGTTTTTTCCAGCAGTCTTTGCCGGATGTAAGTGGAGCTGAGGCCTGTGATAAAGGCATCGCGGCACTTACAGTCTTTGCCAAGCATTTTCAGGATGCTTAGGATCTCCTCCACCGATTCCCCAGGTCGCTGTGCGCGAGTAGCGAGTAGATGCCTAGCATACACCTCATTCGTAGGCTGCTGGTAATGCGCCTTTAAGATGTCGCAGGTGGCCAGGTACGTATCGGCATCTTGGATGAGGGGGTAAACCCGGTGGCTTACCCAATTCCACAGAATTCCGAGTCTCATCCTCGCAGCGTCCGTAGCGTCTTTGACGGCTGCGGAATTGTCCAGGAAGAATTCCATACACTCAAACCAGTGTCCGAAGCGTGCTGATGCGTCCGGAGCATGTTGATCCAAATCCAAATGTTCGGGTTTCAGGAGTTGGTCCATAGTGTTGAAAAATAAGTTAATAAAATTGATGTGCCTCAATAAGTTCCGAGACTCGATGTTAGCGAAACAAAACAAGGCTTTTATTAACTTAGAAAGTAACACGTAAAAGAGAGAGATGTCTTCCTTCTGGAGGCTGAGGCCAGACTGAGCCAGCTTACAAAAGGGGCCAGGTATGGGCGGAGCCCTACACACAGCACATTCCAGCACATTCCAATACATAATACAATGAGGACTGGGGGAAGGGAAATGACACTGAAACCGACCACAGTCACAGGCAGTGATGAATGGAATATATTTCATCACAATTTCCTTATTAAATTGAATATTTTTTAAAATGTAAAAGCTTTTAAAAATATGCCTACTAGTGCCTGTGTGCCTAAGAAAATGGTTTCAATTGTAAGAGCCTCCTCGAACAGCCGCAATCGGGCGCAATCTGTGGAAACTCACCTCGTTATTTTGATCTGGAGGCGTGGCCAGTTTTATGGGTGGTGCTGGCTTCGGGCAAAATGATTATTAAAACAGCGTTAAGGATTGCAGAAACTCGATTTATGCTTGGCATAACTTATGCTCGAGTTTCTGCGATCTTTTGCACTGGTTGGCCAATTTCACCTGGATTGTGCTGATTAAACTAGTGCAAACTAGCGCAAACGCTAAACCTATAAGTAGGCTCCATTGGGGTCAAACTGAACACCTAACTAGAGTTCTGATCCAAAATGGTTTCAGTCACATTTCTGAGGATGACCGGGCAAGCAAGGCTACAACCCATAACAAAGGATCTTAATGTTTTTTCAATGAGAAATCGGCAGGCGGCCGTTGAAAATCACTCCCCATTATTTTTTGCCCCTTTCTATAAAAATACACTTTCTAGTTTGATGAACAAACTGCTCATTTGATAATTGTAGGTAAAGCCTGCAACAATGGTTCTCTCTCCGAAAGGCATCATAATTTGATTAATTCTTTTCAGACATCGAGGTAGATCTTGATTTTGTGTGAAAATTAAAAACGGCTGATCGTGAATCGGCAGCCCATTTTACATCTCTTCTGATTTTTATTTCCATTGACTTCAAAGTGAATAAAGGAGTTGCGTATTCTCTTCAGCACAACCCCTTTCACTGCTACACAAAATCACTTGTTATTATTTTAAGTTTACATGGAAAGCAATTCTTGAAAAAACTGAACACTCAAAAATTCGGGATTGTAGGGAGCGTTGAGAGCAGAGGTTCAGCTTACCAATCTCGCAGACAGGCGGCGGCGTTCCAGTGCCACGTCACGATTCAAAACGTGATGCAGGCAGGAGGGAGCAGCTGATTGGGTGAGTACGGCCAGGTGAGTATTTATACTACTCTATAGTGTGACAGTTAAGGTTTATAGGCCTAGAAATTCAGTATAGCCAGTTTTGGGGCGCTAACGTTAGCGCCCGCCCGACGTTAGCGCCCGCCCCAAAGTTGCGCCCCCTTCGCGGAAATTCAGTCGCTTCACCCCAAGAGGTTGCTGGAGCGCTAAAACAGGCGTTGCACGACTATCTTCAGGCGCTAAGCCGTCAGGCTGGAGCGCAACCCCCGAACTCGGGCGCAGCGCAGGTGCGGGGAGCTGGTGATTGACGGCAGACACTCTGGTGCCAGTAAGCTCTTAAAGGGGAAGGGTGCATGTGTTTTTTTCAAAGGCCGAGTCTGGGGGGGCGGGGAAGGAGGAGGAGGAGGAGGAGGAGGAGGTGGTGGTGGTGCCCGGAAACACAAATACACCTTTCACAACAACACACTGGATCCTTCCACACACATGCAGAGTGCCTTTTATAGTGCAGGAGGAGTGCCCTTTAATTTGCGCTCCCCGGGGCCCGCGTCGGCTGTGTTGCGTTCCATTTTACAAACGCTCTGGACGCCAGCCGCATAATGGGGCGGTCCGACTGAAGTTTGGAATCGGGGCGCACAAAGGGCGTTGCACGAGGATGTGACGTCATTTTCTGCGCGCGCAGCCGGGCGGGCGCTAAACTTTGCGCCGGCGCTAAGGGTCAACTTAATTTGGGGCAAGGCGCAAACTGCGCTGCGCCCGGGTGCTACACGCATAGCGCCCGAAATTCACTTCTCTTAAGGCGCTAACTGCTGGCGCAACCAACTGAATTTCTAGGCCATAGTTTATAAAGTTTAGAAGGTCTTAATTTTGTTTGTGCATTTCGTTTCTAAGGTCTCTGTTGTGTAGCGGGGAGTGGTAGTAAACAAGGGCCCTTGAGTATATCACTTAATTGTAGTATAATTCGTGGTACTGATTTAATTTAAATTAACTAAAGGGTAAGCCATGGCAGGACAGCTCAGCCCCGTGGCATGCTCCTCCTGCGCTATGTGAGAAATCAGGGACACTTCCTGTGTCCCTGATGACCATGTGTGCGGGAAGTGTATCCAGCTGCAGCTACTGGCAGACTGCATTGCGGTGATGGAGCTGCGAATGGATACATACTGGAGCATTCGCAATGCTGAGGACGTCATGGATATCACATTTAATCAGTTGGTCACACCGCAGGTAAAGGCTGCACAGGCAGGAAGGGAATGGGTGACCGCCAGGCAGAGTAGTAGGCACAGGCAGGTAGTGCAGGGGTCCCCTGTGGCCATCCCCCTCTCAAACAGATATACCGCTTCAGATATTGTTGGGGAGGATGGCTTATCAGGGGAAGGCAGCAGCAACCAACTTCCTGGCACCATGGGTGGTTCTGCTGCACAGGCCGGGAGGAAAAGAAGCGAGAGAGCTATAGTGATAGGGGATTCTATTGTAAGGAGAATAGCTAGGCATTTCTGCAGCTGCAAATGAGACTCCAGGATGGTATGTTGCCTCCCTGGTGCAAGGGTCAAGGATGTCTCAGAGCGGCTGCAGGGCATTCTGGAGGGGAAGGGTGAGCAGCCAGTTGTCATGGTGCATATAGGTACCAACAATATAGGTAAAAAACAGGATGAGGTCCTAAAAGCTGAATATAGGGAGTTAGGAGGTAAATTAAAAAATAGGACCTCAAAGGTAGTAATCTCAGGATTGCCACCAGTGCCACATGCTAGTCAGAGTAGAAATAGAAGAATATTTCAGATGAATATGTGCTAGAAGAATGGTGCAAGGGGGAGCAATTCAAATTCCTGGGACAGTGGAACCGGTTCTGGGGGAGGTGGGACCAGTACAAACTGAACGGTTTGCACCTGGGCAGGACAGGGACCAATGTCCTGGGGGAGTGTTTGCTAGTGCTGTTGGGGAGGGTTTAAACTAAAATGGCAGGGGGTTGGGAACCTGTGCAGGGAGTCAGAGGAAAGGGGAGCAAGGAAAGAAGCAAAAGACAGGAAGGAGAAAAGCAAGAGTGGCAGTCAGAGAAATCAATGGTTTAAATCAAACATGGCCACAGTAAACAATAATTCTAAGAGGTCTAAGAGTGTTAAAAAACAAGCCTGAAGGCTTTGCGTCTTAATGCGAAGAGCATTTGTAATAAGGTGGATGAATTAGCTGCACAAATAGATGTAAACGGATATAATATAACTGGGATTCTGGGACATGGCTCCAGGGTGACCAAGGCTGGAAAGTCAACATCCAGGGGTATTCAATATTCAGGAAGGACAGGCAAAAAGGAAAAGGTGGTGGGGTAGCATTGCTGGTTAAAGAGGAGATTAACACAATAGTAAGGAAGGATATTAGCTCTGATGATGTGGAATCTGTATGGGTAGAGCTGAGAAATACCAAGGGGCAGGAAATGTTAGTGGGAGTTGAATACAGACCCCCAAACAGTAATGCTGAGGTTGGGGATGGCATTAAATGGGAAATTAGAGATCCGTGCAATAAGGGCACAGCAGTTATCATGGGTGACTTTAATCTACATATAGATTGGTCTAACCAAATTAGTAACAATACTGCAGAAGAGGAATTCCTAGAGTGTATACGGGATGGCTTCCTGGACCAATATTTTGAGGAACCAACTAGAGATCAGGCCATCTTAGACTGGGTATTAAGTAATGAGAAAGGATTAATTAGCAATCTTGTTGTGCGAGGCCCCTTGGGGAGGAGCAATCATAATATGATAGAATTCTTCATTAAGATGGAGAGTGAAGTCGTTGATTCAGAGACTTGGGTACTGAATTTAAATGAAGGAAACTACAATGGTATGATGCGCGAGTTGGCTAGGATGGATTGGGGAATGTTACTTAAAGGGTTGATGGTGAATAGGCAATAGCAAACATTTAAAAATCACATGGATGAACTACAGAATTTGTTCATCCCTGTTTGGCATAAAAATAAAACAAAAAAGCTGACTCAGCATTGGCTAACAAGGGAAATTAGGGATAGCATAAGATCCAAGGAGAGGACATATAAATTGGCCAGAAAAAGGAGCAAACCTGAGGATTGGGAGCAATTTAGAATTGAGCAAAGGAGGACAAAGGGGTTAATAAGTAATAAGGGAACAGCTATAAGCATGGGGGATTTTAACTTTCATATTGACTGGACTAATCAAATTGGGCATGGCAACCTTGAGGAAGAGTTCATAGAGTGTATTAGGGATGGGTTCCTTGAGCAGTATGTAACTGAACCAACCAGGGGGCAGGCAATCTTAGATCTGGTCCTGTGTAATGAGACAGGATTAATAAAAAATGTCCTAGTAAAGGATCCCCTTGGAATGAGTGACCATAATATGGTTGAATTCCAAATACAGTTTGAGGGTGAGAGAGTTGGATCTCAAACCAGCGTACTGAGATTAAATAAAGGAGACTATGAAGGTGTGAGAGTAGAATTGACTAAAGTGGACTGGGAAAACAGATTAAAGTGTAAGACGGTACAAGAGCAGTGGTCTACATTCAAGGAGATATTTCACATCTTTCAAGATAAATATATTCCACTGAGGAAAAAGGGGAATATAAGAAAAGACAGCCATCTGTGGCTTAGTAAAGTAATAAAGGATAGTATCCAACTGAAAACAAGGGCATATAAAGTAGCCAAATCTAGTGGGAGGATAGAAGATTGGAAGCATTTAAAAGCCAGCAAACAATAACTAAAAGATTAATTCAGAAAGGGAAGATGATTATGAAAGTAAAGTAGCAAAAAATATAAAAACAGATAGCAAGAGTTTCTACAGCTATATAAAAAGAAAAAGGGTGGCTAAAGTGGACGTTGGTCCCTTAGAGGATGAGACCGGGAAACTAGTGGTGGGGAACATGGAGATGGCAAAGACGCTGAACAAATATTTTGTATCAGTCTTTACAGTAGAGGACACTAAAAATATCCCAACACTGGACAAACAGGGGGCAATGGGGGGGGGGAGGAGCTAAACACGATTAAAATCACTAAGGAGATGGTACTCAGTAAAATAATGGGACTTAAGGCGGATAAATCCCCCGGAACTGATGGCCTACATCCTAGGGTCTTGAGAGAAGTAGCGGTAGGGATTGTGGATGCATTGGTGATTATTTTCCAAAACTCCCTGGACTCAGGAAAGGTCCCGGCAGATTGGAAAACTGCTAATGTAACACCCTTATTTAAGAAGTGAAGTAGACAAAAAGCTGGAAACTATAGACCAGTTAGCCTAACATCTGTGGTTGGCAAAATGTTTGAGTCCATTATTAAGGAAATAGTAACAGAGCATTTGGATAAGCATAATTTAATAGGACAGAGTCAGCATGGTTTTATGAAGGGGAAGTCATGTTTGACAAATTTGCTCGAATTCTTTGAGGACGTAACATACAGGGTGGATAAAGGGGAACCAGTGGATGTAGTGTATCTGGACATCCAAAAGGCATTTGACAAGGTTCCACACAAAAGATTACTGATCAAGATAAAAAATCACAGGATTGGGGGTCATATACTGGCATGGGTGGAAGATTGGCTATCTAACAGAAAACAAAGAGTTGGGATAAATGGTTCATTCTCAGGATGGCAATCAGTAACTAATGGTGTTCCGCAGGGGTCAGTGCTGGGACCCCAACTCTTTACAATCTATATTAACGATTTGGAGGAAGGGACCGAGTGCAATGTATCCAAGTTTGCCGACGATACAAAGATGGGAGGGAAAGCAGTGAGTGAGGAGGACATAAAAAACCTGCAAAAGGACATAGACAGGCTAAGTGAGTGGGCAGAGATTTGGCAGATGGAATATAATATTGGAAAGTGTGAGGTTATGCACTTTGGCAGAAAAAATCAAAGAGCAAGTTATTATCTAAATGGAGAGAAACTGCAAAGTGCTACAGTACAAAGGGATCTGGGGGTCCTGGTGCATGAAACACAAAAAGTTAGTATGCAGGTGCAGCAGGTGATCAGGAAGGCCAATGGAATCTTGGCTTTTATTGTAAGGGGGTTGGAGTATAAAAACAGGGAGGTCTTGCTGCAGTTATACAGGGTTTTGGTTTCCATATTTAAGAAAAGAGATACTTGCTCTCGAGGCGGTTCAGAGAAGGTTCATTCGGTTGATTCCAGAGATGAGGGGGTTGGCGTATGAGGAAAGGTTGAGTAGGTTGGGCCTCTACTAATTGGAGTTCAGAAGAATGAGAGGTGATCTCATCGAAACATATAAGATTGTGAGGGGTCTTGATCGGGTGGATGCGGTGAGGGTGTTTCCACTGATGGGTGAGACTAGAACTAGAGGGCATAATCTTAGAATAAGGGGCTGCCCTTTCAAAACTGAGATGAGGAGAAGCTTCTTCACTCAGAGGGTAGTAAATCTATGGAATTTGCCACCCCAGAGAGCTGTGGAAGCTGCAAAATTAAATAAATTTAAAACAGAGATAGACAGTTTCCTAGCAGACAAGGGAATTAGGGGTTATGGGGAAAGGGCAGGGAAGTGGACGTGAGTCTAGATTCAGATCAGCCATGATCCTATTGAATGGCGGAGCAGGCCCGAGGGACCGTATGACCTACTCCTGCTCCTACTTCTTATTTTCTTATGTTCTAATTAAGAGAGGGAATATAGAGTATGAGAGTAAGCTTGCAGGGAACATAAAAACTGACTGTAAAAGCTTCTATAGATATGTGAGGAGAAAAAGATTGGTAAAGCCAAGCATAGATCCCTTGCAGTCAGAATCAGGGGAATTTATAATGGGGAACAAAGAAATGGCAGACCAATTAATTATATACTTTGGTTCTGTCTTCACAAAGGAGGACACAAATAAACTCCCAGAGATGTCGGGGAACATAGGGTCTAATGAGAGGGAGAAACTGAATGAAGTCAGTATTTGTAGGGAAAAGGTGTTAGGGAAATTGACAGGATTGAAGGCTAATAAATGCCCAGGGCCCGATAATCTACATCCTAGGGCACTTAAGGAAGTGGCCCTAGAAATAGTAGATGCATTGCTCATCATCTTCCAAAATTCTATAGACTCTGGAACAGTTCCCATGGATTGGAGGGTAGCTAATGTAACCCCACTATTTTAAAAAAGTGGTAGAGAAAAAACGGGGAATTATAGGCCAGTAAGCCTGACATAGGTAGTGGGGAAAATGCTAGAGTCCATCATAAAAGATGTAATAGCAGAGCACTTGGAAAACAGTGGCAGGATCGGACAAAGTCAACATGGATTTACCAAAGGTAAATCATGCTTGACTAATCTACTGGATTTTTTGAGGATTTAACTGATAGAATAGATAAGGGAGAACCAGTGGATGTGGTGTATTTAAACTTTCAGAAGGCTTTCGATAAGGTCCCGCATAAGAGACTAGCGTGCAAAGTTAAAGCACATGGGATTGGGGGTAAGGTACTGACTTGGATAGAAAACTGGTTGGCAGACAGGAAGCAAAGAGCTGGAATAAACGGGTCTTTTTCCGAGTGGAAGGCACTGACTAGTGGGGTACCGCAGGGATCGGTGCTAGAACCCCAGTTATTCACAATATATATTAATGATCTAGACGAGGGAACCAGATGTAATATCTCCAAGTTTGCAGACAACACAAAGCAGGGTGGGCATGTGTGCTGTGAGGAGGATGCAGAGAAACTGCAGTACGATTTGGACAGGGTGGGCAATTGGGCAGATGCATGGCAGATGCAGTATAATGTGGATAAATGCGAGGTTATCCACTTTGGTGGCAAAAACAGGAAGGCAGATTATTATCTGAACGGCAATAGATAGGGAAAATTGGAAGTGCAACGAGACCTGGGTGTCCTTGTGCACCAGTCGCTGAAGGTAAGCATGCAGCTGCAGCAGGCGGTTAAGAAGGCAAATGGTATGCTGGCCTTCATAGCGAGAGGATTCGAGTACAGGAGCAAGGATGTCTTGCTACAGTTGTACAGGGCCTTGGTGAGACCACACCTTGAGTATTGTGTGCAGTTTTGGTTGCCTTATCTGAGGAAGGATGCTCTTGCCATGGAGGGAGTTCAGCGAAGATTCACCAGACTGATACCTGGGATGGCAGGAATGACGTATGAAGAGAGATTGGGTCGATTAGGCTTATATTCCCTACAGTTTAGAAGAATGAGAGGGGCTCTCATTGAAACTTATAACATTCTAACAGGACTAGACAGACTAGATGCAGGAAGGCTGTTTCCGATGGCGGGGGAGTCTAGAACCAGGGGTCACAGTCTAAGGGTAAGGGGTAAGCCATTTAGGACTGAGATGAGGAGGAGTTTCTTCACCCAGAGGGTGGTGAACCTGTGGAATTCTCAACCACAGAAGACAGTTCAGGCCAATTCATTAAATATATTCAAGAAGGAGTTAGATATGTTTCTTAAGGCTAAGGGGATCAAGGGATATGGGGAGAAAGCAGGGACAGGGTACTGAATTTGGATGATCAGCCATGATCGCATTGAATGGCGGAGCAGGCTCGAGGGGCCGAATGGCCTACTCCTGCTCCTATTTTCTATGTTTCTATGTTTCAACAGTTTAATCTCAAATGAGCTGTTCTATTAAGTTATCCTCTTTTCCCCCTACTTGTTATGCCTATAATACTGTTCTTCACATACAGAAAATTGTATGATAATATATGTTGCTATTGCCAAAAACAGATTTCAACTAAAATGTAAAATTATTTATCTACAATCCTTTCATTCCACATTTTATAACTAATCATTTGTGCTTTATCAAAATGCAAAAACTGGCTTGACAATGCACCCTCAAATAACAAGTGAGGTGTAAGAAACATAGAAACATAGAAGTTAGGAGCAAGAGTAGGCCATTCGGCCCCTCGAGCCTGCTCCGCCATTCGATGAGATCATGGCTGATCATCCAAACTCAGTACCCCGTACCTGCCTTCTCCCCATATCCCTTGATACCTTTAGCTCTAAGAAGTATATCTAACTCCTTCTTGAATATATTTAAAGACTTGGCCTCAACCGCCTTCTGTGGTAGAGAATTCCACAGGTTCACCACTCTCTGGGTGAAGAAATTCTTCCTCATCTCTGTCCTAAATGGCTTACCCCTTATCCTTAGACTATGACCCCTGGATCTGGACTCTCCGACCATCGGGAACATTCTACCTGCATCTAGTTTGTCCAGACCTGCCAGAATTTTATAAGTTTCGATGAGATCCCCTCACATTCTTCTAAACTCCAGTGAGTATAAGCCCAATCGACCCAATCTCTCCTCATACGTCATTCCTGCCATCCCAGGGATCAGCCTTGTGAATCTTCGCTGAACTCCTTCCATGGCAAGAACATCCTTCCTCAGATAAGGTGACCAAAACTGCACACAATACTCAACGTGTGGTCTCACCAAGGCCCTGTACAACTGCAGCAGGACATCCTTGCTCCTGTACTCAAACCCTTTCGCTATGAAGGCCAACATACCATTTGCCTTCTTCACCGCCTGCTGCACCTGCATGCTTACCTTCAGTGACTGGTGCACAAGGACACTTAGGTCTCGTTGCACTTCCCCTTCTCCCAATCTATTGCCATTCAGATAATAGTCTGCCTTTCTGTTTTTGCCACCAAAGTGGATAACCTCGCATTTATCCACGTCATATTGCATCTGCCATGCTCCTGCCCAATCACCCAACCTGTCCAAATCATCCTGGAGTTTCTCGGTATCCTCCTCGCAGCTCACACACCCACCCAGCTTTGTGTCGTCTGCAAACTTGGAGATATTACATCTAGTTCCCTTATCTAGATCATTAATGTATATTGTGAATAGCAGGGGTCCAAGGACCGATCCCTGCGGTACCCCACTAGTCACTGCCTGCCACTCGGAAAAAGACCCGTTAATTCCTACTCTCTGCTTTCTGTCCGCCAACCAGTTATCTATCCAAGTCAATACCTTGCCCCCAATCCCATGTGCCTTAACTTTACACGCTAATCTCTTATGCGGGACCTTATCGAATGCCTTTTGAAAGTCCAAATACACCACATCTACTGGTTCTCCCTGAACTATTTTCCCAGTTACATCCTCAAAAAATTCCAGTAGATTAGTCAAGCACAATTTACCTTTTGTAAATCCATGTTGACTTTGTCCGATCCTGTCCCTGTTTTCCAAGTGCTTAGCTATTACATCCTTTACTTGCAGGGGGTGCCCGGCGTTGCCTGGGCAATTTTGGGCTGCGCGGTCTCCCTGCCCCTGTCTGTCCCCTCTCTCTCTCCCTCCCTCTCCCTCTCTTCTCTCCTCTCCCTCCCTCCCATCCCTCCCCCTCTCTCTGCCTAGCGCCTCAGGCCCGGTGCCGTTGTGATACCGGTCATGCGGGGCCTAGTGGTTGAGGGCCGGCCGGGATGTCGGGCCGAGACGGACCTGAGCTGAGCTCCCCAGGGGATCGCGCAGTTGACGGCCGGCAGCTGCCGCTCCCCCGCCCGCTGCGTGTCTCAGGCCTAGCGCTTGAGGCCCGGCCGGGCTCTCGGGGCAAGATGGACCCGAGCTGAGCTCCCCCGCGGGTGGCGCGGTTGACGGGCGGCCGCTGCCGATGACCCGCCCGCTGTGTGTAAACTCACCTGCCGCTCCCGAAGTCGCAATGTGGGGGTTTGTTTGGCTGGTGCTGTCCCTGTGGGGATGAAAAATATGGCGGCGAAGTTTAGGGAGACTAGAGGATTACGTCCCGCCCGTGACGCACCGATTGGTCAACCATCAGGTCACTGAACTGTAGGATTAGTCAAGCAGGACGTCACTCAACGCTAATGAGAGGTAGGATTGGTCAACCGGTAATGAGTGGATTTTTGAGGATTTTTGAACGTTTTTTGTATACTGTCCGAATAATTTTTGTCTGACCAAAAAGTAAATACACCTATTAGACTCCCCTAATGATAAACTTTCTTTTGATATAACATATGTGTAGGTACGCTCTATAACTTTTGATTGTATAGCGGACAGACAGACAGACATACAAACAGAGAGACAGAAAGACAGAGAGACAAACCGCTTTATATATATAGATAGATAATAATAATAATGGACTCTAGCATTTTCCCCACTACCGATGTCAGGCTTGCCAGTCTGTAATTCCCCGCTTTCTCTCTACCACCCTTTTTGAATAGTGGGGTAACATTAGCTACCCTCCAATCCATGGGTACAGTTCCAGATTCCAGCGAATTTTGGAAGATGATCAGCAATGCATCTACTATTTCTAGGGCCACCTCCTTAAGTACCCTTGGATGTAGATTATCAGGCCCTGGGGATTTATCGGCCTTCAATCCCGCCAATTTCCCTAACACCATTCCCCTACAAATACTGATTTCTTTCAGTTCCTCCCTCTCATCAGAAACTATGTTCTCCAACATCTCTGGGTGGTTATTTGTGTCCTCCTTTGTGAAGACAGAACCAAAATATGCATTTAATTGGTAAGCCATTTCTTTGTTCCCCATTATAAGAATGAGACCTATTGCATAGATTTCTGTATTCCTGGTTCAAGCATACAATGTGAAGTTGGTACTAAAATATACACAACAGCTTGTCAAGTTGACAGAGTTCCGAGGCATCGAACAAGCTAAAAAGAAAATATGCAAGTGACATTTTTGGTTTCTATTTCTATCTGAACATTTAATAAATGAATAAAATATTTTCAGAAATATATTATTCATATAATAGAACTCAACTGTATTATAAATCAACTAGAGTTTTGTTGGAAGACCGCAACAATTTTTGAACAAGTCAGCCTAATATAGAATTAAATTAGCCTTTGTCTCTTCAATTTGTCTCTTCAATTCCCCTGTGCAATTTTAGTGGCTATGCAGCATACTCCTCTTTCATGCAATACATCTAAAGATACAGAAAGCACGGACAGAGGGTTCAGGTGTCATTCCAGCAACGTTTACAGGGTAGAGATTTATGAGATTTGTTCAAAAAGGTATCATGGAGAGTTACAAGAAGGAAGCAACAGTGCAATTTTTCATAATAAAAATATTAGCGTATCATATGAAAATCATGCTTCTGAAATTATTTGGAAACGTATGGCATAAATTCAGATTACTTGCATTTCAATATATTAAACTATCCACTCTGAAATTTAAAAATGCAAATTGACTTTCAGAACTGTTCGACACTTATCACAACTATAAAAAAAGTCATAAGTGCTGCTGAGGTGCTGCACTGTATCTCCTAACACAGTATGGATTCAATCTTATACCTGCTAGTTGTACAGTTTCAGTATTCACCACAGGATCCCCACACAAATCCATTTAACATGTTTCAAGCTTAGCTAGGTGAGGGATGGCAGTGTGGAAAAATTGAACATTTTTCCATTTTGGGTCACCATATCCAGCACTTCCAGGTTAGGTATCGCACAGCCAAGTGCAGAGTAAAGCTCCCTTTACTCTGGCCTAACCTTAATACTGCACTCCGACTGCACTGGTGTGATGTTTTTCATTTTAAAATGTCCTATATTTGCATGTACAGTTTAATCATTCTCACATTGAAAAGTCAACTGACTTGCTGCAATATTATAACTATCAGGAAAGTCTGAACAGGCTGGGGCTCTTTTCTCTAGAAAAGAGAAGGCTGGGAGATCTTTAAATTATGAAGGGATTCTGTAGGGTAGATATAGAGAAAATATTTCCACTTGTGAGGGAGTCCAAAACTAGGGGCCATAAATATAAGATAGTCACTAATAAATCCAATAAAGAATTCAGGAGAAACCTCTTTACCCAGGGATGGTGAATAAAAGGATATGCAGATAGGTTTGATGAAGTGGGGTGAGAGGAGGTGCAAGTGGAGCATAAACACTGGCACAGACCAGTTAGGCCCAGTAGCCTGTTTCTGTGCTGTAAATTCTATGTAATTAATATAATCAAAAGAATGGCTCTCATAGAATCTGTGAAGGAAAAGTTAACTTTCTTAAATCTGTATAAATAAGTGGACTAGACAAATTGGAAACATGCGTGAAGGCTAAGAAAACTTTGAAATTAGAACAACTTCCTTCTCACTTTAGCTACTCTTAAAATGTACATCAAATACACATAGATATTTGAAGCTTGAGGTAATGTTTCTGGGAACTCTACAAATAGTGGAGCTGTATCTAAAACAAAGGAATTGGGAGTATTATCACGATATTCATTAAAAAAAGTAAAATATGAACCTCAAAGTTATCAACTGGCTACATTAGCAACTGCAATAAGGACAATACTCAAGAAAATTTAACAGAGAATTATCTATTGTTCACCTAAAGAATATGGAATCCATATGAAGTAAATCATAGAGTTAGCAGCAGTAGATCATCTCTCAGGAATCTAAGGGAATTTTTTGAAGAAGTAGCTAAACTAATGGAGAAGAGTTAAACAATGGATATAATCCAGTTGAATTTTCAGAAAACATTTGCTAAGGTTCAAAAGATGAGCTTTATAACAAAGGTTAAAGCTCATGGAATTAATGGAAAATTAGCTGGAATGAAAACTGGTTTAACAATAAAAAGCAAGACCTAAAAATGATTAGAACATAAGAACATAAGAAATAGGAGCAGGAGTAGGCCAATCGGCCCCTCGAGCCTGCTCCCCATTCAATAAGATCATGGCTGATCTGATCCTAACCTCAAATCTTCTATCACTCTGCATCCACCCGAACCCATGTGATCTCCCGGGAGAGGCAAAAAACCAGATAAAGACCCAATGGCCAATTTGGGAGAAAACAATCTGGGAAATTCCTCTCCGACCCATCTAGGCGATCGAAATTCTTCCAGGAGATCACTCTGTCCCTATATTTTCTACAGTACTTACCTTCTGTAAAGGCGATCTCCACCCAGCCAGGAACAGGAATAAAACCATCTCCTGAAATCTAACACAGAATTAGAACACAGTAGGAGCAGAACCAGGCTACACGGCCCCTGGGCCCACACCACTACCCACAGGGCCATGACCATTCCGAACCTAGACTCATGTCCAATTTCCTGCCCGCTCCCCGTAACCCTTAATTCCCTTTACTTCTAGGAAACTATCTATTTCTCTTTTAAATTTATTTAATGATGTAGCTTCCACAGCTTTCTGGGGCAGCAAATTCCACAAACCTACCACCCTCTGAGTGAAGAAGTTTCTCCTCATCTCAGTTTTGAAAGCGCAGCCCCTTATTTTAAGATTATGCCCCCTAGTTCTAGTTTCACCCATCATTGGGAACATCCTCACCGCATCCACCCGATCAAGCCCCTTCACAATCTTATATGTTTCAATAAGATCGCCTCTCATTCTTCTGAACTCCAATGAGTAGAGTCCCAATCTACTCAACCTCTCCTCATATGACCACCCCCTCATCCCCGGGATTAACCGAGTGAACCTTCTTTGTACTGACTCGAGAGCAAGTATGTCTTTTCTTAAGTATGGACACCAAAACTGTATGCAGTATTCCAGGTGCGGTCTCACCAATACCTTGTACAACTGCAGCAATACCTCCCTGTTTTTATATTCCATCCCCCTAGCAATAAAAGCCAACATTCCATTGGCCTTCTTGATCACTTGCTGCACCTGCATACTAACTTTTTGAGTTTCGTGCACCAGGACCCCCAGATCCCTTTGTACTACAGTACTTTCCAGTTTCTTGACATTAAGATAATAACTTGCTCTATGATTTTTCCTGCCAAAGTGCATAACCTCACACTTTCCAGTATTGTATTCCATCTGCCAAATCTCTGCCCACTTACTTAGCCTGTCTATGTCCCCTTGCAGGTTTTTTATGTCCTCCTCACTCACTACTTTCCGTCCCATCTTTGTATCATCTGCAAACTTTGATATGTTACACTCGGTCCCCTCCTCCAAATCGTTAATATAGATTGTAAAGAGTTGGGGGCCCAGCACTGACCCCTGCGGAACACCACTAGTTACTGGTTGCCAATCTGAGAACGAAACATTTATCCCTACTCTCTGCTTTCTGTTAGAGAGCCAATCCTCCACGCACGCCAGAATATTACCCCCAATCCCGTGATTTTTTATCTTGAGCAATAATCTTTTGTGTGGCACCTTGTCAAATGCCTTTTGGAAGTCTAAATACACTACGTCCACTGGTTCCCCTTTATCCACTCTGTATGTTACTTCCTCAAAATTAATAGCAGATGGATGCTTAACGCATTCATGATATTCTTTTGTCTACTTTTAAATTTTTAACATTTATTTTGCTCATATTTAAAAAAAATTCTCAACACGTGGCTTAATACAGAGTAGATTATAAGTTTCACAATACATACAGTCATATATTAGTATATAGTTTTAGGGATAGAGTTTCCACTTTGGACGCCATCAAGGAATGGTGCCCAAAATGAGCTCAAAATTGCACTGGTTAGGTTACAGTTCAATTTTTTAATAAAAATCATTTGCATAATCATAAACTTGAAATCTTCCTTGAACCAGTGCAATCGGGCAGTGTAATAGAACAGAATAGTTTCTTTGTTTTTCTTGCATTAAAATGTATTAATTGATGTATTTAAGAGTGGTAACCTGGTGCAGTTTTATTAACACAGCTGAAAATAGGTTTATCATAAAATATAAGCATTTTTAATAAGAATGTTTAGTCCGCCACCTGTGAGTAACTTGATTTAAAATCACTGAAAATTACTTCAAAAAAACTATAGTGAACCATTTGCTACTTTCATTGGTGTACACTAGTCAGTTTGTTAGTAAATTAAATATTTTTGATATGAAAAAACTTCTACAATGTGCCTACTAGTGCTTGTGCACCTAAGAAAATGAGCACTATTTGAAGAGCCTTGGCTAACCAGCAGAATCAGCGGAATCCCGCAATGTCGACCTGGGGGCGTGGCCAGATTTGGGAGCAGGGCCTGATTCAGCAAATTGAATCTTAAGCCAGTGTAAAAGATCGCGGAAAACACCAACGTAAGAGGTTTTGGACATAACTCATTTATGTTTAAAATTCCTGTTCTGTTGCACTGGTTCAACTGATTCAATCCGGATTGTATTGACACTACTGGCATAAATGAGTGGTAACTCTACCCCTTATACATTAAGGCAGGGTGCTCAATGACAGTGCTGAGGTCATTCCTAGACAGGGCGACTAAGGGGTCATGGGAAGTGGGGGTGGGGGTGGGGGAGCTAGTTGTTGCAATAGGTTGAGGCAGATCCCTGGCAGGGCTGAACAAGGCACTGGGGCTAGTTCCTCAGGAATCAATCCTAGGATCAGTCCAATTTTGGGGACTGGGGATGGGTGGGAGGCTGACCCACAGGAATTAGCTCCATACCTCCAAATGTTTTCCCAGCTCCTTCTAAATGGGTTAACACCTCTTTTAAAATAATGAACAGAGAATGTCATGAAAAGCATCAATGGTTGCCCACTAATATCACTATAGTACTTTCTAGCCGCAGCAGTTGATTATAAATAGTAAGATCACTGTCTGACAGCCATAGAAACATAGAAGATAGGAGTAGGAGTAGGCCATTCGGCCCCTCGAGCCTGCTCTGCCATTTAATGAGATCATGGCTGATCATCCAAATTCAGTACCCTGTCCCTGCTTTCTCCCCATATCCCTTGATCCCTTTAGCCTTAAGAAATATATCTAACTCCTTCTTGAATATATTTAATGGATTGGCCTCAACTGCCTTTTGTGGTAGAGAATTCCACAGGTTCACCACTCTCTGGGTGAAGAAATTCCTCCTCATCTCTGTCCTAAATGGCTTACCCCTTATCTTTAGACTGTGACCCCTAGTTCTGGACTCCCCCGCCATTGGGAACATCCTTCCTGCATCTAGTCTGTCTAGTCCTGTTAGAATTTTATAAGTTTCAATGAGATTTATAAGTTTCAATGACTGATGTCATTCTGAAGGGGTATCTTCTGGGTCCCCTGATTGTCATACTATTTGTAACTGATACAGAGAAGAATATTCCTTCCAATATTGTGACATTTTTGATGACACTAAGTTATCCGGACAATGACAAGTATAAAAGAAATTGATAACAAGCAAAGGCATATGGACTGGTTAAAAGGATGGACCAAGAAATAGAAGATAGATTTTAAGACAATACACATTAGAACAAGAAATATGATATATATGTGTATCGTGAAGGAATTGAATTTTGGATACGTTGGCCTAGGTTTTCTAATCATAAGACCAATGTTAATCTATTCAAAATGAATCGGAAAACCTATGCTATTATGATGAGATTGCCATTACCAAAAGTGCAAAAAGAAAAGGATTTGTTAACCACATAATGAAAGAATCCAGTTAACACGAAGTACTGGGATACATTTCAAGCATATTGGGCATCGGGGCACTAGCTTTTGAAAGGTAGAAAAAGTAGCGTCAGGCACTAATGATTCTCTCCTGCTGGGAAGTTCAGCTTTAGTGCTCCAAGAGGGAAGTGGAGCACTAAATCAAGCACTAACCACTTCTCTTAGGGTGCTAAAGTCTGAGAGCAGGGCGGCAAAAGCAGAGCACTGAACAATTTGGAGCAGATTGCTAATGCCATCAGAGGCTACTGCCCTTGTTTAAAGGGATGGGTCAATGATGGTGCACAACCTACTAGTCGGCAGTTCTGCATTGCAAAGCGACCAGCATGACTGCCATTACAGCCCCAAACACTCTCACAAAGTGGAGGGCTTGGACATCTTGCAGCAATGAAACATCAAAAACTTTGAGCAGCACCAGACTGGTGCAAATAATAAAGGTTGGCCTACCTGAAAACCATTCCCTTTAATTAACGCTCCCCAAGCGGCCAGCCGAGTTGACAACACCTCCCCTTCCTGCCGTTGTTCACGCCCAGTGATACAGAAGGGGGCAGGAGGCATTTTCACATCCGGGGTGATAACAGGGCGCTGCGCACTTTATGACATCACGATCTGTGAGGCGCTAGAGGCCCAGGTGGTAAGAGTTAACTGGCATCGCTGCATTCGCCGCGCTTGGTTGCTAACCCCTTAGCAGCCCATTAGCACCACCCCCCACCCCGCGCTAACGGGAGGTGCCAACCAACCAAATTTCTCCCCCATTGATTATAAGCAGAAACAAGTTATCGCAACTATCGGTCGATCACGATAATTAGAATATTGTGTGCTGTTTTAGGCAACTTCACCAATAATTTCCATGAATGTTCTCTCAATCTCCTGTGGTAACTTCAGCAGAAGATTGGAGAAGGCCCCAGAAAAACAGATTAAATGACTGTTTTCAGTGGGTGTCACTTCCACCACCTGGTCAGACTGTATTCCTGCTTCATACAGATGTTCAATATGCTGGGAATAACAGAAGTGGGACTGGCAGGCAGGCGTCCAGCAGGTGATGTCATCCTGCCGGTCCAACCTCTTTTACATTGTCAGGGTCAAGCGGGTGAACACAAGAACTGTCCAACCTCACCTTCCCAGGAAACTTCAGTGCTGCCCAAATGGGGAAAAGACTGAACCAACCAAGTCCTGTCCCAAAATCTATCCTGCCTGCTCCAATTGTGCCCATATCTATTTTAAACACCACAGCCTTTCAGGGTGCTTATCTTTATTCCAGTCATCAGAAGGTTAATATGGTACCATTTCCTCTACAGTTCTTCAGATTGAGACCATCCGATCAGCTGCCTCTGCTACTACCCTCCATTCCTCTAGCCCACTGGGACAAACTTCCTCTACGGTTCACCCTGCGCTAGCCCTGAACTAGCATCGTTCTCCAGTTTCTCTCTGATCTCCCCTCTTGACCTCTCCATGCTCATCCTGTCCATGAGACCCACTTCCTGCTCCCTCGACCCTATCCCCACTAAACTGCTGAACACCCAACTTCCTTTTCTGGCTCCCATGTTAGCTGACATTGTTAACGGTACTCTTTCCTCAGGTACTGTCCCCCTCTCCTTCAAATCTGCTGTCATCACCTCTCTCCTCAAAAAACCAACCCTTGACCTCTCCGTCCTTGCAAACTACCACCCCATCTCCAACCTCCCTTTCCTCTCCAAAGCCCTTGGCCATGTTATCGCCTCCCAAATCCGTGCCCATCTTTTCCGGAACTCCATGTTTGAATCCCTCCAATCTGGTTTCCACCCCTGCCACAGTGCCAAAATGGCTCTCATCAAAGTCACAAGAGACATCCTTTGTGACAAAGGTAAACTATCCCTCCTCTTCCTTCTCAACCTGTCTGCAGCCTTTGACATGGTTGACCACTCCATCCTCCTCCAACACCTCTCCACCATCATCTAGCTGGGTGGACTGCACTCGCCTGGTTCCATTCCTATCTATCTAATCGTAGCCAGAAAATCACCTGCAATGGCTTCTCTTCTCACTCCCGCATCGTTATCTCTGGGGTCCCCCAAGGATCTATCCTTGGTCCCCTCCTATTTCTCATCTATATGCTGTCCCTTGGCGACATCATCTGAAAACATGGCACCAATTTCCACATGTACACTGACGACACCCAGCTCTACCTTGTGAAGGAATAAGCAATATAACTATTCAGAAAAATACACCATCCTATGAAAGAGTTTTGACTTTATTAAAGCATGACATACTAGGCTTGAAAAATCTAAAAGCCTCAACAATGAAAAAGCTGTAAACAGCATACAGGATATTGAGATAAGATAAGTTGTTGACACTGAATCAATAGCCTTGTTGAAACAGAAGGTTAAAGGTTCCTGGATGTCTGCAGCTTGGAAAGAACACAATGGTATATACCCTGTTAAAGTGTCTTAAACCAGCACTTCAGAAAGAAACACATAAAGGAAGAAGAAACATATGCCTTCGTAAAAGTAACATCAAATGAAACACGGAGACATGAACCAGTGTTACAAACAGTTGAGGTAACTAAGAAGACAATGGTGCATCTGGTTGAGGTGTTTTTAATTTACACGTTGTACAAAGATACAAACAGAAGGCTTTGGTAAGAATGACATCAAATAGATGCACCAGCCATCACATTGTTTTTATGATAAGTTTTGAACACCTAAAGGTAGAGACACGATTCTTAATGCTACAAGCTGAACTGATTGTAAAAATAGCAGGGGTCAACAGAAAAATGACTAGAGATAATTAAAATTACATCAGCAGAAAATTTCAAAGGACATACCACTGAGAAAGTGAATAAAAATTGGACTTTCAAATGGGAAGACAGATTCGCTGTAAAGGGGCAAAGCGATTCTCGGCTTCAGAGGCAAGCTCTGTAAGTCTACAACTCTTTGAGACTCAGGGATCAAAAAGCTACTTGTATTTGATTTTGGTGGATATCCTGGAATAAGACTAAGAAATGTAAAAATGTAATGAAGTTAAGATTTGAGAATAAGGATCTCTGATAAGATTGTAAAAGCTTTTTGTATTTGGAACTGTTAATGTTGTGATTGAAATACTTACTGAAAATACATGTTGGTTCTTTAAAAAATATATATATTTTTAGAATTGTCTCACATAGTACTTCTGTATCAAACTTGCAAACTCAATCTCTGTACACTCTTTGGTGAGGAGTTGCAGAGTTCTGGGGGGGGGGGGGGGTTCCGGACCTTCATAATATCCAGAAGGTTACAGTCTAGCTAAACTTATTAAAAGTGCTATCTGGAGGACGGTAACATCTTCAGATCATTCCTTTCCTTTAGGGAGAGATAGTCTGGACCTTTAGACCCAATTAAGCATCTTCAGGATTCGGCTACCTCTAACTTTAGTTGAAGGTGAACATCTGGGGAATATGTCTGATCTGGGGTAACCCTAAAGGGGGCTAGGACTAGTAATTATCCCTTCAACCTCACCACCACTTCTCTTGACCCCTCCATGGTCTCTAAATTGACACACTGCTTGGCTTGTCCGACATCAAGCACTGGATGAGCAGAAATTTTCTCCAATTAACTATTGGGAAGACCGAAGTCATTCACTTCGGGCCCCACCACAAACTCCGTTCCCTAGCCACCGACTCCATTCCTCTCCCTAACATCTGCCTGAGGCTGACCCAGACTGTTCACAACCTTGATGTTATATTTGACACTGAAATGAGCTTCTGACCACATATCTGTGGCATAACTAAGACTGCCTATTTCTACCTCCGTAATATTGCCCGTCTCCAACCCGCATCAGCTCATCAGCTGCTGAAAACTTCATCCATGCCTTTGTTACCTCTAGACATGACTATTCCAATGCACTCCTGGCCGGCCTCCCTCATTCTACTGTGAGGTTATCAAAAACTTGGCTGCCCGCGTCCTAACTCTCATCAAGTCCCGTTCACCCATCAACCCTGAGCTTGCTGACCTAGATTGGCTCCAGCTTAAGCAACGCCTTGATTTCAAAATTCTCATCCATTTTCAAATCCCTCCATGGCCTCACCCCTCCCTATCTCTGTAATCTCCTTCAGCCCCACAACCCCCTGAGATATCTGCGCACCTCAAATTCTGCCCTCTTGAGCATCCCTGATTATCATCACTCAACCATCATTGGCTATGCCTTCAGCTGCCTAGGCTTTAAGCTCCGGAATTCCCTCCCTAAACCTCTCCACCTCTCTACCTCTCTTTCCTCCTTTAAGATGCTCCTTAAAACCTACCTCTTTGATCTGTCCTAATTTCTTATGAGGCTCGGTGTCAATTTTTTTGTCTTTTAACATTCCTGTGATGCACCTTGAGACGTTTTACTACTTTAAAGGCGCTATATAAAAATAAGCTGTTGTTGTTGATTGCTGTCCCATAATGCCACCTGTTCAAGTCAATTTTTGCTGCCCTTATATATTTTGCTCCAAAAAACAACTTTAAGATGATATTTAAAACAGAATATTACATACTTAGCAGTGATGAAATGGCAGTAGCATTCGGAGTTAGGCATCTCAGCTTGGACAGCAGTCAACCCTTCTACAACTTGCCTCAGTGCCCTCAAGTAGAGAAAGAAAAAGAAAACTGTACAGAGTTCCTTTCTTGATCGCTGGCTATACGAACATAGGGCGTAAGAGCAGGAGTAGGCCATTTGGCCCCTCGAGCCTGCTCCACCATTCAAAAAGATCATGGCTGATTTGATCTTGGCCTCAACTCCACTTCCCTGCCCGCTTCCCATAACCCTTGACTCCCTTACCATTCACAAATCTGTCTATCTCTACCTTAAATACATTCAATGACCCAGCCTCCACAGCTCTCTGGGAAGCGAATTCCAACGATTTACGACCCTCTGAGAGAAGAAATTCCTCCTCATTTCCGTTTTAAATGGATGCCCCTTTATTGTGAAATTATGCCCCCTCGTTCTAGATTCCCCCACGAGGGGAAACATCCTCTCTGCATCTACCCTGTCAAGCCCCTTCAGAATCTTATATGTTTCAATAAGATCCCCTCTCATTCTTCTAAACTCCAATGAGTATAGGCCCAACCTGCTCAACCTTTCTTCATAAGACAACCCCTTCTTCTCCGGAATCAACCTCATGAACCTTCTCTGAACTGCCTCCAATGCAAGTATATCCTTCCTTAAATAAGGAGAACAAAACTGTACGCAGTACTCCAGGTGTGGTCAGTTGTAACAGGACTGCCCTACTTTTATACCCCATTCCCTTTGCAAGAAAGGCCAACATTCCATTTGCCTTCCTAATTACTTGCTGTACCTGCATGCTAACTTTTTGTGATTCACATACAAGGACCCCCAGATCCCTCTGTACCTCAGTATTTTGTAATCTCTCCCCATTTAAATAATAATTTACTTTTTTATTTTTCCTACCAAAGTGGATAACCTCGCCTTTTCCCACAATATACTCCATCTGCCAGATTTTTGTCCACTCACTTAACCTATCTGTATCCCTTTGGAGATTCTTTGCGTCCTCCACACAATTTGCTTTCCCAACTATTTTTGTATCATCAGCAAATTTGGCTACATTACACTCGGTCCCTTCATCCAAGTTAATATAGATTGTAAATAGTTGCGGCCCCAGCACTGATCCCTGCGGCACCCCACTAGTTACAGTTTGCCAACCTGAAAATGACCCATTTATCCCGACTCTCTGTTTCCTGTTAGTTAGCCAATCCTCTAGCCATGCTAATATATTACCCCCAACCCCGTGAGCTCTTATCTTGTCCCGTAACCTTTTATGTGGCACCTTATCGAATGCCTTCTGGAAATCCAAATACACGACATCTACTGGTTCCCCTTTATCCACCCTACTCGCTACATTCTCAAAGAACTCCAGAAAATTTGTCAAACATGATTTCCGTTTCATAAAACCATGCTGACTCTGCTTGACTCTATTATGATTTTCTAAATGTCCTGCTACCACTTCCTTAATGATGGACTCTAGCATTTTCCCAATGACAGATGTTAGGCTAAATGGTCTATAGTTGCCTGCTTTCTATCTCGCTCCTTTCTTAAATAGGGGCGTTACATTTGCGGTTTTCCAGTCCGCTGGGACCTCTCCAGAATCCAGGGAATTTTGGTAGATTACAACCAATGCATCCACTATCTCTACCTCTGCAGCCACCTCTTTTAAGACCCTAGGATGCAGGCCATCGGGTCCAGGGGACTTGTCCACCTTTAGTCCCATTAGTTTGCCTAGCACTTTTTTGCTAGTGATAGTGATCGTTTCCCCCTCCCCACCCCAATAGCCCTTTGATTATCCATTATTGGGATGCTTTTAGTGTCTTCTACCGTGAAGACCGATACAAAATATTTGTTCAAAGTCTCCGCCATTACCCTGTTTGCCACTATTATTTCCCGAGACTCATTCTCTAGGGGACCAATATTTACTTTAGCTACTCCCTTCCTTTTTATATACCTGTAGAAGCTCTTTCTGTCTGTTTTTATATTTCTTGCTAGTTTACTCTCATAAGCTATCTTCTCTCTCTTTATCATTTTTTAGTCATCCTTTGCTGGTTTAAATAATTTCCCAATCCTCTGGCCTTCCACTATTCTTCGCAACACTGTATGCCTTTGTTTTCAAGTTGATACCATCCTTTACTTCCTTAGTTAGCCACGGATGTTTCATCTTTCTCTTAGAGTCTTTCTTTCTCACTGGAATATATCTTTGCTGAGAGTTAAGAAATATCTCCTTAAATGTTTACCACTGCTTTTCTACAGTCTTACCCTGTAATATATTTTCCCAATCCACTTTAACCAAGTCTGTCTTCATACCTTTGTAATTACCTTTATTTAAGTTCAGGACACTAGTTTGAGACCTAGCTTTCTCACCCTCAAAATAAATTTGAAATTCTACCATGCTATGATCACTCTTCCCAAGAGGATCCTTCACTTCGAGATCATTAATTAATCTAGCCTTGTTACACATTACCAGATCTAAAATAGCCTGCTCCCTGTTTGGTTCCATAACGTATTGTTCCAAGAAACCATCCCGCATACACTCTAAGAACTCGTCCTCAAGCCTACCTTTGCCAATTTGCTTTGTCCAATCAATATGAAGATTAAAATCTCCCGTGATTATAGCCATAACTTTCTTACAAGCCTCTATTATTTCTTGATTTATACTCTGTCCTACAGTGTAGCTACTGTTTGGGGGCCTGTAGAGCACTCCCATCAGTAACTTCTTACCCTTATTATTTCTTATCTCCACCCAAACTGATTCTACCTCTTAATCTTCTAAGCCAATATAATTCCTCATTACTGCACTGATCTCATCCCTTATTATCAGAGCTACACCAGCTTCTTTTCCTTTCTGCCTATCCTTACGAAATGGCAAATACCCCTGAATATTCAGTTCCCAGCCTTCGTCACCTTGCAACCATGTCTCTGTAATGGCAATCAGATCATACCCATTTATTTCTATTTGTGCTGTCAACTCATCTATCTTGTTTCGAATGCTGCATGCGTTCAGATATGAAGCTTTTAATTTTGTCTTTTTACCAATTTTCCCTACTCTGACCCCTCTTTCTGATGCACTCTTATGTGTATATGCTCTGTCCCTTCCTGTCACACTTGTAGGGGGTGGCGTGTGCGCCCAGTCAGCTTCACCTCTGACTGTCCTTTGAGCAGTTCAAATCGCTCCCACACCCCTGGGTTTTAGACACCGGACTTAGGTACAGGTGGCGATACAGAAAATCGAGTAGACAAGTGGTTTGGTGTAAGAAAACCAAAATTTTATTAAGAGCAAAATAAAACAATCTTATGAAAATTACTGGTATGAAAATACAGGCATAAACAATTACACTTATATGGGAATGGGGAACACACGGCACCTCGAGGGAAAAACAACTACATTAACAATCCCCTTATGCCTTATCCCACCCCCTATACATAACTAGATTAAGCTATGAGGGGCCAGGAATTCATGCTCACCAATCCAAAACCTGTTGCTTTAATGGTTATGAGTTTTGGGGTCCGTTCTTGCTGTCTGTTGGGGTATCCCGTCACCATGTGGTCTCAGGGCACGGCGCTGAAGTTGTTGATGCGAAGCGCCCTCCTTTTCCTCAGCTACCGTCATCGTCTCGTCGCGATGGGTTTTCTTCTTCTTCTCCCTTGGGCGGTCGTCAGCGTTAATGTTATGGTCGGGGGTCGATTGGCGGTCTTTACCGTCTAAATGATTTTGCTAGCCATGCTTCGAACGCCAGTTTATTCTTTAACCGGGCTTTTATTGTCCATGTGACAAATGCCAGCTTATAACTAGGCCGTATGTCTCGATTCTTCTACCCATCCTTCGAATGCCAGAATATCCTTAAATTGGGGTTACACTATATGTCAGCTTATTCACCAAACACCAGCTTATAACTGGGCGTTGGTCCCGAAATGCGTCTTTCCGCTGCCCTTCTCTGCCTTTACCGGTTTACCTTCTTTGTCTCATCTCGTCTCGTCTGCCCGTTTGTGGCCTGTGTGTCCTGTGTGGTTTTGAACTCGGGTCTCGTTCTCCTCCCGCTTTTGGCCCCGGTGTAATGGGCGTCCTTGGTTGTTAAGCGGCGTGGGGAGTGAGAAGAGAGCCCACCACGAGGCCAGGGCACAATAATGAGAGGCAGCAGGCCAAGGCCACAGGCAAGAGATAAGAGCGATAAGAGAGCGCGTGCCACTGATGGGCCTACAATTATACCCATTTTTCAACTCCTTATCTGCACGCCAAATCAGGTCAGTCCTTTTGTCTTACTTTTGGCGGGCTTGTTTAAATGATTACAGCCATTTATTTTAACGACTTGTGGAGTGGTTGTCTCTGGGTCTAATGGCCCCGATGTCCTGGTTGTTTGTCATGGATGAAGCTTAATTGTCCCCATCCTGACTTGATGGTTACTGTGAACTGTTACCGATTAAATATGCAGAAACCTAATGGCTCGATTCTAGGCCCATTCTAGCTTGATCTATTTCAAGTCGAATGAATGCGTATTCTGTGTTTACTTTGGCTGTCTGGCTCCAGAGTGTCCTTTTCACAGATTCCTGCATTTTGAGTTTCGTCCCCAGGCATGCCTGTCTGCAGAGCCCTGTTTTAAAAATCCTGTCGGTTTTGGTCACGAGGTTACAGAAGCCATTTTGGGTACCCTGTTTTTAATAACTTGCCCAAACAGGGTCCCTTGATCCATAATTTGGGGAGTGCGGGAATTTTGAGAACACTGCACTTACACACTCTGGTTATAGAAACATAGAAGATAGGAGCAGGAGTAGGCCATTCGGCCCTTCGAGCCTGCTTCGCCATTCAATGAGATCATGGCTGATCATCCAAATTCAGTACCCGGTCCCTGCCTTCTCCCCATATCCCTTGATCCCTTTAGCCTTAAGAAATATATCCAACTCTTTCTTGAATATACTTAATGAACTGGCCTCCACCACCCTCTGTGGCAGAGAATTCCACAGGTTCACCACTCTCTGGGTGAAGAAATTCCTCTTCATTTCAGTACTAAATGGCTTACCCCTTATCCTTAGACTATGACCCCTGGTTCTGGACTCCCCGGCCATCAGAAACATCCTTCCTGCATCTAGTCTGTCCAGGCCTGACAGAATTTTATAGGTTTCGATGAGATCCCCTCTCAATCTTCTAAACTCCAGTGAGTATAAGCCCAATCGACACAATCTCTCCTCATACGTCATTCCTGCCATCCCAGGTATCAGCCTGGTGAATCTTCGCTGCACTCCTTCCATGGAAAGTACGTCCTTCCTCAGGTAAGGCGACCAAAACTGCACACAATATTCAAGGTGTGGTCTCACCAAGGCCCTGTACAACTGCAGCAAGACATCCTTGTTCTTGTACTCGAACCCTCTTGCTACGAAGGCCAACATACCATTTGCCTTCTTAACCACCTGCTGCACCTGCATGCTTACCTTCAGCGACTGGTGTACAAGAACACCCAGGTCTCTTTGCACTTCCCCTTCTCCCAATCTATTGCCATTCAAATAATAATCTGCCTTCCTGTTTTTGCCACCAAAGTGGATAACCTCACATTTATCCACATTACAGTGCATTTGCCATGTTTCTGCCCAATCACCCAACCTGTCCAAATCGTGCTGGAGTTTCATGACATCCTCCTCACAGCATACCCTCCCACCCAGCTTTGTGTCGTCTGCAAATTTGGAGATATTACATCCAATTCCCTCGTCCAGATCATTAATATATATTGTGAACAGCTGGGGTCCTAGGACCGATCCTTGCGGTACCCCACTAGTCACTGCCTGCCACTCGGAAAACGACCCGTTTATTCCAAGTCTTTGCTTTCTGTCCGCCAACCAGTTCTCTATCCAAGTCAATACCTTGCCCCCAATCCCATGTGCCTTAATTTTGCACGCTAATCTCTTATGCGGGACCTTATCGAAAGCCTTCTGAAAGTCCAAATACACCACATCCACTGGTTCTCCCTTATCTATTTTACCAGTTACATCCTCAAAAAATTCCAGTAGATTAGTCAAGCATGATTTACCTTTTGTAAATCCATGTTGACTTTGTCCGATCCAGTCACTGCTTTCCAAGTGCTCTGCTATTACATCTTTTATAATGGACTCTAGCATTTTCCCCACTACCGATGTCAAGCTTACCGGTCTATAATTCCCCGCCTTTTCTCTACCACCTTTTTTGAATAGTGGGGTAACATTAGCTACCCGCCAATCCATGGGTACTGTTCCAGAGTCTATCAAGTTCTGGAAGATGACCAGCAATGCATCTACTATTTCTGGGGCCACTTCCTTAAGTACCCTGGGATGTAGATTATCAGGCCCTGGGGATTTATCGGCCTTCAGTCCCATCAATTTTCCTAACACCATTTCCCTACAAATACTGATTTCTTTCAGTTCCACCCTTTCATCAGACCCTATGTTCCCCGGCATCTCTGGGAGGTTATTTGTGTCTTCCTTTGTGAAGACAGAACCAAAATATGTATTTAGTTGGTCTGCCATTTCTTTGTTCCCCATTATAAATTCCCCCGATTCTGACTGCAAGGGACCTACGCTTGACTTCACCAATCTTTTTCTCTTCACATATCTATAAAAGCTTTTACAGTCAGTTTTTATGTTCTCTGCAAGCTTACTTTCATATTCTATTTTCCCTTTCTTAATTAATCCCTTTGTCCTCCTTTGTTGAATCCTAAACTGCACCCAATCCTCAGGATTATTGCTTTTTCTGGCCAATTTATATGCCCTCTCCTTGACCTTATGCTATCCCTAATTTCCCTTTTTAGCCACGGTTGGGTCACCTTTTTTGTTTTATTTTTATGCCAAACTGGGATGAACAAATTCTGTAGTTCATCAATTCGGCCTTTGAATGTTTGCCATTGCCTATCCACCGTCAACCCTTTGAGTGCCATTCCCCAATCAATCCTACCCAACTCACTCCTCAGACCATCGTAGTTTCCTTTATTTAAATTGAGAACATTAGTCTCTGAGTCAACTACTTCATTCTCCATCTTAATGAAGAATTCGATCATATTATGATCGCTCCGACCCAAGGGGCCTTATACAACAAGATTGCTAATTAATCCTTTCTCGTTACATAATACCCAGTCTAAGATGGCCTGATCTCTGGTTGGTTTCTCAACATATTGGCCCAGGAAACCAACCCGTAAACACTCCAGGAATTCCTCCTCCACAGTATTGTTACTCATTTGGTTGGCCCAATCTATATGTAGATTAAAGTCACCCATGATGACTGCTGTGCCCTTATTGCACGCTTCTTTAATTTCTCTTTTAATGCCATCCCCAACCTCCGCCTTACTGTTTGGACGTCTATAAACCACTCCCACTAACGTTTTTTTCCCCTTAGTATTTCTCAATTCTACCCATACAGATTCCACCTCATCAGAGCTAATATCCTTCATTACAATTGTGTTAATCCCTTCTTTAACCAGTAATGCTACCCCACCTCCCTTTCCTTTTGCCTATCTTTCCTGAATATCGAATACCCCTGGATGTTGAGTTCCCAGTCCTGGCCTTCCTTGAGCCACGTTTCCGTAATCCCAACCAAATCGTATTTGTTTACTTCTATTTGCGCAGCCAATTCATCCACCTTATTACAAATGCTCCTCGCATTAAGACACAAAGCCTTCAGGCTTGTTTTTTTAATGCTCTTAGACCTATTAGAATGATTATTTACTGTGGCCATGTTTGATTTAAACCGTTGATTTCTCTGACTGCCACTTTTGTTTTTCTCCTTCCTATCTTTTGCTTTTATCCTTGTTTCCCTTTCCTCTGTCTCCCTGCTCAGGTTCCCAACCCCCTGCCATTTTAGTTTAAACCCTCCCCCACAGCACTAGCAAACACTCCCCCTAGGACATTGGTTCCAGCCCTGCCCAGGTGCAAACCGTCCGGTTTGAACTGGTCCCACCTCCCCCAGAACCGGTTCCAATGTCCCAGGAACTTGAATCCCTCCCCCTGGCACCATTCCTCTAGCCACGTATTCATCTGAAGTATCCTTCTATTTCTACTCTGACTAGCACGTGGCACTGGTAGCAATCCTGAGATTACTACCTTTGAGGTCCTGTTTTTTAATTTATCTCCTAACTCCCTATACTCCACTTTTAGGACCTCATCCTGCGTTTTACCTATATCGTTGGTGCCTATATGCACCATGACAACTGGCTGTTCACCCTCCCCTTCCAAGATGTTCTGGAGCCGCTCGGAGACATCCTTGACCCTTGCACCAGGGAGGCAACACACCATCCTGGAGACTCGTTTGCGGCCGCAGAAACGCCTATCTATTCCCCTTACAATTGAATCCCCTATTTCTATAGCTCCCATTCTGTGCAGCAGAGCCACCCCTGGTGCCAGGAAGTTGGCTGCTGCTGCCTTCCTCTGATAAGCCATCCCCCCCAACAGTACTCAAAGTGGTGTATCTGTTGGAGACGGGAATGGCCACAGGGGACCCCTGCACTACCTGCCTGCGCCTAGTACTCTGCCTGTTGGTCACCCGTTCCCTTTCTTCCTATCCAACCTCTACCTGCGGTGTGTCCAACTCTGTAAATGTGCTATTCACGATGTCCTGAGCATCGTGAACACTCCAGTATACATCCAATCGCAGTTCCAGTGCCGCAAAGCGGTCTGTCAGTAGCTGCAGCTGGATGCACTTCCTGCACATGTAGTTGCCAGGGACACAGGAAGTGTCCCTGATTTCCCACATATCGCAGGAGGAGCAGATCACGGGGCCCGGCTGTCCTGCCATGACTTACCCTTTAATTAATTGAATTTAAATTAAATCAATCAATCCCACTAATTACACTACAGTTAACTTGTTTATCAACAGTCCCTGCTACACCAGAGAGACCTTAGAAACTATAAACCAGAGTTAAAGTTTAAAAAAAGAGAAATACTCACCAACCAAATACTCACCAATCAATCACTTACCTGCTTCCTGGTGACGTCATACTTTGATTACTTTTTACCTCTCTCCCCTGCTGTTGAACTGGTCGGGCTGCTCCTGACTCACTGCCGCCGGTTTTAATCTGCCGCCGATGCTCAGTGTTCCCACGCAGGCCCGCTCTGGTCGGGCTGCTCCTGACTCACTGCCGCCGGTTTTAATCTGCCGCCGATGCTCAGTGTTCCCACGCAGGCCCGCTCTGGTCATTACTCCTATCGCTGCCCTACACTTTTGCCTTATCATTTTCCTTTGACTTTTTAAACTTCTGCTCAGCGGCTCCCTCCCCCCCATGATTTAGTTTAAAGCCCTATCTACAGCCCTAGTTATTCGATTCACCAGGACACTGGTCCCAGCCTGGTTCAAATGAAGCTCATCCCGAAGGAACAGCTCCCTCTTACCCCAGTACTGGTGCCAATGCCCCAAGAATTGAAATCCATTTTTCCCACACCAATCTTTGAGCCACTCATTCATCTCTCTGATCTTATTTACTCTATGCCAATTTGCATGTGGCTCAGGTAGTAATCCAGAGATTATTACCTTTGTGGTTCTGCTTTTCAATTTAGCCCCTAGCTGCTCATACTCCCTCAGCAGAACCTCTTTCTTTGTCCTACCTATGTCGTTGGTACCTACATGGACCACGACAACTGGATCTTTCCCATTCCACTCTAAGTTCCTCTCCAGCCCAGAGGAGATGTCCCTTACCCTGGCACCGGGAGGGCAACACAGCCTTCGCACCTCACGCTCTAGGCTGCAGAGAACAGTATCTATCCCCCTAACTGTACTGTCCCCTACCACTATCACATTTCTTTTTGCTCCCCCCACTTGAATGGCTCCCTGTACCATGGTGCTGTGGTCAGTTTGCTCATCCTCACTGCAGTCGCTGCTCTCGCCCACACAGAGAGTAAGAACCTCGTAACTGTTGGACAAGAGCAAGGGCTGAGGCTCCTCCACCACTACCTCCTGGGTCCCCATACCTGCCTCACTCGTAGTCACACTCGCCTGTCCCTGACCACGGACCAAATTTGAATTAATTAATCTAAGGGGTGTGACTGCCTCCTGGAACACAGCGTCCAGGTATCTCTCCCCCTCCCTGATGTGTCTCAATGTTTGAAGCTCGGACTCCAGCTCATCAACACGGAGCCGAAGTTCCTCGAGCAACCAACACTTACTGCAAATGTGGTCACCATGGACCTCAATGGTGTCCACCAGCTCCCACATATTGCAACAGTAACACATCGCCTGCCCTACCATCTCTAATGTATTTAATTAATTAAGTGTTTAAGTTTTGAATGTTTAGTTTTTAATCCCAGCTCTTAATTTAAACCAATGCCCAAGAAAAAGAGAGAATTACTGGTCAACCAATTGCTTCCCTGCTTTCCTGTGATATCACACTTTGAATCTTTCTACTTCTTACCCTCCCAGGTCGGTTGACGCATATCCAGGCTCGCTCGCCTTTATTGAACCTTGAAGACAAGATTTAGCTCAGCTAGGATATGCCCTTCACATAGTACATTCAATACATAAGCTTGAATAAAGGAGACTATGAAGGTATGAGAGCAGAATTGAGTAGAATGGATTGGGAAAATAGATTAAAGGGTAAGACGATACATGATCAGTGGTGTACATTTAAGGAGTTATTTTACAACTTCCAAAAAAAATATATTCCACTGAGAAGAAAAGGGTGCAAAAGAAAAGACAGCCATCCGTGGCTAAGTAAAGAAATTAAGGATAGTATTCGACTAAAAACAAGGGCATATAAGGTAGCCAAATCTAGTGGGAGGATAGAGGATTGGGAAAACTTTAAAAGACAGCAAAAAATAACAAAAAGATTGATTAAGAAAGGGAAGATAGATTATGAAAGTAAATTAGCAAAAAATATAAAAACAGATAGTAAGAGTTTTTATAGTTATATAAAAAGAAAAAGGGTGGCTAAAGTAAATGTTGGTCCCTTAGAGGATGAGACCGGGAAATTAATGGTGGGAAATATGGAGATGGCAAAAACACTGAATGAATATTTTACATCAGTCTTTACAGTAGAAGACACTAAGAATATCCCAACACTGGACAAACAGGGGGCAAAAAGGGGGGAGGAGCTAAACATGATCAAAATCACTAAGGAAGCGGTACTCGGTAAAATAATGGGATTCAAGGCGGATAAATCACCTGGACCTGATGGCTTACATCCTAGGGTCTTGAGGGAAGTGGCGGTAGGGATTGTGGATGCATTGGTAATAATTTTCCAAAACTCCCTGGACTCGGCAAAGGTCCCGGCAGACTGGAAAACTGCTAATGTAACACCCTTATTTAAAAAGGGCAGTAGACAGAAGGCTGGAAACTATAGACCGGTTAGCCTAACATCTGTGGTAGGTAAAATTTTGGAGTCCATTATTAAGGAGACAGTAACAGGACATTTGGATAATCATAATTTAATAGGACAAAGTCAGCATTGTTTTATGAAGGGGAAGTCATGTTTGACAAATTTACTGGAGTTCTTTGAGGAAGTAACGTATAGGGTGGATAAAGGGCAACCAGTGGACGTAGTGTATTTAGACTTCCAAAAGGCATTTGACAAGGTGCCACACAAAAGATTATTGCTTAAGATAAAAAATCACGGGATTGGGGGTAATATTCTGGCATGGATAGAGGATTGGCTATCTAACAGAAGGCAGAGAGTTGGGATAAATGGTTCATTCTCAGACTGGCAATCAGTAACTAGTGGTGTTCCGCAGGGGTCAGTGCTGGGTCCCCAACTCTTTACAATCTATATTAACGATTTGGAGGAGGGGATCGAGTGTAACATATCAAAGTTTGCAGATGATACTAAGATGGGAGGGAAAGTAGTGAGTGAGGAGGACAAAAAAACCTGCAAGGGGACATCGACAGGCTAAGTAAGTGGGCAGAGATTTGGCAGATGGAATACAATACTGGAAAGTGTGAGGTTATGCACTTTGGCAGGAAAAATCGTAGAGCAAGTTATTATCTTAATGGCAAGAAACTGGAAAGTACTGAAGTACAAAGGGATCTGGGGGTCCTGGTGCACGAAACTCAAAAGGTTAGTATGCCTGTGCAGCAAGTGATTAAGAAGGCCAATGGAATGTTGGCTTTCATTGCTAGGGGGATAGAATATAAAAATAGGGAGGTATTGCTTCAGTTGTACAAGGTATTGGTGCGACCGCACCTGGAATACTGATTACAGTTTTGGTGTCCATACTTAAGAAAGGACATACTTGCTCTCGAGTCAGTACAAAGAAGGTTCACTCGGTTAATCCCGGGGATGAGGGGATGGACATATGAGGAGAGGTTGAGTAGATTGGGACTCTACTCATTGGAGTTCAGAAGAATGAGAGGCGATCTTATTGCAACATATAAGATTGTGAAGGGGTTGGATCGGGTGGATGCGGGGAAGATGTTCCCGATGATGGGTGAAACTAGAACTAGGGGGCATAGTCTTAGAATAAGGGGCTGCTCTTTCAAAACTGAGATGAGGAGGAACTACTTCACTCAGAGGGTGGTAGGTCCATGGAATATGCTGCCCCAAAAAGCTGTAGAAGCTACATCATTACATAAATTTAAAACAGAAATAGACAGTTTCCTAGAAGTAAAGGGAATTAAGGGTTACGGGGAGCGGGCAGGAATTTGGACATGAGTCTAGGTTCGGATCGGTCATGGCCCTGTGGGTAGCGGAGCGGGCCCAGGGGCCGTGTAGCCTGATCCTGCTCCTATTTCATGTGTCTAATTCTGTTAGATTCAGGAGATGGTTCTGTGATAGTGGATTGGCGGTTAGGATCAGATCAGCCATGATCTTATTGAATGGCGGAGCAGGCTCGAGGGGCCGATTGGCCTACTCCTGCTCCTATTTCTTATGTTCTTAAGTTATGTTCTTATTTTGGATAGCTGGCAAAATGTTAGAATTTATTTAAATATTCTTTCTCATAACCAGATTTGACCCAAGCTATTCAAAGGGAAAAGGATTGTGATTTGGCCAGCTGTCCAATTACGTCATTATCTTTAACCTTTATTATAAGATCATTTTGGTTCTAACATATTGTGAAGTGTTGCTAGATGCCATCATGTAAATCTTACGGATAGTTGTGCTGTACCTGCCACAACTTATTAGAACCAGATGGTTCAATTCAGTTAAATAATTTAAATGATTTACTTCAACATTACTACTATGTACTTTGACTGGAATTCGTTTTGAGACTGGGGACAGGAGCACACATATAAATATCTACTGGACTAATCTATTGTACTCGCAAGGCAGATTAGGATTAGTTTTATACTGCGACTACTACAGAGGCCTGTGGTGATTGAGGTCCTAGATTATACAGTGGAGCAAGGATTACACCAACTTTATGCATGATGAAAGGATTGCTGCAAGGCATGTCACTAAGGAATTTTTCTCTCAACTGATGTTTAAACAAAAAAATGTGAGTAAAGAAATCTTACTAGTTGTGAATTTTTTGATCAACACATAATGCACTTGCTCCAGGATCACCCTAGTAGGAGATGTTCCAATAGATTAAAGAAAACTTTGGCTGGCATTTTCTGGGGTCAGAGCAGGTGCGATTGGAGGCAAGTCGGGAGAGAAATTTCAAAAAAGTGGGAGCGGGTCAGGAACCCGCCATCATCCCACCCCCACGCGCCTTTCCCTCGGGTGCGCTTCCCGGTGCAGCAGTGATCCGACCGGCAGAGGTGGGCGACCTAATTGAAATCATTATAACCTTGTTTTCAGACACTTAAAAGCCTTTTTCCCCGTACATAGTAAATGTCCCTGCATGGCCACGAGATTCACACAGCTCGGGAACCACGTCTGTTAACCTGAGGTGGGAGCTGAGTGGCCATTGCTCCAGCTGATTACTTGACAGCATCAAATGTAGTTTAAAAGCTCCCAACTGACAGCTGATCACTTTCCTCAGGCAGAAGCTGTTGTTGACTGCACTCCCAGCACAGATTGAGCTTTCTGCAGGCTGCAAGTCTTGCAAGTCTTTCCAGCAAAGTCTCCATCCAGTGTCACCTCATTGGAAGAACCTCTCTCACCATACCATTGACATATTGCTTCTGTCAGATCTACCTGACCTGCCATCTCTCCTATCAGCATGGGTGCCATTTATACTCTCTCATCTTGGTCCTCAGAATCTGACCATGATGAGCTCCAACACCAGCAGCACCAGGCACACCATCAGCACCAACAACAACACCACCAACCTTCTACTCAACCACCTGATGCTGCACAGGACACAGGGCATCAGCGCAGGGCTGCACCGTGCAGGAGGCGATAACCCCAACACAGGGTTTACAGGCAGAGGATGAGCTTCCTCAACATGAGTGAGCAGCAGTGCCAAAGGAGGCTCAGGCTATCGCGCCAGGTTATTGCAGACATTTGCACATTGCTCCAGCAAGACCTGCAGCCCAGAGGAGCGGGTGGACATACCTTAGCAATGGTTGTCAAAGTCACCAGTGCCCTCAACTTCTTCGCCTCAGGCTCCTTCCAGGGATCTGCAGCAGACATTTGCAGCATCAAGCAGTCGGGGCCCACAGTTGCATCGCACAGGTCACCGATGCCCTCTTTGACAAGTCAGCCAATTATATCAACTTTTCCACTGATGATGCCAGTGTTGCTGATTGTGCGCTCAGCTTTGCCACTCTGGCTGGCTTCCCACAGGTGCAGGGCGTCATCGACTGCAGACATGTGGCCATCAGGGCACCTCATCATAACCCAGGAGTGTTTGTCAACCGCAAGGGCTTCCACTCCATCAAAGTGCAGCTGGTCTGCAACCATAGGAAGATCACCATGCATGTGTGTGCCAAATTCGCTGGCAGCTGCCATGACTCTTTCATCCTGCCTCAGTCCACCCTCCCTGTAAGGTTCGAAAATTTCTGCACAACCCCAGAACACAAGGAAAGTCATTTTTAAAATGATTTTGGAACATCACAGAAGGAATATGGAAAAAGGACAAAAGTGTGGTTGGGCCAAACAGAAGGATTTTAAAGAGATTGTTTAAGGAAGAGACTTTTTGGACTGTTTTAAAGAGTTATTGGGCAAAAGGGATTTAAAATAAAAATCCCAGGAAGACTTGGTTGGTTTAAAAGGCATGTTCAGGCTTGCAAAAGGCTGGAACAGCAGGGAGGTGGGGTAAGCCCCTGAGGTTTGGATATTGGGCTGTCTAAGGAATGTCAAGGATGCCCCAGTTTTACATAAGGACAATGAAGCCTGTTTTCCCGCCCAAGCCAGGTATCAGGTAAACAGGACATGTCTCCAGCCATACAAAAGAAAAGAACATTAGCCTTACAGTTACTATAACAAACCACAGTCCAAAATCAGTTTCAAGGGATTGAAAAATGTTTAGCATTTTAAATTGGTTTCAAGGCAATCCCGAAACCAGTTAAAAGCCGATTAAGTTTGGGAGAGCCATCCCTTAAAGTTGTTAAGTCTGGATGGGCCATCCCCGAAGCTCGTTAGAGTTTTAAAAGACATTAAAAATAACGAGCTCGCCAAATTTGACAAAGGAAACCGAGATTTGGCGGTCAGATAAGCCAGGCCCCAAAACAGTATAACTGAGGCCTGCTTGTCCAGTTAAACAGTACAGATTGGAACACAGACAGTCAGTTCGTTACCAGTTCGAGTTCAAGGTCGAGTGCAGTACAGCTCAAGAAAGAGATCATCAATGGAGACTCGAAGGAAGGAAAGAAGAAACAGAGATCGTGGCAACCAAAGGCCTACAGAAACCAACACCAGCCAATATTACCACCAACCAGGTAATAGTGGGCCACATCGACCAACAAGAAACCAACCGCCGAAAAACTCACGAATCAAAGATTTGTTTCCACTCTACAGGCTAGTCTGACTTACCCCTGGGTAAGATTTTGGACAAAAAGACCCTAAAACTAGCCCTAACCAAAGAAATTTGAGTCCTTACCCGGTAAGGTCCAACCGAGCGACTAACCACATCTGCGGACTCAACACAACTGAAGACCCAATGCAGGTGCAGTCTTCTACCACGTCTGAGGTACGGAAGGCCCCAACCACCACAACTAAAGAGAACCCCAAAATCGCGAACCTCTACAATCTGTCAAGAAAGTCGTTTTTGGTGAGCATTTCCTGGTCCTCTGGATTCCAGCCTAGCTAGTGTAGTGGGGTTGGGAGGGTAAGGGATTTTGTATATTGTAATTTTCCCTCGCTTATTCCATGTGTTCCCCACCCTTTTAGAGTGTAAGTTTTATTGTGTTGTATATTTTCCTGTCTCAAAATAAAGATCTGAATTCTTTTGACTAACCCAGGTGTCTGTTGCAAGTTTTATTACGACCCGTAAATAATCCAAAGTCTAGAACAAGGGAGTGGGAACGATTCAAACTACTCAAAGGAGTCAGAGGTGAAGCTGACTGACCACACAAACACCACCCCCTACAGCATGGCGACCGCAGCATGACTTTGGCAAAAGGGAAGTAATGCAATAGACCCTGGGCTAGATTTTCAGTATAGGCAGTTTTGGGGCGCTAACCTTAGCGCCCGCCCGAAGTTAGCGCCCGCCCCAAAGTAGCGCCCCGTTGCCGGGAATTCAGTGGCTTCGCCCTAAGAGGTTGGTGGAGCGCTAAAAGAGGCGTTCCACTACTCTCTTTAGGCGCTAAGCCGGCGGTCCAGAGGGATAGCGCCCAGGCGGGGCGCAGCACGGGTGCGGTCATTTTTGCACTGACAGCAGACCCCGTGGTGCCGACCAGCTCTTAAAGGGGGAAGGGACGAATTGGTCTGCTGCCACGCCCTGCACACTGCAGCCTTGCAAAGAGGCCTCAACACTACTGCTCAGCCCCAGGGAGTCATGGCAACGCCAGAGAAGGCCCGTCAGCGTGCCCTGCGCTTCTCAGAGGGTGATCTGGACATCATGGTCACAGCTCTGGAGGTGAGGCGCAAGATCTTGTTTCCAGACAGTGGGAGGAATCCAACCCACCACGACTACACCAAAGCCTGGAAGCAGATCGCCCAGAGGGTGACGTTCACCGGCGAGGCCCCCAGGACCCACACACAATGCCGTAAGAAATACAACGATCTGACCAGGATTGTGAGGGTGAGTAGCCTTTCCAGTCTCCTCCTCATTCTTGCATGTACACCTGACATGATGGGCAAAGGGACCTGAAAGTCCTTTTGGCCAGCCCTCAGCCAGCAGCATTGGGACAGTCATGAGCATCAAATGGCCATTCGGCACTCTACACTTTGGCCAAGCTATTCCACCATGGGAGGCAGTGGACAGTACATCAGGGCTTCACTCTGTCCAAGCTATTCCACCATGGGAGGCAGTGCTCACTACATCAGGGCTTCACTCTGTCCAAGCTATTCCACCATGGGAGGCAGTGCTCACTACATCAGGGCTTCACTCTGTCCAAGCTATTCCACCATGGGAGGCAGTGCTCACTACATCAGGGCTTCACTCTGTCCAAGCTATTCCACCATGGGAGGCAGTGCTCACTACATCAGGGCTTCACTCTGTCCAAGCTATTCCACCATGGGAGGCAGTGCACACTACATCAGGGCTTCACTCTGTCCAAGCTATTCCACCATGGGAGGCAGTGCACACTACATCAGGGCTTCACTCTGTCCAAGCTATTCCACCATGGGAGGCAGTGCACACTACATCAGGGCTTCACTCTGTCCAAGCTATTCCACCATGGGAGGCAGTGCACACTACATCAGGGCTTCACTCTGTCCAAGCTATTCCACCATGGGAGGCAGTGCACACTACATCAGGGCTTCACTGCGCACTTACAGCCCGTCCTTTCTCTTGCAGGCTAAAGTAGCGTTTAATCGCCAGGCCCGTGCCAGTGGTGGCCGCGCCAAGCTGCAGAAGCTCACTCAGCTGGAGGAGCGCGTGTGTGTGCTCATGGGAGCACGTGTGATTGTCCCCACAGCGTGCGGTGTATCCGACCCTCCACTGCCCGGCAATGGTAAGGACCTCGCCTTTTGGCCCTCTCGCGTCGCACTGGCCCATCCGAGCTACCTCCTTTGCCACTGTCCCACCAATGCGCTGAATCCCACCAGTCCTAACTCCCTCGCTGACGCCGTCTCCTCACTCTGAAGCTACTCTTGTGCATTCCTGCTTTCAGCTGGTGACGACCAGGACCCTGAGGCTGCCAGTGACAGCACCTCCAACCAGGAGGAGGAGGAGGAGCAAGCCGGACCTTCGGGGGAACAGTCACGTCCCGCAGGAGAGGAGGAAATGCTCGACACCTCCTCACTGGACGAGTGCCTGGAGGAACTGTCGCAGGGCAATGCAGCTTCTGGGACCAGTGGCGTCCAGCCACCCAGCAGCCGTGCGCGTGGCCCGCGGCCTTCCCCCCAAAGGGGGGAAGGATCAGAGGGGAGTGCTGCTGCTCGGCACACTCGCCGTCACCAACGCGGCAAGGGTCCCCTAGTTCGGCCCCCTCCTCCCCAGCGGGAGAGTCGCGACTCCAGTCCGGACACCTTCACTTCGGAGGAGGTGCGGAAGCTCGATCAGATGGCCGACGACTCGGACCGGCGCCACACGGAGCTCATGAGCGTGGTGGGGCGCATGCCTGAGGCCATCGAGTCGCTGGCGACCAGTGTGCGCGAGTTCGGGGCAGCAACTGCCGCGACTGGCCGCATGCTAACTGATGCCGTCAAGACCCTGGCGGATGTGATGCGCGCGCACACCAGGACCACAGGGCCACTCACTGCTGCCACACGCGCTGTCTCAGGCAGGCATCGCCAGGGCAGGCGCCGCGCTGGACCATCCCAGCAAGCCGGCCGTCGGCTGATTGCTGCGGATCCTGCAGTGCGGGCCCGGCCGAGTGCCACCGCGCCACAGCACCAGCCAGCGCATCCCAGACGCCTGCTGGCCCACATTGCGCCATCCGTCGCCGCCATTCCCCCTCTGGGCCGTCAAGGGCAAGCGGCTGCAGCTGATGGTGGCCAGGCTCAGGTGCGCCACTCAGGAGACGGCCCCTCGAGGCCCAAACGCCGTGTAGGCCGCCCCCCAGCGGCATCTGGCGGAAGGGCATCTGAGCCTCAGGCGCCTTCCCCCAGCCTCGCAGCAGCCACTGGGCAGAGCTTGCGAAGGAGCAGCAGGCAGGGCAGGGGAGGCAAAATGCTGGCCAAGGTCTCGCCCTCGCGGGCCACTCAGTAGAGGGTGTGGCCAGCTTTCCTTTAATATGGCGGTGGCCATCTTTATTTTGCCCATGGTTGTGCTTTTGGAGGGCTTTTTTTTTGCGTTAGGCCGACGTTGAGGCCCGGTTTCAATAAAGGTGGAGTGGCTCCTCCCCAGTTTGTGGGAGTGAGTCGTTTGTTGGGCTTTTTGTGGGGCCCGTTTATTGTTTTTGGGGATTCATGTGGGAAGGGCTTTTCATTTTTGTTTAATAAAAAATTATCTTTATTCATGCAGTCTCCATGGTTGTTCTTCTTAGTGTTTGTTGGCTTCGCCGGCTGAGGGCTTGCGGAGCGGCTGCATTCATCTTCCCTCATGGCCCCTGGCCATTCCCTGACAGGGGGCTTAGAAGTACCGTGTAATAAGGTGGCGTCGTGCGGCCCTTGGCCCTGGTCGCTCCCTCCTGGGAACGTACTCCTGCTCCTCCTCCTCCTCCTCCTCCTCCTCCTCATGCTCCTCCTGCTCCTCCTCCTGAGGTGCTGGTCCAACGTCAGGTGGCAGTGCCTGAGTCCTGCGGATAGCCAGGTTGTGTAGCATGCAGCAAACCACCACAAATTGGGAGACCCGGTCCGGCGAATACTGGAGAGCTCCTCCGGAGCGATCAAGGCAGCGGAACCGCTGCTTGAGGACCCCAATAGTTAGCTCGATGATGTTGCGGGTGGTTTGATGGCTCTCGTTGTAGGCCTCTTCAGCAGCGGTCCTGGGCGCGCGGAGCGGGGTCATGAGCCAGGTGCACAAAGGATAGCCTTTGTCCCCGAGTAGCCATCCTCTTGGGGGAGGCTGTGCCTGGAACATGTCATGCACAGTACTCTGCCGCAGGATAAAGGCATCGTGGCTGCTGCCTGGGAAGCTGGCATTGACTGCCATGATGCGCTGCTTGTGGTCACAGACCAGCTGCACATTCAGAGAATGGTAGCCCTTCCTGTTGCGATACTGCTCGCCATGCTCCAGAGGGGCCCGCAAAGCCACATGCGTACAGTCAATGGCGCCCTGCACCAAGGGGAATTCCCCGAGTCTGGAAAATCCCAATGCGCGCTGATGCTGGCTCTCCAGGGCCATGGGGAAGGAGATGAATTGGCTTCTCCTTCTGAACAGTGCTTCGGTCACCTGGCGGATGCAGCGATGTGCGCCGTACTGGGAGATGTTTGCTATGTCCCCAGCAGCGTATTGGAAGGAGCCGGTGGCATAGAAGTTCAATGCCACTGTCACCTTCACTTCCACCGACAGAGACGTCCTGCACCTGAGCTTTGGCCGCAGATCTCGGCGAAGCAGGTGGCAGATCTCTGCAATCACCCCCTTCCGGAATCGGAGCCTTTTAACACATCGCGCGGCACTCATGTTTAGGTAGGAGCGCTGCTGGCGGTATAGCCTGACTGGGTAAGGCCTACGTGGCCGACGCCTGTAGCCCCCTCTGCCTCTAGCCAGGGCTGCCCCTCTCACAATGCGTCTGCGAGCCCTACGGACATGGAGCTGCAGCTCCGCGTTGGCACCCCATGCAACCCCCATCAAATCCTGGCAAACACTCTAATTTCCAAATGGCCACTTGCAGCGCTGTTGCCTGAGTCCAAAAATACCTGGCTCTTGCTGCTTGAAACCAGTTAGCTATCCTCCTTGTTGTGTCTCCAGAAATGCGTTGCACAAGACTGTTTTCTGAAATAATGGATGGCCTTTATACTGGAGAGGACGTTCCCTTTAATTAGCGCCCCCCGGGGCCCGCGCTGGTTGTGTTGCGTTCCTTTTTCCAAACGCTCCGGCCGCCCGCCGCACAATGGGGCGGTCCGACTGAAGTTTGCAATCGGGGCGGCCAAAGGGCGTTGCACGAGGATGTGACGTCATTTTCTGCGCGCGCATCCGGGCGGGCGCTAAACTTTGCGCCGGCGCTAACGGGCAACTTAATTTGGGGCGGGGCGCAAACTGCGCTGCGCCCGGGCGCTACACGCATAGCGCCCGGAAATCACTTCTCTTAAGGCGCTAACTGCTGGCGCAAGCAACTGAAAATCTAGCCCCCTGTGTTTGATGAAAGGACAAAGATGGAAGAGAGGATTTCCTCTTATGTTTTTGAGAAGGTGAATATCACTAAGAAGTGGGTAACCAGTCTGTTACGTGCTGGGCGTCCTATAGACGCTGTAGCTAAATCGACTGAGAGCCACGATCATAAAAAGTTGGTAGAGAAGGCCATCTGGTTGATCTGTGCCCTACGACAGATCCAGCTGTTAGACCAGCAGGTGAAAGCTTTGACAGCAGAGCTGCAGGAGGTGGTAAAACTGTCCAAAGCAAGAGCTGTAGCAGGGGAGGAACTATTGCAGGAATTACAAGCACAGAATCAAGAGAAATTGCAATTAGTAGAGAAACACAGAAACAGGCATGAGTATTTTAGGTGTCAAGTCACCGAAGCAAAAGGAAATGAGCTGGTACTGAAAGAAGGGAACACTCGCCTAACCAGACAGTTAAGGGAACAGGAGGAGCAGTATAGGAATATAAAGGCAGCTTATCAAGTAGCATGGTAGTAGGGAGTTTGAAGCGGGAGATCATGGCCCCTGTCAAAAGCAGATAGAGGGCTAGATTTTCAGTTGCTTGCGCCAGCAGTTAGCGCCTTAAGAGAAGTGATTTTCGGGCGCTATGCGTGTAGCGCCCGGGCGCAGCGCAGTTTGTGCCCCGCCCCAAATTAAGTTGCCCGTTAGCGCCGGCGCAAAGTTTAGCGGCCGCCCAGATGCGCGCGCAGAAAATGACGTCACATCCTCGTGCAACGCCCTTTGGCCGCCCCGAATCCAAACTTCAGTCGGACCGCCCCATTGTGCGGCTGGCGTCCAGAGCGTTTGTAAAATGGAACGCAACACACCCTGGGGAGCGCAAATTAAAGGGCACTCCTCCTGCACTATAAAAGGCAGTCTGCATGTGTTGTGTGGAAGGATCCAGTGTGTTGTTGTGAACGGTGTATTTAAGTTTCCGGCCACCACCACCTCCTCCTCCTCCTCCTCCTCCTCCTCCTCCTCCTCCTCTTTCCCCCCCAGACTCTGCCTTTGAAAAAAACACATGCACCCTTCCCCTTTAAGAGCTCACTGGCACCAGAGTGTCTGCCGTGCGCTGCGCCCGAGCTCGGGTGTTGCGCCCTGCACCGCCGGCTTAGCGCCTAAAGATAGTAGTGGAACGCCTCTTTTAGCGCTCCACCAACCTCTTAGGGCGAAGCCACTGAATTTCCGGCAACGGGGCGCTACTTTGGGGCGGGCGCTAACTTCGGGCGGGCGCTAAGGTTAGCGCCCCAAAACTGTCTATACTGAAAATCTAGCCCAGAGTGTTTAAAACTTGCTCTGTCCAGGGCAAAAGGCATGGTATGCCTAGTAAGCCCAGGTGCGGCCCGGGTAGACCTGGAAGTAGAAGTTGAAACTGTGCAGACATCACCTGTGGCGCCGGGGAGCAACTCGGTTGGGCAGCAGGAGAGACAAGCAATCTGTAGGGAAGACAGGGAGGAGTGCACACCACCGCCACCTGTGGCGCCGGGTTTTGACTCAGTTTGGCAGCAGGGTGAAGTGGGCAAACAATTGCAGGAAAGGTCGGAGCCGGGGCCGATGTGCCCGACTCGACAGCAAAAGTTTGGCCCACCTGGGGTAGATGGAGGCCAGGGGCCCCTTGAAAGCAATTTTTGGTTCCCCATGGGACTCAACAGCTTAGGGCTATGGTAAGTCACTTGAGTAAGCTCACCCACAAGGGAGATCCTTCAGTCCACTTTATTGAAAGTGGAACAAGCAGCAGGCATTAATGAGTGTGACGACTCAGAAATGGCCAAGATGCTCCTGTTCAGCTTGGATGGCAAGCTGTACCAGTCACTCTCTGCTGAGTGCAAGAAGGGACTATGGGCTAGATTTTCAGTATAGACAGTTTTGGGGCGCTAACCTTAGCGCCCGCCCGAAGTTAGCGCCCGCCCCAAAGTAGCGCCCTGTTGCCGGAAATTCAGTGGCTTCGCCCTAAGAGGTTGGTGGAGCGCTAAAAGAGGCGTTCCACTAGTATCTTTAGGTGCTAAGCCGGCGGTGGAGAGCGCAACACCCGAGCTCGGGCGCAGCGCACGGCAGACACTCTGGTGCCAGTGCGCTCTTAAAGGGGAAGGGTGCATGTGTTTTTTTCAAAGGCAAAGTCTGGGAGGAGGAGGAGGAGGAGGAGGAGGAGGAGGAGGAGGAGGAGGAGGAGGAGGAGGAGGAGGAGGAGGAGGAGGAGGATTGATGTGGCCGGAACCATAAATACACCGTTCACAACAACACACTGGAGACTTCCACACAACACATGCAGAGTGCCTTTTATAGGAGTGCCCTTTAATTTGCGCTCCCCAGAGTGAGTTGCGTTCCATTTTACAAACGCTCTGGACGCCAGCCGCACAATGGGGCGGTCCGACTGAAGTTTGCATTCGGGGCGGCCAAAGGGCGTTGCACGAGGATGTGACGTCATTTTCTGCGCGCGCATCCGGGCGGCCGCTAAACTTTGCGCCGGCGCTAACGGGCAACTTAATTTGGGGCGGGGCGCAAACTGCGCTGCGCCCAGGCGCTACACGCATAGCGCCCGAAAATCACTTCTCTTAAGGCGCTAACTGCTGGCGCAAGCAACTGAAAATCTAGCCCATGGAGTGTACGCTGCCCTCCAGGATCAAGTTCTGGAGGCGATGGGAATGAATGATGGTAGTCCCTTCTCCCGGGTGGAGAAGACTACTCAGGTAGCAGGGGAGACCCCACAGGCTTTCGCAGACAGGCTGTGGCCTGTGCACAGGAGTGCTTGAATTGGGGATCTCAACCGGGCTAACTTGAACCAGGATGAACTGGCTCACTGGCTCTGAAGTCTGGTGGCAAATAGCTTGCCATGGATTAGAGCCAAGGCCGAGCTGTGGTTCGACCCAAGAGGCCCCCAGGTCACCGAGGAGACAGTGGTCAGACAGCTGATCCTGGCTTACCGCAATGGTAGGTGGGTAGATGAACCACAGACAAAAGGGAAAGTGCATGAGTTTAAACCCAGCCAGGGTAAGAAGGAATGGCACCAGGAAGGGGGTAACCCTTCCGATGTGAGGCGTAACTTCTTTGGGTGCGGGAAGAGTGGGCATTGGAGAAGGGACTGTAAAAATCCTTGGAAGGATAGTGCAGGAAAGAGTGCCCCAGCTCCCGCCCCAAAGGCAGAAACACAGGCCTCTACCCCCACAGTAGATTCGATAGTAGCTGCACTTCAGGTTTTGTTGGCTGGCCCAGGGAAGGTAGCCACAGCCACGGGTGCTTTAACTCCATCTGCCCCCCCCCAGTTAATACAGACTTATGACTAGAGCCAGCGCAACCTGTCTATCTGTGTCCCCTTGAGTATGATGTGTGGAAAAGACCGCTTGTTAAAATGTAGGTGGAAAAGGTAAAAGGGACCCATCTGTTGGATACGGGAGCTTCGAGCACCATAGTCTATTCCGATAACCCCGCAGCCTCACCTCTGTCTAACGGGGTCCCATACAGCTTAGTGGGGTTCACAGGTAACGAGCAGGTTGGCTCGATCTCTGTCCCGCTGTCCATTCATTTAGGAGCACTCCACACAAAGTGCACTTGTGTTTTAATGAAGTGGGAGCAGGAAGGGAAGGGGATCTGGGGGCTGATTTTATCATAGGCCACCGGATCCTAGTGGATCTCAGGAACCACTGCCTGTGGGGAGCATGCACCGGCAAAGAGGGTGAAGTGGCAGTTATCCCAGGGAAACAGGGCAAGGGGACCCTGTGCACCCTAAAACCCAAGGAGGGTTACGATCTCGAGCAAATGGTCAGTAACACTCCAGTGGAGTACCAGGCATTTGTGCGAGCACACCTCGATGCATTTGCCACCCACAAGCATGATTGTGGGAGGGTGAATGGGGTAGAAGTGAGTGTAGATGGGGACCCCATGACCCGACCACAAAAGCAGTATAATTTCCCGAAGGAGGCGGAGAAGGACATGGAAACGGCCATGACCTCTCTGGTCAAACAGGGGGTATTGAGACCAATGGTGTAGGGGGTGGTGTGGGGTGGCACGTACGCCCAGTCAGTTATGCCTCTGACTGTTTATGAGCGGTTCGAATCGCTCCCATGCCCCTGGGTTCTAGACACCGGATTTAGGTATAGGCGGCGATACAGAAACGACTCGAGTAGACAGGTGGTTTGGAAGTGAGAAAACCAAGATTTTATTGAAATAGAAATTAACAATCTTATGAAAAGTTACTATAATAAAACTACAGGCAAATACAAAATAACAATACTTATACAGGGAATGGGGAACACACGGCACATCGGGGGAAAACGATTATCTTAACAATCCCCTTATTCTTATCCCACCCCCTATACCTAACTAGATTAAGCTATGAGGGGCCAGAATTCATGCTCACCAATCACAGATCTGCTGAATTCAAACAGCGGTGGGGCTTGGGATTCGCTCTTTGTGCTCTCCGGGGCCTGCCGTTGTCACGTGGTCTCGGGGTGTTGCAAGGCGTGGTCCAGGTACAAGTACCCCAAAGTTTAAAGCCTCTGCTTGGGTACTTTACCTCGCAGGGATGATGGTTCCTCTTCCTTGGCTGGCAGTTGGAGTTTGCATGAAGATAGTCGAAGGTGAGCTGGATTGAACGCCTGATTATTCGAAGCTTTTCTTCAATCATCTTCCCATTCGTCTTCCTCACCACCTCACCTCGTCTTGTCTGCCTCGCCTGGCCTGGTTTGTCCGTGTCCGCCTGGTGCAATGCCGGGCGTTCCTGATGAGATGGGAAAGGCACGGGCGGTGGCCAGGCGGTAAGCACAGGACGGGGGAAGAGCAGTAGCCACAATGGTGAGGGGCCGGAGCATGAGCCAGGAGCAAAGGCAGAGAGCAGAGAGAGAAGGTTGCCAGTGGGCCTACAATTATACTCCTTCGGATGGCCCTTATCTGCGCGCCAAATCAGGTTAATTCATTGTCCCAATCCTGGTGGGCTAGTTTAAATAATTGTATCAATCTAAACTAACTGTTTTTAGATGGCCGGTAATCACACCTACTGGCCCGATTCCTGAGTTGCTTTTGTTATTAATACATGTTAATTGGCCTGTCCAGCCTCGATGGCTTCCCTAAGCTGTTTCTGATTATTTATGCAAACAACTTGATGGCCTTAAGTACAGGCCTCACTGGTTTTGATCTGTCTCTGATTTGACTTAATGCATAATTCAAAGTCCTGTCTGCTTTCAAAACACAAAAGTCTCTCTTCACAGAAAACTGCAGCTTGGGTTTCGATTTCCCAAAAGTTGCTCATGCCACAGTGTCCAAGCTTTTTAAATGTTGCAGGCTTTTGACCACGAGGTGCTGGTGCCATCTTTTGATACCCTTTTCATTAAAATGTCCATGCAGGGTCCCTTTTATTACTAACAACCTTTTGGGGAAATGTAGGAATTTTGCGAACCTTACACTCCCCCATCATACTAAAACTTACTTGAAGTATCATACTTTTACAAGGTGAGCAAAATTTATCTGACCCTCCATAGTCAACCGTCCCCTGTAATTACCTATCTAATATACCCACGACACATGCACTTCCCATTCCGTGAAAATGTAGTGTACATCAGCACACAGAGAGTAAATTACAGACTTTACACACATCCAAGCATGGAGGGGATCCAACACCCCTGCACCACTTGGTACACATACATCTTTACTAAACGCGGCGCAAAAAAAAAACAGAAAAACCTTTATTAAAAATAACAAACACAACAAAAACAACAACCTTTAATCAAAAATACAAGGAAAAAGACTTAAACAGGCGTATCTCCCTCCACCTTTACATAATGTTCCTTCCAGATCTTCTGGTCTCGGAATTCTAACAACTGACATTTTCCTTTACATTGAATGCAAACTAGATACAACACTATCCCTAACTGGCAAACCAAGAGAATGTGCGAAGCCAGTCTGATCCATGAAGGGATCTCTATGTTATTGAAAATGTCCCACAAGTGTGGAATCACAATATCCAATATCTTAGTCCCTATCTCTACTGTTTCCTGCTCTAGAGTGTAAAAATATTTCTGCGAAACTATGACGGCTTTGCGTATTTTGGTAAGGTGTTCAGGGAGAGGGGGAATTTTGTAGCCAAAGTGGGCTACGCACTTTTGCAAAGCCGTAAAATTCTCCATCACAGTGAGGTGAACAGTGGAGGGTTCAGGAATGGGGACAATTCGCTCCTGGGCCACTTGAACTTCTGCCTCGGGTTTAAAGCAGAAGCTGCTGTCACTGACCGGACACCAGCTATGCTGTCCATGTGTTTTGATTTCTTTTTGGGTTCAATAAAGACTCATTTCTGAAAGAGAATTTTGTTTAATCTAAAGTCTTGTTCAAGACTTTCTACAGCTTTTTACAGAACACACTATGCTGTGATGCTTCTAGAATGAAACTGAAAGTAAAACTCCTCTGAACTGCTTGTCTCTCACATGACCTCTGCTGGTCAGGCACAAGTATTCAAAAACACAGACAAATATGCTGTAAGGCATAAGTAATCAAACACAGACAAATATCATCACTATTTGCTGATATCATTACATCTCCCTTTCTTAAAACAAAAGTATTTTTACTTTTAACTAACAACATTTAATGAACTTACATTATCATTATCATGATCAAGGTTTTTTACCCTTGCTTTGTGTGTTCACATGAAATATGTCAATACACTAGGGCCTAGAAATTGAGTGGGCTTAGCGCCCATTTTGCGACGCTAGAGGGCATTGCGCTGGACTTACAGCCGGTTTTGAAATTGACTAGGGCCCAACATCGGCGTTACACCGGTAGCGCTGCGCCGGCACCGATGACGTCATCGGTCTGCGCAGCGTCCCGGTTGCCATGGTGACGGGCCCCAGCACCAAAATTCAGTTGCGGCCGCCTCGCCCGTGGCAGCCGCAACTAAGACTCTGGCAACAGAGTCTTACACGACTTTGCGCCGGCGCATAAAGGTGGAGCGGCGGCCGGCCGCTTTCCCGCCAGCCGCCTGCCTGCACCTCCCTCCCCGGACTCCCCCACCAACCCCCCCGCGGAACAGATGCTTCTCGGCTGCGAGCCCGGCACTTCCCCGAGGTGCCGGGCTCATTTTTGTGGCGATTTAACCGGCCAGCGGGCGGGTGCAGGCAGCTCCTCCTTAGCTGAAGGAGGAGGCCTGCACTTCCCGAGCCTGCTGCACCGCATCGGGCGCCGCAGCGCCGGAATAGCGCCGCAATGCGGCGCGTAGCGCCAGTTTTCAGGCGCAAACAGCCTTCAGTAGCGCCGGCCGCCATTTGGGCGCGGCGCTACTGAATTTTTGGCGCGCACAGCGCGACTTAGCACCGGCGCTAAATTTCCGGCGTTAAGCCCCGGCGCAGCGCAAACTCAATTTCTAGGCCTAGAACTTGAAGAAAGAATAAGATAACATTACTTCCTTCTTTAACAATAGTCCTTAAATTTGCTCAATGAGTCTCTCAGGAGGCTTCACGTGTCTTGAGGATTTTCTGATTGATTGTCCTTGAATCTGAGTTGTTGCCTCAGATGATTGGTTCTCAGCTGTGTGATCAGGTTGTTCACCAGTATCAGTCTCTTGACCTGCTGTGGCTGGTCCCATGAGAAGATCTCGACGATTTCTTCTCAGAACAGCACCCTCATCTGTCTGAATGGTGTATGATCTTGGTTGAACTTCACTCAGGACAGTTCCCTTCTGAGTCCATGTGTTTGTTTTGTCTTTCAACCTTACTTGGTCACCAGTGTGGAGTTCAGGTAGGTTTTGTGTTCCTCTGTCATAGTAGTACTTTTGCTTTTCTTTCTGTTGCTCTTTGAACTTCCTCACTTTCTCCCCCTCTTTTGTTTTCAGGAGGTTCTCCGGGATGGGTAGGTTTGACCTTAGCCGACGTCCCAGCAGGAGTTGGGCTGGTGACATACCACACTCGAGCGGCGTTGTGCGGTATACAAGCATGCTTTGGTAGAAGTCAGTTCCACTGTCTTTTGCCTTGTACATCAGTCTTTTCACTGTCTGGACCGATTTTTCCACTAGTCCATTGGACTGTGGATAGTGAGGACTTGACGTTGTGTGGACAAAGTCCCACTCTTTGGCAAAGTGTCGGAAATTTGCATTGTTAAACTGGGGTCCGTTGTCTGTGAAGACCTCGCTTGCCACGCCATGTCTGGAGAATATGGCTTTCATACTTCTTATCACAGCTTCTGCAGTGGTGGTGTACAGTCTACAAACCTCTGGATACAGGGAGTAATAGTCTGTGACTACAAGATAGTCCTTCCCTTGACATAGAATAGGTCAGCGCCTACCTTCTGGTAAGGTCTGTCTGGTGCTGGGTGTGGCTTTAGTGGTTCTACCGGATTGCTTGCTCGATATTTCAGGCATATTGTGCAGTTTGACACCTCATTTGTCACATCTTGGTTGATTCGTGGCCAGTACATCACCTCTCGTGCTCTTTTCTTACACTTTTCGATTCCCAGATGTCCTCCATGGATCTTTTTTAGCATCTCTCTTCTCAGACTCTTTGGGATAACTATTTTACTTCCTTTGTAGATGATGTCTTCGACCACTGATAGTTCCGCCCTGCAGTTCCAGTACTCTGCTATATCAGGTGAGCAGTCTTGCTTCATGTTGGGCCATCCATCCAAGATGCTTTTTCTCAGCCGTCTCATTGTTTCATCTTTGTTTGTCTCAGTCTTTATGAGCTCCATTTTTGCATCTGCTATGGGCAGTGCACTTGTGATCATGTCCACGTAGGCGTTCACTTTTTCATCCATTGTGGTGTTTGCGGGCTCACTTGGGTCAACAGCCCTGGACAACGTGTCTGCTGTATACATCAGCTTACCCGGTGTGTACGCAACATTCAGTGTATAGCGTTGCAGCCTGATCATCATTCTTTGTATTCTAAGCGGACAGCTATTCAGTGGCTTTTGGAACAATGCAATCAAGGGCTTATGGTCAGTCTCTACACTGATTGCTTGTCCTGACACAAACTGGTGAAATCTTTCACAGGCGTATTTGATGCTGAGCAGCTCCTTTTCTATTTGAGCATATTGCGTCTCTGCGTCTGTCATTGAGCGCGATGCATATGCAATAGGTTGCCAGTAGTCATATTGTTGCAGAAGAATGGCACCGAGCCCACTCTGTGATGCATCTGATGATATCTTGATGGGTCTCGCTGGGTCATAAAACCTCAGAACTGGTTCCTCTGTGAGCAGTTTCTTTAGATCGCTCCATGACTTCTCATGCTCATGATTCCATTCCCATTCTATGTTCTTTTCAGTTAGTCTTCTCAGTGGCGCTATTTTTTCTGAGAGGTTGGATATGAATTTACCCATGTAGTTGATCATTCCATTAAACCTCTGCACGTCCTTTTTGCATTGTGGCCTTGGCATATTCTCAATGGCGGACACCTTTCTGGGATCTGGTCTGATGCCCTCACTGCTGAGGATATCTCCCACGAATGTCAGTTCTGTCACCCCGAGCTGGCATTTCTCTCTATTCAGCTTCAGGTTTGTTTTCCTTGTTGCTTCCAGCACTTTTTTCAGTCTCTCGTCATGCTCAGTTCTCATGATTCCCCATACTATGATGTCATCCATTGATGTATCAACTCCCTCCAGGTGCTCATAGATCATATGGATAGTCTTGTGATACACTTCAGGAGCTGAGGCAATGCCAAATGGTAACCTTAGGAATCTGTGTCTGCCAAATGGAGTGTTGAACGTGCACAGTCTTGAACTTGCTTCGTTCAGCTTCATCTGCCAAAATCCTGAGGACGCATCTAACTTGCTGAAATATTTTGCATTTGCAAACTGTGCCATGATTTCCTCACGTGTAGGAAGCTTGAAGTGCTCTCTCTTTATTGCTCTGTTTAGATCTCTTGGATCCAGGCAAATTCTGAGCTTTCCATTCTTTTTGTCCACTACGACGAGGGAACTCACCCACTCAGTTGGCTCATCTATCTTCTGAATCATGTTCAGGCTTTCCATCCTGTCCAACTCTGCCTTCAGTTGCTTTTGAAGAGCAAACGGAACCTTTCTGCATGGATGTATGACCGGTGTTATACTTTTATCTACTCTGATCGTGTGTTCTCCTGGAATGCAGCCTAGACCCTTAAATAGGTCTTTGTACTCTTTCATGAGTTCCTCATAGACTGTCTCTCCTTCGCTTTCCACAACGAGGACTCTCTTTACCAGGTTCAGTCTCTCACAGGCTTTTAACCCTAGTATGGCTTGCACATCCTTTGGCACCACGATTAATGCTAGCGTGTGCTCTCTGTCCTTGTGTGTTACTTTGACAATGCATTTTCCTTTCACTGGTATATCAGTACCTGAGTATCCGGTCATTTTCACTTGTATTCCATGTAACTTTGGTCTGGGTCTAATTCTCTTAAAATCGGTCTCTGATATCACATTAACTTGTGCTCCAGTATCCAATTTAAATGGAATGTGTATGTCATTCACTTTTAGTGTCAACATCCAGTCTCTTTCTTTTTTGTTTTCAGACACAACATCTACATTGAATTCCTTTATCTCGCTTTCATCTACTGTATGGACCTTGCTTTGTTGCGCTTGGTTCTTACAGCAACGGGCATAATGGTTGTTTTTGTTGCATCTATTGCATGTTTTACCATATGCTGGACACTTTCTTGGTGGATGCTGTGTACCGCATCGAGTACATGACTTCCGATTGTCTCTTTCATTTTCGTTTGCTGGCCACGTCTCTTTTTTCACATTGGCGCTCTCTTTGTTAAACGGTTTGTATCCGTTCTTTCTCACTGCATCCACGTTGCAGCTACTGTCACTGAACAGCTCCTTTGCCTGCAACTTCACAGTCTCTGTAACCCTACACAGTGCTATGGCTTTTCCCAGGTCTAGATCTTGCTCTCTTAGCAGTCTTTCCCTTAGACCATTATCTCGAATTCCACACACCAGTCTGTCTTTTATCAGCGAGTCTGTGAGTCCCCCAAATTCACACGATTTGCTCCGGTTTCTCAGTTCAGTCACATACTGATCAATAGTCTCACCGATTTTCTGTACACATGTGAAAAATTTGTGCCTCTCAAAGGTCACGTTGCGTTTAGGTATGCAGTAGGCCTCAAACTGTTCCATTATTTTATCTAGCTTCATTTTGTCTCCATCAACAGCGAATGTGAAGTTATTATACACCTCCAGCGCTTCATCACCCACGACATGCAAGAACAGTGACGATTTCTGTTTATTACTTTTCTTGTCAGCTCCGATTGCCGCTAAATACAACTCTAAACGTTGTTTGAACCTTCTCCAATTTTCAGCCACATTACCTATTAATTGAAGCGTCGCCGGTGGGAGTAAACCTTCCATTTTTTCACTTCGTTAGCTATTCTCTAATGGTAAGCAACGATGTTCTCTTCTGGCTTGCTAATATGTGGAGAGCTGATTTCGCTTACGTGCCACAACTGCTTTCACTGTCCCATCAAGTTGCTAACTTCAGATTTTTTCTCTTTCAGCCACTTCTGACATCATGTTTTGATTTCTTTTTGGGTTCAATAAAGACTCATTTCTGAAAGAGAATGTTGTTTAATCTAAAGTCTTGTTCAAGACTTTCTACAGCTTATTACAGAACACACTATGCTGTGATGCAGCTAGAATGAAACTGAAAGTAAAACTCCTCTGGACTGCTTGTCTCTCACATGACCTCTGCTGGTCAGGCACAAGTAATCAAAAACACAGACAAATATGCTGTAAGGCATAAGTAATCAAACACAGACAAATATCATCACTATTTGCTGATATCATTACACCATGCTGGTAGTGGGATGCGCCGGTGGTGACACAATATGTCCCACCTCTTATATATGCTACCTGCGGGGGAACATGGCCTTGTGCCATTGCCTCCATGGTACAATTTATAGGCTTCGCGTCAGCAGCTCTGAACCCACACTGTGGTTTTGAATAGGCATTCAAGTCCTGGGGACACAGGATTATGTGTACTCCCCGGCTCTGGCACCCTGAGAGGTCAGTACCTGTCATAGAGTGCTCCCACTTAATGATGTAAGGCGGGACCGCTGTGAAACGAATGTGTGCACCCCCTTGAATGACTCCAATGTTCTCAACCCTGTATACCGGCGCGGGTCGGGCTGTCCTATCCATGACCGGGATCCTAACTACTACTCCTTTGATTGTGTGGTTGGACCGCCCACAATCCACGGGGACTGGGTAGGCCTCGGAAGCTAGCCGGAGTTGGCATGGGCTTAATGCATTCTCAAACGGGTGGAGGGCTGCGAGGTGCTTGTTGCTAATCCAGGAAGGAACCAAACCCTGTTTTAAATCCTCCAGATTACTGCGGCCCCTGCCCAGCAATCACGCCCCATATAGCATGCACACATCATTCTGCGCAGCCTGGTCAGAAGCATTTCTGTCCTCCCTTATGAGAGCATTTACCGTCTTTGCGTGCTTTTCCAACTCCGCTATGATTTCCTTTAAATGGTCCGTCATGGCCTGGTCCTCGTGCAACTCCGAGCCCACTACCTTGTTCTCATCCAGTAATATTTTCTTTAACTGTGTTTTTAAACCGTTTATCTGGGTCTGCAGCTCTATGTCATCCAAACTGTTGATAACAGAGGACCCAGTATTAAACGCAGTAAAAACATCATTCCATACTCCCCTTCTTTGCCTCCCTGCATTACCCAAAAACTCTCGGTGTGTGGTGTAGAGTTCAGTCTTGTCCACGTGGGCGAAATCGAAGTCGTAAAACTTCTTGAATATGTCCTTTAATAGGGCCTGGTATAACTGCTCTGTTTCTTTGGGACACCACTCCGGTAAATGTACCTCGGTGAGATTTAAAATCACGGAGGCTACCGCGTAGTGTACCCCCTAGTACAGCACCTGATCAGTAGGAACTAGTACCAACCCATTCCCTGGTCCCTTGGTGGTGGTGGGGCAACCTTTCCTGTGTAACCTCGCCATCTGCACCGTGGGCAGGGCACAAGCTCAGTGGCATTAACTGGGATCGGGGTGTATGGGACCGCACACACCTTCAGGCTGGTATCCCACTTCATCCCCTCCTCGGTGTCGTGCTACTGCTGGTAGAAAACGATGGATATGCCTGCGTGGCAGACCTCCTCTGACCCCCACATACAGATATAAATCCCTTGGTCCGGTTCCCACCACTTGTCCCAACACACACTTAATCCTCCATGAGTCCCCGTAATCGTCCGGTGGGTGTTGTTCTCCAACCTGAGTCCCTGAATCCCGGCCACCATCCCGCCTGTTCCACCCGCTCCCATGTGGTCTCAGGCCCGGGGTGTCCTGCTCCTGGACCCTCATGGGCCAGTTGAAGGAATTCCCTCTGGTGCTGCTGCGGCAAAACCCACTGTTCCCCCCGAAACAGCATGCCCTCTTTAACGGAGAGAGTCGCTGTGCCGTATGGACCTTTTATTCCCTTTCCCTCAGCGACTTCACTGAGGACTGCCTTTAGGACGGGGTCTTGGGCTTGGACTGTCTTAAGGTCCGGGGCGAACGCTACACCTACACTCCCTACCTCTGACCGCCGGCATGGGTCTGGACCCAAATGGGTCCCAGAAAATGCCTGTGCGGGCACCCTCCTTGGCGAGCAGGTCAGCCTGCTGGTTGGGTAACAAAATACTGCAGATGTTGGAAATCCGAAATAACAACAGAAAATGCTGGAAAAACTCAGCAGGTCAGGCAACCTCCGTGGAGAGAAATTTGAGTTGACGTTTCGGGTCGAACCCTTCTTCAAAACTGGAAAGAAAATAAAATAGATCGAAGGCAGGGCTGCGATCGGACAAAAGAAGTGAAAGAGACAAAAGAGGTAGAAGAGACAAAAGGTATTTGAAGCTAGACGAGATGGTAATAGGCTGAGATTAGGTGTGAAGTGTGCTGGCAGGGCAAGAGATAGCTGCCAGGTGGGAGAGTGAAGCAAAAGGAAAGGGGGGGGGGAAAGGAGTGGAAAAATTACAAGTAAAAAATTAATAGGTGCCGAGGTTATGATCTGAAATTGTTGAACTCGATATTGAGTCCGGAAGACTGCAAAGTGCCTAATCGGAAGATGAGGTGCTGTTCCTGGAGTTTACGTAGAGCTTCCGTGGAACAATGCAAGAGGCCAAGGACGGTGAGGTCCAAGTGGGAATGGAGCGGTGAATTAAAATGACAAGCGACCGGAAGCTCGGGGTCACCCTTACAGACTGAACGGAGGTGTTCCGCAAAGCGGTCACCCAATCTGCGTTTGGTCTCCCCAATGTAGAGGAGACCGCATCGTGAGCAGCAAATACAGTATGCTAGATTGCGAGAAGTACAAGTAAATCGCTGTTTCACCTGGAAGGGGTGTTTGGGGCCCTGGACAGTGGGAAGGGGGGAGGTATAGGGGCAGGTGTTACATCTCCTCCACTTGCACGAGAAGGTGCCAGGCAAAGGGGAAGGGCTGTTTGGGGTGATAGAGGAGTGGACTAGGGTGTCTCAGAGGGAGCGGTCCCCACGGAATGCTGAAAGGGGAGGGGAGGGGAAGATACATTTGGTGGTGGGATCACTTTGGAGGTAGCGGAAATGCCAGAGGATGAACCGTTGAATGTGGAGGCTGGTGAGGTGAAAGGTGAGGACAAGGGGAACCCTATCGTGGTTCCGGGAGGGAGGGGCAGGGGTGAGGCCAGAAGTGCGGGAGATAGAACTGACACGGTCGAGGGCAGTGTCAACCACGGTAGAGGGGAATCCTCGGTTGTGGAAAAAGGAAGACATGTCTGAAGCACTGGTGTGGAAGGTGGCATCGTCGGAGCAGTTACGGTGGAGACGGAGAAACTGGGAGAATGGAATAGAGTCCTTACAGGGGGCGGGGTGGGAGGAAGTGTAGTCCAGGTAGCTGTGGGAGTCAGTGGGCTTGTAGTGAATATTGGTCGATAAACCCCTGGCTGCAGGGTTCTGTGGAGGAATGGGCTTTCACCTTGTGAATGAAAACCTCCCCTTCCTCCCCCACTGCTGCCAGGGTCTTTTCCAGCAGGGGTTTTACTATGAGGGGTCTCCCGTCAGCGGAGGTGCATCCGCGGCGGGACCAGATGGCCAGGTACTTTGTACATGAATTGCACGTGAAGATGCTGTCCGAGCAAATCGTGTAGGGGGTAGGGAAGATTTTGGGGTGTGTAACAATGTACACCACCACGGACAGTTCAGCCTATTGGGCGCTCATGGTGCTGGGGAGCTTAATCGCCAGGGCAATGTTTGCCGCTGGGTCATAAGCTCCACACCCCGTGAGACGCTCGCCAGCAGATACCGTGCTGGAACCGTCTACATAGATCTCGCGGCCTGTGGGATGAATCCTGGCCCGTAAACCTATGTTTACTTCCCAAAGCCCTTCGATGGAACACCGGTGGGCTGTTCCAGGCTATACCAGGTTGGCTGCGAGCTTTGACTCACAGAGACCCTTCACCTTCACATCCATCTGTGAGAGGAGCAAGGTCCAGCGGGCAATGTTCCAACTCACTGTTCCATCCTTGATCCTCCCATCCAGAAGCATCTGGGGGGGTGTGTGATGGGTGAGGAGGGTGATGGGAGAGGTGCCTGTGAAGATCAATGATCTTTTCACAGCCCAATATGTGGCCAAAAGGTGCCGCTCACAGTTGGAATAGCTCCTTTCCACATCAGTGAGTATCCTGGAGGAATAGACCACTGGCCGCAGCCGGCCGTGCCGCTCTTCGAGCAGCACAGCACTCAGACTGTCCCCGCTGGCTGCTACCTCCAGGAAAAACTCTTTCCCCCCATCTATGGCCCCTAGAGCTGGCGCGGTCTGCAAGTCTTTCTTGAGCCTGACAAATGCTGCCTGGCAACCCTCATCCCAAAGCCACTCCACTCCCTTGTGTAGGAGTCGGAGCAGAGGGGCTGTGGTGGCTGCATAGTCCTCAATGAAATCTCTACAGTACCCAATAAGCCCTAGAAACGACCTCACACCCGTTACTGTGTTAGGGACCGGTAGTTCTTGTACCACCTCCCTCCTAGCCTTATCTATGGCCCTTTCTCCAGCACGCACGGTCAGGCCGAGGAATTTTACCTCCTGCTGGCCGATCTGCGCTTTCTTGGGGTTCATTTTGAAACCCTTCTGCCCTAACAGCTCCAGTAATTCGGCCAATAGCGGGCCATGCTCCTCTTTCAAATCCGTGAACAGGAGCAGGTCATCCACATATTGGACCAACTGTCTGGCCTGGCTAAAGTCCTTCAAACTGTTGGCCATGCACTGATGCAAAATGCTGGGGCTGTTGTGGAAGACCTGAGGCAAACAGTTCCACGTGTACTGTTGCCCTTTAAATGTAAAGGCAAACCTGTACTGATCCTCCCTCCTTACAGGGATGGACCAAAACCCATTGGAAATATCCAGCACTGTGAAAGTGGTTCCGGACGCTGGAACACTCCCGATCAGGTCAGCAACTGCTGCTACCGTGGGTGTGCAGGCTGGGATGTTACTATTGAGCACCCGATAATCCACCGTGGACCTCCAAGAATTGTCTGGCTTTCTGACCGGCCATAATGGAGAATTCACGTGAGTAGCTATCGGTCTCAGAACTCCCTGCTGCACTAATGAGGACATGGCTGCTTCCATGTCCGGCTCTGCTTCCCTGGGGAAGTTATACTGTTTCTGTGGTCGGGCCATGGGGTCCCCATCTACGCTGACCTCAAACCCTGTAACCCTCCAGCAGTTGTGTTTGTGAGTGGCAAATTTGGCCAGGTGGGCCTGCACAAATGCCTGGAACTCTGGTGGGGTGTTGCTGACCATAAGCCCGAGGTTATAATCCTCTTTGTGTAAGGGGTCGTTTTAACGAGCTTGTGGTGTGTGAGATCGGTTTTTGATTTCACACTGCTCGTGAGCGGTTCCGAAGCGCTCCCCCCTCACCGGTTCTAGACACTGGGCTTATTGCCAGACCACCTTGATGTGTTGGCCCAACTTGTGACTCGGAAGACAAATGGATCAGGTGAGACAAGGTAAGTTTTAAATCAAAGGTACCTTTATTTTTAAGGAGAATAAAACATAGAGAATGAAGAAACAATGCAGACAAAAATCATGAACACGCCTCTCAATGGGAACTAAAATTTAACACACAAGAGTTACTTTGACTATCATAATACATCAATTCTAGATCAGCGATATAATAAAACGAGGGTGGAGAAAGCGCACGGCACAACGAAGGATGAATAACACTCCCGAATTACAAAGCCCTTAATATTAAAAACCCTCCCGCCTCTAAGTATACCTCAACTAGATCAGCTAGGTGGAGTTGGGCCTCTATGCTCACCAGGGTTTTTAAAACTGTCCTTGACCTTGGTGCTCCTGTATCGTCCGGGATCTCCAATCTTCCTTATGGGACCGGCTCCTGAGCCTGCTCTCCTGCTCGAACTTGTAGGCTCTCCGTGCTCCTCGAACCATAATCGAACCTCTCCACTCACTCTGCCTTTGACCTCGTGTCTGTGTGAAACTGTGTGTTGTGTTTTAATGTCTCTTTTCCCCCAACAGTTATACTGTTTCCTTGCCCTTATCTTGGCGCCAAATCAGGGGTTTTCTTTTGTTAAAGTAATGGGCAGGCTGCTTTGACAAAAGCGGGTACTTTATTTTAATGTCTTGTAAATGAAACTAATGGGATCTGTCCTGTGTCCCTCTGAGTTTGGTACAGATAATAGGTTTTGTCTGTGCTCTGCGATTTCAGAGATGGGTTTGCGTTTTGCTAGCAATTAACACACCTTGAGGTGTAAATACTTTTGTTTTGACTTCGTTACTACTGTAACCATTTTACCATATCAATTGCAGTCAGTTCTGGAATCTTCCAATCGGTGGTGACTCAGGTTTCTTTAAGATACTGCAGTGGTATGTCCTTCTGAAATGAGTCATGTGATTTGCCAACTCCATCTTGTGTTCATAAAATGTGGCCATTTCAGGGGTTTTACAATGTAGACTGTATTTTCCTGGATTTTTGCGAATCCTACATTTGGGCTTCATGGTGCAGAGGGTCCCCTTCCCTTCCTTTCCCGGGATTACTACGATCTCTCCGTTCTTTACTTTACCTGCCCCTCAAAGGCAGTGATTCCTTAAATCCACTAGGATCCCGTGACCTACGATAAAGTCGGCTCCCAGGGCCCCTCTTCCACCCTCCACTTCCCATTTCATCAGGACACAGCTCCACTTGGAGCGGAGCGGTCCTAACCGAATGGCGAGTGGGATGGAAAACGAGCCAGCCTGTTCCCTACCCGTGAACCCCGATAGACTGTATGGGACACCGCTGGAGTGAGGCGAGGTGGTGGGGTTAGCTGAGTAGACCACGGTGCATGATGCCCCCGTGTCTAACAGATATGTCCTCGTCACCTTTTCCACCTCCATCTCCAAAAGTGGTCTTTTCCACTCATCATACCAGAGAGAACACAGATAAACAGGCTGCACTGGCTCTCGTCACGGCTGTAGGTTGGATGGGGCGGATGGGGTGAGAGCTCCGGTGGCGGCTGCTACTCTCCCCTGGCCAGTCAATAAGGACCTCATGGTGTCAAAAAGTGACTCGACCTCTGCGGAAGGGATCCCTGCCCCCGGATTTTAGGCTGGGGCTTTGGGATGCTTTCCCTTGTTATCTTTCCAAGGGTTTTTGCACTCCTTCCGCTAGTGACCATCCTTCCCACACCTGTAACAATTGGTCTTGGTGTTGCGGGGGTTACTCCCTTCCTGGTGCCACTCTTTCCTACCCGGTCCAGGTTTTACCTCATGCACCTTTCCCTTGGGTGGGTGTACATCGGCTCCCCTACTGTTTTTGTAAGCCAGAGTGAGCTGCCTAATTACTGTAAATTCGGTGGTCTGGGGATTTTTGGGGTCGAACCAGGCTTCTGCCTTGGCCCGGACCTGTGGCAAGCTGTTTGCCACCAGGCAACAGAGCCAATGGGCCAGGGAATCCCCGTTCAGGAACGCCCGGTCCAGCATCCTCGGACAGGCCCTCCAGTACACCGGCCACAGCCGGTCTGCAAAAGCCTGCGGGGTTTCCCTTGAGAGCTGGATCGTCTTCTCCACATGGGAGAAAGGATTTCCTCATCCATCCCCATGGCCTCTAGAACTGCATCTCTAAGCTCCTCATACCCGCACTGCCCCCTTTTGCACTCGTCAGAGAGGGATTGGAGGAGACTACTCTCCAGGGAGAAAAGCAGCATTTTGGCCTTCTCAGCATCATCGCAGTCGTTGACGCTGGTTGTCTGCTCTACTTCCCCGAAGTGGATCGAGGGGTCTCCCTTTTCGGAGAGCCTCTGGAAATGGTTGACCATAACCCTAAGCTGTTGGGTGGTAAAGGGTAATACGAACTGGATTTGGAGGGGTCCCTCAATGTCACCATTGGCGGGTGGGCCAAACCTCCAATGCCGTGCTGGGCACATTGGTCCCGGCTCCGACCTCTCTGGCGGGGGTTGCTCTACCTCTGCCTCCACCTCTGGCTCCACTCCGGGTTCCACCCCCCCTTGCTGCCAAACCTCGTTGAAACTTGGCGATAAGGGTGGTGGTCGTGAGGTCTACTCTCTCTCAACCGGGTCATCCCTAAACACTACTGGTGACGTTGGAACTGTCCTCCCCTCGTTCCCCATAAAATCTGCCTGGCTTACCTTTGGGATTATGAGGCATACCATGCCTTTTGCCTTCCGGAGGGCCCGGCTCAGATTTTCTATCCTCTCTTTACAGGGGCTGTGGTCTGCCTCCTCAAACCCCTGCTTGCTCGCTAGCTTATACGCTGCCTTTACCTCCTGTACTTTCTCTTCCTGTTCCCTAATCTGCCTTGCCAAGCGGGCGTTTTTCTCCCGCAACCTTAACTCATTTCCCTTGGCCTCGGTGACTTGGCACCGTAGGTATTCCAACTGGGCCTTGTGTTCTCCCACTAAATGCACTCTCTCCTGATTTCAAAGCCTGCAAAGCTACTAATAACTTCTCCCCCGCAAGAGCCTTATCCTGGATCTCCAGGGCTGACTCCCTTAACTTGACTGCCTGTGCTGCAATGAGCCTGTCCAAAAGCTGGATCTGCTTTTTAAAACACATCAGCCAAACTGCCTTCTCTAAGGACTTCTTATGTTCCTTTCCCTCTGTCCACTTAGCTGCTGCATCTACCGGACGCCCAACTTTAAAAGAGTGGTGATCCACTTCTTAGTGATATTCAACTTGCTAAACACATAATCAGAAATCCTTTCCTCCATCATGGTTCACTCATCCGAATCATTGTCTACTGTATCGCAACCCTGCTGCCGGTGTCCTGCCGTGGTCGCCATTTCTGTAGGGGGTGGTGTGGGGTGGTGCGTTCGCCCAGTCAGTTATGCCTCTGACTGTTTATGAGCGGTTCGAATCGCTCCCACGCCCCTGGGTTCTGGACACCGGACTTAGGTATAGGCGGCAATACAGAAAAGACTCAAGTAGACAGGTTGTTTGGAAGTGAGAAAACCAAGATTTTATTGAAATAGAAATTAACAATCTTATGAAAAGTTACTAGTATAAAACTACAGGCAAATACAAAAATAACAATACTTATACAGGGAATGGGGAACACACGGCACATCGAGGGAAAACGACTATCTTAACAATCCCCTTATCCTTATCCCACCCCCTATACCTAACTAGATTAAGCTATGAGGGGCCAGAATTCATGCTCACCAATCACAGATCTGCTGAATTCAAACAGCGGTGGGGCTTGGGGTTCACTTTTTTTGCTATTCGGGGCCTGCCATCGTCACGTGGTCTCGGGGTGCTCCAAGGGCGTCGTCCAGGTACAAGTACCCCAAAGTTTAAAGCCTCTGCTTGGGTACTTTACCTCGCAGGGATGATGGTTCCTCTTCCTCGGCCGGCAGTTGGAGTTTGCATGAAGATAGTCGATGGTGAGCTGGATTGAAGGCCCGATTATTCAAAGCTTTTCTTCAATCGTCTTCCCATTCATCTTCCTCACCACCTCGCCTCGCCTCATCCTGCCTCGCCTGGCCTGGTTTGTATGTGTCCGCCTGGTGCAATGCCGGTCATTCCTGATGTGATGGGAAAGGCACAGGCGGTGGCCAGACGGTAAGCGTGGGATGGGAGAAGAGCAGTAAACACAAGGGCAAGGGGCCGGAGCAGGAGCCAGGAACAAGGGCAGAGAGCATAGAGAGAAGGTTGCCAGTGGGCCTACAATTATACTCCTTCGGACGGCCCTTATCTGCGCGCCAAATCAGGTTAGTTCATTGTCCCAATCCTGGCGGGCTAGTTTAAATAATTGTAGCAATCTAAACTAACTGTTTTTAGATGGCCGGTAATCGCACCTACCGGCTCGATTCCTGAGTTGCTTTTATTATTAATACATCTTAATTGGCCTGTCCAGCCTCGATGGCTTCCCTAAGCTGTATTCCGATTATTTATGCAAACAACTTGATGGCCTTAAGTAAAGGCCTCACTGGTTTTGATCTGTCTCCGATTTGACTTAATGCATGATTCAAAGTCCTGTCTGCTTCACTCTACCGCAAGCCCACGGACAACCTCACGATGCTCCACTTCTCCAGCTTCCACCCGAACCACATTAAAGAAGCCATCCCCTATGGACAAGCCCTGCGAATACACAGGACCTGCTCAGACGAGGAGGAACGTGATGGACACCTACAGACGCTGAAAGACGCCCTCATAAAAATGGGATATGATGCTCGACTCGTCCATCGACAGTTCCGACGGGCCACAGCAAAAAATCGCATAGACCTCCTCAGAAGACAAACACGGGACACAACCAACAGAGTACCCTTCGTCGTCCAGCACTTCCCCGGAACAGAGAAACTATGCCATGTTCTTCGCAGCCTTCAACATGTCATTGATGACGATGAACACCTCGCTAAGGCCATCCCCACACCTCCACTACTCGCCTTCAAACAGCCGCCTAACCTCAAACAGACCATTGTTCGCAGCAAATTATCCAGCTTTCAGGAGAACAGCGACCACAACACCACACAACCCTGCCACGGTAACCTCTGCAAGATATGCCAGATCATCAACACAGATACCATCATCACACATGAGGAAACCACCCACCAGGTACATGGTACATACTCATGTGACTCGGCCAATGTTGTCTACCTCATACGTTGCAGGAAAGGATGCCCCAGAGCATGGTACATCGGCGAGACCATGCAGACACTGCGACAATGGATGAACGGACACCGCGCAACAATCGCCAGGCAGGAGTGTTCCCTCCCAGTCGGGGAACACTTCAGCAGTCAAGGACATTCAGCCTCCGATCTTCAGGTAAGCATTCTCCAAGGCGGCCTTCGAAACACACGACAACGCAAAATCGTAGAGCAGAAACTGATAGTCAAGTTCCGCACTCATGAGCACGGCCTCAACCGGGATCTTGGGTTCATGTCACGCTATATGTAACCCCACCTGATGTAGGGTCATCCAGACTCGAGTCGTCATTGGCTTGCTCTCTCTACACAGATGCGGCCGGACCTGCTGTGATTTCCAGCAAAAAAAAAGTTTTTTTGTCTGTTTTTTGTTTTTCATACTGACCCCAGCATCTGCAACATTTGACCCCTTGTGACCCCACCTCATTGTTCTTTGATGTAATGTTTTCCTGACTGACCTGTTTGGACACCATTCACACCTTTGATTGCTGTGGTTATCTCTCTGCCGAGGTGTGATAAATGGCAGTTAGAAAGATTACCTGTAATCATCTGGTATTATTCTCTGACTATAGAAGCTGTGCCTTTATGCATTTCTCCACTTCACCTGATGAAGGAGCAGCGCTCCGAAAGCTTGTGATTTCAAATAAAACTGTTGGACTATAACCTGGTGTTGTGTGAATTCTTACATTTGTCCACCCCAGTCCAACACTGGCATCTCCACACCCTGTCTGCTTTCAAAACACAAAAGTCTCTCTTCACAGAAAACTGCAGCTTGGGTTTTGATTTCCCAAAAGCTGCTCGTGCCACAGAGTCCAAGCTTTTTAAATCTTGCAGGCTTTTGGCCACGAGGTGCGGACACCATCTTTGGGTACCCTTGTCATTAAAATGTCCTTGCAGGGTCCCTTTTATTACTAATAACCTTTTGGGGAAATGTAGAAATTTTGCGAATCTTACAACAGCCACCCATGTAAACTCTCCGTTGTGGCCGGTTAGGAAACTGGACAACTCCTGGAGAGCCACGGTGGACTATTGGGTACTCAATCGGAAAATCCCCGCCTGTGCACCCACGGTAGCAGCAGTCGCCGACCTCATAGGAAGTATTCCAGCCTCCGCGACCACCTTCAAGGTGCTGGATATTTCCAATGGGTTTTAGTCCATCCCTCTGAGGAGAGAGGACCAGCACAAGTTTGCCTTTATGTTTAAGGGCCAACAGTACACCTGGAACTGCCTACCACAGGGGTTCCACAACAGCCCCAGCATCTTCCATCAGTGTATGGCAGATTGCTTAAAAGGCTTCAGCCGACCCCGACAGTTAGTCCAGTATGTGGATGACCTGCTCCTATTCACCGATGAAGGAGAGGAACACAGTCCACTACTGGCTGAACCGCTGGAGTTGCTGAAGCAGGAAGGGTTTTAGGTAAACCCTAAGAATGTACAGATCGGCCAAAAAGAAGTAAAGTTCCTAGGGCTGGCTGTAAGAGCAGGAGAAAGGGCCATAGGTAAAGCCAGAAGCGAAGCGGTACAGGAGTTACCAGCCCCCAGTACAGTGACAGGAGTGAGATCCTTTCTAGGGTTAACAGGGCACTGCCGGGATTTTATTGAGGATTACGCCGCCACGGCAGCCCCTCTGCTCCGACTCCTACACAAGGGACTGGAGTGGGTTTGGGATGAGGGTTGCGAGGCAGCATTTGTAAGCCTCAAGAAAAATCTGCAGACTGCACCAGCTCTAGGGGCAATAGATGGGGAGAAAGAGTTTTTCTTGGAGGTAGCAGCCAGCGGGGACAGTCTGAGTGCAGTGCTGCTCCAGGAGCGGCACAGTCAGTTGAGACCAGTGGTTTACTCCTTTAGAATACTCACAGAGGTAGAAAAGGGCTATTCCATCTGTGAGAGGCACCTCCTCGCCACTCACTGGGCTGTGAAAAAATTATTGATCTTCACAGGCACCTCGCCCATCACCCTCCTCACCCATCACACGCCCACCCAGATGCTCCTAGATGGGAGAATTAAAGATGGGACAGTGAGCAGCGCCCGCATTGCTCGCTGGACCCTGTTTCTCTCCCAGATGGGCATAAGGGTAAAAGGTCTCTGCGAGCCCAAGCTCGCAGCCAACATGATCTATCCAGGGACGGCCCACAGGTGTTCCGTGGAAGGGGTATGGGAAGTGGACATAGGTTTTCGGGCCAGGATACACCCCACAGGCCGCAAAATCTATGTGGACGGTTCCAGCACGGTATCTGCTGGGAAACGGCTCACAGGGTGTGGAGTTTATGACCCAGGGCAGACATTGCCCTGGCAATTAAACTCCCCAGCACCATGAGCGCCCAGCAGGCTGAACTGTCCGCGGTAGTGTACGTGGTTACACACCCAGAGAAATTCCCTACCCCATACACGATTTGCTCGGACAGCATGTTCACGTGCAATTCGTGTACAGAATACCTGGCCATCTGGTCCCGTCGGGGATACACCTCCGCCGACGGGAGACCCCTGGCCATCAAGCCTCTGCTGGAGAAAATCATGACAGCAGTAGGGAAAGAAGGGAAGGTCTTTATCCGTAAGGTTAAGGCCCATTCGAAGACAGAACCCTTGAGAGAGGGGAATCAAAGGGCAGATGAACTAGCCAAGCAAGGGGCTAGGGAAGGAGAGGTTTGGGACCCCTATCAGACAGGGTCGGTAGCCGCAATCCGGGACAAGGGAGGCACACAAGGGGTAGCCTTGGTCCCGGAACTAAAGCAAGCCCAGGTACGGGGTCCCATCCTCAGAGCCGTCGTGAACGCGCTCACAGAAGAGGAGAAAGTAGAGGGGAAGGCGGAGAGTGGAGAACGGTCAGCAAGGGTTAACCGCAGTCAGGCTAGAGAGCAGCCGCCTGCAGCTGTGGATGACTCACAGACCGCAAAGGTGGGGGCAATGAATTGTGTGACTGGAGAGGCCCTCCCACCAATTAAGTGGGATTCAGGTACATTCCCAGTAGTCGAAGCCTTAAGGAGGCCTCCTCGCACACCACAGCCTAAGCTACCTTGGTCACCTGAGTGTCATTTTAGAGTACGGGCCAGCCCCAGGAGAACCCTTAGCAGGAAGGGAAAACCAAAGGCTAGGGACAAGCCTAGGGATACGGATCCCCAGCCTACAGCCTCCAAAGGTGAGGGACATGCATGAGGGGTAGTGTTGGGCAAAGAGAGAGACAAGGGTCCCCAGCCTGCGGCATCAGGCTGCGAGGAACCCACAGGAGAGGATAGGGAATCGGCAGCCACAAAGAAGGGAGTAGTGTGTTGTAGCACTGGAGGACACACTCCCCTGGTTAACTGGGAGTCAGGAAAACTCCCAGTTGTTTTAAGAAGGACTCTCTGAGTCCGGTGGCACAGGTCACCTTACGCCCAGGCGTACAAGCTGCCCAGATTCCACAAAAGGTACAGGCCAATCAGGAATTAGCCTGCCGTCTGGAGACGGGCGGCGGACGTATATAGCTTTCTGAAGTATTTTAAGTGTGTTTTTACAGTTTGGAAGTTTGGGATTTTAGTGGTTTAATTTTAGTAATATAAGTTTAAGTTTTGAATTTTGATAACTGTGTCAGGCCAGTGAACCTTCGGGACATGGCTATTTTGTTTGTATGTCCCTACAGAAAGGAAGTCGGGATGAGGATGGTTCTGCTCTTGCTCGCCCTGGTAGGGGTGAGCATCAGTGATCGAGGAGACGTGGAGAACTCCCATATCTATGGGTGTTCAGGAGAGAGAGTACCGATCGTTACCGGTGGGGGTGGCGAATGGGGTGTGGAGGAGCTCGTCATTTACTTCCACGAGGGAAGGTGGCCAGGGTGGTTGGGGTCCAATTCGACTCAGTACTCCAGCCAGACTGGGTTTACGTACGGGGAGGCCTCCATCCCGTGCCCCAGGGTACAGGTCGTTGCTACAAGGGTCAGTGTCACCGAGGGAAAACGTGTGTGTTTAACGTGCAAGGGACAGATTCCCTTGGATAGGTGGTGGTGGCTCAGAAAGCTGAGCAAGGATATAGGAAACCCCGCAGTCGATTAGGAACGATAGGGGAACAATACCCAGTGGACGATTACAGGGACCCGAGGGGGATTGAGTGTGCGTTGGGAAAAGTGGTGGGAACCAGGTCAGGGGATTTATGTCTGTATGTGAGGGTCAGAGAAGGTCTGCCCCACAGGTGTATCCATCATTTTCCACCTGCAATGGCAAGATGCCGGGGAGGGGGTGGAGTGGGATTCCAGCCTGCATGCGTGCGTGGTCCCACACTCCCCGATCCCAGTGAATGCCACTGAACTTGTAACCTGCCCCCGAAAGCCCCTGCCCACAACCATAACATCACAGACTATAGTCCAGTGGTGTCCTACCACCACCAAGGGACCAGGGAATGGTTTAGTCCTAGTACCAACAAATAAGCTGCTGTACCAGGGGGTACACTATGAAGTGGCCTCAGTGATCCTGAACCTGACCGAAGTGCACTTACCTGAGTGGTGCCCTAAAGAGACAGAACGGTTCTACCAAGCCCTGTTGAAGGAAAAGTTTAGAAAGTTTTATGAGTTTGACTTTGCCAATTTGGACAAAGCGAAGCTGTACAGTTTACATCCTGAACATAATATAGGTGCAGGGAGACAAAGAAGGAGGACCTGGAATGATATTTTCACAGCTTATAGTACAGGGTCCTCAGTGATAAGCAGCCTAGATGATATAGAGCTGCAAACCCAGATAAATGGTTTAAAGACCCAGATAAGAAAACTCCTAACAGAGGAGAACACAGTGGTGGGCTCAGAGTTGCATGAGGACCAGGCTATGATGGTCCATTTAAAGGAGATAATAGCTGAGCTGGAGAGACACGCCAAAACAGTAAATGCACTTATACGGGAAGACAGGAATGCTTCGGATCAAGCTGCACTGAATAAGGTGTGCGTGCTATACGGGGCAAGGTTGCTGGGTGAGGGCCGCAGCAACCTGGAGGATTTAAAACAAGGTTTAGTCCCCTCCTGGATTAGCAACAAGCAGCTCGCAGCCCTCCACCCATTTAGTAATTCGCTGAGCCCGTGTTAGCTCCAGCTAGCTTCTGAGGCCTACCCTGTCCCAGTGGATTGTGGACGTTCCAATCACACTATCATGGGGATAGTAGTGAGGATGCCGGTCATGGGTAGGATAGCCCGACCCGCACTGGTATACAGGGTGGAGAACATTGGGATAATTCAAGGGGGTGTACACGTCCGTTTTGCAGAGGTCCCACCTTATGTCATAAAGTGGGAGCACGCTATGACAGGTACAGACCTCTCCGGGTGTTGGAGCCAGGGAGCACACATAATCCTGTGTCCCCAGCACTTGAATGCCTATTCGAGACCACAGTGTGGGTTTAAAGCTGCTGGTGCACGACCTGTGAACTGGACCATGGAGGTAATGGCAAAGGACCATGTTTCTCCCCAGGTAGCAGTCATAGGGGGTGGGATGTATTGTGTCACCACAAGTGCGCCCCACTACCGGCATGGACAGTACATCTGGTGTCCGGTGAGTGACAGCAGTTTTTGTTTTAAACCCAAAGCAGAAGTTCAAGTGGCACAGGAACGGATTGTAACCATTCCTGAACCCTCGAGTGTTTACCTCACTGTCAGGGAAAACATCACCAATCTGCAAAGTTACGTCTCACGTTTTGGCTATGAGATTCCCCCTCTACCAGAACATCTTACCGCCCTATTAAAAGCAGTAGTCGTCTCACAGAAACATTTCTATAGGTTGGAGCAGAAAACAGTAGAGATAAGGGCCAAGATATTGGATATTGTGGTTCCACCCTGGTGGGACATTTTTGAAAATATAGATGTCCCCTCTTGGATTAGGCTGGCTTCCCACATTTTAGTGGTGTGCCAGCTGGGAATAGTTTTCTATTTGTTGTGTGCGAAGTGCAAAGGAAGGGACCAAATGCTCCGCTCTCAGCATGAGGGAGCATGCGACAAGAACAAAAATAAAATCTATGATCAGGTATAAAAACAACCGTGAAAGTGATTAAAAATAAAGTTGAACAAGTGTGAATTTATTTTTCCTGTGTGTGTAATGTTTCCAAGTGGTGCAGGGGTGTTGGACCCCCTCCGTGCTTGGATGAGAATGTAATAAAAGTTTTTACTTTGTGTATTTTGATAAACACTACACCTAAAGGAATGGGAGAGTGTCTTGTTTGGGTATTTAGTTTAGGTAATACAGGGGAAGGCTTTCTTCCGAGGTTCAGAAATTTTGCTCAAACCTGCATGATACTGTCATGTTATAAAGTATCACAGGGGGGTGTGTAAGGTTCAAACATTTCTGCACAACCCCAGAACACAAGGAAATTCATTTTAAAAATTATTTTGGAACATCACAGAAGGAATATGGAAAAAGGACAAAAGTGTGGTTGGGCCAAACAGAAGGATTTTAAAGAGATTGTTTAAGGAAGATACTTTTTGGACTATTTCAAATAGTTATTGGGCAAAAGGGATTTAAAATAAAAATCCTAGGAAGACTTGGCTGGTTTAAAAGGCATGTTCAGGCTTGCAAAAGGCTGGAACAGCAGGGAGGTGGGGTAAGCCCCAGAGGTTTGGATATTGGGCTGTCTAAGGAATGTCAAGGATGCCCCAGTTTTACATAAGGACAATGAAGCCTGTTTACCCGCCCAAGCCAGGTATCAGGTAAACAGGCCATGCCTCCAGCCATAGAAAAGAGAAGAACATCAGCCTTACAGTTACTGTAAACAAACCACAGTCCAAAATCAGTTTCAAGGGATTGAAAAACATTTAGCATTTTAAATTGGTTTCAAGGCAATCCCGAAACCAGTTAAAAGCCGATTAAGTTTGGGAGAGCCATCCCTTAAAGTTGTTAAGTCTGGATGGGCCATCCCCGAAGCTCGTTAGAGTTTTAAAAGACATTAAAAATAACGAGCCCGCCAAATTTGACAAAGGAAACCAAGATTTGGCAGTCAGATAAGCCAGGCCCCAAAACAGTATAACTGAGGCCTGCTTGTCCAGTTAAACAGTACAGTTCGGAGCACAGACAGTCAGTTCGTTACCAGTTCTAGTTCAAGGTCGAGTGCAGTACAGCTCAAGAAAGAGATCATCAATGGAGACTCGAAGGAAGGAAAGAAGAAACAGTGATCGCGGCAACCAAAGGCCTACAGAAACCAACACCAGCCAATATTACCACCAACCAGGTAATATTGGGCCATCGTGACCAACAAGAGACCAACTGCCGAAAAACTCACAAATCAAAGACTTGTTTCCACTCTACAGGCTAGTCTGACTTATCCCTGAGTAAGATTTTGGACAAAAAGACCCTAAAACTAGCCCTAACCAAAGAAATTTGAGTACTTACCCGGTAAGGTCCAACCGAGCGACTAACCACATCTGCGGACTCAACCCAACTGAAGACCCAACGCAGGTGCAGTCTTCTACCATGTCCGAGGTACGGCAGGCCCCAACCACCACAACTAAAGAGAACCCCGAAATTGCGAACCTCTACAGCTGTCAAGAAAGTCATTTTTGGTGAGCATTTCCTGGTCCTCTGGATTCCAGCCTAGCTAGTGTAGTGGGGTTGGGAGGGTAAGGGATTTTGTATATTGTAATTCTCCCTCGCTTATTCCGTGTGTTCCCCACCCTTTTAGAGTGTAAGTTTTATTGTGTTGTATATTTTCCTGTCTCAAAATAAAGATCTGAATTCTTTTGACTAACCCAGGTGTCTGTTGCAAGTTTTATTACGACCCCTAAATAAGTCCAAAGTGTAGAACAAGGGAGTGGGAGCAATTTGAACCACTCAAAGGAGTCAGAGGTGAAGCTGACTGACCACACAAACACCACCCCCTACACCCCCTCAGCCCTTCGCATCTCCAAAAAGACTTTGGGCTGGCTGCTTGGTGACAAGCGTTATCCATTGAAGATGTGGCTCATGACATCCTTGAGGAGGCCAAGTACTGAGGCTGAGGAGAGGTATAATGAAAGCCACATCTCCACCAGATGTGTCATAGAGCAGACAATAGGCATTCTAAAAATGCGATTCAGATGCCTTGACAGATCTGGAGGAGCCCTGCAGTACGCTCTAGCCAGGGTCTCCAGAATTGTCGTGGTCTGCTGTGCCCTGCACAACATAGCGCAGCAGTGAGGATTAGCGCTGCATGAGGAGCAAGACACTGAGCGCACAGCCTCTTCAGAGGGGGAAGAGGAGGAGGAGCATCAGCTGGAAGACAAGGAGGAGCAGGAGCTGGAGGAACCTGAGATGCAGATGGCACCAGCACTCGAGCGCATTGCTGTCCGGGCGTCAATACACCCATATAGCTGCCACATGCTTCACCAGGTTGGCAACACCCCACAGCCACACCATAAAGCATCCCAACAATGACCAATCCATTCCTTTCATAGTCACCACCATTACTGGAGGTAAGGTTGTCTGACCCTTCACCCCTCACTAAGCCACTTCTAAAGGTGCACACAAATTTGTTCAAGACCTGAAAGTTTTGAAAAGAAAGAAATTTATGGTTCACATTAATTTAACTGAAACTTCACATCAACATTGAATAAAACACCCAAGTGGCTACCCTTGTAAATCTACTTGTGTGGCATCTTACTCTTACTTGTGCTTCTACAAGGTGCTACCACTGTGGCTTCAGCAGAGGTAGAGACAGCCTCCTCACTTCCCTGCTGCGACTGCTTAGATACTTTTGTCAGTTGTCTTCTGGATTTTGGAGCCTGTGATGGCCCCGCCAAAGCCTGCTCCTCCTGCGACTGTGCAGGGGCAGACTTGGCCATCGCTGTCCAGGGAGGCATCTGGGTCTCTGACTGAGGGGGTGGCAACGGGGAAGAAGTGGGAGCGCTTTGAGAAGAGCCCCTACTTCCATGTCCCCTCTCACCATCATCCTTCTCATGGACCACCCACACTTCCCTGCTAGCAAGGAGCTGAAGAGCACATTGCTGCACAGCAGTGGGGCCATGAGAACCCAAATCGAAATTTAGAGCCAAGTGAGTATAGAAATAGGAGGATAGAGCACATGAATGCGTGGCTGGAGAGATGGTGCAAGAGGGTGGGCTTCAGATTCCTGCGACATTGGGACCGGTTCTGGGGGAGGTTTCTTACTAACAGCGGCTCTTGACTGGCATACCTTAGAAAAGTGACCTTTCTTGCTGCAGGTAGCATTACGAGCAGGACAACATTTCCTATAATGGAACACACCTCCACAGAAGAAACACTTTCTTCCAGATTGCCAAGATGCCGCTAGGGCGGGGTTGTAATCAGTGTAGGTTTCTAGGGTAGGGTTGTCATCAGCCAGGTTGGAGTCGTCATCCGTGAGGGCTTCCGCCCGAGGCCTTTTGAAAGAGTCACTAAAAGAGATAGCAGCAGCCCGTGCACGTGGTGAAAGATAGGTGTCTGCATTCCTCTTTGCTAAATCCAGAGAACATGCCTGGTCACAGGCAGCCTGTAACTTGAGGGTTTTATTCTCCAACAGACGCTGACGTATGAAGGGAGACGAAATCCCATTAATAAAGGAATCACGAATTAACTCCTCCTGGTACTGCTTGTGGTAAACCACTGTTATACCTGTCTGTATGTGTATGTGTATTCCACTAGGTACAGGTCTGGACATGCCTCGGCTGACTCCTCCCACTATTCCAGGTATATAAGGGTTAATGCCGAAGGGAACCCTAAGGAAGTGATAGAGGCAGCCGTTTGCCTCAAAAGCAGTATACTGGCGGTCTTCAGGGCGGATGGGGAGCTGGTGGTACGCTGATTTCAGGTCAATGGTCGAAAAGACGCGGTACTGCGCGATCTGGTTGACCATGTCAGCTATGCGGGGGAGTGGGTAGGCGTCCAGCAGGGTGTAGCGGTTTATTGTTTGGCTGTAGTCGATGACCAGGCGTTGTTTCTCGCCGGTCTTAACGACCACAACCTGGGCTCGCCAGGGGCTGGAGCTGCCCTCAATAATCCCCTCCTTCAGGAGCCGCTCCACTTCGGTTTTGATGAAAACCCTGTCCCCGGCACTGTATCGCCTGCTCTTTGTGGCGATGGGCTTACAGTCGGGGGTGAGGTTAGCAAACAGTGGGGGGGGTGGGACTCTGAGTGTGGAGAGGTTGCATCTGGTGCGCGGCGGGCCATTTGGAGGCTGCTGGCTGCGGACTGTGAGTGGGGGGAGGGGGCCACCGTACGCCATCGTAACGCTTTTGAGGTGGCACTGGAAATCTAACCCCAGTAGGACGGCAGCGCAGAGGTCGGGCAGGACCAGGAGTTTAAAATTATTGAACACAGTCCCGTCTACTACTAGTGTCACCACGCAGTAGCCGCCAATGTCCACTGACTGGGACTCGAAGGCCATAGAAATCCGCTGGTGCGCAGGCAGGATTGGGAGAGAGCAACACCGCACCGTGTCGGGGTGGATGAAGCTCTCTGTGCTCCCGGAGTCAAAAAGGCAGTTTATTGCATGGCCGTTTACCTTGACGTCCATTTTAGACCGAGCTAGTTGGTGCGGTCTCGTTTGGTCCAGCGTAACAGAGGCCAGCGTAGGGGTCGGTGTGTCGCTGTGGGTATCAGATGGGGGGGGGGGTTGGCGGTCTGCTGCGTCCCGGCTGGTGTCCAAGATGGCGGCGTCCATGATTCCCATGTGGCTGGAGTCGTCCAAGATGGCTGCTGCTGCGGTGGTTCGCACATGGCTGGGGAGGCCCAAGATGGCGGCCCGCACGGCCCACACGCAGTGCTGTTGGGGGCCCAAGATGGCGGCTCGCCCGGCCCACACGCGGCGCTGCTGGCGTTCAGGGTGGCTTTGGCCTTGCAGATGCTGGCGTAGTGTCCCTCTTTCCCGCAGCCCGAGCAGGTCGCATTCTTCGCCGGGCAGCGCGCTGTGGGGTGTTTGGCCTGGCCACAGAAGTAGCATTTCTGGCCTTGGGATACTGCTGTCTGGCTTTGGGACACTGCTGCGGTAGTTGGGCCGTTGTTGGGCTGTGGCTGGGGTGGCACGGTACTATGGGGCTGTCCTACCATGTCCCAGGTTGTCGTTCCCCGCGGCGTCCACGGTGCAGAGGAGTAGGCATCCATGCCCCGGTAGGCTGCGTCCAGCGTTAGTGCGATTTCGGAGGCTTTGTCAAGGGTGAGGTCACTCTGCTCCAGCAGTCGCTGTCGGGTGTAGTTGGACCTGTGGCCCACTACGAAGGCATCCCGGATCAGTTCCTCCGTGTACTTAGCGGGTGTTACCGCCTTACACCCACAGGCCCGGCCAAGCACGGACAGTGCTTGGAGGTATTCCTCAGTCGATTCCCCAGGTTGTTGCTTGCGACTCCCCAGAAGGTGCCTGGCATATACTTCATTCACAGGGCGCGTGTACTGGGTCTTGAGGAGCTGGAGGGCGGCTGTGTACGAGGTCGCGTCCCGGATGACTGAGTACGCTCGGTGGTTCACCTTGGAGATCAGGACAGGCAGTTTGTCCGCATCCGTTACGACCGCAGTGGAGGCAGTCAGGAATGTCTCGAAGCACGTGAGCCAGTGAGCAAACTTGGTGGAAGCGTCCGCTTCCCGACTGTCCAGGTCCAGGCATGCTGGTGTGAGGATCTTCTCCATTATCAAAAATTTAGTTAATAAAATTGATGCGCCATCAATTACTCAAAAGACTGAGGTTAAGCGAGTAACAACCAGGCTTTTATTAACTAAAGAATGAAGGTCTTGTCTCGAGTGGTCGACCCGTCCAGAATACTAAGGGACTGGGAGGTAGTCACTTATATACCTGGAATAGTGGGAGGAGTCAGCCGAGGCATGTCCAGACCTGTACCTAGTGGAATACACATACACATACAGACAGGTATAACAGTGGTTTACCACACTGCTCAGCTGTTACAGCTTTAAGATTACAATCCTTGCTGAGCCTGCGAAGTTTCTGAAGGAATTCATCAAGTGATTCCCCAGGTTATTGTCGAGTTGTGGCCAGTAGATGCCGAGCAAAAATGTCATTGGGGGACTTGACATATAGCTGCTGTAGTATTTGGATAGCGGCATCATAGTCTACACAGTCTTCGATATAATCAAACACATGAAGGGATACATAATTAGCAAGTATGTCTAATTTATCAGGAACATTTTCACCACACACCCTGAGGAAGTTGCTGAAAGTACGATACCAGTGTTTCCATACCTTAGCAGCTGTAAGTGAATTTGGGTCCAGGTCGAGACGGGCGGGGCTGAGTAGTTTCTCCATGATGGATCGATTACTTGTCTGAGTTCCCTTCTATGGTTCAAGTCGTAGCTGGCTGTTCCCGAAATCATCCAAAGCGTGGAGTCAATATCAAGTTGATTAAATTGACGTAATAAAACTCACTATGCACTTGGTTTGAGCATAAAGCAAGGCTTTAATCAACTTGGTTGAGAACATGGAAGTCTAGTTGTATCCCACTCGCTCCTTGTCTTACAAAATGTCCCTGGCAAGCTGGGGCCAACGCCCGAGTATTTACACTCCTTGGACGGCACCACCAGCTGGCCGTCCAGCGTTATTTCATAAGTAGTTTCTTGATGATGAGATTTATAACAACTAGTGTGTTATATTCTGTCCTAAACTCCGATTAAATACAATATACCCATCATATTGGTTTGCACTCAATCCTGTTTTCCAGTGATACGAGAATCTCTACAGGAAGGAAGGAAAGGAGGAGTGGCAGTATGTAAGGGGTTTTCCTCGAGAGGTTTCCCAGAGGTTTCTCTCTCTAGAGGCCTCTCTCTCTTGCATAGTAAAACCTTGAGTGGTTCGACCCACTCACCCCTTAGATTCTATACTCTGGACATAGGCACAGGAACTGCAATGCAGAGAAAACCCTTGTAGGCCAAGTTTGATGAAACAAAATGAAATTTATTGCATAAGGAAAATTATCAAATCAAATGCAAGCAGATAAGGGAGTACATGGGAGGGAAAAACACACAAACAAATCATAACGACACAGTTCTAACTAAAGCAAATACAGGCATCTTATACTCTACAAAGATCATCATGAAATAAGGAAACACACGGAACATCGAGGGACAACAACTCATGTTAATTGTACCCTTAAATCTACCCCCTTATTAAACTTATCTAGATCTGATTGTGAAGGGCCAGAAGCATGCTCACCAATCCCACTAGGAAGTGCAAGGTTTTGAAAACGAGTCTGTGTTTGGTCCTTTCAGGCGTTTCGTCTCCACGTGGATCGTGGAGCCCCTGCGAACTGCGCCACACCTCTCTCCTGAGGTGGGGGTCGGGGGTGGCTGGACACCGGCAGGCCTGGATGTCGGCGAGGTCGAGGATCGTCGGCTCGACCCTGGTCAGGGGAGCCTTGGGCTGGTGTGGCCCCTTCTACCTTCAGCTACGGCCCGGGGATGGTCGATGATCTCCCGATGGTCTTCCCCGGGGCGGGACGCTGGTTCCGAAATGACTCTTTATACAGTCAGAATTGTCCTTCTGATTTCTCCAACGGTGGAGCAGAGTCCCCTGATCTTTCCCCAAGCCAGCTCCTCTTTGCCCAGCTCAAAAGCTGGACAGGCTGCTGGGGCTGCAATGACTGTCCGATTTTAAACTGTCCTTTTTCTCGGCTCTCTTTGTGACTGTCCGAGCTTATTGATTCAAGCTTCCTCCAGCGTCTTCTTCCAAGCTGTTTCTTCCTCCTCAAGCTGCGTGTCCGGGGTGCTGCGCTCCGTGCTTCAACTGCTGAAAGGTCTCTTCAGTTATACCTTTGTTCCCGAGGCCTCACTTCCCGCCCAAAAGCAGGTTAGTCTTTGTTTTAACTTTGGCGGGCTTTGAGCACAGCGGGGCAGTTATTATATTTTAAATCATTTTAAGCGGCTGGTAACAGGCCCCTCTCTGGTTGGAAATGGCTTTCATTGTTTTGAATGTCCTGCTGATTTCATTATCTAGTCCTGGGTGCTGTTCTCATGAATATGAAATTGTCCCCTTTTGTCTGGGGCAACATCTTGATGGCCTCTGTCTCCAGGCCGATCTTGACTGGATCTGCATCTAATCCATATGCATGCCTGTGGGTCTGGTTTCGTTCTCTCAGAAAACGGCTTCCAGAACTTACTAAGGGTTCAATCCACATAGCTGCCTGAGGTTGCGCAGGAACCATTTTAAAGTGTCCCAATAAGCTGGTCACATGATACGGCGGCCATTTTGTATGCCCCTTTTTCTGGGCTTCTTTTAAAACAGTCTTTAAAACATGGCCTCTTCTGCCCATTGACCCTTATTAATATGAAATCCAATTTTGCGAACCTACACTCCCCCCTGATGACACTGTAACTTGCTTGGAGTATCATAATTCTGGGTGAGCAAAATTTTCTGTCCTTCCACAATCTAACCATCCCCAGTATTTACCTATCTATGACCCCACGACACATGCATTTCCCATTTCAGAAAATCTAGTGTACATTAAGCATCTATAGATGGCAATACCTTGGGGTTAAAAATCTAACAACTTACTTCCAGGTGTGGAGGGGGTCCTTATACCCCTACATCACCTAGTACATACACATTATCAAATAATAATCACATCTAATAAACTTCAATAATAAAATGAAATACATACGAAAATCCCCAAAACACATGAATACACATCAAAAATAATATAGAGGAGGGAGGGAAAACTTTAACTTTATACAAAGCATCATAAATCTAAACGGGTGTCTCTTCTTCTAGCCGCACATAATGCTCCCTCCATTCCCCTCTATTCTCGTACTTTTGCGAATGTTTGACCTTTTTACAGTGTACAAACAACAAATACACTACAATGACAACCTGGCACACTACAAGAATGTGGGAGGCTATCCTAATCCAGGAAGGGACTTCTATATTAGTGAATAGGTCCCACCACGGTGGGGTCACTATATCCAATATGTCTGCCCCTATCTCTAAAGTCTTCTGCTGCAGTGTGTAGAAGTGTTTCTGTGAAACAACAATGGCTTTTAATATCTTGGTGAGGTGTTCAGGGAGAGGGGGAATGATATACACAAAATGTGCAACGAAACGCTGCAAATCAGTGAAATTCTCTTTCACAGTGATGTGAACAGTGGAGGGTTCAGGAATGGGGGCAATTCGCTCTTGGGCCACTTGAACTTCTGCCCTGGGCTTGAAACAGAAGCTGCTGTCACTAACCAGACACCAACCGTGCTGTCCATGTTGGTAGTGGGGTGCTGCAGTGGTGACACAGGATGTCCCACCTCCTATATATGCCACCTGCGGGGGCACATGGCCTTGTGCCATTGCCTCCATGGTGCAATTTATAGGTTTCGCGCCAGCAGTTCTGAACCCGCACTGTGGTTTGAAATGGGCATTCAAGTGCCTGGGACACAGGATGATGTGTGCTCCCCGGCTCCGGCACCCCGAGAGGTTGGTACCCGTCATTGCATGCTCCCATCGAATGACGTAAGGTGGGACCCCCGTGTAGCGAATGTGCGCACCCCCCTGAATGACTCCAATGTTCTCCACCCTGTATACCGGGGCGGGTTTTGTAGTGTATGTAACCGTCTACCTTTAAGAGACTATTGTATGTAACCGTTCACCTTTAAGAGAACTATTTTAGGTGTGGCACTACTTGTTTGGCTTCTGTATACAGTAATACCGACGGTGACCACACCGGTATATAAGTGCTGTGGCATGATTTATAGGGCAGATTCGCCCTGACCTTCGAATAGTAAAGTCCTGTTGTATGTTACTCCTGAAGTCTGTGTCGTAATTAACTGCACAACCCACAGACTTTACAGTGGCGACGAGTCCGATCGTACCCTGCGGCAACAATAATTTCAAAGCAACGAAAGAGCGTCGAAAAGAGGCAACCGCCCTCGTCATTCGGCTGGGAGAAAACTCAAGGCTGCAGCAATAGAAAGGAGGAAGACTTTAGCGACAAAAACTTCCATCAGCAACAGGCACTGACTGTCCCTTCTGCCACGGTGACTGTGAGTAAGGGAAAGTGAAAAGAATAGCCGGAGGATAAGGGCTGGGCACTCGACCACGGTCGAGGGGGAAAAGAAGCCGGACAAAAAGTCGGGTCCAACGGCGTCGTGAGAGACCGCGACCGGCGGGAAAAGCCGGGCGGTGACCGAAGCCACGAAGCGCTGCGACCGGGAGCGTAGGCGCGGGAAGAGAGAAACTCAGCCGCAGCCGGGGAGAGAAGCACTGGACTGCGAGAGGGCTGGGAGGCGCGATTGGGGTCCGAGCGAGCGGGAGAGGCAGAGCCGACCAAGAGAGACTGCGCGAGAGCCAGTCCAGCTGCTGAACTGTCCTCCGTCAACGGGGTGTACCCAGCGCCGGTAGAGCCGAGCGAGCGGGAGAGAGACAGAGCCGAGCAAGGGGAACTGTGCGAGAGCCAGCCCAGCGGCTGAATCTGTTCGCCGTCAACGGGGTACCCACAGCCGGTCGCCCTGCCATAAAATTTTAAAAAAAGGGAAAGCCTTGAAGCCGACGCGCAGGCTGTGAACCTGAAAGCCAGCGGCCGTCGCCCGTGGGGAAAGTGTGCCCCTCCCACCAGGGAAGAAACGCGGGAAGCCGCCATTAGGTGGGGAAGAAGACAGAAGCGGGAAACCGCCATTGAAGTGGGCGTGGAGAGAAGATAAGAGCGGGAAACCGCCATTTTCACGGGAAAACCGCCATCTTAGAAAAAAAAAAGAAATAATAATTTAAAGAAATACTTGTGTTGTTCCCAAAGAGAGGAAGATGCCTAAGCGTGGTAACATCAACAATTTTAATTCCGAGGTAGAAGACTGGGCCACGTATGTGGAACGCATTGAGATCTATTGTGAGGCCAATAAAATAGAGGAAGATGACAAAGCTATAACCTTGCTGAACTCGATGGGCGCAAAGACATATGGGCTCTTGAAGCATCTACTAGCACCAGCTAAACCGGCGGATCAGACTTTCGATGATATTGTGGCTGTCCTGAAGGACCACTTGAACCCTACACCGTTGATGTTGGCGGAACGATTCAAATTCTATGCGAGAACGCAACGGAAAGACGAAAGCAACGCAGAATACTTGGTCGAACTGCGTAGACTAGCGAAATACTGCCAGTTTGGAGGGAATCTGACAGAGGCATTGCGAGACAAGTTCGTGTGCGGGTTGGCAAAGGAAGGAACGCAAAAGCGACTACTCGAAGAGAACGACCTTACACTTGACAGGGCTGTCCTTATTGCAGCATCGCACGAAGCCGCAGCGAAGGGAACTGCGGAAATGCAGCTAAAGACAGCAGCACTAAGTGTGGATCAAATTACCTCGACAACAACAAAATGCTATCGTTGTGGGAAGACAACACACGACCAGAACCAATGCTGGTTTAAGAACCAGGAATGTAGGAAATGTGGCAAACTGGGTCACATAGCTAAGGTATGCCGGTCAGGGAAGAAGACCAACAACCAAAGGACCAACAACCAAAGGAAGCCATCACAGGAAAAGTACAACAAGGTACACAAGGTGGCTGAGAAGAGTTCAGACGAACAGAATTCAGACTCAGACCCAAACGGCCAGGAGCTGGGTAGTCTGAGAATTCACAATGTGAGTAAGGAAGCTGACCTACAAACTATCTGGGTCATGCTAAAAATAGCTGGAATCCAAGTGAAAATGGAGTTGGACACTGGATCAGCTCTATCAGTCATAAATCGAAGGGATTACCACCGGCTATTCTCACATATACCCTTAAGAGATACCAAGTTCGTATTGCAGACATACACGGGGCATAAAGTATACCCCATGGGAAAGATAAGAGTCAAAGTGAGAGATAGGGGTAAAGAACACCCAAGAATGAACTTATACGTACTACATGAGGGAGGACCACCACTTCTAGGATGGGAGTGGATCAAGAAAATAGACATGGAATGGCACTATCTAAAAGCCATAACGAGTGAGGACTCGGTGCAGACAATCAGCTCAGATTCTGAAACGGATGACGATAAGACCAACCCAAATATGAAAGACAAGGCTGAAATGGACTTGCCGACGAAGGTTGGAAAAACGAAGGCATGCATAAAGGCTTATGCTCCAGAGAAGAACAAAGTTTCAGAACAGAACTCCACCGAACAACGACAACCTAGTTCGACAGAAAATTCTGAGCCTGTTCAAGTTACGGACATATCCATGACGGAAGAACACCGAGCTCGGACTCAAACTTATTTCAAATTACGACAACAATTAGAACAATTGAGTTACCGTCTCGTACAAGAGATGAAAACAATGAAAAAGTTCTATGACACCGAATGGGAGAATCTGGAAAGACAACAGAAGCAGCTAGCTCAAGCAGAGAGCGACCATAGAGCCATCGTGACCAATTACCGATCACATCTCCCTTATGCTGTTCAGGAGTTAGAATATTTGCAGGAAGAAGCAAATGAAGAGGAATCTTCAGGAAGCCAGGATTTTATTCCAGTTCTTCTCTACGACTCCTTACAAGCAGAGTGTGAGAAGTTGAAAGAACAATATGAACAGGCCCAGGCTACAATTCTGGAAGGGGTTAACTCGGCAACCTCCGAAAAGCTAGTTTCAGTGGAAGCATATGAGCAACTGAAGGTTGAACATGAGCAAGAAGTCCAAAGGCTGCAGGAAATTCTTGATGAGCTCAAGGCCAAGACAGACTCATCGGTAGAAGTTCCATCCATAGATGAGAAATTAGAGGTGAAAGACATGGCAGAACCTGGAAGACAAGATGTACAAGAACTCATAAAAATATTAAAGGAAACCCAAGACAAATATGGGGCGGCAATGACCGAGATTCAACAACTTGAAGAACAGATTCAACTGGGAATCCGTTCAGTGGAAGAAAAGGGAACTGTAAGAAACACAGAGACTGTAAGAATGGCCTCTGAACATGAGCTAGAGAGCATCAAGGCGTAACTTCTCCGAGCGCTGGAAGCCAAAGTACAAGAGGAAAAGAAGGTGAAAGCATTGGAGGAAAAGGTGGATAAAATGGAGAAGACTCTGACCCACAGTGTTCCCGTGGAAGAGTTAACGGTCAGCCAACTCCTTCATATGCTGAAGGACAAGACTCTACAATGGGAACAATCTGAACATGAGCTTCAATCTTCAAAGGGAAGGAGTTCGGAGCTCTCAAAAGTTATGGAAATAGCTGAGGTTGCAACACAGATTTTACAGGGATGCCAAAAGTACGCTGAATCACGTCAATGTGAACAGCAGAATGTTGAAACAGCTGCTCCAGTAGAAGGATTGAATAGCCTGATCAATCAATCCCCGAGGGAAGGGGAAGTATTGAAATCACAAACGAGGTCATTAGTGAAGGATTTGCAGGAAACCCAGGAAGAGCGGGATGAATATGAACGCATGAAGAAGTCTCTTCAGGAAAGATGTCTAGGGAGGGAACAACAGTCGGCTAACGTCCAGTTGGGTATGGAAGAAGTAGCAGGCCCTCTCGCTAGACTAGCTCAGGACGACACCGAATATTACCATGACCTGTTGAGTGACACTGAATATTACGAGGATCTGGTCTGCCCAGCTTGTGATGAAAACTCCCAAAGTGCAGAAATCAGGATGAAGTACTTAAAGTCTAAGGAACATAGAGAGATGGTGGCGCTACAGCTGGCAGCTGATAAGGGAGCCCCGAGAGTCTCCAAGAAGCAGAAAAGAAAAAGAAGAAGCAGAAGATGATAACCATCAAAATCATTATCACTCCTACCAGATCATGCACGTGGGCCCTACAAAGGGAGATAAATCAGTTGGAAAGTAAGGAAAATTACCAAGGCAATACAGCTGTTTGTAAAAGTCAGCATTGCTGGTTCAGCAGGACGGGAGTTCAAGCTGTTACGTCAAGGGGAAGACTAGTGGAGGAGTCACGCTAGCAATGTGAACCGGCTACACCACAGCGATGTTGTTCGGACTGAGTCAGGACTAGAGACTGAATCTATACACTGTTCCCACAGAGACTGAACCTGTGAACTGTTTCCCACAGAGACTATATCTGTAAATTGTTTACCTGAAGTTGAATATATGTATGTTAATGAGAAATAGTATGTTGTAAGCTAAAAAGGGAGGATTGTAGTGTATGTAACCGTCTACCTTTAAGAGACTATTGTATGTAACCGTTCACCTTCAAGAGAACTATTTTAGGTGTGGCACTACTTGTTTGGCTTCTGTATACGGTAATACCGACGGTGACCACACCGGTATATAAGTGCTGTGGCATGATTTATAGGGCAGATTCGCCCTGACCTTCGAATAGTAAAGTCCTGTTGTATGTTACTCCTGAAGTCTGTGTCGTAATTAACTGCACAACCCACAGACTTTACAGGTTTGGCTGTCTTTCCCATCACCGGCATTCTTACCACTATACCCATAATGGTGTGATTAGACCGTCCACAGTCCACTGGGACTGGGTAGGCCTCTGAAGCTAGTCTGAGCTGGCACGGACTCAATGTATTCTCAAAAGGGTGGAGGGCTGCGAGGTGTTTGTTGCTAATCCAGGAGGGGACTAAGCCTTGCTTTAAATCCTCTAGATTACTGCGGCCCTCGCCCAGTAACCACGCCCCGTATAGCACACAAGCTTCGTTCTGTGCAGCCTGATCGGACGCATTCCGATCCTCCCTGATGAGAGCATTTACCGTTCTGGGTGTTTGTCCAGCTCAGCTATTATCTCTTTTAAGTGTAGTGTCATGGCCTGGTCCTCATGTAACTCAGAACCCACTACCTTATTCTCATCAGTCAGTATCATTCTTAGCTATGTTTTTAAACCATTAATCTGGGTTTGCAGCTCCACGTCATCCAGTGTGTTGATGACGGAAGTTCCTGTGTTAAAAGCTGTGAAAATATCATTTACTGTACCCCTTCTTTGTCTCCCCACTCTGTCCAAGACCTCATGTGGTGTGGTGTACAATTCGGCTCTGTCGACATCGGCAAAGTTGAATTCGTAAAACTGTTTGTTAACAGGACCTGGTATAATTGCTCCATTTCCTTGGGGCACCATGCTGGCAATCTTACCTCGGTGAGGTTTAAAATCACCGAAGCCACCACATAGTGGACCCTTTGGTACCCACCTGACCTGTGGGTACCAATACCAATCCGTTCCCGGGTCCCTTTGTCGTGGTGGGGCACCCTTCCTTGAGGGCTTTTGCTACCGGAACTGTGGGCAGGGGCTTGCGGGGTCGGGTGATGAGCTCAGTGGCGTTCACTGGGATCTGTGAGTATGGGACTCCGCACGCCCGTGAGCTGACGTCCCGCCTCATTCCTTTCCAAGCATCCTGCCACTGTCTTTGGAAAAAGATGGAGACACCTGTGGGGCAAGCGCGTTCTGAACCCCACATACAGATGTAGATCCCCTCATCTGGTTCCCACCATTTGTCCCAACAGACACTCAACCCCCCGTGTGTTCCCGTTATTGTCCGATGGGTGTTATTACCCAATCTCTCCTACTCCACAGTGGAGTTCTTCATGGTGCTGCTCAACTTGCGCAGCCACCACCAGCGGTTCAAGGGTACGTGGCCGTTGCAAACAAGGCAGATCTTCTTGCCCACGGTGACGCTTATCCGGGGTGCAATGATCCGCACCCTGGGGCACATCAGAGATGTTTCTCTGTATGCAAACCCCGTCTGGCTGGAGTATTCAGAGGAGTTCGACCCCAGCCAGCCTGGCCATCTCCCTTCATGGAAGTAGGCCACAGTCTCTTCAGCGTCCCGTGAGCCGGTTCCATCAGTCGTGATGGGGCCTCTATTTCCAGAGCACCCATAAATGGTGGAGTCCTTGGTGCGACCCCGATAGGCCCAGCTCCATCCAGCCATCGCGATCGCGACGAGGATCCCTCTCATCTTTACTGGCTTCTGCAACAAACCACACAAATATAGCCAGGCTCCCGAGAGATTCTGGCTTAGGTGACGGCATGATCGGATCTTTTGACCTCGATCCAAAACAACACACACACACTGGGCAGATTTAAAATGACTTAAAATTCTAATTATCTTAATATTTATACTTAAAACTTAAACATAAACGAAACTTATGTACAGCGCCGCCCGTCCCCGGACGGCTTGCCTAATCCCTGATCAGACTGCAGCTCGCCGCTCCCTGTGGCGGGGCTGCAGTGACCTGTGGCTTTGGTTCCCCACAGCCTTTCGCTGTTAAACGGGGACTGTGTTTTCTCAAGGATTTCTGAAGTCGGCGTCTACTGGGAGTGGGTGACTCGGGCCAAGACTTTACAGGCTGAGGCGTTCGGGTCGACCTGCGAGAAGGTACTTTGGGCGTGGCTCCCTTAGCGAGTGGACCTTCGGGTGGGACCTCAGCTCTCACAGCCCGTGGCTTTTCCACGACTGTAGGCTTCGGCTCCCTTCCCTCAGGCTCCGCCCCTTTGGGATTTGGGCAGGCTCCCTTGGCGAGTGGACCTTCGGGTGGGACTTCAGCTCTCACAGCCTGTGGCTCTTCCACGACTGTGGGCTTCGGCTCCCTCCCCTCAGGCTCCGCCCCTTCGGGAATTGGGTCTGTGGCAGATGGCTCCTCCCCACCTGTCCCTACAGGTGGGGGATCTCTGCCCCCAACTTCTACCTCCCCCACGCTCGAGTCGAGGGCGGGATCTCCGTCCTCCGACTCCACCTCTTCCAGGATCGTGTCGAGGGCGGGACGTTGTTGTTCAGGTCCCTCCTCGTCCGAGTCCCTGGACATCGGAGAAACCTCCCCCCAGGTGGGCGGGACCTCTTCTCCTTCCAAGCAGGCTACAACGCCAGCTTGTGTGGTCTGTGACTCATCGCGCGCCTCAGGCTGAGGATCTTTATCCTCAGACCTGGCTTCGATTGCTGATGCTCTTGCACCCGGTTTAAACAGTTTGCACCACTTCATGCTAAACCACTTGTTGCATCGGGGCACCTCCACTGTGCGAGTGGCATAGACCGGCAGACTTTGCACCGATTCCGGCTCATCCTCCTGGTCTACGGTTCTCTCGCCAGCGCATAGGGTTAGACCCAAGAATTTTACTTCTCGCCGGCCAACCCGTGCCTTCGTAGGGGTTTCCTTAACACTCTCTACCTCCTTCACACTCGTACCCTCTCCCCAGAGACAATGATTTCTTAGGTCCACGTGGATCCCGTGGGCTACCAAGAAATCAGACCCCAGTACTCCTGTTCCACCTCCCACCTCCCACTTCATTAGGGTACACTTCCACGTGGTGCGGAGTGGTCCTAAACGAATGGAGAGGGGAAGGGAATGTGCGCCAGCCTGTTCTTTGCCCGTGAAGCCTGACAGAAGATATGGGACCCCAGTGGACAGAGGCGAGGCGGTGGGGTTATCTGCATGGATTACGGTGCACGATGCTCCCGTGTCCAACAGGTAGGTTCCCTTCACCTCCTCCACCTCCATCTCCACGAGGGGTCATCTCCATACATCATATCGCAACGCACACAGGTAGACGGGCTGCGCCGACTCTAGTCACTTGGGTACAGCAATCGGGATTTCGGGAGTGACAAGGCCGGTGGTGACAGCTATTTTCCCCTGCGAAGTCATCAGAGACCGCATTGTCTGTATGATTGACTCAATCATCGCGGGATTCATAACTGCACCAGCTCCTTGCGCTGGGGCAGGAGCTACGACTTGGGTTTGGGCTGGTGCTGGTGCAGCGGTCTGGGCTTGGTCTTGGGCTGCGGGAAATCTCCCTTTATTATCCTGCCACGGATTTCTACAGTCATTGCACCAATGTCCATCCTTCCCACACCCGTAGCATTTGAGCTTGGCTTGGACAGGGCGATTCCCCTCCTGACGCCACTCCTGCTTGCTTGGGGCTGTAGGTTTTGCCTCATGCACCTTTCCTTTCTGGGGTGGTGTTTCCTGATCTCTGCAATTCTTATACGCTACATTTAACTGACGGAGTACCGTCTCTTCCGTGACACCGGGACCTTGGGGATCAAACCATGATCTGGCTAGGGCCCATATCTCTGGCAAGCTGTTTGTAACCATGCAACGGAGCCAATGAACCCGCTGTTCGTCGCTCATTTGAGCCCGTTCAGGCATGCCCGGACAGCTGCGTCGATACACTGGCCACAGCCTTTCTGCGAAAACCCATGGGGGTTCTCCAGATAGCTGCAGGGTCCCTTCCACACGGTCGAACGGACTACCGTCGTCTACTCCCATTACTTCTAAAACTTCCTCTTTGAGATCCGTATACCCTTTCCGTCCCCTCTTGCCATCCTCTGAGAGGCACTGAAGGATCATGGGATCCAGGGAGAAAAGCAACAGTTTGACCTGTTCCTGATCATCACAGTCATTAATGGCTGCTGTTTCCTCTGTCTCCCTGAAGTGAATCGAGGGATCTCCCTTTACTGTGAGTCGCGTAAGGTGGCTCACCATGGACCTTAATTGCGGGCCAGCGTAGGGCACCACGAGCTGGTTCTGGTGGGGTCCGACACTGTCATCGACAGCGTTGGGATCGAACCTCTGGTGCCGAGCGGGACACATTGGTGCCGGTCCTGGCTTTGCGACCAGTGGTTCTTCCACACACTCCACCTCGGCTACCTCCTCTTTCGCTACCCCCTCCTTTTCCGACCAAGTCTCACTATAGCTCGGCGGTGCTGAGGGCTCGCTGGCTGGTACCACAATTACCTCAGCTGGAATCGGCTGTTTTGATTCCTTCAAAAAGTCCATGTGACTGGCTTTCGGGCTGACGAGACACACCATGCCCCTTGCCTTAACCAGGGCCGTTCTTAGATCCTCTATGGTCTTTTGGCAGGGGCCGTGGTCTGTGCTCTCAAACCCGTGCTTGAGGGCCAGCTTGTAAGCTGCCTTAACTTCCACTACTCTCTCCTCCTGCGCTCTTAGCTGTTGTGCGAGGCGGGCGCTTTTCTCCCATATCCTCGTTTCATTAATCTTTGCCTCAGTAATCTGGCATTCCAGGTACTCTATCCTGGCCTGATGTTGACTAGCTACCACTTGGCATTCCTGATTCAACGCGTGAAGTGCTGTGATAAGTTTTCCCCACCCATGGCCTTTTCCTCTATCTCTGCTGCCTGGGTTGTGATCTTGGCTGCCTGTGCTGCAACGACACGGTCCAAGATCTGGACCTGCTTCTTGTAACACATCAGCCACACTGCCTTTTCCACTGACTTCTTGTGCTCTTTGCTCTCTGTCCACCTGATGGCTGCGTCCACTGGACGCCCATCCAGCAAGAGATCGGAAATCCACTGCTTAGTGAGATTTACCTTGCCAAAGACATAATCCGTTATCCTCTCATCCATTGCATTTCAACCATTCAAACTTGGATCTACGACATTGCAATCCTGCTGCCAGAGCCCTGCTGCGGTCGCCATTTTCTGTAAGGGGTTTTCCTTGAGAGGTTTCCCAGAGGTTTCTCTCTCTAGAGGCCTCTCTCTCTTGCACAGTAAAACCTTGAGTGGTTCGACCCACTCACCCCTTAGATTCTATACTCTGCACATAGGCGCAGGAACTGCAATGCAGAGAGAACTCTTGTAGACCAAGTTTGATGAAACAAAATGAAATTTATTGCATAAGGAAAATTATCAAATCAAATGCAAGCAGATAAGGGAGTACATGGGAGGGAAAAACACACAAACAAATCATAATGACACAGTTCTAACTAAAGCAAATACAGGCATCTTATACTCTGCAAAGATCATCATGAAATTAATGGTGGGAAATATGGAGATGGCAAAAACACTGAATGAATATTTTGTATCAGTCTTTACAGTAGAGGACACTAAGAATATCCCAACACTGGACAAACAGGGGGCTATAGGGGGGGAGGAGTTAAAGACGATCAAAATCACTAAGGAAGTGGCACTCGGTAAAATAATGGGACTCAAGGAGGATAAATCACCTGGACCTGATGGCTTACATCCTAGTGTCTTGAGGGAAGTGGCGGTAGGGATTGTGGATGCATTGGCAATAATTTTCCAAAACTCCCTGGACTCAGCAAAGGTCCCGGCAGACTGGAAAACTGCTAATGTAACACCCTTATTTAAAAAGGGCAGTAGACAGAAGACTGGAAACTATAGACCGGTTAGCCTAACATCTGTGGTACATAAAATTTTGGAGTCCATTATTAAGGAGACAGTAACAGGGCATTTGGATAATCATAATTTAATAGGACAAAGTCAGCATGGTTTTATGAAGGGGAAGCCATGTTTGACAAATTTGCTGGAGTTCTTTGAGGAAGTAACATATAGGGTGGATAAAGGGGAACCAGTGGACGTAGTGTATTTAGACTTCCAAAAGGCATTTGACAAGGCACCACACAAAAGATTATTGCTTAAGATAAAAGATCACGAGATTGCAGGTAATATTCTGGCATGGATAGAGGATTGGCTATCTAACAGAAGGCAGAGAGTTGGAATAAATGGTTCATTCTCAGACTGGCAATCAGTAACTAGTGGTGTTCCGCAGGGGTCAGTGCTGGGTCCCCAACACTTTACAATCTATATTAACGATTTGGAGGAGGGGACCGAGTGTAACATATCAAAGTTTGCAGGTGATACTAAGATGGGAGGGAAAGTAGTGAGTGAGGAGGACATAAAAAACCTGCAAGGGGACATAGACAGGCTAAGTAAGTGGGCAGAGATTTGGCAGATGGAATACAATACCGGAAAGTGTGAGGTTATGCACTTTGGCAGGAAAAATCGTAGAGCAAGTTATTATCTTAATGGCAAGAAACTGGAAAGTACTGAAGTACAAAGGGATCTGGGGGCCCTGGTGCACGAAACTCAAAAGGTTAGTATGCAGGTGCAGCAAGTGATTAAGAAGGCCAATGGAATGTTGGCTTTCATTGCTAGGGGGATAGAATATAAAAATAGGGAGGTATTGCTTCAGTTGTACAAGGTATTGGTGAGACTGCACCTGGAATACTGCATACAGTTTTGGTGTACATACTTAAGAAAAGACATACTTGCTCTTGAGTCATTACAAAGAAGGTTCACTCGGTTAATCCTGGGGATGAGGGGATGGACATATGAGGAGAGGTTGAGTAGATTGGGACTCTACTCATTGGAGTTCAGAAGAATGAGAGGCGATCTTATTGAAACATATAAGATTGTGAAGGGGTTGGATCGGGTGGATGCGGGGAGGATGTTCCCGATGATGGGTGAAACTAGAACTAGAGGGCATAGTCTTAGAATAAGGGGCTGCTCTTTCAAAACTGAGGTGAGGAGGAACTACTTCACTCAGAGGGTGGTAGGTCCATGGAATATGCTGCCCCAAAAAGCTGTAGAAGCTACATCATTACATAAATTTAAAACAGAAATAGACAGTTTCCTAGAAGTAAAGGGAATTAAGGGTTACGGGGAGCGGGCAGGAATTTGGACATGAGTCTAGGTTCGGATTGGACATGGCCCTGTGGGTAGTGGAGTGGGACCAGGGGCGGTGTAGCCTGATCCTGCTCCTATTTCGTGTGTCTAATTCTGTTAGATTCAGGAGATGGTTCTGTGATAGTAGATTGGCGGTTAGGATCAGATCAGCCATGATCTTATTGAATGGCGGAGCAGGCTCGAGGGGCCGATTGGCCTACTCCTGATCCTATTTCTTATGTTCTTATGTTCTTGTGAAACACACGGAACATCGAGGGACAACAACTCATGTTAATTGTACCCTTAAATCCACCCCCTTATTAAACCTATCTAGATCTGATTGTGAAGGGCCAGAAGCATGCTCACCAATCCCACTAGGAAGTGCAAGGTTTTGAAAACGAGTCTGTGTTTGGTCCTTTCAGGCGTTTCGTCTCCACGTGGATCGTGGAGCCCCTGCAAACTGCGCCACACCTCTCTCCTGAGGTGGGGGTCGGGGGCGGTTGGACACCGGCAGGCCTGGATGTCGGCAAGGTCAAGGATCATCAGCTCGACCCTGGTCAGGGGAGCCTTGGGCTGGTGTGGCCCCTTCTACCTTCAGCTACGGCCCGGGGATGGTCGATGATCTCCCGATGGTCTTCCCCGGGGCGGGACGCTGTATCCGAAATGACTCTTCATACAGTCAGAATTGTCCTTCTGTTTTTTCTCCAACGGTGGAGCTGAATCTGCTGATCTTTCCCCAAGCCAGCTCTTCTTTGCCCAGCTCAAAAGCTGGACAGGCTGCTGGGGCTGCAACGACTGTCTGATTTTAAACTGTCCTTTTTCTCGGCTCTCTTTGTGACTGTCCGAGCTTGTTGATTCAAGCTTCCTCCAGCGTCTTCTTCCAAGCTGTTTCTTCCTCCTCAAGCTGCGTGTCTGGTGTGCTGCGCTCCGTGCTTCAACTGCTGAAAGGTCTCTTCAGTTATACCTTTCTTCCCGAGGCCTCACCTCCGGCCCAAAATCAGGTTCATCTTTGTTTTAACTTTGGCGGGCTTTGAGCACAGCGGGGCAGTTATTATATTTTAAATCATTTTAAGCGGCTGGTAACAGGCCCATCTCTGGTTGGAAATGGCTTTCATTGTTTTGAATGTCCTGCTGATCTCGTTATCTAGTCCTGGGTGCTGTTCTCATGAATATGAAATTGTCCCCTTTTGTCTGGGGCAGCATCTTGATGGCCTCTGTCTCCAGTCCGATCTTGAGTGGCTCTGCATCTAATCCATATGCATGCCTGTGGGTCTGGTTTCGTTCTATCAGAAAACGGCTTCCAGAACCTACTAAGGGTTCAATCCACATAGCTGTCTGAGGTTGCGCAGGAACAATTTTAAAGTGTCCCAATAAGCTGGTCACATGATACGGTGGCCATTTTGTATGCCCCTTTTTCTGGGCTTCTTTTAAAACAGTCTTTAAAACATGGCCTCTTCTGCCCATTGACCCTTATTAATATGAAATCCAATTTTGCGAATCCTACAAGTATTGGTTAAGGAGAATGTTACAGTGCTGGAGAGAGAGGATGTCCTGGAGGGGTCAAAGACAGAATCTATTTGGTTAGAGCTAAGAAATAATAGAGGTGCCATTATACTACTAGGTGTATGCTATAGGCCACCAACTGCTGGGAAGGATATAGAGAGCAAATTTACAAGGAAATTACAAAGGTGCAAGAACTATAGAGTAATAATAATTGGGAATGCAATTGTCCTAATATAGACTGGGTTGGTAATAGTGCAAAAGGCAGAGAGGGGAAGAATTTCAGAAGTGTGTTCAGGAGAACTTTTTTGATCAGTATGTTTCCGGGCCAACAAGGAAAAAGGCATTGCTGGATCTGGTTCTGGGGAATGAGGACAAGTGGAGCAAGTGTCAGTAGGGGAACATTTAAGGAACAGTAATCATAGTATCATAAGGTTTAGATTAGCAGTGGAAAAGGACAGGTAGCAATCTTGAGTAGAAATACTTAATTGGAGTAAGGGAAATTTCAGTGGGTTAAGAACGGATCTGACCCGGGTAAATTGGAATCAAAGATAGGCAGGAAAAACTGTAATCGAACAATGGGCTGCCTTTAAAGAGGAAATAGTTCAGGTACAGTCAAGGTACATTCCCATGAGGGGGAAAGGCAGGGCAACTAAAGTCAGGGCTCCCTGGATGTTGAAAGAGATAGAGAGTAAGATGAAGCAGAAAAAGAGCACTTATGACAGATGTCAGGTTGAGAATACAAGTGAGAATCAGGCTGATTATAGAAAGTTCAGAGGGGAAATGAAAAAAAAAATAAGAGGGGCAAAGAGAGAGTATGAGAATAGATTGGCAGTTAACATAAAAGGAATTCAAAAGTCTTCCAAAGGCATATAAATAATAAACAGGTAGTAAGAGGAGGGTGGGGCTGATTATGGACCAAAATGGAGACCTACGCATGGAGGCAGAGGGCATGGCTGAGGTACTAAATGAGTACTTTGCATCTGCTTTTTCCAAGGAAGAAGATGCTGCCAAAGTAATAGTGAAAGAGGAGGTAGTTGAGATTCTGGATGACATCAAAATTGATAAAGAGGAGGTACTATAAAGGCTGTCTGTACTTAAGTTGATAAGTCACCAGAACTGAATGGGATGCATCCTAGGATGCTGAGGGAGGTTAAGGAGGAAATCATGGTTGTACTGACCATAATCTTCCAATCCTCCTTAGATGCAGGGGTGGTGCCAGAGGACTGGAGAATTGCAAATGTTACACCCTTGTTCAAAAACGGGTGTAAGGTTAAACCTGGCAACTACAGGCCAGTCAGTTTAATCTCAGTAGTGGGGAAGCTTTTAGAAATGATAATCAGGGACAAAGTTAACAGTCATTTGGGCAAGTGTGGATTAATTAAGGTAAGCTAGTGCGGATTTGTTCAAGGCAAATCGTGTTCAACTAACTGAATCGAGTTTTTTGATGAGGTAACCAAGAGGGTTGATGAGGGTAATGCAGTTGACATGGCGGATATGGATTTCCAAAAGGCATTTGATAAAGTACCACATAATAGGCTTGCCAGCCCATGGAATAAAAGGGACAGTGTCAACATTGATACGAAATTGGCTAAGTGACAGAAAACAGAGAGTAGTGGTGAATGTTTGTTTTTCGGACTGGAGGAAGGTACACAGTGGTGTTCCCCAGGGGTTGGTACTAGGACCACTGCTTTTCTTGATATATATGAATGACTTGGACTTGGGAGTACAGTGCACAATTTCAAAATTTGCAGATGACACAAAACTTGGAAGTATAGTGAACAGTGAAGAGGATAGTGATAGACTTCAAGAAGATATAGACAGGCTGGTGGAATGAGCGGACACGTTGCAGATGAAATTTAATGCAGAAAAGTGCAAAGTGATACAGTTTGGTAGGAAGAACGAGGCGAGACAATATAAACTAAAGGGTACAATCCTAAAGAGGGTGCATGAACAGGGAGACCTGGGGGTATATGTGCACAAATCATTGAAGGTAGCTGTAATGTATGTAATGTATATATACCTTAAGGGAGAGAACTACTTTTTACAGCTCCTCTATACTGTAGTACCGGCAGTGACCACACCTGTATATAAACCCTGAGTAGTGATCTGTACAGTTAGTTCTAGAGTAACCCTCATTCAGTAAACACCTGTTGAATCGTTCCCTACAGTCTGTTGTCTGATTATTGAAGACAGAACATTAAGATACACGGACATAACATTGGCGACGAGGCAGATTCGAAATTACCTGCAACTCTGCATCACCTCCCAGGGATTCGCTCCTGGAGAACAGTGGAAGAAGGTCGAGTCCAGAAGCACGGGCATCGACCACGGGCAACCGCCCAGTCATCCAGCGGAGATTTGAGCATCGCAGTGGAGGCTGTCGAGAGCCAGACTTGGCTTTCCAGTCACGGTGGTCCAGCGAAACGGGCTGGCAACAGGTACTGCGCAGACCCTTCCCGGACAGTGACGGGCTAGAGCCCGACCAAGCGGCACAGAAAAAGGCCAAGCAGCATCGATGGGAGAGAGAGAGGGCAGAGCGCACAGGGCGCAGCTGGTGTCCAGGACCGAGCGGCGTCATGGGGGGAGAGAGGCGAGAGAGAGCAGAGCGCAGCCGGTGTTCAAGGGCCGAGCAGCGTCAATGGGGGAGAGAGGCACGCAGGAAAACGCGAGGTGCTGCCATTGCCACGAGGACCGCAGAGAGCGGCATTGGCAGCAGCGCAGGAGCAGCGCACGAAACTCACAGGGCGTCGCCATTTGCCAAGAGGACCGCCGAGAGCGGCATTGGCAGCATCGCAGGAGACGCCATTTTAAGCCGCAGCGGGGAAGAAAGGAAAGCGCGGGAGACGCCATTTTAAGCCAGTCTAACCACACCCAAAAATGCCGAAGAGTGGCAGTATCACAGCGTTCGACAATGAAGTCGAAGATTGGATGACATATGTCGAACGCATAGAAGTATACTGCAAGGCGAATGAAGTGCCAGATGACAAAAAAGCGCTGGTATTGTTGAATTCAATGGGAGCAAAAACGTATGGCTTACTACGAAACCTAGTAACCCCAGAGAAGCCAGTAGAAAAGGATTTTGAAAACATAGTGTCAATCCTACAAGACCACTTAAACCCCACACCGCTGCTGATAGCAGAAAGATTTAAGTTTCACAAAAGGAACCAGCATAAAGATGAAAGTAATGCTGAGTATTTAACGGAACTGCGCAAGCTGTCGAAACACTGCCAGTTTGGAACAGGACTAGAAGATACTTTAAGGGACAAGTTTGTGTGTGGGCTTCAGAGTGAAGGAACCCAGAAACGGCTTCTATCAGAAAAGGATCTTACGCTGGACAAGGCTTTCAGCATTGCAGCATCACACGAAGCAGCAGCACGGGGCACTGCAGAGATACAACGGAGACCGCAAGAGTATGGCACAAATGAAATGTCATACGGAACAGTGAAGTGCTATCGCTGCGGCAGAACAACACACGACCAGAATGATTGCTGGTTCAAGGACAAAGTGTGCAGACAGTGTGGAAAAGTAGGACACATAGCAAGAGTCTGCAGGTCGGGAAAGAAAACCAGCAGCAAGAAATCTCCACAGGAGAAGTACAAGAAGGTACATAAGGTGATGGAGAGTAGTTCAGACGAACAGAAGAGTGATACAGATTCTGGAAGCAAGGAGCTGGGTTGTCTGAAACTACATAATGTGATCAAAACGGAGGATCACCTAACTATCTGGGTCATGCTCAAGATAGCAGGAGTCCAAGTGAAAATGGAATTGGACACAGGATCAGCCCTAACAGTCATAAACCGAAGGAACTGCAAGCGGCTATTCTCACATATACCCTTGAGAGATACAAAGATTGTCTTGAAGACGTACACGGGGCAAAAAGTCTACCCCAAAGGAAAAATAAGGTGAACATTATATATAACGGCAAGGAAACACCAAAAATGGACCTATATGTATTGCCAGATGGAGGACCACCACTAGTAGGACGTGAATGGATCCGGAAGATACAGCTAGATTGGCATTCCATACAAGCACTGACTGTAGATGGCAAAAAGGATGACGACGTCTCACCTGGACGACTGTCAAAAATGTTAACTGACGCACAAGAAGTGTTCCAGCAGGGACTCGGAACACTAAAAGGCATAACAGCAACGATCAAAATAGAGGAAAATGCAAGCCCAAAGTTTTTTAAGGCCAGACCGGTACCTTATGCGATCCGCCCAGCCGTCGAAGCAGAGCTGGAAGGTTTGGAACGTTCAGGAGTACTGTCCAAAGTGGACTGGAGCGAGTGGGCTACACCCATCGTTCCTGTAATGAAGAGGTCATTGACTAATACGCCTGGGGAACCAAAGAAAGTTCGCATCTGTGGGGACTTTATGGTGATAGTGAACCCAGTCCTTCACACTGTACAATATCCGCTTCCACGGATTGAAGATATTTTTGCCTCGCTATCTGGAGGGAAACTCTTCACTAAGATTGATCTGGCCCAGGCGTACCTGCAAATGGAGATAGAAGAAGCCTCGAAATAGTACCTCACTATCAACACTCATAAAGGTCTCTACCAATACAACCGCTGGTGTTCGGGTTAGCATCAGCTCCAGCTATTTGGCAAAGGGCAATGGAACAAGTCCTGCAAGGGATTCCAGGGACCCAGTGTTATTTGGACGACATCCTGGTCACGGGCGACAATGACAGTGATCACCTCGCCAACCTGGAGCAGGTGCTCACTAGATTGAAGGAATATGGGCTGCTAGCTACTTGCCACAAAAGCGAGTTTTTCCAGAAGCAGATCTCATATTGTGGCCACGTTATTGATAAAGAGGGGTTACATAAGTCCCCTGAAAAGATTGAGGCAGTAGTCAAGGCTCCAGCACCAGAAAATGTGTCACAACTGAGGTCGTTCCTTGGGCTGGTGAACTACTACCATAAGTTCTTGCCGAATTTGTCTACCGTACTACACCCTACTGCAAACGGGGGTACCATGGAAGTGGAGTGACGAATGTAAATGAGCTTTCCAGAAGAGCAAAGCATTGATCACATCAAAAGAGGTGTTGGCTCATTTCAACCCAGCACTACCAATTCGGTTGGCGTGTGATGCATCACTCTATGGCATTCGAGCGGTGCTGTCGCACAAATTCCCGGATGGCTCGGAGAGGCCAGTAGCCTTTGCGTCTCGGTCACTATCCTCAGCCGAGCGTAACTATGCCCAGATTGACAGGGAGGCCCTCAGCCTAGTGTGGGGAGTGAAAAAGTTCAATCACTATCTGCACGGGCAGATGTTCACCTTGCTGACTGACCACCAACCACTTGTCTCCATCTTTAATCCAAAGAAAGGCATTCCGGTGATGACTGCGTAACGGCTACAAAGATGGTCCCTTTTTCTAGGGGCGCACCAATATGAAATCGAGTATAAGGGCACGAAACAGCATGGAAACGCTGATGGGCTATCACGCCTGCCACTGCCTACTGTGGAGAAAGCACCAGCAGTGGATCCTGTCGAAATTTTTCATTCAACTATAATTGAATGCTTGCCAGCAACTAATGCTGGTACAGAGAAGGAGACCCGAAATGACCCGACACTGTCTCGGGTATATGATTTGACGGTGAAGGGATGGCCAGCATATGGCGACTCACTGTTGCCAGCATTCTCATCCAGAAGAGGACAGCTGTCAGTATGCCAGGGGACCTTAATGTGTGGATCCCGAGTGGTAATTCCACCCAAGTTAAGGGAGAGAGTGCTCAATGAGCTTCACGAAGGTCATCTGGGAGGGGTGAAAATGAAAAGCCTTGCTAGGGCTTATGTGTGGTGGCCAGGGATCGATCAGCAAATCGAGGACCTGACAAAGAGCTGCTCAGGATGCCAGAAGGTCCAAAATGCACCACCACATGCCCCTCTACACCCATGGGAGTGGCCCTCATCTCCATGGCAACGGGTGCATATTGATTTTGCTGGTCCATTCATGGACTCAATGTTTTTAATAGCCGTGGATGCGCACTCGAAATGGCCTGAGGTGATCAAAATGTCCTCCACCACCACGGAGAAAACTATTGCAGTCCTACGGACCATTTTTGCCAGGAACGGCTTGCCAGAGCAGATTTGCTCTGCTAACGGACCACAGTTTGTGTCCGAAGAGTTTCGAAGATTTATGAAAAGGAATGGGGTAAGGCATTACACATCCGCCCCGTATCATCCAGCCACAAATGGATTGGCTGAGAGGTTCGTACAAACCTTTAAGAAAGCAGTAAGGGCCATGTGCGATGACGACATTCCACTGCAGCATAAGGTGGACAATTTCCTGTTAGCCTACAGAAATGCGACACATGCAGTCACCAACCAGGCCCCGGCCATGATGTTCTTTAACCGAAGGTTGAGATCTTGTCTGGATTTGCTCAGACCAAATGTACGAAGAGATGTTGAGAGTAAGCAATTCCAGCACATCGATGAGAAGCCGACAAGGAGCTTCAATGTAGGGCAACCAGTCTTGGCCCGTGACTACCGAACAGAGAAATGGCAACCAGGAACGATATGCACACGGCAGGGGCCACTAATGTACACAGTGGATGTTGGAGAGAACATTGTGAGACGCCATGCTGACCAGATCCTAGAGTCACAGGAACGAGTCAACCCCATGTCTCGGCCGTACATACCTGGTGAGGAACGCGACGTACAGGTCGCATCTACCTCAGAAACAATAGCATTGGAAGCTGATGAATCAACTGACGACAGGGTGCTAGAATCGCCTCCGCACCAAGAGCGAGACACTCTGGAAAGACGTTATCCAGAAAGAATCAGGAAGCCTCCCCAGAGACTGAATATATGAATGGACTATTTTCATATAACATTGTACATTAAAAATGTTAATTGTTAAATGAGTATTATGGTACTGTTAATCTAAAAGGGGAGGAATTGTAATGTATGTAATGTATATGTACCTTTAAGGGGAGAACTACTTTTTACAGCTCCTGTATACTGTAGTACCGGCAGTGGCCACACCTGTATATAAACCCTGAGTAGTGATCTGTACACTTAGTTCTATAGTAACCCTCATTCAGTAAACACCTGTTGAATCGTTCCCTGCAGCCTGTTGTCTGATTATTGAAGGACACAACATTAAGATACACGGACATAACAGTAGCAATGCAGGTTGAGAAAGCAGTTAAAAAAGCATACGGGATACTGGGCTTCATAAATAGGGGCATATAGTGCAAAAGCAAGGACGTTATGATGAACCTTTATAAAACACTGGTTCAGCATCAAATGGAGTATTGTATCCAATTCTGGGCAGCACACTTTAGGAAGGATGTGAAGGCCTTAGAGAGGGTGCAGAAAAGATTTACGAGAATGATTCTAGGGTTGAGGGACTTCAGTTATATGGATAGACTAGAGAAGCTGGGGTTGTTCTCCTTAGAGCAGAGAAGGTTGAGAGGAGATTTGATAGAGGTATTCAAAATCATGAGGGGTCTAGACAGAGTAGATAGAGAGAAACTGTTCCCATTGGCAGAAGGGTCGAGAACCAGAGGACACAGATTTAAGGTGATTGAAAAAAGAACCAAAGGTGACATGAGGAACAATATTTTTACGCAGCTAGTGGTTAGGATCTGGAAAGCACTGCCTGAAAGGGTGGTGGAGGCAGATTCAATCGTGGCTTACAAAAGGGAATTGGATAAATACCTGAAGGAAAACATTTTGCAGGGCTACGGGGAAAGGGCGGGGGAGTGGAACTAGCTGAAGTGCTCTTGCAGAGAGCTGGCACAGGCTCGACAGGCTGAATGGCCTCCTTCTGTGCTGTAACCATTCTATGATTCTATGGGGGGAAAATTGGGTTGCTTTACGCCTCCTGTTAGCCCCTCCGGGGGATCGATCAGCCCGGCTCTCGTCTTGAGTGCCAGACTGTTTTCCCAGCACCCCACTCCCCGGTGGTCCAGCAGGGCTCCAGTGTGCGCAGTGCTAGAACCCTCCCCTTTAATCAGTGAAGGGAGGCCTGCAATGATGCGGTGCTACGTGCCGATATGCATGGCACTGTTGCACATAGTGCCGTGACATTCACTGGTAGCGCCCCAAGAAGGAGGGGGAGCGCTTCCAGTAGTGCCTCGCCTCCTGCTTGGGGTGCTACTGCTGAATTTATGGCGCAGGGGCGCTAACATTTTCGGGGCGCTAAAATTACCACCCAGTGATGTTAGCGCCCCAAAGAGGGCGCCACCAAATTTTCCCCCTATGATTCTAGAGAGGACGTCTATGAGCCTCTGCCAAATGTCTTTAACACGAGTGTCCTCAACTCCATCCCACAGCATGCTACCTGCCACCATCTCAGCACAACCCCAGCCCGGCATGAGGTTGAAAAGGTCATCCGACAACTGAAGAACAACAAGGCCTCAGGAGCAGATGGTATCCCTGCCGAGGCACTAAAGCATGGCGGAGAAGCACTGCTGGTGCAAATTCATGAACTCATTTCTCTTATCTGGAAGGAGGAGAGCATGCCAGGGGATCTCAGAGGTGCCATAATTGTGACCATCTTCAAGAAAGGTGACAAGTCCGATGGCGGTAATTACAGAGGAGTTTCCCTGCTGCCTGCCACAAGGAAAGTCATCGCAAGAATCCTCCTCAATCGCATTCTCCCAGTGGCCAAAGAGCTCCTCCCAGAGTCGCAATGCGGATTCCGCCCACTAAGGGGCACAATGGACATGATCTTCACCGCACGTCAATTACAAGAGAAATGCAGGAAACAGCACCAACCACTGTACATGGCTTTCTTTGACCTCACAAAGGCCTTCGACACTGTCAATCATGAGGGATTATGGAGTGTCCTCCTCAAATTCGTCTGCCCTCAAAAGTTTGCCACTATCCTCCGCCTGCTTCACGACGACATGCAAGCTGTGATCCTGACCAACGGTTCCACCACAGACCCAATTCACGTACGAACCGGGGTCAAGCAAGGCTGTGTCATCGCACCAATGCTCTTCTCAATCTTCCTTGCTGCAATGCTCTATCTTGTTCTGTATTGTGTGTTCTCCTCCCACCTGTGGTGGCGCTTTCACAACAAATACATGGTTGGGTGTTCTCTTGGTTAAGTTTAGCTCTCTTTGTTCGGAACTCTCCAGAACGTTCCTTTCCTTCCTGAATAAAGCACTTCATGTTTGAATCTCTGGGTTCTGAGTTCTAATTGTGTCTAGGTAGAAAGGTACCGACACAACAAAGTGGTGACAAGGATCGGATGAATCTGTGTTGTGGGAACTTTCTTGCTTTCGACTACAAAACACTCGGAACAGAGATTGCAGCATCACATTAATGTTACGGGTGCAGTGAGTAAACAGAAATTTTAATTTGAAACGTAAGATGGCTACTATATTAGGAAACATCGGTGATTTTGATGAAAATGTGGAGCAATGGAGTGCTTATATGGAACGTTTTGACTATTTTGTTTTGGCGAATGCAGTGGCAAACAAAAAGGTCGTGCCTACCTTTTTGAGTGTAATGGGGCTGAAGACATTCAATTTACTTCGCAGCCTTGTGCAGCCAGATAAGCCAGGAACTAAAACATATAAGCAACTAGTGGAAATTCTTGGAGCACATTTTTCACCAAAACATCTGGTTATTGCTGAGAGATTTAGATTTCACAAACGGAATCAAGAGGAGGGGGAATCAGTGATGATGTTTATTGCTGCTTTAAAATGGTTGTCAGAACACTGCGAGTTCAAGGAGGTACTGAATGACACCATTAGAGACAGACTTGCGTGTGGTCTGCAAAGTGCAGCCACACAGAAGCACCTTCTTACTAAGGACAACCTTACTCTTGAAAAGGCCATTAAAGTTAGTGTCTCCATGGAGATGGCGGAAAAGGAGGCTCACCAGTTGAGTTCAACAGGGAGAGTTCACAAGGTGTTGTCTGAGCCTAAAGGTGTGCGGAACGGCACATGTTACCATTGTGGGAAAATGGGCCATCACGCTAATGACTGCTGGTGTATGGAGCTGGAATGCCGAAATTGTGGCAAAAAAGTGTCACATTGAACGCGCCTGCAGAGGTGAAAAAAGGAACAGACAGAGCTGGGAAGCATGAAAGCAAAATGTCTGTATTTGGACAAGAGAGGAAAAAGAGTGTTCATTCAGTGCAGTATGATGGAACAAGCAAAACAGAGGGGAGCGACACCTCTGAGGAGGAAGAGGTGCACACACTGACGGTTGCAGGTGGTTCAAATGGCTACTGGGTGTCACCACTGTTGGAGGGGCAATCAGTGCGGATGGAGGTGGACACAGGCGCGGCTGTGTCCCTTGTGTCAGAAACTGTCTACAACAAAATGCTAAACCATCTTACCCTTCAGCCAACAAACATTGTGCTAAAGATGTATACCGGCGAACCTGTGGCCATGAGAGGCGCCATTGAGGTGACAGTTAAATTGAATGGACAGACTGCGAAACTGCCACTATATGTGGTAAAGGGAAATTACCCATCGCTACTGGGATGTGCGTGACTAGAGAAAATCACGCTGGACTGGCCTGCAGTCCGCATGATGTCAGAAAGGGAGTCAGGTCTGACTGCAGTGTTAAACCAACATGCAGAACTCTTCAATGGGGAACTTGGGAGCATGAAAAAGATCAGCGTGAGACTGGACATTAAACCTGACAGCAAGCCGAAGTTTCACAAAGCCCGACCTGTACCCTATGCAATTAGGCCAAAAGTTGAGGCTAACTTGGAGGCCTTAGTCGAGAATGGAGTCCTGGAGCCTGTGAGCGTGAGCAAATGGGCCACACCCATTGTTCCTGTCCTGAAAAAGAATGGATCTGTTCGAATCTGCGGGGATTTTAAAGTGACTATTAACCTGGTGCTGTCTGTGGAACAGTACCCTCTTCCCCTCATTGATGATCTTTTTACGGGCCTGGCCAGAGGGCAAAAGTTCAGCAAAATAGACTTATGCCAGGCTTATCTACAAATGCATGTCGATGACAAATCAAAGGAGCTGCTGACAATTGTGACACACAAGGGGCTATACAGGTGCTGCCGCCTTCCGTTTGGAATTATGTCGGCCCCTGCTCTATTCCAAATGGCAATGGATCAGATTTTGAGTGGACTGCCAGGAGTTTAGTGCTACCTAGACGACATCCTTGTCACTGGGACAAATGAGGAGGATCATCTTCTGAACTTGGATGCGACACTACAACGACTGAAAGAGTACGGACTCAGAGTTCGTGAAGACAAATGTGAATTCTTTCAGTCTTCAGTTGAGTACCTGGGGCATGTGATTGACGCTACTGGCCTGCCTAAGGCGCCGTCAAAGGTCAAGGCGATCGTGGAGGCCCCAGCACCCCAGAATGTGAGCCAGTTCATTTCTGGGGCTATTTAACTACTATGGGAAGTTTATTCCAGACATGGCAACATTGCTGAAGCCGTTACATCAGTTGCTATGTCAAGGCAAAACATGGAAATGGACTGAACTGTGCAACGAAGCTTTCGCCCAAGCAAAGAAAGCATTGCTGAAATCGGAGGTCCTGACACACTTCGACCCAAAGCTACCCATGCAGCTAGCATGTAATGCATCACCATATGGTGTGGGAGCAGTCATATCCCACATCATGCCTTCTGGTGAAGAGAAACCTATCGCCTTTGCATCACGCACCTTGAACAAGGCCGAGAGTAACTATGCACAGATTGAGCGTGAGGCCTTGGGAATCGCTTTTGGAATTCGAAAATTTCATCAGTGCCTCTTTGGGAGAAGGTTCACACTCCGGACGGACCACCGTCCAATGACTTCAATCTTCGGGCCCCACACCGGAATTCCGTCTCTTGCTGCAAGCAGGATGCAAAGGTGGGCTTTACTCTTGTCAGGACACACATACGACATCAAATATCGCAAATCAGACTTGCACGGCAACACAGACGGTCTCTCGAGGCTACCCTTGCCTGTTACTCCCCCAGAGCCTTGTCAGATAGACATCTTCTACTTTAGACAAGTGGAGGGAGCACCTCTCATGGCAGTTCAGGTGCGAAGGTACACCCGCAACGATCCAGTCCTGTCTGAGGTAATGGACGATGTCATTCGAGGGAGAGCAATAGGAGATTCTCCTAGTTTGAAACCTTACGTTTCAAAAAGAAATGAGCTCTCCGTCCAGGCAGGTTGTCTTCTTTGGGGATGCCGTGTCATCATTCCGCCTTCTCTCAGGGAACCTATACTGCAACAAATTCATACAGGCCACAGTGGGATGGTTCTGATGAAGGAAATGGCATGAAGCTACTTCTGGTGGCCAGGTCTCGATGGAAATATTGAGGAGAAAGCCAAAACATGTTCCCCATGTAAAAGGGTCCGGAATGTTCCACAGCTGGCAACCCTACACCCCTGGGATTGGCCTGCAGAAGTGTGGCAGCGAGTACATGTGGACTTCGCCGGTCCTTTCGAAGAAAAGATGTTTATGGTGGTTGTGGACGCTCGTAGCAAGTGGCTGGAGGTCGCTGTGATGAGGTCTACCACGGCAGAGAAAACAATTGAGAAACTTGGTGAGATGTTCAGCCGTTATGGCTCAATAGAACAACTCGTAAGTGACAATGGTCCACAATTTGTATCAGAGGAGTTTGCAACCTTCCTGCATGTGAATGGTGTCCAACACATCAGGTCTGCGCCCTATCATCCCTCTACTAACGGCCTGGCAGAAAGGTTCATGCAAACTTTCAAGCACGCCTTGAAGGCATCGCAAGGTCAGGGCTCAATCCACCAACGTCTGAACAGTTTCCTGTTGTCCAACAGGAACGAGCCGCATGCCAGAACCAAAATTTCCCCCGCTTCGCTCATGATGAAGAGGCAGCTGTGGACAAGTTTTGACTTACTCAAACCTCCAAGGGCAGAACAGGTTGTCCATTGTCAACAACAAACTCAAGTTGAAAAGAGAGAGAAAAGAGCCAAGGAGAGACGGTTTCACCCTGGAGAGCACGTCCTAGCTCGAAACTACAACACTGGACCGAAATAGGTTGCTGCTACGGTGATCGCGCAGACGGGCCCTGTGTCTTACACGGTTGAAACTGCTGAGGACGTCGTCTGGAGAAGACACACAGATCAACTGTTGCTAGGAGCAGAGACAGCCGCAGAGGCGCCAACGGCTGGTTGGCCTGAACTGTTTCTGGATGATACCGCAAACCAGCATCCTTTGCCACAGTGCTCTTCTCCAACACAGGAAGTCATAGAGACTGTTCCACCTGTGCAAACTCCTGACTTTCGACTGACACAGGTGATGCGCTATCAATTCTAATAAAAGGCTGAGCAGAGTTCAGAACGACAGGCTTTTATTAACTACTGAATTGCACTTCAAACAGATCAGGACTATGCCTCTAGTGGACGACCGAATGCCAGGGAGCTGCCATGCGGCCGTCCTTATACCAGGTAGCCAAGGGCGGAGTCAGCTGAGGCATAGTCAGGCATAACAGTGAAAAAAGAGTGAACGACAACAACAACAACAACAACAACAACAACAATAGTGAACACAGTGAGCGACAGTGGTTTACCACATTCACCCCTCGTTTAAAATTAAGTCCGGCGGGGTGAAGTGTATCAAAAGTTCGAGTAGGCGAGTCTGTCGGGCGGCCTCGTTTGCTGTCGAGATCTTCGTGGCGACGGTTGCGATGGTACAGCTTCCAACGACGTGTCTTGAACGGGGTCGAGCACCGGCGTATCGTCCCCTTTGGTGTTGGGTGGGCGAGTGGACTCCGGCTGGTCCTGGGGTCGCAGCATGCCGTCTACTGGGGTGGAATGGACAGGGGTGAGAATTGGGTCTACTGAATTTTGGGCCGTGTTGAAGGGGGTCGTGGTGGAGGGCAATGGTGACGGGTCAGTGGACCCCGAGGGTGCCAGATCTCTAATGGAGACTGTATCCTCCCGCCCGTCCGGGTATGCCACGTCGGCGTACTGGGGGTTGGCATGGAGGAGGTGAACCTTCTCTACCAGGGGAGCTGTTTTGTGGGACCTTACATGCTTCCTCAGCAGGACGGGCCCTGGGGACGTCAGCCAGTGTGGTAGTGAGGTACCGGATGTGGACCTCCGGGGAAAAACGAACATTCGCTCATGGGGGGTGGCGTTGGTGGCAGTACACAGCAGTGACCGGATGGAGTGGAGCGCATCAGGTAGGACATCCTGCCAACGGGAGGTCGGAAGGCCCCTAGATTTTAAGGCTAGGAGGGCCGCCTTCCAGACCGTCGCGTTCTCTCTTTCAACCTGTCCGTTCCCCCGGGGGTTGTAGCTGGTGGTCCGACTTGAGGCAATACCTCTCATGAGCAGGTACTGACGGAGTTTGACGCTCATGAAGGATGAGCCCCGGTCGCTATGAATATAGCTGGGAAAACCGAACAGAGCAAAGAGGTTGTGCAGGCATTTAATGACCGTAGCAGTGGTCATGTCCGGGCAGGGGATGGCGAAAGGGAAACGGGAGTACTCATCAACTATGTTGAGGAAGTACACATTACGGTCAGAGGAGGGGAGGGGCCCTTTAAAGTCGACACTCAGGCGCTCAAAAGGGCGGGTGGCCTTGATCAGGTTTGCTCTGTCAGGCATATAGAAGCGCGGCTTGCACTCTGCACAGACTAGGCAGCTCCTGGTCATGGTCCTGACCTCCTCGATGGAGTAAGGCAGGTTGCGGCCCTTAATGAAATGGAAGAACCTGGTGACCCCCGGGTGGCAGAGGTCATTGTGGAGGCCCCGTAGTCTATCGATCTGCGTGGTGGTGCATGTGCCTCGCGATAGAGCATCTGAGGGTTCGTTGAGTTTCCCGGGCCGGTACAAGATGTCGTAATTGTAGGTGGAAAGTTCAATTCTCCACCTCAAAATCTTGTAATTTTTGATTTTGCCCCGCTGCTTGTTGTTGAACATGAAAGCGACTGAACGTTGGTCAGTAAGCAGGGTAAATCGTTTTCCAGCCAGGTAGTGCCGCCAGTGGCGCACCGCCTCCACAATGGCCTGGGCCTCTTTTTCCACAGAAGAGTGTCTGAGTTCGGAGCCCTGGAGGGTTCGTGAAAAAAAGGCCACGGGTCTTCCCGCCTGGTTAAGGGTAGCGGCCAGGGCAAAGTCGGATGCATCGCTCTCCACCTGGAAGGGGATGGACTCGTCTACCGAGTGCATGGTGGCCTTGGCAATGTCATCTTTTATACGGTGAAAGGCTGAGCGGGCCTCCGCCGTCAGGGGGAAGGAAGTGGACTTGATAAGTGGACGGGCTTTGTCCGCATAATGAGGGACCCACTGGGCATAATAGGAAAAGAAGCCCAGGCACCTTTTGAGGGCCTTGAGACAGTGGGGCAGGGGAAGTTCCATCAATGGGCGCATCCGGTCAGGGTCAGGACCGATGACTCCGTGTTCCACCACGCAACCAAGGATAGCGAGGCGGGCTGTGCGGAATATGCACTTTTCCTTGTTGTACGTGAGGTTTAGGAGTTGGGCCGTGCGAAGGAACTTATCAAGATTGGCGTCATGGTCCTGCAGGTCATGGCCGCAGATGGTCACGTTGTCCAGGTAGGGAAACGTGGCCTGTAACGCATTCTCGTCGACCATCCGGTCCATCTCCCTCTGGAAGACAGAGACACCGTTGGTGACGCCGAAAGGAACCCTGAGGAAGTGAAAAAGACGGCCGTTTGCCTCGAAAGCTGTGTACTGGCGGTCCTCAGGGCGGATAGGGATTTGGTGGTATGCTGCCTTGAGGTCAATGGTCGAGAAAACGTGATATTGCGCTATCTTATTAACCATGTCGGCTATGCTGGGGAGAGGGTATGCGTCCAACTGGGTGTACTTGTTGATAGTCTGGCTGTAGTCGATGACCAGGCGCTGCTTGTTGCCGGTCTTAACGACTACCACCTGAGCTCGCCAGGGGCTGGTACTATCCTCAATAATCCCCTCTTTCAGGAGCCGCGTCACCTCAGATCTTATGAAGGATCTGTCCCCGGTGCTGTATCGCCTGCTCTTTGTGGCGATAGGCTTGCAGTCGTGGGTGAGGTTAGCGAACAGGGGGGGGGGTGATTTTGAGGGTGGAGAGTCTACAGGTGGGGCGCAGCGGGCAATTTAAAAACTGTTGGTTGCAGACAGTGAGCGGGGGAAGAGGTCCACCGTATGTCAAGGTGACACTCTTAAAGTGACAATGAAAGTCCAACCCCAGCAGAATGGCAGCGCAGAGATGTGGCAGGACGAATAGCTTTACATTTTTATAAACGGAGCCCTTCACCAAGAGGGTCACTACGCAGTAGCCGCCGACGTCTGCTGAGTGAGATTTTGAGGTTATTGGAGATCCGATGGCGCGTTGGCCGGACCGAGAGGGAACAATGCCGTACCGTATCAGGGTGTATGAAGCTCTCCGTGCTCCCGGAATCAAAAAGGCAAGTTGTGGCGCGGCCATTTACCTGGATGTCCATCGTGGACCTGGCTAGCTGATGGGGTCTGGATTGATCCAGCGTAATGGAGGCCGCTGTGGAGTCGGGAGCATCGCTGTAGAACCCCGGTGAGGCGGTGGGTGAGTCGGGGGCCCGTTGGCAAAATGGCGGACAAAATGGCGGCGTCGGAGAAGAAGGACAAAATGGCGGCGCCCATGACGATCCCGATCCCCACGAGGCTGGAGGAAGGCAAGATGGCCGCTCCCACGAATCGCACGCGGCGCTGCTGGAGGTAGGGGTCTTCTGACTTCTGCAGACGCCAGCGTAGTGTCCCTTCTTACCGCAGGCAGAGCAGACCGCGTTTTTCACCGGGCAGCGCGCCCTGGGGTGTTTGGTTTGGCCACAGAAATAACATTTCTGGCTCGGGCGGGACATCGCTGCAGCAGTTGGGGCCGGGGCCCGGGGCGGCGCCGCGTCCCAAGATGACGGCGGCTGCGACATCCACGAGGCGGCCGCGCGGTCCGGGGAGTAGGCCTCCATGTTCCGATGGGCTACGTCCAACGAAAGGGTGAGTGAAATCGCCTTCTTCAGGTCGAGCTCGCTACTTTCCAGCAGTCGCTGCCGTGTGTGAGTGGACCTGAGGCCCGCAACGAGGGCGTCCCGGATGAGCTCCTCCGTATGTTCTGTGGCTGATGCTTGCATTCGCAGGCTCGGCCGAGTTCCTTCAGCGCCCGTATGTATGCTTCTGTGGGTTCACCGGGCTGTTGTTTGCGAGACCCCAGGAGGTGTCTTGCGTAAACATAGTTGACCGGGCGTGCATATTGCTCCTTCAAAATGTCGATAGCCCCCTGGTAGCTCGTAGCGTCCCGGATAAGGGCAAAAGCTCAGTGGTTTACTTTAGAATTCAGCACCCTGAGCTTGGCGGCGTCGGTGGCGACGGTCTCGCCGGATGCAGCCAGAAAGGACTCAAAACAGTTCAGCCAGTGCGAGAACTTAGCAGTCGAGTCCGGTTCTTGCGGGTCGAGTTCCAGGCACTTGATCTTAAGTATCTGCAGCATCGTTATTATTTTTTTTTTGTCAGTTGTTAATAAAATTGATGCGCTATCAATTCTAATAAAAGGCTGAGCAGAGTTCAGAACGACAGGCTTTTATTAACTACTGAATTGCACTTCAAACAGATCAGGACTATGCCTCTAGTGGACGACCGAATGCCAGGGAGCTGCCATGCGGCCGTCCTTATACCAGGTAGCCAAGGGCGGAGTCAGCTGAGGCATAGTCAGGCATAACAGTGAAACAAGAGTGAACGACAACAACAACAACAACAACAACAACAACAATAGTGAACACAGTGAACGACAGTGGTTTACCACAACAGGCACCTTCTCTATCTAGGCCTGTGTCAATGCCTACTGCTGTGGAAGCCAGCGATGACCGCCGGTATCCTGTCAGAGAGTGGCGGCCTCCAAGGCGCTTGGATCTGTAGGCTTAGTGACTTACCCACAAGACTGGGGCAGAATAAACCCCAGGATAAAGCCAGGGTTTGAGGCAGTCTACCTCTACCCTTGGTTAGTTGAGTGCATTGAAAGTAACTTACCTGTTGAGGAATAATGTGGACCTTTCATTTAAGAGGGGAGGAATATGTTATGTATTGGGTGTTCTCCTCCCACCTGTGGTGACGCTGTCACAGCAGATACATGGTTGGGTGTTCTCTTGGTTAAGTTTAGCTCTCTTGGTTCGGAACTCTCCAGAACTTTCCTTTCCTTCCTGAATAAAGCACTTCATGTTTGAATCTCTGGGTTCTGAGTTCTAATTGTGTCTAGGCAGAAAGCTACCGACACAACACATCTCACCCTCAGTAAGCTCCCCACTGGATTGGAGCTAATTTACAGAACAAACGGGAAACTGTTCAACCTCCGTCACCTCCAGTCCAGATCCAAGGTTGTCCCATCCTCTGTTGTCGAATTACAGAATGCAGATGATGCTTGCATCTGCGCTCACTCGGAGGTCGAACTCCAAACCATCGTAAACACCTTCACCGAAGCATATGAGAGCATGGGCCTTAAACTAAACATCCATAAGACAAAGGTCCTCTACCAACCTGTGCCCGCCACACAGTGCTGTCCCCCGATTATCAAAATCCACGACAAGGCCTTGGACAATGTGGACCACTTTCCATACCTCGGGAGCCTACTGTCAACAAGGGCAGACGTCGACGACGAAGTCCAACACCGCCTTCAGTGTGCCAGTGCAGCCTTCGGTCACCTGAGGAAGAGAGTGTTTGAAGACCAGGACCTCAAACCCGGCACTAAGCTCATGGTCTACAGGGCAGCAGTGATAGCTGCCTTCCTGTATGCCTCAGAGACATGGACCATGTACAGCAGGCACCTCAAAGCACTGAAGAGGTACCACCAATGCTGCCTCCGGAAGATCCTGCAAATCCATTGGCAGGATAGGTGCACCAACGTCAGTGTCCTTGCTCAGGCCAACATACCCAGTATCGAAGCTCTGACAACGCTCAATCAGCTCCGATGGACGGGTCACATTGTCCGCATGCCCGATACGAGACTCCCAAAACAAGCGCTCTACTCGGAGCTCCGGCACGGCAAGAGAGCCCCAGGTGGGCAGAGGAAACGCTTCAAGGACACCCTCAAAGCCTCCTTGAAAAAGTGTAACATCCCCACCAACACCTGGGAATCCCTGGCCCAAGACCGCACAAAGTGGAGGAGAAGCATCCGGGAAGGCGCTGAACACCTCGAGACTCTTCGCCGGGAGCAAGCGGAAGCCAAACGCAGGCAGCGCAAGGAGCGTACGTTTTTAGTTTTTAGTTGGTATGATTGCACTAGGATGAGGGTGAGTGTGACCCGTGGCTAGTAAGGTGGGAATGTGATAATGTAGATAGAGAGTGAGGGATGGGTGGAGGTGCAAGGTATGTCAGTGTGAGTAAGGATGTGCAGGAGTAGGGTAGGGAAGGCAGAGTGATGGGGATGTGATGAGTGGCACAGCAGGATGAAGGTGAGTGTAGCTTTGGACTCACCTTTCCTGATTTAGCAAGATCGTTGAAGCATTTGCGGCACTGCACCCAGGTCCTCCTGATGGCATCCCTGCTATTCACCTCCTCTGCTATCTGGAGGCAAGCTCCTTTGCTCTGCTGGTGAGTTCCCTTCCTCCCATCAGCAGGGAAGAGGACCTCCCTGCCTGCTCTGACTCCCTCCACAAGAATATGGAGGGAGTCAACGGAGAACCTGGGTGCAGTCATCTCTGCTGGTGTGCGCAGCAGTGGAATAGTGAAGTGCACTGACTGCACACTCCTAGATGAACCTTCAAATGCAATGTGGCCATGGCTCCTTTAAATATTTCAGCTGAAAACGCGTCATCGACGGCATCACCAGGCCTGCACCTTTTAATTGGGCTGGATAGCATGCAGGGCAGGCTTAATAGACCCCATTAACGTAAAGTCATTCTGTGGAGCGGGATGGAGCCAGCAACAGGCTCACACCAGACCCACCCAGGTAAAGAACATTCTGGCCTCTGACTCTGGTGCTTCCCCGTCCTCCCTCCATCCCACCATTGGTGGCTGTGCCTACAGCCGCTGAGATACTACTTTCTGAAATTCCCTCCCGAAATCCCTCTGCCACTGCACCTCCCTCTTTTCTGTTACACCCTTCATAAAATCCACCTCTACCCCTTGTAATCTCTTTATCTTTTGAGTTATGCATTCGCAAAGCACCTTGACACATTTTTCTATATTATGCAAGTTATTGTTGTTATAGATAGATAGTTAGTTAAATATATTGATAGATAGAAATTTTGAGTCATGTCCCAACAATCTTTACTTGAATCAGCGCACAAGTAAGCAGGCCCACACTTCTTATGAGTCAAAACTTAACTTTATGAAGTGTGACTGAAGGCTAACACTTTTCCCTTTTACTGCTAGGTTATACAACATATAATACAGGGTCTCTACTGCATAATGCCAATCTATCTAATTGATGTAAAAATATCAGCCTGAAAGACCATGAATTTCAGGCTGCACTGCAAGTTGTTTATTATGAGATATAAACAAATTAAATCAACAAATAAAGTGACAATAAAACACTTAACTCTGATACATTTAACCATTTTCTGAGACCAAAGCAGCATAGGATTTCAAGATTTCTATAATCCTTGTTCGGAGTCCTATAAATTGACTCTTTTATGTAAGTGTACACTTTTATACTCCTGAAGTTCTACCTTACTACAGTATCTAGGTAATATGGCTGATCTGGGTGAACTGCAGAACGGGCAAAAACTTTCATGTTTATCTCAGTCCGCAAGGCCCCTGAATACAGAACTATCAATCAAGACACTTCAATAAAGACACAATGGAACAGCTGGAGGAGAATGGAATCGGTGCCTGGGGAAGAGAGTTTGTGGTGAGGGCTGAAAACAATCGCTTCTCAATGTTTAATTGGAGGAGCTTTCGGCTCATCCAGGATTGGATGTCGGACAAGTAGATGGACATGACAAAGTCAGTGGAGAGGTCGAGGAAGGTGGTAGAGAGGGAGAGCTACGTGACATCAGGGTTCATGCATAACCTGATGTTGTGTTTTCGGATGATGTCGGGCAAGATGAGAAGCCATTGCAGGAAATTCTCTGGCTATGACTGGATAGGTAACATAGAAACATAGAAACATAGAAGATAGGAGCAGGAGTAGGCCATTCGGCCCTTCGAGCCTGCTCCGCCATTCAATGTGATCATGGCTGATCATCCAAATTCAGTACCCTGTCCCCGCCTTTTCCCCATATCCCTTGATCCCTTTAGCCTCAAGAAATATACCCAACTCTTTCTTGAATATATTTAATGAACTAGCCTCCACCGCCCTCTGTGGCAGAGAATTCCACAGGTTCACCACTCGCTGGGTGAAGAAATTCCTCCTCATTTCAGTCCTAAATGGCTTACCCCTTATCCTTAGACTATGACCCCTGGTTCTGGACTCCCCGGCCATCAGAAACATCCTTCCTGCATCTAGTCTGTCCAGACCTGACAGAGTTTTATAGGTTTTGATGAGAACCCCTCTCAATCTTCTAGACTCCAGTGAGTATAAGCCCAATCGACACAATCTCTCCTCATACGTCATTCCTGCCATCCCAGGTATCAGCCTGGTGAATCTTCGCTGCACTCCCTCCATGGCAAGAACATCCTTCCTCAGGTAAGGTGACCAAAACTGCACACAATACTCAAGGTGCGGTCTCACCAAGGCCCTGTACAACTGTAGCAAGACATCCTTGTTCCTGTACTCGAACCCTCTTGCTACGAAGGCCAACATACCATTTGCCTTCTTAACCGCCTGCTGCACCTGCATGCTTACCTTCAGCGACTGGTGCACAAGGACGCCCAGGTCTCTTTGCACTTCCCTTTCTCCTAATCTATTGCCATTCAAATGATAATCTGCCTTCCTGTTTTTGCCACCAAAGTGGATAACCTCACATTTATCCATATTATAGTGCATTTGCCATGTTTCTGCCCAATCACCCAACCTGTCCAAATCGTACTGGAGTTTCCTGACATCCTCCTCGCAGCTTACCCTCCCGCCCAGCTTTGTGTCGTCTGCAAATTTGGAGATATTACATCCCATTCCCTCGTCCAGATCATTAATATATATTGTGAACAGCTGGGGTCCTAGGACCGATCCTTGCGGTACCCCACTAGTCATTGCCTGCCACTCGGAAAACGACCCGTTTATTCCAACTCTTTGCCTTCTGTCCGCCAACCAGTTCTCTATCCAAGTCAATACCTTGCCCCCAATCCCATGTGCCTTAATTTTGCACGCTAATCTCTTGTGTGGGACCTTATCGAAAGCCTTCTGAAAGTCCAAATACATCACATCCACTGGTTCTCCCCTATCTATTTTACCAGTTACATCCTGAAAAAATTCCAGTAGATTAGTCAAGCATGATTTACCTTTTGAAAATCCATGTTGACTTTGTCCGATCCTGTCACTGCTTTCCAAGTGCTCTGTGTAAAGTCTGTGGGTTGTATAGCGAAGTAATACACAGACTACAAGAGTAACTTAAACAGGACTTTACTATTCGAAGGTCAGGGCGAATCTGCCCAATAAATCCTGACACAGCACTTATATACTGGTGTGGTCACCGTCGGTATTACAGTATACAGCAGCCAAGATAAAGTAGTGCCACACCTAAAATAGTTCTCTTAAAGGTGAACGGTTACATACAAAAGTTCTCTTAAAGGTAGAACAGTTACATACACTACAATCCTCCTTTTTTAGCTTACAACATACTTATTCCCCATTAACCATATCATTAGAACATATATACAAATTATGTAAAACAGTGCACAGATTCAGTCGCTCTGGAGGTCTCCTGACTCTGTCCGGATAACGCCTCGGTGGTGTAGTAGTTTTCGGCGGGGTAGTAGGTTCTTCCGGCAAGGCCGATTCGGCTTGAAGGACAGGGTCAGGATCATCTGATTCCAGTATTACCAGATCGGAGGTAGGTGCTCTGGGTATCTCTGTTTCTACATTAGCCGTGTAAGGTTGTGGAGTAGGTTGGCTCTTTGTGGATGACCCTACGATCTGGTCAACATGGCGCCTTATTATGCTGTCACCAATGTCCACTGTATACAGCAGCGGCCCTAGCCTTTTTACAATAGTTCCAGGCTGCCATTTCTCGGTACGGTAGTCCCGGGCCAAAACCTGTTGACCTGTCTGAACAGATCGAGTTGGCCTTTCATTCATGCCCTGGAATTGCCGGTTCTCTATGTCCCTTCTGACGTTTGGCTTAATCAAATCCAGCCGGCATCTTAGTCTTATATTGAAAAACATCATGGCGGGAGTTTGATTTGTGACCGCATGTGTTGCATTCCTGTACGCCAACAAGAAGTTATCTACCTTATGTTGTAAGTTGATGTTCTCATTACCCATGGCCTTTATGGCCTTCTTGAAGGTCTGGACAAACGTTTCAGCTAAGCCATTGGTGGCGGGATGGTATGGGGCTGACGTGTAGTGCTTGACCCCATTGCTTTTTAAGAACTTCCTGAATTCTTCGGACACAAATTGTGGTCCATTATCAGAACAGACCTGTTCCGGCAGCCCATTCCTGGCAAACATGGTCCTTAATACTGTGATGGTTTTTTCCGTGGTGGTGGAGGACATCTTTATTACCTCCGGCCACTTGGAGTGTGCATCCACCGCTATTAGAAACATTGAGTCCATAAATGGACCAGCAAAGTCGATGTGTACCCTTTGCCAAGGAGATGAGGGCCACTCCCATGGATGCAGAGGAGCTTGTGGTGGCGCGTTTTGGGCCTTCTGGCATCCTAGACAACTCTTGGTTATTTCCTCGATGTCTCCATCAATACCTGGCCACCACACAAACGCTCTTGCTAGGTTCTTCATTTTCACTCCACCCAGATGCCCCTCGTGAAGTTCCTTTAGCACCTTTTGATGAAGTTTGGGTGGAATCACCACTCTCGATCCACACATCAAAGTTCCTCGGCACACTGACATCTGTTCTTTCCGTTGCGAAAATGCTTGCCGTGTTGGTTCGCCATGTGCTGGCCATCCCTCCACTGTTAGATCGTAGACCCGTGAGAGAGTCGGGTCATTTCTTGTTTCATTCTCGATCATCGAATTGGTTACTGGTAGACATTCTACTATGGATGAGTGGAACATCTCTACCGGGTCCATTGTAGCCGCCTCTTCTACTACCGGCAACGGTAGGCGCGATAACCCATCAGCATTTCCATGCTGCTTGGAGCTTTTGTATTCAATGTCATATTGGTGTGCCCCAAGTAACACGGACCACCTCTGTAACCTTTGCGCTGTCATAGTGGAAACGGCCTTGTTAGGGTTGAATATGGACACCAACGGCTGGTGGTCTGTCAGTAATGTGAACTTCTTGCCCTGCAGGTAATGATTGAATTTCTTTACTCCCCACACAAGGCTGAGGGCCTCCCTGTCTATCTGAGCGTAATTTCGCTCCGCGGAGGTCAACGATCGGGACGCAAATGCGACTGGCCTTTCCGAGCCATTTGGTAACTTGTGTGAAAGTACTGCTCCAATTCCATAAGGGGAAGCATCACAAGCTAGACGAAGAGGTAACGTTGGGTTGAAATGAGCCAACACTTCCTCAGAGGTAATCAACGCCTTGCTTCTGCGAAAGGCCTTTTTACAGTCCTCGCTCCACTTCCATGGCACTTCTTTCCGTAACAGAGCATTCAGCGGATGTAGCACCGTGGATAAATTTGGCAGAAACTTGTGATAATAATTAATCAACCCCAGAAACGATCTCAACTGTGAAACGTTTTCCGGAGCGGGGGCCTTCACGACAGCTTCTATCTTGTCAGGCGACTTGTGCAGCCCCTCTTGGTCAATGACATGACCGCAGTACGAGATCCATTTCTGGAAGAACTCCCAATTCTGGCAATTAACTCGAAGGCCATATTCCTTCAACCTGGTGAGCACCAGTTTCAAATTTGTGAGGTGTTCCTCCTCGTCTTCTCCCGTAATCAGGATATTGTCCAAGTAACACTGCGTGCTTGGAACACCTTGTAAGACCTGCTCCATTGCCCTCTGCCAAATTGCTGGAGCCGAAGCTACTCCAAAAACCAGTCTATTATAACGATACAAGCCTCTGTGCGTGTTGATTGTGAGATACTGGCGCGACTCTTCCTCGACTTCCATTTGTAAGTATGCCTGTGCCAGGTCTATCTTGGTGAAGTGTTGCCCGCCAGATAATGAAGCAAAGATATCCTCAATCCACGGAAGTGGGTATTGTACCGTGTGAAGCACCGGATTAACTGTGATCTTGAAATCTCCGCAGATGCGGACCTTCCCCAGTCCCCCTGGCTTGTTACTTGATGAAGACTTCATGACGGGAACAATGGGCGTGGCCCACTCACTCCAGTCCACCTTAGACAGTGCCCCTGAATGTTCAAGCTCTTCCAGTTCTGCCTCCACAGCAAGTCGTATCGCGTAAGGTACCGATCTGGCTTTGAAAAATTTTGGGCTTGCATGTTCTGCAATCTTGATTTTTGCTTTAATTCCTCTCAGTGTTCCCAGTCCTTGCTGGAATACCTCTTTAGCTTCGTCCAATATTCTGGACAACCGTTCAGGTTTGACCTCTTCCTTCCCGGAATCTACCGTCATTGTGTTTAGTGAATGCCAGTCTATCTTTATTTTCCTGATCCACTCCCGTCCCAGAAGTGGTGGACCTCCCTCGGGCAGCACATACAAGTCCATCCTTTGGTGATCTTTGTCTTTGTATCTCACCTTGACTTCTATCTTTCCGATGGGGTATACTTTGTGCCCCGTGTATGTCTGCAATACTATCTCCGTATCCCGTAGGGGAATATGTTTGAATAACTTTTTGTAATCATGCTTATTCATGACCGTCAATGCCGATCCGGTGTCCACTTCCATCTTCACTTGGACTTTTGCAATCTGTAGTGTGATCCAGATAGTTTGTCGGTCAGCTTCTTTACTCACATTATGAATCCTCAGACTACCCAGTGCCTTGCTGTTGGAGTCTGAGTCCGAATTCTGTTCATCTGGACTCTTCCCAGTCACCTCATGTACCTTTCTGTACTTCTTCTGCGGTGACTTATTATTGTTGTTCTTCTTTCCTGACCGGCATACCTTAGCTATGTGGCCAAGCTTGCCACATTTCCTACAGTCCTGGTTTTTAACCCAGCATTGGTTCTGGTCGTGTGTTGTCTTCCCACAACGAGAACATTTAGTTGTACCCGAAGTCATTTGATCCACACTGAGTACCGCTGTCTTCCGCTGCATTTCCGCCGTGCCTCTCGCTGCGGCTTCGTGCGATGCTGCAATAAGGACAGCCTTATCAAGTGTAAGATCGTTCTCTTCGAGTAGTCGTTTTTGCGTTCCTTCCTTCGACAATCCACACACGAACTTGTCTTGCAATGCCTCTGTCAGATTTCCTCTAAACTGGCAGTATTTCGCTAGTCTACGCAGCTCGACCAAGTACTCCGCGTTGCTTTCCTCTTTTCGTTGCGTTCTCCCGTAAAATTTAGATCGTTCCGCTAACATCAGCGGTGCGGGGTTAAAATGATCCTTCAGGACAGCAACAATATTATCGAAAGACTGATCCGCCGGTTTAGCTGGTGATAGAAGATGCTTCAATAACCCGTATGTCCTCGCACCCATTGAATTTAATAAGGTTAGAGCTTTTTCATAATTTGCTATCTTATTAGCCGTACAATATATCTCGATGCGTTCTACATATGTGGGCCAGTCTTCCACCTCGGCATTGAAACCGTTGCTGTTACTATGCTTAGGCATCTTCACACTCTTCCTGAGAAACAACAACAATATTCTTTAACTTTTTTTTTTCCAGATGGCGGTTTCCCGCGCTTATCTTCTTTCCCCGCCCACTTTATAAATGGCGGTTCCCGCTTCTGTCTTCTTCCCCGCCTACTGGCGGCTTCCCACGTTTCTTCCCCTGGCAGGAGGGGTAAGCTTCCCTCAGGCGACGGCCGCTGTCTTTCGGGTTTGCAGCCTGCGCGTCGGCTTCAGCGCGTTCCCTTCTCTCGGCAGGGCAGCCGGTGCTGGGTACAACCCGTTGGCGGTGAACAGTTTCAGCCGCTGGGCTGGATCTCGCTCAGCCTTCCTCGCTCGGGCTCTGTCTCTCCCGCTCGCTCGGGCTCCCAATCGCGCCTCCAGCCCTCTCGCAGTCCGGTGCTTCCCTCCCCGGCTGCGGCTACGTTCTCCGCGGTTTATTTATTTTATATCGTCCCGCGCCTTACGATCCGGTCGCAGCGCTTCGTGGCCTCAATCACTGTCTGGCCTTTTTCACCCCAATCGCGCCCCCCAGCTTCTCGCAGTCCGGTGCTTTCCTCCCCGGCTGCGGCTGAGTTCTCCGTGGCTTATTTATTTTTATATCTTCCCGCGCCTTACGATCCCGGTCGCAGCGCCTCGTGGTCACGGTAGTTGTCCGGCCTTTTTCGCCGTTGCGGTCTAGCCGTCTCACGACGCTCCCCAGCCCGCTTGTACCGCGGCTTCTGCTCCACGCTGCCCCAGTCTCAGCGCCTCTGGGCCCGACTTCTGTCCGGCTCCTTTGCCCCTCGACCGTGGTCGAGTGCACCGCCCTTATCCTCCGTTTATTTGTTTCTATTTTCCCTTTACTCACAGTCACCGTGGCCGACTTGCTTCTCGTGTTGATCGGCTCACTCACCACCGTGGCAGAAGGGACAATCCGTGCCTGTTGTTGATGGAAGACTTCGTGTTTGAAATCTTCCTCCTTTCTTGGTCTGCAGACTCGAGTTTTCTCTCAGCAAAACGACGAGGGCGGGTGCCTCTTCTCAACGCTCGTTTACTTCTTCAGAAGTATTGTTGCCGCAGGGTAAGATCGAACTCGTCGCCACTGTAAAGTCTGTGGGTTGTATAGCAAAGTAATACACAGACTACAAGAGTAACTTAAACAGGACTTTACTATTCGAAGGTCAGGGCGAATCTGCCCAATAAATCCTGACACAGCACTTACATACTGGTGTGGTCACCGCCGGTATTACAGTATACAGCAGCCAAGATAAAGTAGTGCCACACCTAAAATAGTTCTCTTAAAGGTGAACGGTTACATACAATAGTTCTCTTAAAGGTAGAACAGTTACATACACTACACTCTGCTATTACATCTTTTATAATAGACTCTAGCATTTTCCCCACTACCGATGTCAGGCTTACCGGTCTAAAATTCCCCGCTTTTTCTCTACCACCTTTTTTGAATTGTGGGGTGACATTAGCTACCCTCCAATCCATGGGTACCGTTCCAGAGTCTATCAAGTTCTGGAAGATGACCAGTAATGCATCTACTATCTCTAGGGCCACTTCCTTAAGTACCCTGGGATGTAGACCATCAGGCCCTGGGGATTTATCGGCCTTTAGTCCCATTAATTTTCCTAACACCATTTTCCTACAAATACTGATTTCTTTCAGTTCCTCTCTTTCATCAGACCCTATGTTCCCCGGCATCTCTGGGAGGTTATTTGTGTCCTCCTTTGTGAAGACAGAACCAAAGTATGTATTTAGTTGGCCTGCCATTTCCTTGTTTCCCTTTATAAATTCCCCTGATTCTGACTGTAAGGGACCTACGCTTGACTTCACTAATCTTTTTCTCTTCACATATCTATAAAAGCTTTTACAGTCACTTTTTATGTTCCTTACTAGCTTACTCTCATATTCTATTTTCCCTTTCTTAATTAATCCCTTTGTCCTCCTTTGTTGACTCCTAAACTGCTCCCAATCCTCAGGATTATTGCTTTTTCTAGCCAATTTATATGTTCTCTCCTTGGATCTTATGCTATCCCTAATTTCCCTTGTTAGCCAGGTAAGGGCAATACCACTTAACTGAACAACGGAGAAAAAAGGGAGGTTGGAAATGGGGCAGTAGCTTGCAAGAACAGCACTGGTGTTTTTTTTTTGAAGAGGGGTGATGATGGCAGAAAGGGGACAGTACCAGAGAAGAGGCAACTGTTTACAATATCTACTAGCATGGGGGCCAGGAGCAAAGGTGGGTGGTCAACAGTTAAATGGGAATAGCGTCGAGAGAGCAGGAGGTGGATCTCATGGACAAGATGAGCTCAGAGAGGGCATGAGGGGTGATAGGAAAGAAACTGGAGAAAGATGCTAGGGCAGGGGGGAAACCCTGGGGACATTTGGCTTGGTGGGCAAGGGGAAAGGAGGGATGCGGCAGAGGCAGCTGAATGGATTGTCTCAATTTGAATGAAAAATAAGTCCATGAGCTCTTTGCACTTGTTGGAGGTGAGGATGGAGTGGGCAGGGGAGAGGGGATAAAGCGATTAAGGAATCAGTTTGTAGTGGAGCAAGGAAGCCGGGGGTTATCTTTGTATTCCAGGATGATCCTGGAGTAGTGAGCCATTTTTGCAGAGGAGAGCAGGGCCCGATAATGCCTGATATTAAGAGATAGAGATCCAGTCCAGTTCATAAGAGAGTTGCACTTTGGGTCCCATTATCGTACAAGGAGATATAGGACAGTGTGAATCAACTGCCATAAAAGTAAGGCTCTCAGATCGCCTCTGATGCATAGGATGGTATACATAACATACACAAATTTATAGCAATGTATTTCTTAATCTACCCTTTTCTGATGTGAATAAATTAATATTTCTTAGCTTCAGTCACTGCTTAATGATCTAAAACTTGGCATAGCCTTTGTTAATTTTCTCTGAATCCTTTCTATGGCCTTTGTCTTTTTATATGTGGTGTTGCTGACATCCCTATTCTGACCTTTCTATCATTGTCTTTTTACATTGTTCCAATCAATTCAAGTTTAATGCAAATTTCAGAAACATAATCTCAGCTTACATCTGTAAGGGGTTTTAGATCGCAGAGGTTTCTCTCTCTAGAGGCCTCTCTGTCTTGCACAGTAAAACCTTGAGTGGTTCGACCCACTCGCCCCTTAGATTCTTTACTCTGGACTTTGGGGCAGGAACTACAATGTAGAGAAAACTCTTGTAGACCAAGTTTGATGAAACAAAATGAAATTTTATTGCATATGGAAAAATTAAATCAAATGCAAGCAGATAAGAGAGTACCTGGGAGGGAAAAACACAAACAAATCATAACGACACAATACCAACTAAGGCAAATACAGGCATCTTATACTCTACAAAAATCATCCTGAAATAAGGAAACACACGGAATATCGAGGGACAACAACTCATGTTACTTGTACCCTTAAATCCACCCCCTTAAACCTATCTAGATCTGATTGTGAAGAGCCAGAAACATGCTCACTGATCCAACTAGGAAGTGCACGGTTTTGAACCAGTCTGCGTTTGATCCTTTCAGGCGTTCCGTCTCCACGTGGATCGTGGAGCCCCAGCGAACTGCGCCACACCTCTCTCCTGAGGTGGGGGTCGGGGGCGGCTGGACACCGGCTGGGTTCTGGCTGTCGGCGGGGTCGGGGATAGTCGGCTCGACCCCGGTCAGAGGAGCCTTGGGCTGGCTCCCATCGTTTCTTCAGTTTGTTTTTGTCTCTTCTCCCGAGTTGGCTCGATGGCCTCTCATTTCGGCAACGGCCCGGGGATGGTCGATGATCTCCCGATGGTTTTCCCCGGGGCAGGACGCCGGCTTTGAACGACCTTCTTGATGTTGGCTTAATCTTCTTCCTCCTCCGATGGTGGAGGGGAGTTCGTTGATCTTCTCCCAAACCAACTCCTCTTTGCCCAGCTATTCTCCAGCGACTCGCCTGTCCGACAACTGCAACTGTGACTTTACTCCAACTGTCTCCGCAACTGCTCAACTCTTGTTCCACTGCAACTCCGCGTTTCTGTACAACTCCCACTCCTCCAATTATACTTTTCCTTCAGGAGCCTCCACTTCCCGCCCAAAATCAGGTTAGTCTTTGTTTAACTTTTGGCGGGCTGGGAGCACAGCGGGGCAGTTATTATATTTTAAAATATTTTAGATGGCCGATAAAGGCCCATCTCTGGCCTGGAATGACCTTCATTGTTTTTAATGTCCTGCTGATCTCGTTATCTAGTCCTTGGTGTTGTTCTCATGAATATGAAATTGTCCCCTTTTGTCTGGGTCAACATTTAGATGGCCTCTGTCTCCAGGCCGATCTTGACTGGATCTGCATCTAATCCATATGTATATGTGTGGGTCTGGTTTCGTTCTCTCAGAAATGGCTTCCAGAACTTACTGTAGGTTGAATCCACAAAGCTGTCTGAGGATTCGCAGGAACCATTTTAAAATGTCCCAATAAGCCAGTCACGTGGTATGGTGGCCATTTTGTATGCCCCTTTTTCTGGGCTTCTTTTTAAAACAGTCTTTAAAATCATGGCCCCTTCTGCCACTTGACACTTATTAATCCAAAGTACAATTTTGCGAATCCTACACATCTGCAAACTCTGCAACTTCAAACCTTAACTTGCTTTTCCATTTCCCTGTCAGTTTTTCCCAGGCTCATTTACTTTGCTCCCTTCTATTTTGTGCTGTTTTTCAGTCACAGTGTTGTAGCCCAAATAATCTTTATATATCTTTTCACCTCTTTCAAAATTGATTTTAAATTAGTTCCCAAGTTCTTAAAACAATTAGCAACTCCTCTTGTACTAGTGCCTTGCATATTTAGCCAATGATCCTTGCTTGTTGTTCACACAACCCTCTTTGTTTTGATCAATCCTATAAAGGGACTCACTAACTTCCTTTCCCATATTGTCAGATGAATTAACCCATCTTTTCTTATTTAAAATGCTTATGGATCTGTTGTAGTTTTGCATTTATTCTTTTTTTTCTCTATACTATGACACGTAACATAATGGAAACTTCGGCGACTACTCAGATCATGAATAAGATTCCTGTGCGCCAATCCAGAAAAACATTGCAAAAAATTGCAAACCAACATAAACTCTTGAAATGGGATGATTACTTCTATCTCCCAGCCAACATTGAATATCTATAAACATCATAAGACTTCATATGTTAAAGTGTCAAAAGAAGTAACAAATGGAAGGTAGCCATTTCATGCTGTTTAATTCTGACCTGGAGCTAAAAATTTAATAACACCTTCCAATCTGCAAACTTCCCTTATCAAATGACAATTCAATTCTTAATAACCACAGACTGTGGGGGTAATTTTTACTTTTAGTATAAAGTGGGCACTATTGGATTGGCCACCCATTATGCACATCTCCCAATTTTCATTTCCATCAAGAGAGGTGAAAGGTCTTTTACAGATTCTCATCCTTTTCATATAAAAATGTTCATACTGAAGCTACCTGTACAACAACCATCAATAAATCCCAAACATTCAATTCTAGGGAAAGAGGTGCTTCCGGCAAGGACAACTAACCAGGTTTAAAATGCTAATTCATATTTTTAGGAAACTGGGAATTCTTTAATGTATGTTGGCAAATATTTTTAGATTTAATTTTCAGATGTCAATAATTCACTGCAGTTATTGTAAAGTAATCTGTTCAACTCTTTTAAAACATTTTATAAATTGTTATGTCAGTTTGAATAATTGGGAGCAATGGTTATCAGTGTCAGTGATGGCAGCTACACACTGATGAATCCACTATGGAACTCAGGACTGTCACCATTGGAATATGGAGCCTTCCTTCACAGCAGCAGTGTGCTCTGTAACCTGGCAACCACATTTCTTCTATCATGAAATACAAGAATGGAAATAAGATATGAATATGGTCTTTGTATTTCCATACAATGGAATGGCAGAGTTGAAAGAGCGTTGCCCCTGGGTAGCTGTAAACATGAATTAGAAGGAAGTCTGTGCATGGATTTAGGACTAAAATTGGCAGGAAGGAGTTTTATTTGAAATCACAAGAAAACAAAGTGTCTCTGTTATTGGAGAACAAAACTCAAACTGATTTGTGAAGGGTGGGGTATTATAAACATTGATCATTTATAGAAAGTTCACGATGTCAGGTGCTCTTTGTAATTTGAGTATGGTCCCTCAACTCCTTCACTCCATCTGTGAAATATTGCAGGGTTTTCTTATGCATGAAAGAATCTAGAGAAGTCACTATCAAAATAAAACTCTCTTTAACAAATGATATAAGTACTTCATTTGCTATTCAGCAAAATGTTAGCATATTGGTGCATTTACACGCCAACTGTAGCATGAATGAGAAATGGTTTCCCTAGCAACAACATTGCAGTTTAGTGTAAATACTGCCTCAGTTAGTTGCATTTCAGGACCCAACCTGGCACGAGTAAGGCTTCCTGGAGGAGGTAAATCTGATTCTGCTTTGCTCTGCCATCATGTTGGACCTTATCACCCGATTAACACTATAAAAGTTTAGCATCGGTGAAAAGCTGAAGCTGCTCTGCAGCCGAACTAAACTTGTAGTGTAAATACACCGTTAACCTCTCAAAATAACAGGAGGCAAGGGGTACTTATTCAGATAATGTACTTCCTGAGATAATCCATTGGTTATCCCTGACTTTAGGTAAATAAAGTTAGGCACTTCCTGTTGTGATGCCATATGCAATCAGCCTGTCATGTAGATCAGTGAAATGTGAAGACTTTGGGCTGGATTTTCTCAATGGAGACAAGTTGGAGGCGTGTAGAATTCACAAAATTAATGGGCCAGAAATTCCAGAACGGGGCTTGCAGCGCGTGCAAGCCCCGTATTTGCACTTACCCCGCGCCCCTGCCAATCAGCTCCAGGGACGCCTGCACTTCCAGAAACTGAAACAAGAATCCCGGGCAGCGTATGACGTCATGCCGCCCAGGAGTGAAGCCAGCGCGGACCCAGGAGCGTGCAGTGTAAGTGAGACACGCCCCTTGAGGTCTCAGTTTCACTGGACACGCCCCCAATGTTTCTGTCAAGCTGCTTTGCTTTTTTACATGCAAAGCAGCAGTTTAAATAGGTTTTTGGAAGTTTTTTCAAGATTTTGGTAACTTTTATAAAAAATTTTAACTGTTTACATTATTTTGAGTAATCTGAAGTAGTTTTAAAGAGAATTAAAGCAATTTAAAGACTTTTAAAAGCCCTAAAAGAATTTTTTAAATTCCATTTATTTATTTAGCAATGTCGTCGTCATACGTGTCTTCACACTGTTCCCTTTGGGGAACTGTATGAAGTGGTGGAAGGATTTATGGCCGTGATTAACGCTCATTCCGTGACCGTAACCATCTTTGAACCAGCCATTAGGGCGGTTAGTCCTATGGCGGGAGGGTTTTACGGGCTCCCACAAGCTATACAAGGAGGGGGGGCCACCCACACCCACGGACGCAAATATCCCACTGGATGTCAACCCAGAATTTAGAGCCGGAGCTCCAACTCCACTTGCCGGGACTGTCTGGAACGGGGTTCGAAACCCTACCCTGATCTGGCCCAGCGGCGGGGATCCTACCGCTATGACAAACGCCCAATCCGATTAGCAACGTGAAATGGCAGCATAGGGCTCCAGTCACGGGGAGGGAAAAGGCGCAGGAAACGTATGGGTGTCACCTTTTGTGCGGAGTGGGCCTTTTGCGTAGCAGTAAGCATCCCCTCCGCTGTGCCAGAAGGAGTAGGGTTTTGAACCCCACTCCAGACAGTCCCGGCAAGTGGAGTCGGAGCTCCAACTTTAAATTCTGGGTGGACATCCAGCGGGATACTTGCGTCCGTGGGTGTTGGTGGCCCCCCCGCCCTCAGATGGGTTGTGGGAGCCCGTAAAACCCTCCCGCCATAGGACTAACCACCCTAATGGCTGGTTCAAAGATGGTTACGGTCACGGAATGAGCGTTAATCACGGCCATAAATCCTTCCACCACTTCATACAGTTCCCCAAAGGGAACAGTGTGAGGATACGTCCGATGATGACCTCTTGCGCAATGCACCTCCTTGGACCCTCAGTCGCAGATGCAAGGGGGCAAGTCGTGCAAGTGTTAAATTTTTTATTTTATTGACATGTAAAATGTTGGCCCAATAATTCCCTTCCAAATGCGCTAGTACGGTCGGGGTACTTACGCATCTGGCCGGATGAAATGCCGGTTTTCAGCATGCACAGTGCATGTGGGGAAAACCGGCATTTCCTGTCCTCTGAACGAAGGGGTTCAGAGGCAGAACGCGTGCGACTGCACATGCAGCGCGTGCGCAGTATAATTCGCCGCTTTCATTAATGCTTTCAGTGAGGTCCAGTCATTACAACTTACACATGAAAAAAGCATGGGTACAGTTGCTACAGAGGCTGCGGAGGAAGATATTTCTTATCGTGGAGCTTCTGAAAGTATGTATGTCTGTATATATTCCTTTGCGTGTTATGTATATATTCCTTTACTTATGTGTATGAATGTATTATTTAATTATGACTTTCAGAGAAAGTAACTTATTGGAAAATCATAATTAAAAACATACATTCATAGTAAAGGAATATAAAACATACATACATATACGTAAAGGAATATATGTGGACATACATACATAACTCATTCTCACATTCCATTCACACAGCCACAATTGCTCCTTCTACCTACCGTTCTGAAAACCCTTTAAAAAAAAAAAAATTTTAACTTTAAAACTTACTTAAAATTTCTTAAAATAACTTCCCTCCCTTTCCCAAACAAAAATATTGCATTTCAAAAGCTCCACGATAAAATATATCTTCCTCCGCAGCCAATGAACCACTTTACACTTGCTTTTTTTCAGTGTAAGTTCTGAGGACTTACCCTCACGGATTTCATGAATGAAATCCACGAAGTTCACTGCGCAAGCGCTGCCTGTGCAGTCGCACGCGCTCGATGTCTGGAAATGCCGGCGTTCCCCGCATGCGCTGTTCCTGCTGAACGCCGGCATTTCCAACGGCCAGAAGCGTGAGTACCCCGAGCGCACTCACGCTTCTGGCCTGGAATTTCTGGCCCAATATTGTACTATAAGGGTCCTCTGGCAGAAGAGGCCTTGATTTTAAAAGACTGTTTTAAAAGAAGCCCAGAAAAAGGGGCACGCAAAATGGCCACCAGACCCCGTGACCGACTTATTGAGACACATTAAAATGGTTCCTGCAGTCCCCAGACAGCCTTTGTGGATTCAACCCACAGTAAGTTCTGGAAGCCGTTTCTGAGAAAACGAAACAAGACTTTAACACATACATAAAGATTGGATGCAGATCCAGTCAGATCGGCCTGTAGATTAAGGCCATCTAATTGTTTACCCAGACAAAGGGGAACAGTTCCATATTCATAAAGAACGCACCAAGGACCCGTTAAAGACATCAAGAAGACATTAAAACATTACCAGGTCATTCCAGACCAGAGATGTCCATCACCGACCATCCCGAAAGCAGTTTAAATATAATAACTACCCCGCTGTGCCATAAGCCCGCCAAAAGTTAAACAAAGGCTAACCTTGATTTGGCGGGAGTTAAAGGCCTCATCTGAAAAGTATAATTGGAGACACCCAGGGTAGCGAAAGGAGTTGGAGTTGGCTTGAGCTTCATCTTAGTGAATCTTGGTAGGACCTTCGATAATAGCCGTTACCTTCGATAGCAGCTGGATTTCGGAGAAGAAGACGGTTCGAGCCGGCGTCCCGCCCCAGGGTAAAACATCGGGAGATCATCGACCAACCCCGGGCCATTGACAAAACGGGAGGGTAGTAAAACTACTGAAGAAACCTATATGAAAGCCGGCTAGGGGCTTCCAACCGTGGTCGAGCAGATGATCTCCGCCGACATCCAGGCCCGTCAGTGTCCAGCCTGTCCATGACCTTCACCTCGAGAGAGAGAGAGAGTGAGGTGTGGCGCAGCCCACTGTGGTTCCACTGACCACGAGGAAACAGGATGCCTGAGGGGATCAAAACGCAGACCTGTTTCAAAACTCTATACTTTTCCAACTGGATTGGTGAGCATGTTTCTGGCCCTTCATAATCGGATCTAGATAGGTTTAAGGGGATGGGCATTTTGGGTATAGTTAACATGAGTTGTTGTCCCTCGATGTTCCGTGTGTTTCCCCATTTCATGATGACTTTTGTAAAGTATAATATGCCTGTATCTATTTTAGCTAGTATTGTATTGTTATGATTTGTTTTTCCCTCCCATGTACCCTCTTATTTGCTTGCATTTGATTTGTTTTTCCATTTGCAATAAAATTCCATTTTGATTCATTAAATTTGGTCTATCAGAGTCTTCTCTGCATTGTAGTTCCTGCACCTAACACCAGTGTCTAGAATCTAAGGGGCGAGTGGGTCGAACCACTCAAGGTTTACTGTGCAAAAGAGAAAGAGAGGCCTCTGGCGAGAGAAACCTCTGCGACCTCGGAGAGAAAACCCCTTATAGAAAATGGCAACCGCGGCAGGACACTGGCAACAGGATTGCAATGTATTAGACCCAAGTTTGAATGGTCGAAATGCAATGGATGAGAGGATAGCAGATTATGTCTTTGGTAAGGTAAATCTCACTAAGCAGTGGATTTCCGATCTCTTACTGGATGGGCGTCCGGTGGACGCAGCCATCAGGTGGACAAAGAGCAAAGAGCATAAGAAGTCAGTGGAAAAGGCAGTGTGGCTGATGTGCTACAAGAAACAGGTCCAGATTTGGGACCGGGTCATTGCAGCACAGGCAGCCAAGATCACTACCCAGGCAGCAGAGATAGAGGAAAAGGCCATGGGTGGGGAAAAACTCATCACAGCGCTTCACGCGCTGAATCAAGAACGCCAAGTTGTAGCCAGCCAACATCAGGCTAGAATACAGTATCTGGAATGCCAGGTTACTGAGGCAAAGATCCATGAGGTGAGAATACAGGAGAAAAACGCCCGCCTCGCACAGCAGCTAAGAGCACAGGAGGAGAGAGTAGTGGAAGTCAAGGCAGCTTACAAGCTATCCCTTGAACATGGGTTTGAGAGTGCAGACCATGGCCCCTGCCAAAAGACCATAGAGGACCTGAGAACGGCCCTGGTTAAGGCAAAAGGCATGGTATGCCTCTTAAGCCCAAAAGCAAGTCAGATTGACTTTTTGCAGGAATCCAAACACCCGATTCCATGCAAAGTAGTTGCAGCACCAGCCACTGAACCCTCAGCCCCGCCAAGCTATAGTGAGGCTTGGCCCGAAAAAGGGGTGGTGGAAGAAAGGGTAGCCAAGATGGTACAGGAGGAGGAACAACCCCTGGCAGTAAAGCCGGAGCCGGCACCAATGTGTCCTGCTCGGCACCAGAGGTTCGGTCCCAACGCCGCAAACGACGAAATCGGACCCCACCTGAACCAGCTCGTGGTGCACTACGGTGCCCAACAGCTAAGATCCATGGTGAGCCACCTCCCAAGACTCACAGTAAAGGGAGATCCGTCAGTTCATTTCAGGGAGATAGAGGAGACAGCCGCCATCAATGGTTGTGATGATCTTGAACAGGCAAAGATGCTGCTCTTCTCCTTGGATAGCACAATCCTTCAGTGCTTCTCAGACGAGAGTAAGAGGGGACGGAAAGGGTATACGGACCTCAGGGATGAGGTCTTGGAAGTTATGGGAGTGGACGACGGTAATCCGTTCCAACGGGTGGAAGGGACTGTGCAGCTAACTGGAGAACCCCCACGGGTTTTCGCAGAAAGGCTGTGGCCAGTGTATCGACGCAGTTGTCCGGGCATGCCTGAGCGGGTTGCAATGAGCGCCGAACAGCGGGTTCATTGGCTCCGTTGCTTGGTTGCCAACAGCTTGCCACAGATACAGGCCTTAGCCAGGTCTTGGTTTGATCCCCAAGGTCCCGGTGTCACGGAGGAAATGGTGCTCCACCAGCTCACCGTGGCATACAAGAATTGTAGAGGTCAGGAGACACCTCCCTCTAAAGGAAAAGTGCATGAGGCAAAACCCGCAGCCCCAAGCAAGAAGGAGTGGCACCAGCAGGGGAATCGCCCTGTCCAAGCCAAGCTCAATTGCTACGGGTGTGGGAAGGATGGACATTGGCGCAAAGACTGTAAAAATCTGTGGAAGGATAATAAAGGGAAATCTCCCGCAGCCTAAGCCCAAGCCCAGACCACCACCCCAGCACCAGCCCAAACACAAGCCGCAGCTCCTGTCCCAGCAAAGGGAGCCGGTGCGGCTATGGATCCCGCTGTGATAGAATCAATTTTAGAGAGAATGCGGTCTCTTATGGTCGCGCAGGGTGTAAGATTAGAAATTTTCAGCAAAAATCACGCAAGAAAACCGGATAAAATAAGACTGTTTATTGACCAAAGTAAGCTTGCACAGAAAAACCTTTGATAAAAGGGCATACAAAATGGCCGCCGGGCCCCGTGATCAGTTTCTGAACCATTTTATTTCTGTTACTGCAAGCCAGACAGGCTTGTGGATTGAAGACAGTAAGCCCGCGAAAGCCAGTATCTGGGAACTGAAACTCAGAGAAACAGCATACATATTCAATGAATTCTAAGTACAGGATGGGGCCCATCAAGATATGGGCGGACAATGCAAAAACACTTATACCCATTTATTGTACAAAGGAAAAACCGTTTAGCAGCCATCAAGGAAAATCTCCGGACCGATCAATATGCGAACCGAGCCGCGGTGACAATGAAAAAGACATTAAAAGACATTATCGGCCAGGAAGGCCAGTTTAAGTTATCACCGGCTCTGTTACAAGACAAAGCGCCCCTGCAGAGATTTCTGCCTGCCAAAATTAATACAAAGACAGGACTATGATTTGGCGGGAGATAAGACTGTCCCAAAAGGGTATAACTATGGATTGAATGTCCATCTAAGTTACTTGAACAACTTCGGACTTCGGACTTCTTCTTCGACTTCTGCTACATTGGGCGACTTCAGACTTCTACTTCTTCAAGGACTTCTTCTACAAGGAACGAACGAAGGACGGACGGTGCCAGGCTAGGCGCCTCTTCCACTTCGGCAGATGCGGAATCGATGAAGACGTTTTCGTCTTTTTAAAGACGGACGACTTCGGTGAAAAGACAACGTGGTCGGTGTTCAGCCGAACAAGGCTCGGCCACGACGAGAAGACGACGAGAGTGGCCCGGGTACTGGGGTCGGGAGATCATCGACGACCCAGGCCAACGGAGAAGAAACCCTCTGGAGAACCGGCGATCCAGGCCGGAAAGATTCTTACATGTACATGCACTTCTTCAACAGCCTGCATCTGAGGTCTGCTCCATGAACCCAAATCCACGATAGTGGATCTCAACCTTGACGAGCGCTCATCGAGGCTGTGTCACAATGAATGGAAAGACCCTAGGCAAGACGGAGGGTCAGAGGGATCTGGGCGTGCAAGTACACAGATCCCTGAAGGCGGCGGAACAGGTGGCTAAGGTGGTAAAAAAGGCATATGGGATACTTGCCTTCATTAGCCGAGGCATTGAATATAAGAGCAAGGAGGTTATGATGGAGCTGTATAAAACACTGGTTAGGCCACAGCTGGAATACTGTGTGCAGTTCTGGTCGCCACACTACAGGAAGGATGTGATCGCGTTAGAGCGGGTGCAGAGGAGGTTCACCAGGATGTTACCAGGGCTGGAGCGCTTCAGCTATGAAGAGAGACTGGGCAGGTTGGGTTTGTTTTCCTTGGAGCAGAGGAGGCTGAGGGGGGACATGATTCAGGTGTACAAAATTATGAGGGGCATAGATAGGATGGATGCTGAGGAGCTTTTTCCCTTAGTAGAGGGGTCAATAACTAGGGGGCATAGATTCAAGGTAAAGGGCGGGAGGTTTAGAGGGGATTTGAGAAAGAACTTTTTCACCCAGAGGGTGGTTGGAGTCTGGAACTCACTGCCTGAAAGGGTTGTGGAGGCAGAAACCCTCACAACATTTAAGAAGCATTTGGATGTGCACTTGAAATGCCATAGCATACAAGGCTACGGGCCAAATGCTGGAATATGGGATTAGATTAGGCAGGGCTTGATGGCCGGCGCGGACACGATGGGCCGAAGGGCCTCTATCCGTGCTGTATTACTCTATGACTCTCTATGACTCTAACCCCACCGCCTCGAGGGAGAGAGAATATCGACTGCGCCAGAAGCTTCCAAATCCACGTGACAACGGAAAGCGGTGCCAAAAGGCTGCGAACCCCCCTTTTTCGCGATTACAAGAGTGGTGAGCATGATCCCAAGTTCCCCAGGTCGAAACTTAGTTTAGGTATAGGGGAGGGAGTTAAGGGTAATCGTAATGTGTTTCCCCTTTTAAGATGTGCCGTGTGTTCCCCATTTCCATAGAGTTAAGTTCATAAATTTGTGTGTGATTGTAGTAACTTTAATCTGTGCCTATGACATGTATTTTGTAATGCTTCAAACTGTTTAAAAATAAAAGCATCCATTTCGTGCTATTCAACCTGGTCTACTGAGTTCTTTCTCTGCACTACTGTTCTCTGCATCTAAGTCCAAGGTCTAGAACCGTAGGGGGAGTGAATCGAACCACTCAAGGGTAATTATTGCACGAAGCCTGGCAGGAGACCAGAACGAGCAAGAGAAACCCCCTACAAGCCAGTCCGGGTTTGCGTGCCAAGAGACTTCCTTGATGTGCCCCCGAGTGAGGGTCATCGCACCCAGAGTCAGCGTCACCGTCGGGAAGAAGATTTGCCTGGTTTGTAATGGACATGTCCCTTTGGACCGCTGGTGGTGGCTTCGGAAGCTGAGTAAGACCATGAAGAACTCCACGGTCGAGTAGGAGAGACTGGGTAACAATACCCATCGGACTATTACGGGGATTCAAGGGGGGTGAGTGTCTGTTGGGACAAATGGTGGGAACCAGATGAGGGGATTTACATCTGTATGTGGGGTTCAGAAAGCGCCTGCCCCACAGGCGTTTCCATCTTTTTCCAAAGGCAGTGGCAGGATGCTGGGAAAGGAATGAGGTGGGACGTCAGCACACGGGCGTGCGGAGTCCCATACTCTCAGATCCCAGTAAACGCCACTGAGCTCATCACCCGCCCCCGCAATCCCCTGCCCACGATTCCAGTAGCCAAAGCCCGCAAGGAAGGGTGCCCCACCACTACCAAGGGACCCGGGAACGGATTGGTATCAGTACCCACAGGTCAGGTGCTGTACCAAGGGGTGCACTACGCGGTGGCCTCGCTGATTTTAAACCTCACCGAGGTGCGATTGCCAGAGTGGTGCCCCAAGGAAACGGAGCAATTGTACCAGGTCCTGTTAACAAACATGGTCAGACAGTTTTATGAATTCGACTTTGCTGATGTAGACAGAGCCGAATTGTACACCACACCACATGAGGTCTTGACAGGGTAGGGAGACAAAGAAGGGGTACAGTCAATGATATTTTTACAGCATTTAACACAGGGACTTCTGTCATCAACACTCTGGATGACGTGGAGCTGCAGACCCAGATTAATGGTTTGAAAACACAGTTACGAAAGATACTGACTGATGAGAATAAGGTAGTGGGTTCTGAGTTACATGAGGGCCAGGCCATGACACTACACTTAAAAGGAATTATTGCTGAGCTGGAGAAACACGCGAAAACGGTAAATGCTCTCATCAGGGAGGATCGGAATGCGTCCGATCAGACTGCGCAGAACGAAGCTTGCGTGCTGTATGGGGCGTGGTTACTGGGCAAGGGCCGCAGTAATCTGGAGGATTTTAAATAAGGTTTAGTCCCCTCCTGGATCAGCAACAAGCACCTCGCAGCCCTCCACCCTTTTGAAAATGCATTAAGTCCCTGCCAGCTCAGACTAGCTTCAGAAGCCTACCCAGCCCCAGTGGACTGTGGACAGTCTAATCACACCATTATGGGTATAGTGGTAAGAATGCCGGTGATGGGAAAGACAGCTAAACCCACCCCGGTATACAGGGTGGAGAACATTGGAGTCATTCAGGGGGGTGCACACATTCACTATACAGCGGTCCCACCTTACGTCATTCAATGGGAGCATGCAATGGCGGGTACCGACCTTTCGGGGTGCCGGAGCCGGGGAGCACACATCATCCTGTGTCCCCAGCAGTTGAATGCCTATTCGAAACCATAGTGCGGGTTCAGAACTGCTGGCACGAAGCCTATAAATTGCACCATGGAGGTAATGGCACAAGGCCATGTGCCCCCGCAGGTGGCATATATAGGAGGTGGGACATACTGTGTCACCACTGCAGCGCCCCACTACCAACATGGACAGCACGGCTGGTGTCCGGTGAGTGACAACAGTTTCTGTTTCAAGCCCAAGGCAGAAGTTCAAGTGGCCCAAGAGCGAATTGTCCCCATTCCTGAACCTTCCACTGTTCACATCACTGTTAAAGAGAATTTCACCGATCTGCAACGATTCGTTGCACATTTTGGATATATCATTCCCCCTCTCCCTGAACACCTCACCAAGATATTAAAAGCCATTGTCATTTCACAGAAACATATTTACACACTGGAGCAGAAGACTTTAGAGATAGGGGCAAACATATCGGACATAGTAACCCCACTGTGGTGGGACCTGTTCACTAATATTGAAGTCCCTTCTTGGATTAGGATAGCCTCCCACATCCTTGTAGTGTGTCAGGTTTTTATTGTGATTTATTTACTGTTTGTACACTGTAAAAAGGTCAGACATTCACAGAAGTATGAGAACAGGGGAGAATGGAAGAAAAGACACCTGTTTAGATATTTGCTGCTATCTCCCTCCTTTTTAGTTTGATGTGTATTCATGTGTAAGTTTTGTGTGTACTTTATTCTTTATTATTGAAGTTTATTAAGCGAGTTGGTATTAATAAAAGATAATGTGTATGAACCAGGTGGTGTAGGGGTATTAGGCTCCCCTCCACGCCTGGGAGTGAATGTGTCAGATTTTAAATCCAATGTATTGCCATCTATAGATGCTTAATGTACACTGCAGGTTTTCTGAAATGGGAAATGCATGTGTCGTGGGATCATGAATAGGTAATTACAGGGGATGGTTTAATTATGCAAAGTCAGAAAATTTTGCTCACCCAGAATTATGATACTTCAAGCAAGTTATAGTATCATCAGGGACGACTGTAGAATTCGCAAAATTAATATTGTACTATAAGGGTCCTCTGGCAGAAGAGGCCTTGATTTTAAAAGACTGTTTTAAAAGCAGCCCAGAAAAAGGGGCACACAAAATGGCCACCAGACCCCGTGACCGACTTATTGAGACACATTAAAATGGTTCCTGCAGTCCCAGACAGCCTTTGTGGATTCAACCCACAGTAAGTTCTGGAAGCCGTTTCTGAGAAAACGAAACAAGACTTTAACACATACATAAAGATTGGATGCAGATCCAGTCAGATCGGCCTGTAGATTAAGGCCATCTAATTGTTTACCCAGACAAAGGGGAACAGTTCCATATTCATAAAGAACGCACCAAGGACCCGTTAAAGACATCAAGAAGACATTAAAACATTACCAGGTCATTCCAGACCAGAGATGTCCATCACCGACCATCCCGAAAGCAGTTTAAATATAATAACTACCCCGCTGTGCCATAAGCCCGCCAAAAGTTAAACAAAGGCTAACCTTGATTTGGCGGGAGATAAAGGCCTCATCTGAAAAGTATAATTGGAGACACCCGGGGTAGCAAAAGGAGTTGGAGTTGGCTTGAGCTTCATCTTAGAGAATCTTCGTAGGATCTTCGATAATAGCCGTTACCTTCGATAGCAGCTGGAGTTCGGAGAAGAAGACAGTTCGAGCCAGCGTCCTGCCCCGGGGTAAAACATCGGGAGATCATCGACCAACCCCGGGCCGTTGATGAAACGGGAGGGGAGTAAAACTACTGAAGAAACTTATACGAAAGCCGGCTTAGGGGCTTCCAACCGTGGTCAAGCAGATGATCTCCGCCGACATCCAGGCCCGTCAGTGTCCAGCCTGTCCATGACCTTCACCTCGAGAGAGAGAGTGAGGTGTGGTGCAGCCCGCTGTGGTTCCACTGACCACGAGGAAACAGGACGCCTGAGGGGATCAAAACGCAGACCTGTTTCAAAACTCTATACTTTTCCAAATGGATTGGTGAGCATGTTTCTGGCACTTCATAATCGGATCTAGATAGGTTTAAGGGGATGGGCATTTTGGGTGTAGTTAACATGAGTTGTTGTCCCTCGATGTTCCGTGTGTTTCCCCATTTCATGATGACTTTTGTAAAGTATAATATGCCTGTTTTGTATGTACCTTTAAGGAAATAACTGGTCTTAGGTTGCAGTACCAGCAGTGACCACCCCTTTATAAAAGGCCCTAGCAGGCTTCTGTAGTTTCAGTTTCAAGCTGCCTCTTGTTCAGTAAAGTACCTGTTAAACTGTTCTCCTGAAGTCCGTGTATTATTGAGGCACGGACTTAACAGTGGCGACGAGTACGTTCGGACTCACCTGCAGTGTGGCATCATCTCACGGGGATCTAGCCTGAAAGGAAGGTCCTGGAAGGTCGTAGTCTGAGCAACGGGCGTCGACCGAGGGCAACCGCCCAAAGAATCCATCAGTGTTTGGAGAATTGCGGGAGAGACTGTGGTTCCAGGGAATCGTGCTGGTAGCAGGTAGCGCGCTGACCCTTCCGGACTGCGGCGGGCTCAAGCTTGATCGAGCGGCTCTACAAATCGGGCCACGCAGCGTTGCCGGGAAAAGAAAACAAGAGAGAGAGGGTGGAGCGCACAGGGCGCGGTCGGTGCTCGAGAATAGGACAGCGGAGAGAAACTAAACGGGGGGGAAGGAAAGCGAGATGCGCCAAAGCTGCGGGTCGCCGCCATTACCCCATAGAATGCTAGGAGCAGCGTGGCAGTAAGGGGAAGAAGCAAAAGCGCGGGAGGCGCCCTTTTATCCCGTTGAGGAAGAAGCAAAAGCGCGGGAGGCGCCATTTTATTCCATTGGGGAAGAAGCAAAAGCGCGGGAGGCGCCATTTAAAATCGCCCAAGATGCCGAAAAGTGGCAGTATCACTGCTTTCAACAACGAGGTAGAAGACTGGACCACGTATGTGAAAAGAATTGAAGTGTACTGCAAGGCAAATGAGGTGGCTGATGGAAAGAGGGCGTCGGCATTATTAAATCTGATGGGTGCGAGTACGTACGGCCTATTGCGGAATTTAATTACCCCAGCTAAACCAATGCAGAAAAGTTTTGAGGAGATTGTTCATATCTTACAGGAACATCTAAGCCCTACACCACTGCTGATAGCAGAAAGATTCAAGTTCCATAAAAGAAACCAGCACAAAGATGAGAGCAATGCTGACTATCTTACGGAACTACACAAGTTATCGGAGCACTGCCAGTTCGGAGCAGGACTGGCAGACACCTTACGGGATAAGTTTGTCTGCGGGCTCCAGAGTGAAGGAACCCAGAAACGACTACTTTCAAAAAAGGACCTGACGCTAGAACAGGTTTTCAGCGTGGCAGTATCCTACGAAGCAGCAGCACGGGGAGCTGCGGAAATACAACAGAAACCACAAGAATGCAGCGCTAACGAAATGGCGTATGGAGCCGAAAAGTGCTAGCGCTGCAGCAGAACAACCCATGAGCAGAAAGACTACTGGTTTAAAGACCAAATATGCAGGCAATGCGGGAAAATGGGACATATAGCAAGAGTCTGCAGGTCGGGAAAGAAGACCAACACGACAAGAACTACTAAGGAACAGTACAGGAAAGTAAAGAAACTGACAGATAGTAGTTCAGAAGATCAGGAGAGTGATAAGGACTCCGGGAGCAGGCGACTAAGTTAGAAACATAGAAACATAGAAACTAGGAGCAGGAGTAGGCCATTCGGCCCTTCGAGCCTGCTCCGCCATTCAACGAGATCATGGCTGATCATCCAAACCCTAGCACCCGGTCCCTACACCGACATCCATCCCACCCAAGCCCTATCCCCGTAACCCCACGTATTTAATCCCCCCTAACACTAAGGGCCAATTTTTATCATGGCCAATCAACCTAACCCGCACATCTTTGGACTGTGGGAGGAAACCGGAGCACCCGGAGGAAACCCACGCAAACACGGGGAGAATGTGCAAACTCCACACAGACAGTCACCCGAGGCCGGATTTGAACCTGGGTCCCTGGCGCTGTGAGGCAACAGTGCTAACCACTATGCCACCGTGCTGCCCTGTTGCCACCGTGCTGCCCTGTGTTGTTTAAAGTTGTTTAAAGTTACACAACGTGATCGCAAAAGAAGATCACCGAACCATTTGGGTCACCCTCATGATAGCAGGGTCCCCAGTGAAGATGGAATTGGACACAGGATCAGCCCTAACTGTCATGAATCGACGAGACTATGAGCGGCTATTCTCACACATACCCTTAAAGGACACGTCCATTGTATTGAAGACATACACGGGGCAAAAGGTCTACCCCAGAGTAAAAATAAGGGTGCCAGTTGAATATAATGGAAAGGAAACACAGAAACTATACATGTATATACTACGAGATGGAGGACCACCACTATTGGGACGTGAATGGATCCGAAGGCTACAATTGGATTGGCATTCCATTCTGGCACTAACTGTGACTGACAAAAAAGATGATGACGTTGCACCTGGACGTCTGTCACAAATTCTATCTGACGCGGAAGAGGTGTTCCAACAAGGACTTGGGACTCCAAAAGGAGTAAAGGCAACCATAAAGATTGAGGATAACGCAACCCCAAAATTTTTCAAGGCCAGACCGGTGCCATACGCGATACGCCCAGCTGTGGAAGCTGAACTAGAGAGTCTGGAGTGTTCGAGGGTGCTGTCTAAGGTGGACTGGAGCAAGTGGGCCACACCCATCATTCCTGTAATGAAGAAAGCATTGAGCAGCACGCCTGGGGAGCCAAGGAAGGTTCGCACCTGTGGGGACTTCAAGGTGACTGTGAACCCAGTCCTGCACACAGTACAGTATCCGCTTCCGTGGATAGAAGATATTTTTGCCTCACTATCTGGAGGGAAACATTTTACAAAGGTTGACCTGGCTCAAGCGTATCTACAAATGGAGGTGGAAGAAGCACCTAGGAAATAGCTCACGATAAATACTCACAAAGGCCTTTACCAGTACAATCGACTGGTATTTGGGGTAGCATCGGCCCTGGCTATGTGGCAAAGGGCAATGGAACAAGTCCTGCAAGGGATCCCGGGGACCCAGTGTTATTTGGACGACATCCTGGTTACGGGCGAAAATGACAATGAACACCTTGCCAAGCTGGAACAGGTGCTCACGAGATTGCAGGAATATGGGCTATGAGCCAACCGTCCCAAATGCGAGTTCTTCAGGAGACAAATCTCGTATTGTGGCCACATGATTGATGAGGAAGGGTTGCATAAGTCGCCGGACAAGATTGAGGCTGTCGTGAAGGCTCCAGCACCAGAAAATGTGTCGCAACTGAGGTCTTTTCTCGGGTTGGTGAACTACTACCATAAGTTCTTGTCGAATTTATCTACAATTCTGCACCCACTGAACGCCCTCCTTCAAACTGGTGTAACATGGAAATGGAGTGATGAGTGTAAGCGTGCCTTTCAGGAATGTAAATGCCAAATCACTTCAAAAGAAGTATTGGCCCACTACAACCCAACACTACTGATTCGGTTGGCATGTGATGCGTCACCTTACGGCATTGGAGCGGTGCTGTCACACAAATTCCGTGACGGTTCAGAGAGGCCAATAGCCTTTGCATTGCGCTCACTAACCTCAGCCGAGCGTAACTACGCCCAGATTGACAGGGAGGCCCTCAGCCTAGTGTGGGGGGCGAAGAAGTTCAATCACTATCTGCACGGGCAGAAATTCACCCTACTGACTGATCATCAACCCCTGGTCTCAATTTTTAACCCAAAGAAGGGCGTTCCGGTGATGATGGCGCAACAGCTGCAAAGATGGTCACTTTTTCTAGGGGCACATCAGCATGACATAGAGTACAAAGGTACAAAACAACATGGAAACGCTGATGGGCTGTCGCGCCTACCGTTGCCTACGGCGGAAGAAGCACCTGCAGTGGACCCGGTGGAGGTATTCCATGCGACCATAGTCGAATGTTTGCCTGTTACAAACGCAAGTATTGAGAAGGAAACCCGAAATGACCCGACACTCTCTCGGGTCTATGATTTGACGGTGAAGGGATGGCCAGCATATGGCGACTCACTGTTGCCAGCATTCTCACCAAGGACGGAACAGCTGTCAGTGTGCCGGGAAACCTTGATGTGTGGATCCCGAGTGGTAATTCCACCCAAGTTGAGAGATAGAGTACTCAATGAGCTTCACAAGGGTCATCTGGGAGGGGTAAAAATGAAGAGCCTAGCCAGGGCGTTTGTGTGGTGGCCGGGAATTGATAAAGAAATCGAGGATATGACCAAGAGATGCACAGGATGCCAGAAGGTCCAAAACGCTCCACCACAGGCCCCGCTACATCCATGGGAGTGGCCCTCATCTCCATGGCAACGGGTACACATTGATTTCGCTGGTCCATTTATGGACTCAATGTTTCTAATCGCTGTGGACGCCCATTCGAAATGGCCAGAGGTCATTAAAATGTCCTCCACCACCACGGAGAAAACTATTGCTGTCCTAAGGACCATCTTCACCAGGAATGGGTTGCCAGAACAGATCTGTTCCGACAATGGCCCACAGTTTGTGTCTGAGGATTTCCGGAGGTTCCTGAAGAATAATGGGGTGAAACATTACACATCTGCCCCATATCATCCAGCCACAAATGGATTGGCTGAGAGGTTTGTTCAGGTCTTTAAAAAGGCCATAAAGGCAATGTATAATGACGACATACCACTGCAACACAATGTGGATTACTTCCTGTTTGCTTACCGGAATGCGACACATGCAGTAACCAACCAAACTCCAGCCGTACTGTTTTTCAACCGGAGACTAAGATGTCGCTTGGATTTGCTCAAACCAAACATAAGACGAGATGTTGAGGATAAGCAGTTCCAGCACATAAATGAGAAGCCAACCAGGAGCTTCAAGATAGGGCAACCAGTCTTGGCCCGCGACTGCCGAACAGAAAAATGGCAGCCAGGCACGATATGCACACAGCAGGGACCACTAATGTACACAGTGGATGTTGGAGAGAGCATCGTGAGACACCATGCTGACCAGATTCTAGAGTCACAGGAACAAGCCAAACCTGTACCACAAGCATGTGCATCTGGTAATGAGCCCGAAGTACAGATTGCGTCTACCTCAGAAGCAGGGGTATTGGAAGCTGATGAACCAACCAATGACAATGAGCTAGAATTGACTCCACCGCCAGAACAGGGTACTCGAGAAAGGCGCTATCCAGTCCGGATCAGGAAGCCTCCTCAAAGACTGAACTTATAAATGACTATTTCAGTTGATGTATATATTACTGAGAAAATTGTAATTGTAATTAGTTATTATTTAGTTGTTAAATGAATGTTATGTACTGTTTATCTAAAAGGGGAGGAATTGTTGTGTATGTACCTTTAAGGAAATAACTGGTCTTAGACTGCAGTACCGGCAGTGACCACCCCTGTATAAAAGGCCCTAGCAGGCTCCTGTAGTTTCAGTTTCAAGCTGCCTCTTGTTCAGCAAAGTGCCTGTTAAACTGTTCTCCCTGTTGAGTCTGTGTGTCCCAGTTATGTTTAGGATCAATCACTGGACACAGACAACAAGAATAACTTTTAACAGGTCTTTACTATTCGGAGGTCAGGGCTGAACTGCCCAGCAAATCCTTACACAACACTTATATACCGGTGTGGTCACCACCGGTATTACAGTATACAGCAGCCAAGAGAAAGTAGTACATCTCTTAAAGTAGTTCTCTTAAGGTGGAACAGGTTACATACACCACAATCCTCCCTTTTTAGCTTAACAGTTATATCCCCATTTAACATAACATAATAACATATATACAACGTCATGCAAAACAGTTCAAAGATTCAGTCTCTGAGGAGGCCTCCTGATTCGAGTGGGATAACGCCTTTCAGGGGTCTCTGATTCTCGTTGTTGGGGTGACTCATCTAGTTGGTCTCTTATGGATTGGACATCATCATCAGGTACATTCACTTCTGAGGTAGATGCTTCAGGTTCACTAACTTCTTCCACGGTTGTCTCTGGCATAACCAGGGGTTTGACCCTTGTTCTCCATTCTACCATTTGGTCAGCATGACGCCGTATTACATTTTCACCAACATCTACCGTGTACATCAGGGGTCCTTGTCTGGCCCGAATTGTTCCAGATTGCCATTTCTCGTTTTTATAATCCCGGGCTAACACTGGTTGTCCTATTTCGAAACTCCGAGTGGTCTTGTTATTTATATGCTGGAACTGTTTATTTTCAACTTCCCTCCGCACATTTGGTTTTAACAAGTCCAACCTGGACTGCAACCTCCTGTTATAGAACATCATGGCAGGACTTTGGTTTGTCACTGCATGGGTGGCGTTTCGATATGCCAGTAGGAATTTGTCCACCTTGTGTTGTAGTGGAATCTGATCTTCGCTCATGGCCTTTATCGCTTTTTTGAACGTTTGTACAAATCTCTCGGCCAACCCGTTTGTAGCCGGATGACATGGGGCAGAGGTATAATGTTTCACCCCATTCTTCTTCATGAATCTCTGGAATTCTTCTGACACGAACTGCGGTCCGTTGTCTGAACATATTTGTTCTGGCAATCCATTTCTTGCAAATATCGTTCTTAACACCGCGATCGTCTTTTCCGAGGTAGTGGTAGTCATCTTAATCACTTCTGGCCATTTAGAATGTGCGTCCACCGCAATTAAAAACATGGAGTCCATGAAAGGACCAGCAAAGTCAATATGTACACGTTGCCATAGGGTTGAAGGCCATTCCCATGGATGCAGCGGTGCAATCAGAGGTGCATTTTGCACTTTTTGGCACCCTGAGCAGCTTTTCGTCAGCTCCTCTATCTGTTGGTCGATACCCGGCCACCACACATAAGCCCTAGCAAGGCTTTTCATCTTGACTCCCCCCAGATGACCTTCATGCAGTTCCTTTAGAACTCTCTCTCTTAACTTAGGAGGAATAATCACCCTTGTTCCATACATCAATGTTCCTTGACAGACGGACAGCTGTTCTCGTCTTGCTGAGAATGCCGGTAACAGTGGATCACCATGTGCTGGCCATCCCTTCACTGTCACTTCGTAGACCCTGGACAGTGTCGGGTCGTTCCTGGTTTCTCTTTCAATACTTGCATTGGTGACTGGTAAACATTCGATGATGGTCGAGTGAAATAACTCAACAGGGTCAACCGTCGGTGCCTCCTCTTCTGCAGGTAGTGGCAGGCGCGACAGCCCATCAGCATTACCATGCTGCTTTGTACCTTTGAATTCTATCTGATATTGATGTGCCCCTAGGAAAAGGGACCACCTCTGGAGTCTCTGTGCTGTCATCACCGAAACACCCTTCTTAGGGTTAAAAATGGATACCAACGGCTGGTGGTCTGTCAGAAGCGTAAACTTTTGGCCCTGCAGGTAATGATTAAACTTCTTTACTCCCCACACAAGGCTGAGAGCCTCCCTATCTATCTGAGCATAGTTGCGCTCAGCGGAGGTCAATGATCTGGATGCGAATGCAAATGGCCTCTCCTGGCCATTTGGCAACTTGTGTGAGAGTACTGCCCCAATACCATATGGAGAAGCATCACAAGCCAAACGAATAGGCAGCATTGGGTTGAAGTGAGCCAACACTTCCTCTGAGGTGATCAATGCCTTGCTTTCGCGAAAGACCCTCTTACAGTCCTCGCTCCACTTCCATGGTACTCCCTTCTGCATGATGCGCTATCAATTCTAATAAAAGGCTGGGCAGAGTTCAGAACGACAGGCTTTTATTAACTACTGAATTGCACTTCAGACAGATCAGGACTATGCCTCTAGTGGACGACCGAATGCCAGGAGCTGCCATGCGGCCGCTCTTATACTCGGTAGCCCAGGGGCAGAGTCAGCTGAGGCATAGTCAGGCACAACAGTGAAACGAGTGAACGACAACAACAACAACAACAACAGTGAACACAGTGAACTACAGTGGTTTACCACATTCACCCCTCGTTTAAAATTAAGTCCGGCGGGGTGAAGTGTATCAAAAGTTCGAGTAGGCGAGTCTGTCGGGCGGCCTCGTTTGCCGTCGAGATCTTCGTGGCGACGGTTGCGATGGTACGGCTTCCCACGACGCGTCTTGAGCGGGGTCCAGCACCGGCGTATCGTCCCCTTTGGTATTGGGTGGGCGAGTGGACTCCGGCTGGTCCTGGGGGCGCGGCATGCCGTCTACTGGGGTGGAATGGACAGGGGTGAGAATTGGGTCTACTGAATTTTGGGCCGTGTCGGAGGGGGTCGTGGTGGGGGGCAATGGTGGCGGGTCAGTGGACCCCGAGGGTGCCAGATCTCTGATGGAGACTGTATCCTCCCGCCCATCCGGGTATGCCACGTAGGCGTACTGGGGGTTGGCATGGAGGAGGTGAACCTTCTCTACCAGGGGAGCCGTTTTGTGGGACCTTACATGCTTCCTCAGCAGGACGGGCCCTGGGGACGTCAGCCAGTGTGGTAGTGAGTTACCGGATGTGGACCTCCGGGGAAAAACAAACATTCGCTCATGGGGGGTTGCGTTGGTGGCTGTACACAGCAGTGACCGGATGGAGTGGAGCGCACCGGGTAGGACATCCTGCCAACGGGAGGTCGGAAGGCCCCTAGATTTTAAGGCTAGGAGGGCCGCCTTCCAGACCGTCGCGTTCTCTCTTTCAACCTGTCCGTTCCCCCGGGGGTTGTAGCTGGTGGTCCGGCTTGAGGCAATACCTCTCATGAGCAGGTACTGACGGAGTTCGTCGCTCATGAAGGACGAGCCCCGGTCGCTATGAATATAGCTGGGAAAACCGAACAGAGCAAAGAGGTTGTGCAGGCATTTAATGACCGTAGCGGTGGTCATGTCCGGGCAGGGGATGGCAAAAGGGAAACGGGAGTACTCATCAACTATGTTGAGGAAGTACACATTGCGGTCAGAGGAGGGGAGGGGCCCTTTAAAGTCGATACTCAGGCGCTCAAAAGGGCGGGTGGCCTTGATCAGGTTTGCTCTGTCAGGCCTATAGAAGCGCGGCTTGCACTCTGCACAGACTGGGCAGCTCCTGGTCATGGTCCTGACCTCCTCGATGGAGTAAGGCAGGTTGCGGCCCTTAATGAAATGGAAGAACCTGGTGACCCCCGGGTGGCAGAGGTCGTTGTGGAGGCCCCGTAGTCTATCGATCTGCGCGGTGGCGCATGTGCCTCGCGATAGAGCGTCTGAGGGTTCGTTGAGTTTCCCTGGCCGGTACAAGATGTCGTAATTGTAGGTGGAAAGTTCGATTCTCCACCTCAAAATCTTGTCATTTTTGATTTTACCCCTCTGCTTGTTGTTGAACATGAAAGCAACTGAACGCTGGTCAGTAAGCAGGGTAAATCGTTTTCCAGCCAGGTAGTGCCGCCAGTGGCGCACCGCCTCCACAATGGCCTGGGCCTCTTTTTCCACAGAAGAGTGTCTGAGTTCGGAGCCCTGGAGGGTTCATGAAAAGAAGGCCACGGGTCTTCCCGCCTGGTTAAGGGTAGCGGCCAGGGCAAAGTCGGATGCATCGCTCTCCACCTGGAAGGGGATGGACTCGTCTACCGAGTGCATGGTGGCCTTGGCAATGTCATCTTTTATACGGTGAAAGGCTAAGCGGGCCTCCGCCGTCAGGGGGAAGGAAGTGGACTTGATAAGTGGACGGGCTTTGTCCGCATAATGAGGGACCCACTGGGCGTAATAGGAAAAGAAGCCCAGGCACCTTTTGAGGGCCTTGAGACAGTGGGGCAGGGGAAGTTCCATCAACGGGCGCATCCGGTCAGGGTCAGGACTGATGACTCCGTGTTTCACCACGCAGCCAAGGATAGCGAGGCGGGCTGTGCGGAATATGCACTTTTCCTTGTTGTACGTGAGGTTTAGGAGTTGGGCCGTGCGGAGGAACTTATCAAGATTGGCGTCATGGTCCTGCAGGTCATGGCCGCAGATGGTCACGTTGTCCAGGTAGGGAAACGTGGCCTGTAACGCATTCTCGTCGACCATCCGGTCCATCTCCCTCTGGAAGACGGAGGCACCGTTGGTGACGCCAAAAGGAACCCTGAGGAAGTGAAAAAGGCGGCCATTTGCCTCGAAAGCTGTGTACTGGCGGTCCTCAGGGCGGATAGGGATTTGGTGGTATGCTGCCTTGAGGTCAATGGTCGAGAAAACGCGGTATTGCGCTATCTTATTAACCATGTCGGCTATGCGGGGGAGGGGGTATGCGTCCAACTGGGTGTACTTGTTGATAGTCTGGCTGTAGTCGATGACTAGGCACTGCTTGTTACCAGTCTTAACGACTACCACCTGGGCTCGCCAGGGGCTGGTACTATCCTCAATAATCCCCTCTTTCAGGAGCCGCGTCACCTCAGATCTTATGAAGGATCTGTCCCCGGTGCTGTATCGCCTGCTCTTTGTGGCGATAGGCTTGCAGTCGCGGGTGAGGTTGGCGAACAGGGGGGGTGGTGTGATTTTGAGGGTGGAGAGACTACAGGTGGGGCGCGGCGGGCAATTTAAAAACTGCTGGTTGCAGACAGTGAGCGGGGGAAGAGGTCCACCGTATGTCAAGGTGACACTCTTAAAGTGACAATGAAAGTCCAACCCCAGTAGAACGGCAGCGCAGAGATGTGGCAGGGCGAATAGCTTTACATTTTTATATACGGAGCCCTTCACCGAGAGGGTCACTACGCAGTAGCCGCCGACGTCTGCTGAGTGGGATTTCGAGGCCATGGAGATCCGATGGCGCGTGGGCCGGACCGAGAGGGAATAGCGCCGTACTGCATCAGGGTGTATGAAGCTCTCCGTGCTCCCGGAATCAAAAAGGCAAGTTGTGGCGCGGCCATTTACCTGGATGTCCATCGTGGACCTGGCTAGCTGATGGGGTCTGGATTGATCCAGCGTGATGGAGGCCGCTGTGGAGTCGGTAGCGTCGCTGTAGAACCCCGGTGAGGCGGCGGTGGGTGAGTCGGGGGCCCATTGGCAGAATGGCGGACAAGATGGCGGCGTCGGAGAGGAAGGACAAAATGGCGGCGCTCATGATGATCCCGATCCCCACGAGGCTGGAGGGAGGCAAGATGGCCGCTCCCACGAATCGCACGCGGCGCTGCTGGAGGTAGGGGTCTTCTGACTTCTGCAGACGCCAGCGTAGTGTCCCTTCTTACCGCAGGCAGAGCAGACCGCGTTTTTCGCCGGGCAGTGCGCCCTGGGGTGTTTGGTTTGGCCACAGAAATAACATTTCTGGCTCGGGCGGGACATCGCTGCAGCAGTTGAGGCCAGGGCCCGTGGCGGCGCCGCGTCCCAAGGTGGCGGCGGCTGCGGCATCCATGAGGCGGCCGCGCGGTCCGGGGAGTAGGCCTCCATGTTCCGGTGGGCTACGTCCAACGAGAGGGTGAGTGAAATCGCCTTCTTCAGGTCGAGCTCGCTACTTTCCAGCAGTCGCTGCCGTGTGTGAGTGGACCTGAGGCCCGCCACGAGGGCGTCCCGGATGAGCTCCTCCGTATGTTCCGTGGCTGTTACTTGCTTGCATTCGCAGGCTCGGCCGAATTCCTTCAGCGCCCGTATGTATGCTTCTGTGGGTTCCCCGGGCTGTTGTTTGCGAGACCCCAGGAGATGTCTTGCGTAAACATAGTTGACCGGGCGTGCGTATTGCTCCTTCAAGATGTCGATAGCCCCCTGGTAGCTCGTAGTGTCCCGGATAAGGGCAAAAGCTCGGTGGTTTACTTTAGAGTTCAGCACCCTGAGCTTGTCGGCATCGGCGGCGACGGTCTCGCCGGATGCAGTCAGAAAGGACTCAAAACAGTGCAGCCAGTGCGAGAACTTAGCAGTCGAGTCCGGTTCTTGCGGGTCGAGTTCCAGGCACTTGATCTTAAGAATCTGCAGCATCGTTTTTTTTTTTTTTCAGTAGTTAATAAAATTGATGCGCTATCAATTCTAATAAAAGGCTGGGCAGAGTTCAGAACGACAGGCTTTTATTAACTACTGAATTGCACTTCAGACAGATCAGGACTATGCCTCTAGTGGACGACCGAATGCCAGGAGCTGCCATGCGGCCGCTCTTATACTCGGTAGCCCAGGGGCGGAGTCAGCTGAGGCATAGTCAGGCACAACAGTGAAACGAGTGAATGACAACAACAACAACAACAACAACAGTGAACACAGTGAACTACAGTGGTTTACCACACTGCAAAAGAGCATTCAGCGGGTGCAGCACCGTGGATAAATTTGGCAGAAACTTATGGTAATAGTTAATCAACCCTAGAAACGACCTCAATTGGGATACATTATCCGAAGCGGGAGCCTTCACAACAGCTTCGATCTTGTCAGGAGACTTATGAAGCCCCTCCTGGTCAATGACATGACCACAGTACGAGATCCGCTTCTGAAAGAATTCACATTTCTGGCGATTAACTCGAAGACCATATTCTTTCAATCTGGTGAGCACCAGTTCCAAGTTTGCAAGATGTTCCTCGTCATCATCTCCTGTAATCAGAATATTGTCCAGGTAACATTGTGTACCTGGAATTCCCTGTAATACCTGCTCCATGGCCCTCTGCCAAATTGCCGGAGCCGATGCCATTCCAAAAACCAGTCTATTATACGGGTACAAGCCTCTATGCGTGTTGATCGTGAGATACTGGCGTGACTCTTCCTCAACTTCCATCTGTAAGTACGCCTGCGCCAGGTCTATCTTGGTGAAGTGTTTCCCGCCAGACAACGAAGCGAAGATATCCTCAATCCGCGGAAGCGGATACTGCACCGTGTGAAGCATCGGATTAACAGTGATCTTGAAATCTCCACGGATGCGAACCTTCCCCGGTTCCCCCGGCTTGCTGCTCGATGAACGCTTCATGACGGGGCAATGGGCGTGACCCACTCACTCCAGTCTACCTTAGACAGTACTCCTGAACGTTCTAGCCCTTCCAGCTCAGCTTCCACAGCAGGTCGTATTGCATAAGGTACCGGTCTGGCTTTGAAAAATTTCGGGTTTGCATGTTCTTCAACCTTGATGTTTGCCGTAATTCCTCTCAGTGTTCCCAGTCCCTGTTGGAACACCTCTTTAGCATCGTCCAATATTCTGGACAATCGTTTAGGTTTGACATCTTTTGTACCGGAATCTACCGTTAGTGCTTTTAAGGAATGCCAGTCCATATTCATTTTCCTAATCCACTCCCGTCCCAGTAGTGGTGGACCTCCCTCAGGTAGCATATATAAGTCCATTCCTCGGCTTTCTTTGCCCTTGTGGACCACCTTTACCTCTATCTTCCCGATGGGGTATACTCTTTGCCCCGTGTATGTTTTCAATACAATCTCCGTATCCCGTAGGGGAATATGTGGGAATAACCTTTTGTAATCTTTCTTATTCATGACCGTCAATGCTGATCCAGTGTCCAATTCCATCTTCACTTGGACTCCTGCTATCTGAAGTGTGACCCAAATTGTTTGGAGGTCTGCTTCCTTACCAACATTGTGTGCTCTTAGACTACCCAGTTCATTACTGCTGGAGTCTGAATCTGACTTCTGTTCGTTCGAACTGTTCTCTGTCACCTTGTGTACCTTTCTGTACTTTTCCTGCGGTGACTTTTTGTTGCTGGTCTTCTTTCCTGACCGGCATACTTTAGCTATGTGACCAAGCCTGCCACATTTTCTGCATTCCTGATTTTTGAACCAGCACTGGTTCTGATCGTGCGTTGTCTTTCCACAACGATAACATTTTACTGTACTCAAGACCATTTGATTGGTGCTGAGTTCCGGTGACCGTAGCTGCATTTCCACAGTGCCTCTCGCTGCGGCTTCGTGCGATGCTGCAATAGTGACAGCTTTATCAAGCGTAAGCTCATTCTCCTCAAGCAGTCGCTTTTGTGTTCCTTCTTTTAACAATCCACACACAAATTTATCTCTCAGCGCATCTGCTAGTCCTGTTCCAAACTGACAGTACTTTGCTAGCTTACGCAGTTCAATTAAAAATTCAGCGTTGCTTTCGTCTTTCAGCTGCGTTCTTCTGTAAAATTTAAATTGTTCCGCTATCATCAGCGGCGTGGGGTTTAAATGATCTTTCAGGACAGTAACAATATTCGTGAAAGTCTGATCCGCCGGTTTATTTGGTGATGGAAGGTGCTTCAATAGCCCGTATGTTTTCGCACCCATTGAGCTTAATAAGGTTAGTGCTTTCTCATCATTTGGTACCTTATTTGCTTTACAATACACTTCCATGCGTTCTACATACGTGGTCCAATCTTTGATATCACTGTCAAAGGTTTTAATGCTCCCATGTTTAGGCAACCTTGCAATTTTTTTTTTTTTTTTTAATTTTTCTTTTTCTCAAAATGGCAGCTTCCCGCGCTTGTCTTCTTCCCCCATCTACTAAAATGGCGGCTTCCCGCACTTGGCGGTCTTTCCCGTGCTCATCTTCTTCCCCCGCCGACTACAATGGCGGATTCCCGCGTTTGCCTTCTTCCCCCGCTGGCTGCAATGGCGATTGCCTTGCTGCTGCCGTTCTCGCCTCCCCAGCGGTTCTCACTCCCCGACGCTCTTTGCCTCGCAGCCCCGCTTGCAGCCCGGTCCTTTACACCGGCTGCGTTTGAATTCTCCGCGGCTCTCGTGCCTTAAGCTTCTCAACTCCCCGACGCTGCTTTGCCTCGCAGCCCCGCTTGGAGCCCGGTCCTGTACACCGGCTGCGTTTGAGTTCTCCGCGGCTCTCGAGCCTTAAGCTGCCCCAGTCGCTGCGCCTCTCGGCCTCGATTGCAGCTCGGCCCTTTCTGCCGGCCGTGGTCGAGCTCTCCGCCCTTATTCCTCCGTTTTCCCTCCCCTACTCCACAGCCAATGCGGCCGACTTTCTGCTCGTGTCGCTGATCGGCTTACCCACCACCGTGCATCACTGCCTGTCGCTGATGGAGGGCTTCGTGGTCAGAATTCTTTTTCTTTTTAACCTGGGTTCTCGATGCCTCCCGTGCGATGGTGCTCAGCAGGATGATGAGTGCGGATGCCTCTTTTCGATGCCCGTTCTGAGGACGAAGCTGCCTTGGATGTAAAACTGCCGCAGGGTAAGATCGGACTCGTCGCCACTGTTGAGTCTGTGTGTCCCAGTTATGTTTAGGATCAATCACTGGACACAGACAACAAGAATAACTTTTAACAGGTCTTTACTATTCGGAGGTCAGGGCTGAACTGCCCAGCAATTCCTTACACAACACTTATATACCGGTGTGGTCACCACCGGTATTACAGTATACAGCAGCCAAGAGAAAGTAGTACATCTCTTAAAGTAGTTCTCTTAAGGTGGAACAGGTTACATACACCACACTCCCGAAGTCCGTGTATTATTGAGGTGCGGACTTTACAATGCCTGTATCTATTTTTGCTAGTATTGTATTGTTATGATTTGTTTTTCCTTCCCATGTACCCTCTTATTTGCTTGCATTTGATTTGTTTTTCCATTTGCAATAAAATTCCATTTTGATTCATTAAATTTGGTCTATCAGAGTCTTCTCTGCATTGTAGTTCCTGCACCTAATCCAGTGTCTAGAATCTAAGGGGCGAGTGTGTCGAACCACTCAAGGTTTACTGTGCAAAAGAGAAAGAGAGGCCTCTGGTGAGAGAAACCTCTGCAACCTGAGAGAGAAAACCCCTTACAGGCGGGACTGCTGCTTGTCGTGTCAATGTCCCACCTCCATCCTCGTTTGACCAACCAGAGGGATTTTCCCCTGATTGATCTTGTTAAGCCTGCCCTGCGGGCTCAGCAGGCCAGTTAGGGAGGAAGTCACTGACAGAGCACGTCAACGTCTGACGTGCCATCTGCCAAGACTTCCTGGAAGAAGAAATGTCAGCGTTTGACAACACTGACATTCTCTGCAGTTTGATGAGACCTTGTGTTCAAGACTCACCAAACCTTTCAACGTTGTCGATTTCAGATGGCTGTTGGTTCAGAGGAAGAAAACAAGGTAATTGAACATTTTTTTACACTTATCACTCACCTTACATATTTACCACTCCACACTTGCACCCATCACTCACCTCTACATCTTACTTCCAGGTGCCTCCGACCACCACAGACTTCCTTCACGTCTCCTCCAACCCGACGGGGTTCTCCGAGGTCGGGAAGCCTTCACCTGTGAAGGTAAAATGGCACTAATCCTTTTTTCTGCCTGTTACCTACCAGTTAACAGGCAGTTAAACATTTTTAATGCCTTTCCCACCTCCAGGAGACGGGACCCGAAGCAGCACATCTTCCTGCCTCCTGACAAAAGGGCACAGAGGCGGGATGGAGGCGGGTTTGCCATCCTCCCCCACTTTCTCCGAATTTACCGGCTGTCCCACTTCCATGCCCGCCTCCTCGGGGATTGGAAAATCCAGCCCTTTATATTTCCTTCAGCGTACAAGTGCACCAACTGAATCACAAATGACTCCAGGGTTTTATTTTAGCTAAATATAAGTTCATGAATTGAAAAGCAGCTTCATAGTTTAGTTCTAATTAATAAACAACATAGTCAATATGTATATTAAAGCAAACTGTCATTAATTGACAGCACTATGCTTCAAAAACAGGATTGAAAAGCCCACATAACATCATAGTTTAGCACTGAAATAGTGAAAAATGATGTTATACCTGCTTCCTCCTAGTATTTAACCAGAGATCCTTGTAGATTAACTGAGTAATAGGCATATATCTAGAACATAAATACAAAAAGCAAAATACTGTGAATGCTGGAAATACTCAGCAGGTCAAGCAGCATCTGTGGAGGGAGAAACAGAAGGTTTCAGGCTGATGGCCTTTCATCAGAACTGATTAAAGGTTATCAACCTGAAACATCGGGGGGAATTTTAACCCTAAATAATGGAAGGGTTGGGGTTGGGTGGGAAGTTAAATATTTAAAAACTGAATCCCAACCCCAACCCACCTCCAACCCGCTCACTTCTGGTTTTAACGGAGGCGGGACAGGCAGCCAACCCACTCCCAGGAGACCGGTCGCCCATTTAATATTATAATAAAATAACAACAGGAGGCAGGAGAGATGAAATGTTGCAAATGGAGATGGCAGAATCATCAACAGCTGCCATGTGAAAAAATAGGGGTGGGGTTATAGTCTGAAATTGTTGAACTCAATGTTGAGTCCAGAAGACTGTAAAGTGCCTCATCGAAAAATGAGGTACTGTTCCTTGAGCTTACGTTGAGCTTCATTGGAACAGTGTAAGAGGCCGAGGACAGAGAGGTCAGAGTGGGAGTGGAGCGGAGAAATAAAGTGACAAGCGACTGGAAGCTCGGGCCTGCTGAGTGTTTCCAGCATTTTCTGTTGTTATTTCAGATTTCCAGCATCCGCAGTATTTTGCAATTATATTATTATAATGAGGCTGGCATACCTTGCGGTGATCCACCATTTCAAATTTGACTGTGGCTGGCTGGGTTTCCCAGGCCTCAGGGAACATGCCAGCTAAAGGGAGGACTGCTGGATCCAGGAGGTAAGTGCCTTTACACTCACTTTCTGGATCCAGAGTCACTAACTCAACAACTTCCCTGAGATTGGACACCCCACCGACCCTTCCAATCTCCCCCTGATCTCCACCCTGAGGCCTCTGATCCACCCCCCTCCGGCCTCTGACCTTCACCCTCCAGCCCCCAATCACCTTCCTAACCTCCCCACTCCAGCCCGATCCTCCCCTGGCCCCGATCATGCCACCCCACCCCACCCCCCCGCCCCTCCACCCACCAATCCTCCTCCGGCCCTGATCCTCCTCCAGCTCCCGGCCTCCCCCACCCCCATCCCCCCACCCCAGCCAATGCTCCTCCGGTCCCGATACTCCTCCGGCCCCCAACTACCGCCCCCACCCCTGATCCGCCCTCCCTCCTTTCTGCAGCCTAGTGTCCCAGGCCCACCCGCCCGACAGCCAGCCTCTCAATCTGGCTGGCTGCAGGCGGGAAACAGAGCTTTCAAATGCTAATCAGACTCTGCCATTATACTCAGCAGCACCTGTGGAAAACCTGTTCTCCCTGGTATCCCGACCACTTTCTAGCCCGCCCCCACCCCCCAACAGCCCCGCTCCTGGCCCGCCGCCAGATTAAAATTACGGCCATTAATTCTGTTTCTCTCTCCACAGAAGCTGTCTAACCTGCTGAGTATTTCCAGCATTTTCTGTTTTTCTTATCTAGAACATAAGGTTACAACAACATTCAAATAGGAGAGGTTTTGCATTTGACTCATTTCTAAATCAAATGATTCATTTTTCATTTGCACAGCGTAGGTTTTTAACTGCATAAACCAGCAGTAGTTAAACATCTGAAATAACTGGATTGGATCAGCTTTATCAGTTGCAAGCTTTGTGGTTAGTGCTGGCTGTATTGGGCATGCCTGCAAAGGATCTGTGAATGTTTTAACTGTTGTACAATGATACCACTTGATATTCATATTGAAAACCAGCTGAACACTGTGTTTTGCACTAATTAAGGTGTTCATCAAAGCTGAATTATGGTGCTACAACATTTCAACATAATTATTGACAATCTACGATGAGAATAATGGGTGGGTTACTGGATCAAATTGACATTTACCTCTGTATCACTGATTTGTGCTGCACTGATGATATGGCCATATATTTTCTGAAAATGAAAAGCATCTGTGAGAGATCCTCGTCTATTTAAAAAAACAGTCAAGTTGAAATGAGAATCAACAGGCCCAAGACAAAAACAATGCATTTCCATCAATAGCATCCATCAGCTGCATGTCTGCAAGCCAGAAATATTACTGTTGACTATGTTGAATATTTTATCTACCTTAGTAGTAATATCCACAATAATGACCTTAATGTAGAAGTGAACAGAAAAATGGGTTTTATCATATCCATCATGCCCAGGCTCCGACAGAACCTGTGGTGGAGCAGAAATAGTTAGCCTGTGGAGGAAGCTTAGAATCTTTAATACTCTATACTACTGGAACTGCTGTTTGGTGCTGAAACTTGGATTCTGCTTCAGGCCCGACTATAGGAAATATCAGCCTTGGACATCTGTCATTTGCCTCACTGGCAAAAACATGTTAGAAATGTCACATTGAATGAACACCGATCCATCACCTATAGTTACTAGCCAAGCAATTATTATGCTACTTTCGTCAAGTCACTGGATAACCCAGAAGTGGCTGGTTAGCAACTAACAGAGTGAAAGGCCGGAATTTTTACCTTAGAGTCGGGGCGGGTGCGTGCGGGCCGCATAGCGAGTCGCCAAGACAAAGTTTTTAATAGCACGTTCTGCACTGTGCATTTAACTCAATTACATCAATTGATAGAGTCATGTGGGTTTCCCGGCCAATTAAATGGAATGGGTCTGATAACATCACCAATGACTCGCTTTCAGCTCAGGTATTTAAAGGAGCCTTACACACACCACCGTTGAAGGTTGTTGGAGGAGGCAGACAGGTGGTTGGGAGAGGTGGCTATTGCTATATTTCAAACAGATTTGTGTGGGTGCAAGCAAAGATGGAGTCACAGCAACAGAAGGTCGTGCCCAGGTTCACTGATGCTTCCCTGGAAGCCCTGGTCCAGGGAGTCAGAGCACGCAGGGTGGTCCTATTTCCTGGCAGCAGCAGGAAAAAAGCAGCCAGAGAAATCAAGAGCGCATGGCTGGAGATCGCCCAAGAAGTGAGCAGCAGGGGTGTTGTCAGCCGTCCTGGATTCAATGCCGGAAGAGATTTAATGGTCTCATGAGATCAGGAAAGATGAGTACAATGCCATATTCAACTACATCCTGATGTTCCTGTTACCCCAACTCCATCACTCTGCCTTCCCAAGCCTACTCCTGCATGTCATTCCTCACACCAACCTACCTTGCAGGTGCGCCCATCCCTCACTGTCTATGCACCTACTCACATCCCCATCTGACTATCCACCACTAACACTCGCATAATGCAATCCTACAAAGTAACACTACAGAACATTTGGCAATGTCATGCCACTGCCTCACAGTCACCCGCTATAGATGTAGCCCATACAGCCCTTACACTCATTCCATCACACTCACTCAAAGTTTTCTTCTTCCACTCCTTGGAGGAGAAGAGAGCGCAGAACAGGAGAGAAAGAGAGAGAACCGGAGGTGGACCTCCAATATATCGAAATTTGACGCCTGCAGAAGAGGAGGCTCTCGAAATAAGTGGAGTGACAGAGCTGCTGGTGGTGGGAGATGGAGCGAGGGGGACCTCCCAGCAACCTGGTGACAGAATTCAATCTCATACAGCCACATGGCATACAACAGTTTCTCATGGTGACTGATGTCAGCAGCCAGTCAAATATCGTGATGTGCATAATAGTAATGTTACACATTCTTATCATGAGTTCTAATTCATGACTTTACTCTCCCACAGGTCCATCAAGTGCCCCCCACTGTCCAGCTGGAGGAAGAAGATGACTCCTCAGAGGAAGCTGCAATCTCTGAGGGTGCACCGTCACCAGACCCAAGCGCACCCAGCACCAATGCAGATAGGCACACATCGGTGGGTCCAGCGAGACATAGAGTAATGTTGTCGCCTGGTGTCTCACACATCACAAGTGAGAAAGCAGATGGTGGAGACAGGGACAGCAGTGGAGAGTCCTCGCTGGAGGACACAGGATGCTCCAAGCTCTACTCAGCTGGATGCAGATGCTGAAACTCGGGGGCCACGACAAAGAGGTTGATCTTGGAGAACCAGCAACAAATCCGCGAGGCTCTGGCAGCTTTTCCAGCCATGATGTGCACAATTGTACAGAGAATGGAGGAGTCCATCTCCAACATGAGCACTACCATCTCGCAGGCAATGGCGATGATGTGCTGTTCCATGGAAAGGATGGCCACCTGCATGGAGCAGCAAATGTGCTAGTCAAATGAGAACATGCTTGATGTGAACAACAGCTTGCAGACTCTCATTGACCTCATCTCTAGAAGGGATTCCAACATAGACTTGAACGTTCAACGCCCCACCGATGTGCAGCAAGGAGCTCTCCAGTTCCTTGCTAGCAGGAAAGTACAGGTGGCCCATGAAAGGGGTGATGGTAAGAGGGCACATGGAAGTGGGAGCCCTACTCAAAGCTCTCCCACTTTTCCCCCATTGCCACCCCCTCAGTAAGAGCCCCACATGCTGCCTTGAGTCCTAATGGCCGAGTCTGTCCCTGCACAGCTGCAGGAGGAGCAGTCTTTGGTGGGGCCTTCACAGGCTCTAAAATCCAGAGGGCATCCACCAAAAGTGTCTAAGCAGTCAGAGCAAAGAAGCGAGCAGCCTTTCTCTGCCTCTGCTGAAGTCACAGGGATTGCACCTCATAACAGCACTCGGAAAAGAAAAAAGACCCAATCGTAGATGCACAAGGGTATGCGCATGGGTGTTTGCCAAAAAGTTAATGATAAATTTCAGTTCTATTTATGATGTACATAAATTTATTTCTTCGCACTACTTTCCCGTCTTTCCATTTTTGCCTGCTACCTAGGAAGTGGCTTTGTCACTTGGAGTGAATGGTGAGACATTACTTAACCTCGAGCAATGGGTGTTTGGTTGACATGAACGGTTTGGTCATTGTAGGACTGCTTTGTGGTGTTGGTGGGCAGGGGGATAGAATTTGGTACAGTATCTGCGAACAAGTTGGGTGCACCGGCACAGCTTAAGTAAATCAAGCCATTATGAGGTCATCTCTGTTGTGTATGTACCTTTAAGGGAATAACTGGTCTCAGACTGCAGTACCGGCAGTGACCACCCCTGTATAAAAGGCCCTAGCAGGCTTCTGTAGTTTCAGTTTCCAGGTTGTCTCTATTCAGTAAAGACTTGTTGTAATCAACTCCTGCAGTCCGTGTCTCAATTATACACGGACATAATACTGGCGACGAGTAAGAAACGAACTTACCTGCCACTTGGCAGCACCTCAGACGACGTTATTGAAGGTCGAAGCCAGAAGAAAGAAAAAAAATAATCCAAATAAACTCGAGAAACGGGCATCGACCGTGGGCAACCGCCCTCCAAATCATCGAATTGAAAAGTGCAGGAGAGACTGTCGCGAGCCAGGCTTGGTCTCCAGTCTGTGGTTTCCCAGTTAATCGGGCTGGTGGCAGGTAGTGCACTGATCCTTCCTGGGCTATGGCGGGCTAGAGCTCGATCGGGTGGCTCTGCAATGGGGCCGGGCAGTGAATCGGGAAGCAAAGAGAGAGAGAGAGGGTGGAGCACACAGGGCGCGGCCGGCGCTTCGCAGCCGGGCAGCGTTCGGACCTAAGAAGAGGGAGGGAAGTGTCCCAGAGGGTCCGCTCCATGACGGGAATGGTTCTTCAATTAACGGAGCAAATATTGAAGCGCGATAGAAAAATAAAAATACCGCGGAGAGCGGCGTTGGCAGCAGCGATCGGGGAGGCGCGAAGACCATACGGCGTCGCCATTACAGGATAATAAAATAAATATAATCGCCAGCAACAGCGTTGGCAGCAGCGGCAGCGGCGGGAAAGCGCGGGAGGTGCCATCTTAACTCGGCAGGGAAGAAGGAAAAGCACGGGAGGCGCCATTTTGATCCATCGGGGATGAAGGCAAAGCGCGGGAGGCGCCATCTTCGATTTCCAAGATGCCAAAGACTGGCGATATCACTGCCTTCGATAATGCAATAGAAGACTGGACCACGTATGTGGAAAGAGTTGAGGTATATTGCGAGGCAAACGAAATAGCCGATGAGAAAAAGGCATCGGTATTGCTAAATTTAATGGGCGCAAGAACGTACGGCCTATTGCGGGACCTGATTACTCCAACCAGACCGAAGGCGAAGAGTTTTAACAAAATTGTTGCTATCCCACAGGAAAACCTAAATCCTACACCGCTGCTGATAGCAGAAAGATTTAAATTCCACAGGAGAAATCAGCATAACAATGAGAGCAATGCTGATTACCTTACAGAACTACGCAAGCTATCAAAGCACTGCCAGGCCAGTTCAGAGCAGGACTGGCAGATACCTTACGGGACAAATTTGTCTGTGGACTCCTGAGTGAACGAAACCAGAAGAGGTTACTCTCAGAGAAAGAGCTGACGCTAGATAAGGCTTCCAGCGTGGCAGTATCATACGAAGCAGCAGCAAGGGGAGCTGCGGAAATACAACAAAAGCCACAGGTGTACGGCACCCACGAAATGACACGGGGATTTGCAAAATGTTATCGCTGCGGCAGAACAAACCATGACCAGAAGGACTGCTGGTCCAAGGACAAAATATACAGGCAATGCGGAAAGATGGGACACATTGCACGAGTTTGCAGGTCTGGGAAGAAGACCAACGACAACAAAAAGGCTACTAAGGAACCGTACAGGAAAGTACAAAAGATGACGGACAGTAGTTCCGAAGACCAGATGAGCGATAGTGAATCCGGGAACAAGAGACTAAGCTGTCTCAAACTACGCAACATAATCACAAAAGAGGATCACCGAACCATTTGGGTCACCCTCACGATAGCAGGGTCCCAAGTCAAAATGGAATTGGATACAGGATCAGCTCTAACCGTCATGAATCGACGAGACTATGAGCGGCTATTCTCACACATACCCTTGAGAGAGACATCCATTGTCTTGAGGACGTATACGGGGCAAAAAGTATACCCCAGAGGAAAAATAAGGGTGCCTGTCGAATACAACGGCAAGAAAATACGGAAATTGTATCTCTACATTCTGCAAGATGGTGGACCACCGTTATTGGGACGAGAATGGATAAGAAAGATAAGTTTAGACTGGCACTCCATTCAGGCACTGACGGTGGCTGGTAAAAAGGATGACGACATCACTCCTGGACGATTAACAACAATCTTAGCTGACGCCAAAGAGGTATTTCAACAAGAACTGGACACTCTTAAAGGCGTAACCGCCTCGATAAAAATAGAGGAGAATGCAATTCCCAAGTTTTTCAAAGCAAGACCGGTACCATATGCAAATTCGCCCAGCCGTCGAGGCAGAGCTGGAGAATCTGGAGAAGGCAGGCGTGTTATCTAAGGTAGACTGGAGCGAGTGGGCGACACCCACCGTTCCTGTCATGAAGAAAACATTAAACAATAAGCCTGAGGAGCCAAGGAAGGTTCGCATCTGTGGGGACTTCAAGGTGATGGTGAACCCAGTCCTTCACAGAGTACAATATCCTCTTCCAAGGATAGAAGATATCTTCGCCTCACTATCTGGAGGGAAGTGTTTTACAAAAATTGACCTAGCACAAGCATATTTGCAGATGGAGGTTGAAGAATCCTCTAGGAAGTATCTCACGATAAACACTCACAAAGGTCTATACCAGTATGATCGACTGGTATTCGGAGTAGCATCAGCTCCGGCGATATGGCAAAGAGCGATGGAACAAGTCCTGCAAGGGATTCCGGGGACTCAGTGTTACTTGGACGACATCCTAGTGACAGGTGAAGATGACAGTGAACACCTTGCCAACCTAGAGCAGGTGCTCACTAGTCTACGTGAACATGGGCTACGAGCCAATCGCCATAAGTGCGAGTTTTTTAAGAAACAGATATCGTATTGTGGCCACGTGATTGATGAAGAGGTGTTGCATAAGTCCCCTGACAAAATTGAAGCGGTAGTTAAGGCTCCAGCGCCTGAAAATGTGTCGCAACTGAGGTCATTCCTCGGATTGGTGAATTACTACCATAAGTTTTTGCCGAATTTGTCCACAATTCTGCATCCACTGAATGCCCTACTATAAACAGGAGTAGCATTGAAATGGAGCGATGAATGTAAGCGGGCCTTTCAGAAGAGTAAGGATCTAATCACTTCAAGAGAAGTGTTGGCTCACTACAACCCATCACTATCAATAAGACTGGCGTGTGATGCGTCTCCCTACGGTGTTGGGGCGGTACTGTCACATAAATTCCTTGATGGTTCAGAGAGGCCGATAGCTTTTGCATCACGCTCGTTAACTTCAGCCGAGCGTAACTACGCCCAGATTGACAGAGAGGCCCTCAGCCTGGTGTGGGGGGTGAAGAAGTTCAATCACTACCTGCACGGTCAGAAATTTACTCTACTAACTGGTCATCAACCTCTCGTCTCCATTTTCAGCCCTCAGAAGGGCGTACCGATAATGACGGCACAACGGCTACAGAGGTGGTCCCTTTTCCTAGGGGCACACCAATATGACATCGAGTACAAGGGAACTAAACAGCATGGGAATGCTGATGGATTGTCGCGCCTACCGTTGCCGACGGTGGAAGAAGAACTGGCAGTGGATCCAGTGGAGTTATTCCACTCGACTATAGTCGAATGTCTCCCTGTGACGAATGCAAACATAGAAAAGGAAACACGAAATGACCCGACACTCTCCTGGGTCTATGATTTAACGGTGAAGGGATGGCCAGCACATGGCGAACCACTGCTGCCAGCATTCTCGCAGAGAAGAGAACAGCTGTCAGTGTGCAGAGGAACCTTGATGTGTGGCTCCAGAGTAGTAATTCCACCCAAATTGAAGGATAGAGTGCTCAATGAGCTTCATGGGGGTCATCTGGGAGGGGTAAAAATGAAGAACTTAGCCAGAGCATTTGTGTGGTGGCCGGGAATCGATAGAGAAATCGAAGAGATGACCAAGAGCTGTACAGGATGCCAGAAGGTCCAAAATGCCCCACCACAAGCCCCTCTATATCCATGGGAGTGGCCCTCATCTCCATCGGAAAGGGTGCACATTGATTTTGCTGGCCCCTTTATGGACTCGATGTTTTTAATTGCGGTGGATGCACATTCAAAGTGGCCAGAGGTAATAACAATGTCCTCAACCACCACAGAAAACACTATCACAGTCTTACGAACCATATTCGCCAGGAATGGGCTGCCTGAACAGATTTGCTCTGACAATGGACCACAGTTTGTGTCTGAAGAGTTCCGGAGATTCTTAAAGAACAATGGTGTTAAGCATTACACATCCGCCCCATATCATCCAGCCACTAATGGATTGGCCAAGAGGTTTGTTCAAACATTCAAGAAGGCTATCAAGGCAATGTGTAATGAAGATATACCCCTACAACACAAGGTGGATAACTTCTTGTTTGCCTACCGGAATGCGACACATGCGGTTACCAACCAAACTCCAGCCATGATGTTCTTCAATCGAAGACTACGATGCCACTTGGATTTGGTTAAGCCAAACGTCAGAAGAGATGTGGAGAACAGGCAGTTTCAGAATATGAATGAAAGGCCGACCAGGAGTTTTAAGATAGGTCAACCAGTTTTGGCCCGGGGCTACCGCACAGAGAAATGGCAGCCAGGAACGATCTGTACATGGCAAGGACCTCTAATGTATACCGTGGATGGTGGAGAGAGCATTGTAAGACGCCACGCTGACCAGATTCTAGAGTCACTGGAAAACGTCAACTCCACACCATGATCTGATACACCTGGTGATGAATCCGAAGTACCAATTGCATCGACCGCAGAATCGGTGATTTTGGAAGCAGACGAAGCAAACAACGACATTGATCCCGACTCAACCTTGCCAGAAGAACCTGATATCCCAAAGAGGCGTTATCCATACAGAATCAGGAAGCCTCCTCAAAGACTGAACTTATAATTGCTTAACTTCAACCAATGTATCTAGCAACCGTAATTGTAATTAGTTATTATTTAGTTGTTAAATGAATGTTATGTACTGTTTATCTAAAAGGGGGGGAATTGTTGTGTATGTACCTTTAAGGGAATAACTGGTCTCAGACTGCAGTACCAGCAGTGACCACCCCTGTATAAAAGGCCCTAGCAGGCTTCTGTAGTATCAGTTTCCAGGTTGTCTCTATTCAGTAAAGACTTGTTATAATCAACTCCTGCAGTCCGTGTCTCAATTATACACGGACATAATAATCTCGGCCCTTGCGGGCAGCAATGTGCGCCACTGCTGATGCCATCTCCATCTCAGTTTCCTCCTCCTCCTCCTCCTCCTCGTGATCCACCAGTTCCTCCTCCTCCTCTGAAGAGGCTGTGCGCTCTGTGCCTTGCTCCTCCTGCATCTCCAATCCTTGCTGCTGCGCTTTGTTGTGCAGTGTGTAGCCTACGATGATGATTCTGGAGACCCTGGCTGTTGCGTACTGAAGGGCTGCTCCAGACCTGTCAAGACATCTGAAGCGCATCTTCAGCATGCCGATTGCTTGCTCTATGACACATCTGGTGGACATGTGGCTGTAATTATAGCGCTCCTCGGCCTCATTGCTTGGCCTCCTCAAGTGTGTCATCAGCCACATCTGCAGTAAATAGCCCTTATCTCCAAGCAGCCAGCCGGTAAGTCTGTTTGGAGGTGCTTAGAGCTGAGGGAGGGTGGACTAGCACAGGGCAAAAAAGTCATGACAGCTCCCAGGGAATCTGGCATACCGAGGTATGATGATCTTTTTGTGGTTGCAGACGAGCCACACATTAATGTAGTGGAAGCCCTCTGGTTCATGAACACTCCTGGGTGATCTGGGGGTGCCTTGATGGGCACATTTGTGCAGTCGATGACGCCCTGCACCTGTGGGAAGCCGGCCAGAGCTGCAAAGCCGAGCGCCCACTTAGTAACACTATCTTCATCAGTGGCATAGTGTACATAAGTGGCTGACTGGTGAAACATGGCATCGGTCACCTAGGTGGCCGACTGCGAGATCCTGCAAATATGTGCTGTAGATTTCCAGAAGGAGCCTAAGGCGAAGAAGTTGAGGGCAGTGGTGCCTTTGACAGCCACTGGTAAGGTGTGTCCACCAGGTCTTCTGGGCAGTAGGTCTTCTTCTTGCTAGCTACAAATGTCTGCATTGACCTGGCGCGTAAGCCTGAGCCTCCTGAAGCACTGCTGTTCAGTCATGTTCGGGAAGGTCATCCTCTGCCTGTATACCCTGTGTTGAGGGTATTGCCTCCGGCGCAGTGCACCCCTGTGCCCCCCTCTCTCCTGTGGAGCATCAGGTTAGTGAGGAGAAGGCTGCTGGTGTTTTTGCTGCTGCTGCTGCTGCTGCTGGTGATGTTGGTGCTGGGGCTCATCAGAGGTCCAAGGTGAGACAACATAAGCGGCACCCATGCTGATCTGATAGATGTGGTGTGGAGATGCCGGAGTTGGACTGGGGTGGACAAATGTAAGAAGTCACACAACACCAGGTTATAGTCCAACAGCTTTATTTGAAATCACAAGCTTTCGGAGCGCTGCTCCTTCTTCAGGTGAAGTGGAGAAATGCATAAAGACACAGCTTATATAGTCAGAGAATCATGTCAGATGTTTACAGGTAACCTTTCCAACTGCCATTTATCACACCTCGGCAGAGAGATAATCACAGCAGTCAAAGGTGTGAATGGTGTCCAAACAGGTCAGTCAGGGAAACATTACATCAAAGAACAATGAGGTGGGGTCACAAGGGGTCAAATATTGCAGATGCTGGGGTCTGTATGAAAAACAAAAAAACAGGCAAAAAACATTTTTTTTGGCTGGAAATCACAGCAGGTCCGGCCGCATCTGTGTAGAGAGAACAAGCCAATGTCGACTCGAGTCTGGATGACCCTGCATCAGGTGGGGTTACATGTAGCGTGACATGAACCCAAGATCTCGGTTGAGGCCGTCCTCATGGGTGAGGAACTTGGCTATCAGTTTCTGCTCGACGATTTTGCATTTTCGTGTGTCTCGAAGGCCACCTTGGAGAATGCTTACCCGAAGATCGGAGGCTGAATGTCCTTGACTGCTGAAGTGTTCCCCGACTGGGAGGGAACACTCCTGCCTGGTGATTGTTGCGCGGTGTCCGTTCATCCGTTGTCGCAGTGTCTGCATGGTCTCGCCGATGTACCATGCTCCGGGGCATCCTTTCCTGCAACGTATGAGGTAGACAACGTTGGCCGAGTCACATGAGTATGTACCATGTACCTGGTGGGTGGTGTCCTCACGTGTGATGATGGTATCTGTGTTGATGATCTGGCATGTCTTGCAGAGGTTGCTGTGGCAGGGTTGTGTGGTGTCGTGGTCGCTGTTCTCCTGAAAGCTGGGTAATTTGCTGCGAACGATGGTCTGTTTGAGGTTAGGCGGCTGTTTGAAAGCGAGTAGTGGAGGCGTGGGGATGGCCTTAGTGAGGTGTTCATCGTCATCGATGACATATTGAAGGCTGCGAAGAACATGGCGTAGTTTCTCCGCTCCGGGGAAGTACTGGACGACGAAGGGTACTCTGTTGGTTGTGTCCCGTGTTTGTCTTCTGAGGAGGTCTATGCGATTTTTCGCTGTGGCCCGTCGGAACTGTCGATCGACGAGTCGAGCGTCATATCCCGTTCTTACAAGGGCGTCTTTCAGTGTCTGTAGGTGTCCATCGCGTTCCTCCTCGTCTGAGCAGATCCTGTGTATTCGCAGGGCTTGTCCACAGGGGATGGCTTCTTTAACGTGGTTAGGGTGGAAGCTGGAGAAGTGAAGCATCGTGAGGTTGTCCGTGGGCTTGCGGTAGAGTGAAGTGCTGAGGTGTCCGTCTTTGATGGAGATTCATGTGTCCAGGAATGAGACTGATTCTGAGGAGTAGTCCATGGTGAGTTTGATGGTGGGATGGAACTTGTTGATGTTATCGTGTAGTCTTTTCAGTGATTCTTCGTCGTGGGTCCATAGGAAGAAAATGTCGTCGATGTATCTGGTGTATAGCGTTGGTTGGAGATCCTGTGCAGCGAAGAAGTCTTGCTCGAACTTGTGCATGAAGATGTTTGCGTATTGGGGTGCGAATTTGGTCCCCATGGCTGTTCCGTGTGTTTGGGTAAAGAACTGGTTGTCGAAGGTGAAGACATTGTGGTCAAGGATGAAGCGGATGAGTTGTAGGATGGCGTCTGGAGATTGGCTGTTGTTGGTGTTGAGTACGGAGGCTGTCGCAGCGATGCCGTCATCGTGGGGGATACTGGTGTAGAGTCCCGAGACATCCATCGTGGCGAGGAGTGTTCCTGGTTCAACTGGTCCGTGGGTGCTGAGCTTCTGTAAGAAGTCTGTAGTGTCGCAACAGAAGCTGGGGGTTCCCTGTACGATGGGTTTCAGGATGCCCTCGACATATCCAGAGAGGTTCTCACGCAGGGTTCCGTTGCCTGATGCGATAGGACGTCCAGGTGTGTTGGCTTTGTGTATCTTTGGGAGGCAGTAGAAGTCTCCCACGCGGGGAGTACGTGGGATGAGAGCATGTAGGATGCTTTGAAGATCTGGATCGAAGGTTTTGATCAGTCTGTTGAGTTGGCGGGTGTGTTCTTTGGTCGGACCTGCGGGTAACTGTCTGTAGTGTTCCTGGTTGTCCAGTTGTCGGTATACTTCTTTGCAATAGTCCGTTCTGTTCTGTATGACGATGGCACCTCCTTTGTCTACTGGTTTGATGACGATGTTGCGGTTGGTCTTGAGAGCGTGGATGGCGTTGCGTTGTGCTCGAGTGACATTCTGGACTGTCTTGTGAGTGCGGCTGATGAATCTGGCGTTGATGCATCTCCTGACAGCTTGAGCATACATGTCAAGCTTAGGGCAGCGACCCTCCGGAGGGGTCCAATTTGACTCTTTCTTCTTCGGTCGCTGCACTGCGGATCCCTCCGTCTGCTGTTCCGGATCATTGATTGTCTCATTGGGTTCGCTGCTGACATCTTGGGATTTGTGGAAGAATTCCCGGAGCCTCATTCTCCTGATGAATTCCTCTGTGTCTGCCGCGAGACCAATGGGGTCCATTTTGGTGGTGGGGCAGAAATTGAGCCCTCGGCTGAGAACTTCAATTTCGTCTGGTTGAAGGGTGTGGTCGGACAGGTTGACGATGGATTTTCCTGTGGTTTCAACCGTGGTACCGGGGGAGGCTTGGTTGCTGCTGCTGGTGATGCCAAGTTCCGCACCCATGAGGACGGCCTCAACCGAGATCTTGGGTTCATGTCACGCTACATGTAACCCCACCTGATGCAGGGTCATCCAGACTCGAGTCGACATTGGCTTGTTCTCTCTACACAGATGCGGCCGGACCTGCTGTGATTTCCAGCCAAAAAAAATGTTTTTTGTCTGTTTTCTTGTTTTTCATACAGACCCCAGCATCTGCAATATTTGACCCCTTGTGACCCCACCTCATTGTTCTTTGATGTAATGTTTCCCTGACTGACCTGTTTGGACACCATTCACACCTTTGACTGCTGTGATTATCTCTCTGCCGAGGTGTGATAAATGGCAGTTGGAAAGGTTACCTGTAAACATCTGACATGATTCTCTGACTATATAAGCTGTGTCTTTATGCATTTCTCCACTTCACCTGAAGAAGGAGCAGCGCTCCGAAAGCTTGTGATTTCAAATAAAGCTGTTGGACTATAACCTGGTGTGATCTGATAGATGGCAGGTAAATTGGAGATCAGAGGCACAATCCTCCAATGTAGTGAG